>NC_091981.1:270247849-270856453 GCF_044704955.1 Pristiophorus japonicus | reverse complement strand
GGGGGGGATGAGGAGGGGAGGGGGGGGATGAGGAGATGAGGAGGGGAGGAGGGGAGGGGGGATGGGGGGTGGAGGAGGAGGGTGCAACTCACTCTGGGCTGTTTTGGCCACACCTCTTGGACAGAAGCCTGAGAACTTTGCTACCTATCTATCCTCTGCACTATGGCCACCATTGTGATAACTAAAAAGCAAGGGGAGGAAACATAAAAACAACCAAAGAGAGAAATACATTTAAGAATAAATCTAAAAAATAAATAATGCCTTCAGGGGAGATGCTGTAACCTCTATCTGGAGGATAATTGAGGTACGCCAAAATTACCGTTTTCTCTGTGCTACCATTTATAGGCCTAACTTTCAGCCTTTACACGAGGTGCATTGGTAAAGTCAACATTGCACGAGGATTGGCGGCGCAAACCGCCAGTTTCTGGAGCCGGTAGCGCTGTGAGAGAGGCCTTGGGGCGGGGAAATTGCAAAAAAACATTCACAGGACTTTCAAAAAACTCTTACCTACTAAATCGCTGAAAAATAATTAAAAAATAAAAACTTTAACTTACCTTTTTGCAGGTCTTCATACATACCACTGCTGGCAGGGCTGCACTGACAGGTTTGACCCTGTCCGTATTCTGGGTGTGGCGGAAAGTTCGGGAGAGTCCGAAAGTACAACACAAACGCAATCTGCGTTGTTGCACGTCGACACACCTCTCCCCGGCACTACGTGGAAGCACCGCCGCAAACAGATCACCAAGGATCCCGCCGACCGGGTTTCCGCCGCGGAGGTTCAAATCGTGGCAAAAACCCAGTCGCAAAGTCGGCGAAAATCCGGAGTCATTTCTCATGAGAGTCCAAAATAGGACAAACAATAAATTTATCAAAAGATGAAAGGAGAAATAACCCAGGCAGACACTTGTTTAACCAACATAAAACAGGAGAGAGGAAACAGAAGGCTCATTCGTACTCAAATTTGATTGTATTAATGGACTGGACAGATACATCGAGATCTGTGAACAATATTACACACCGTGTTCCCAATATCCCAGTGATTGTCTCTTGATCAATGACACACAACGTATTTGTTAAGCTCCCATGTGAAATCTGAATCAATCGCTAGCGATCACCTCACAACAGCCTCTGTCGGTCTTCAATCAATATTATCTTGCTGGTACTTGTAGCTGTTAATATCGCTTTTGTTTTGGTTTATTAATGCAATCCTGTATGTCAGGTGAAAATGAATGCAACCGAATGAAGAGTGAGGAAATAGTTAAATCAAGGACAAAAGCAAAACCCGACTGGTTGATGGATATCATGTGGGCATTATAATTAATGTACAGACCTATTCCCAATTGTCCACAATTTGATATACATCTACCCAATTTGAAACTGCGATCTAAGGTTCCTGGCAGCAGTTTTATTGTATTGTTTCTCGATGCTAATTTATTAAATAAACTCATTGAAGATGATAGGGTTGTTGTTTGGTTTTTTTAAACGACCGATCAGTGGGGTACGATGAGTGTCCGCCCGTTCAGGTGATGAAGAGGCCGCCTGGCCATTTTGTGGCCCCGGCCTCATTTGAGTCTGGCAGACGAGCTGCGGAACACCAAACAGACGACCGGGCGTAGCTCGATGGAGTGAGGCCTCGAGAGCGGGCCTGTGCGTCCGCCGGCAAGTTATGTTGAGGGGGGGGCGGGGAATGGGGTCATGGAGGGTGGAGTTCTCTGGGCAGCAGCGGCCCAGATTAGTTCAGCGGCGGCGCTAACCGCTAACGCCCGGGCTGTTGCGCAGCGACCCGTTTTCGCCCTGGAGCGAAAATTCAGTGGCACCCCGTGAGGCTGCCGTGGGCGTTGGGCCGTTCGCGGGGCCAAAAATTAAAGGAAAGGTGCAGCGCTGAAAATGTTTTAAATGGGCAACTTACCAGTCGCAACCTTCTCACCTTCAGATCGCGGGGTCCACTCCGCTTCTGTGCCGGGCTGCTGCCACAGCACCCTGCTCCCTAGTGCTCTGGCGATGACCCTTTCTCTCTCCTGCGAGTCGGCCGTGTGCCCCCCCCCTTTAATGGAAGGGTGGGGGGGCCCTTGTTCCCGCCAGCGCTACGCTCCTCTCTGCGCAGCACTGGAAATTTTGCATTGGTCAGCGCCCCAGACTCGACCCTGAGAGGAAGTGGAGCGCGAGATTGTGCGCTGCACCTCTCGGGGGCAGTAAGCCCAATTTAGCTCACACGGCCGGACTTCTGCAGGAAGTCCCACCTCACAGCTGGTACTGCCCCAAAACCGGCCGGGGCGGTATGCAATTTCGCACCATATATCTTTCCTCTAAACTCCATCAGACTAGAGGCCTAGTCTACTCAATGTCTCCGCATAGGACAAACCCCTCATCCCAAGAAACAGTCGAGTGAACCTTTCTTGCACTCCCTCTAAGTCAAGTATATCCTTTCTCAAGTAAGGCCAGTGGCAGAAGGCAAATATGCTGCAGTTTTTCAGTCTACAAATTTCTTTGCGTTGTGAATGTTAACAGTTAAACGCAATGAATTTGCCAAATGAACAATTTTTAAACAACATGGCAAATCCCTCACTGTCTCAGCTCTTTCTTTTGTGGCTTTTTAAAATGTTTTTCTGCTCACTGAAACAAGCCTTTGTATCATTTAACACTTTCCTGCTGTTCTTTTCAACGGGCTGCAGGTCATTCAACCCAAGGAACTTTCTCCCTTTCATCCGTTTTTAGATTATTTGTTCTCACCTCCCCTTTCTTCAGATTCTACTTGCTTATCTTCCAATTTTCCGTTTGGAAAAAGATTTTTGTTAACCTCTCTTTTCTCTTTACTAATGCTGGTCTTCCGACTGTGCACTTCCAGAATTCCCAGTTGCTTCAAAACTTCTGAATGACATTTTTCACATTGTATTGACTGCAAGCTATCAATGGCAGTCCACATTTGAGAAAAGGGCAACTGGAAAAGGCCTTTAAATGCTCCCCACGGTCTGTGACCTTGGCGTGTACTAATACGATAAAGAATGCAGTCCTGTTTGGCAAGATTAGTGTCATGAATTTATTTCAAATGACAAGGCAGAAATGAAATGCTGGCATTATACTTGTATGGCGACACTTCCAAGGTTTATGGGATGGGGTGGGGGGGGAGGGGGAGAGTTCTGCTTCTGCATTAAAAGTTTTATTACACAGCACACAGAGGAAATCACACCCCTTCCCCCCACCCCAACCCCGGTACCACTTCCCCACTGCCCCTGTCATTTGCAGTATGGCTTGAAATGGTGAAGGTCTTCCAGTGATCTGTATTTAGCCATATGCAACTCTGTTGCTGATTTTCCCCAGGTACAGCTCGATTGCCACTGCCAGGGCTTCGAATTACCATAACAAACAGCAAGATCACATCAAAGGAGAGTGCACTGTTGCAAAGAGAAAAGGTTTGTCGTCGCATGGAATTTATTACGAAAATTGCTTCCTGTTTGCTCTTTGTTCTCAATAAAAAGGACATAGATTGCTTTCACTGTGCAACAGAGACATTTAGAGCAATTATCTGCAATTTGGTGATGAGATCAGGATCTCAGCATCTTACTCAGGATGATTCTGTTTCAGGGGAGAATTTATTTTTTAATTACTTGTGGTGTCTGATTAACCCGGGACAGAATGATTATGCTAATTGACAGGCAGCCAAAAATGTTGTTATTTCTCTCCATCTATTTAAAATTGGTACAACAATCTTCATCGTGCTTTGGCAATTTGAGGCGAATGTGACTCTTAATGCTCCATGTTGTCGAGTACATTAACAAATAATTTAAAGGCACTTCAGTCATTTCTAACAAATTCAAAAATGTAATGATTACAAACAACATTACAATGACTGGCACTCCTGATAATATATATCAAAGTCATAGACTACAGGCAGCATTTAGAGGTAAATTGTAATTGTCTTTGTTAACACGTTAATGCTCAATGTAATTTTGAGCTGATCTAAAGCACAATAGTCCCAGAAGACGTAATGAGATGTTGATGTTCAGTGGCATGGCACACAAAATCACAGCTGTCTGGCTAACATTAGTCTTTATCTTTTCAGAAGAGATCTGTGGCAATGCAACAATCTTTACTCGATGTGCCTCTTCCTGTGTAATCTTCTAATTGAGTTCTGACAGAAGTCAACACTGCAGGCTGGAGGATGAATAACAAATCTTTAGATCCATTGCTGGGAACGTGCTAGGTTCCCCCATGGCTTCTCCAGTAAAGGCTCTGGTGAACAAAGCAGCTGAAATATAAAGTGGGCCGCATTTTCGGTTCTGCTCATTTCGGGGCGGTAATGGCGGCGGGCCGGTAAAGTTTGCGCCCGGGAACAGTTTGCGCCTCAATCAACAAAATTCATCAGCTGGGCCCTGAGTGTGGAGTGGGGCGCTAAGGGAGGTGTTGGGGCACTAGGCCGTCTGAGCGTACGTAAATCACAAGCTAAACAGCCGGCCTCAGAATGCTGGGGGGGGGGAGGGGGGGAGAAACCTGAAAAAAAAACAACAAAAACATTCTCAATAAATAACTCACGCCACCACAACATAAATCGGCAAAAGAATTTTTAAAAAACAATCACACTTAGCTGAGGTTGACATCACTGACCTCACTGCGGCCGTTACAGCTCGAACCACCTGCTTTCAACAGGCGTTCCCAGCACGGCGCTCTACAGAGCCTCTTCCGGGCGGTAAATCCCGTCAAAACCGGCACCGAATGTCCCGGCGGGGCGCTCGAAGCTGGTCGCCCGCCCAGAAGTACTTACCGCCGCCATTGCCGTCCCTCTGGGGCACCAACAGGAGCTGCAGAAAACCGAAAATCCAGCCCATATATGTGCGCAGGAGGTATTATTACAAATAAGGCAGGCCTCAATTCATAGAGAATGCATGGAACGGACGCGATTGCGAGGGAATTTCACATTTCCAAGCTTAGGCCGACTTCTTTCATTTTCAACACCAGTTCCAAATCTCCGTCTGAATCTGAGTTGCTGAGTTGAATAGTAATGCAGGTCGCATGTGTGTCGGCAATTAAGGTAGTTGATAGGCAATCTAAAAATATCATTTAACAAGCTGCTGCTTAACATATCACATAGAACCATAGAAATTTAAGGCACAGAAGGACATCATTTGACCCATCGTGTCTGTGCCGGGCACAAAAGAGCTACCCAGCCTCATCCGACTTTTCAGCTATTGTTCCGTAGGCTTCTAGGTTACGGCACTCCGTGCATAACCCTAACCCTAACCCTAACCCTAAATGCACATTTTTAAATGTGATGAGGCTTTCTGCCTCTACCTTTCAGGCAGTGAGTTACGGACCCCCACCACCCTCTGGGTGAAAAACGTTCTCTCAACACTCCTCTAATCCTTCTACCAATTACTTTAAATCTATATTCCCTGGTTATTGACGTCTCTGCTAGGGGAAATAGGTCCTTCCGATCCACTCTATCTCGGCCCCTCATAATTTTATACACCTCAATCAAGTCTCCCCTCAGACTCCTCTGTTCCAAAGAAAACTACTCCAGCCTATCCGATCTTTCCTCATCGCTAAAATTCTCCAGTCCGGGCAGCATCCTTGTAAATCTCCTCTGTACCCTTTCTAGTGCAATCACATCTTTCCTGTAATGTGGTGACCAGAACTGCACACAGTACTCTAGCTGTGGCCTAACTAGTGTTTTATACAGTTCAAGCATAACCCCCCCTGCTCTTATATTCTATACCTTGGCTAATAAAGGCAAGTATCCCATATGACTTCCTATCCACCTTATCTACCTGTCCTGCTATCTTCAGGGATATGTGGTGATGCACTCCAATGTCTCTTTGTTCCTCTACACTTCTCAGTGTCCTAACATTTAATGTGTATTCCCTTGCCTTATTCACTCTCCCCAAATGCATTACCTCACACTTCTCCAGATTGAATTCCATTTGCCACTTATCTGCACCACCTGACCAGTCCATTGATATCTTCCTGCAGTCTGCAGATTTCTTCAACCACACGGCCAATTTTTGTATCATCTGCAAACTTCTTAATCATGCCCCGTGCATTCAAGTCTAAATCAGTGATGTATACCACAAAAAGCAAGGGGCCTGGTACTGATCCATGTGGAACCCCACTGGAAACAGCTTTCCAGTCACAAAAACATCCATCGACCATTACCCTCTGGCTTCCTGCCGCTGAGTAAAATTTGGATCCAACTTGCCACTTTCCCTTGGATCCCATGGGCTTTTACTTTTCTGGCCTTGTGGGACCTTGTCAAAAGTCTTGCTAAAATCCATGTAGACTACATCAAACATCAGAGGCAGTCCCTCGAGGATGACTTGCATCCACGTCAAAAAGTTCACAGGTGTTCCAATGAAGGACCTGATATTCCAGGCCCCGAACGAAATCTTGAAGGGTGGAAGATGCCTGTGCGTGGATTTTTTTAACATGTGGTGGCCGTTGCACACCAGTCACCACACGGGCTTGACAGAGCTCGGTCTTGGTCCAGTGGCAAGGGTTATCCAAGATGATTAACCAACACACTACCCCCATCAACCCTTGTTGTTACCTCCTCAAAAAATTCAATCAAGTTATTCAGACACAACCTTCCACATGATGTGTGTGCGAATATTGTGCAACAAATGTTGGCGGTCCATATCCAGCTGAGTATTTTCATTTATGTTATCTCTAGACGCGACTATTCCAATGCTCTCCTGGCCAGCCTTCCACATTGCACCCTCTGTAAACTTGAGCTCACCCAAAACTCGGCTGCCCATGTCCTAACTCGCACCAAGTCCCATTCACCCATCACCCCTGTGCTCTCTCACCTACATTGGCTCCAGGTCCGGCAACGCCTCAATTTTAAAATTCACACCCTTGTTTTCAAATCCCTCCGTGGCCTCGCCCCTGCCTATCTCTGTAACCTCCACCAGCCCCACAACCCCCCGAGATCTCTGCACTCCTCTAATTCTGGCTTCTTGCGCATCACTGATTATAATCGCTCCACCATCGGCGGCCGTGACTTCTGCTACCTAATCCCTAAGCTCCGAAATACCCTCCCTAAACCTCTCCACCTCTCTACCTCACTCTCATGCTTTAAGATGCTCCTTAAAACCTAGGGGACATAGTCTCAGAATTAGGGGCCATCCATTTAAAACTGAGATGAGGAGGAATTTCTTCTCTCAGAGTGTTGTAAATCTGTGGAATTCTTTGCCCCAGAGAGCTGGGTATTTGAAGATATTTAAGGCGGAGATAAAAGCATTTTTGAGCGATAAGGGAGTAAAGGATTATGGGGAGCGGGCAGGGAAGTGGAACTGAGTCCATGATCAAATCAGCCATGATCTTATTGAATGGCGGAGCAGGCTCGGTGGGTCAAATGGCCTAATCCTGCTCCTATTTCTTAAGTTCTTATGAACTTATGTAGCACCTTGGGACAAAAGGTGCTATATAAATACAAGTTGTTGTTGTTGTTGTTAGGCGGTATACCAGTTTTTGCTGGCTTGTGGTAGATAATTTGGATCAAAAGAGATAGGCATTGTTGCTGTCTGGGGAATTTACTGTGGACGTTCCGTGGTTTGGGACAGAATGACACCGCCAGATGCTAAAGCTTCATTGGGGCTTGGAGGTGGGTCTGCAATTTTGTCCAGTGGTAGTCTAGACATTGCCTAAATGCTGTGCGAATAGTTCCGCAGAGGTACGTGATGGCATTACTGTGTTGCCCACATGGGTACAATTACCAGCTGCACGCCTACATGTCTCTGCTGGAGTCCCAGATCCTTTCAACTGTCCCTGGTCTCACCAACTAGAGACCACTGCTTTCCCATGAAGTCCCAAAAACCTTCAACTGAGATCTTCCGCATCAATTCACCAAGGACGCAGAAAGCTAGCTGTCATTGCACTTCGGAAAAGTGGCGAATAGTATAATTGCTGGCAAGGCTGTTGAGATGGTCTCCCACTGAACTGGTTCTTTGAGGCAAGGCTCAGCCCAATGCCGATGACACTCAGGGCTGGATTTTCCGGTGATGTCTGCCTCTGTTTTCGCCCTGGTGAGCTCTTCCAGGCGGGCGGCCAGCTTCTACCGCCCTGCCGGAGTTTTCGGGTCCAGTTTTCCGGGGGCGTGGAGCAGTACCGCCCGGAAGAGCCGGTGAGCAACACCCCTGGTTGCGACACCAGGTCGCTGTTTGACTCTGGCCTGATGCGTGCGCCCTGTCACACTGTAACACAGGTGTCCGAAGGCGAGCTCACTCACGGAGGACAGAAACCTCCCGTGGAGCAGAAGGGCTGTCTGTGAAAACAGGAGGTCCGACCTGTACCGGCTGCAGTGAGGTGAGTAATGTCCACCTCAGGTAAGTGTGATTGTTTTTTCTTTTATTTCTTTTTATGATTTATGTTGTGGCGGCGTGGGCTATGTATTGGGAATGTTATGATGGGTTTTTTTCAAGTTTTTTTTCTCCCCAGGCCTCTCTCAGAGTGCTCCCAACCCGGCTGTTTCGCTCGGGATTTTTGCATGCTCATCTGGCCTAGCGCCCTAAGAGAGGTGTACAATGCCTCCCTTAGCGCTCTGTCCCACACTCAGGGCCCAGCTGCCCAATTTTGCTGACTGAGGTGCAAACTGGTCCTGAGTGCAAACTTTACCGCCCTGCCGCCATTACCGTCCCGAAATCAGCATAGCTGAAAATCCAGCCTTAAAATGTATCACGTATTCAGCGGCAGCGTTTCGTTCACCAGATGTCGGTGTTGCAGGCAGAGTCAACATTTATTGCCTATCCATAATTGCTCTTGAGAAGGCGGTAGTGAGCCACCTTCTTGAACCGCTGCAGTCCATGTGGTGAAGGTACTCCCACAGTGCTGTCAGAGAGGGAGTTCCAAGATTTTGATACAGCGACGTTGAAGGAATGGTGATATATTTCCAAGTCAGGGTGGTGTGTGATTTGGAGGGGAACTTGGAGGTGGTGGTGCCCCCATGCACCTGCTGTCCTTGTCCTTCTCGGCGGTAGAGGTCGCAGGTTTGGGAGGTGCTATAGCATTGCAATGACCTGCTGCACTATTGTGAACTCCTCCACACTACCTTGAGCTCCTTGCAGCCTACTGTCCAAAGAGACGTTTTTCAACCATCTGGTCATCCACGATCTTCCTTTTCAAAGATGGTTCTAAGTAGTCAGATCTGGATGCAATCCTGCTGGGCTAATGCCACTGTTATGCCAGACCTGGAGTTCAATGAGAGCAATCAAACTAAGAATAAACTAATAGGTTTTAAGGTTTACCATAGGTTTATTATTCTTTGAGGTAACAAAATTCTGTTGACTGCGCACATCCTGTTTACTGATGGTGTGCTGCACTGTCAGAGGTGCCGTCTTTCGGATGAGAAGTTAAACCGAGGCCCCATCTGCCCTCTCAGATGGATGGGAAAGATCCCATGGCACTATTTTGAAGAAGAGCAGAGGAGTTCTCCCCGGTGTCCTGGCCAAATATTTATCCTTCAACCAAAACACTAAAAGAATCAGATTATTTGATTATTATCACATTGCTGTTTATCGGAGCTTGCGGTGCACAAATTGGCTCGTACTTTCCCTAAATTACAAGTGAATACTCTTCATTGGCTATAGCGCATTGGGATGTCCTGAAGTCGTGAAAAGCGCTGTATAAATACAATCCTTTTCTTTTTAATGTTATATTTCTTGCCTAAATTAAAGCAATGCTGAGAACCTTTCCTTGCCCTGGATCTCCTATTCATTATAGCAGCAATGGAAAAGAAAATCGACGAGTTGCAAGAAGAGGACTGCCAATCCACTGTCATCCAATTTTTGCCCGGCGATGACAGTTACAATTACCCCTGTATGTTTGAAATCAGTCTTGTCGGTTACTATTTAATTGCATTGCTCAGACCTAAGTTCAACCTAAGCTCTGCGATGAGCTTATCATGGAAAGTCCCACAGTAATCCAGATTTATCTTCATGTGGCATCAATTTGACCATTGCTGTCAATCAAATTTGAGGTGCCGTGCGTCTGAGTTTCTTTTGGCTCTGTTCTGAAATTCTAGTCCGATATGACAGAAACAAGAGGGTATATTTCACAAATGGGAAAATCCCAACCACAGCCTCACCCACCAGAAGTGTTCACTGGAAAGTTATGGTCACCCATTCGTGAATGGAAAATCGTGTGGAGCACGCAGAGGGTTGAAGCAGTGGGCATTGCCTCTTTTAAGGGTAAGAGTGGGTTAAACCACTTGAAGGAGAGAAAGTTACAGGGCTATGGAAATAGGGGAAAGCAGTGTGATTCGTTTTGTAGTTTTCTAGTAAGAGGCCGGCACAGACACGATGGCCAGAATTATTTCCTTCTGTTCTGTGAACTCTCCTATGATTCTATCAAAAGACCGAATGAACAAAGTCTGTGACCTTCTATCAGCTGTTTTGGGCAGATAGGAATTGCATGGCAAAATTAGGTCTATCACACTCACCTGCCATCCTGGTAGTCACAGGATACAACGATAATGGAGTTGTTGACTAATTATAGAAATCGATCACTATCAATTAGTCTACAACATACCCAAAAACTGGTGCAACGGGGCAGAAGTAATGCCGGGTGTTAATCGATGGAAAATCCTGCAGGGCCTGCTAACCCCACACCAAAATTTCTAACACGTGCCCCCGACACACGAAATACCACCCTGGGAGCACAAATTCATCAAAGTTACCCAGCAGCAGCAACCTATCCAATTCTTAACCCTCATGCGGAACAAGGCTACTTTTCCAAAGAGTGGAGACAGACCAAATCCATCTCCTTTGAACCACCTTTAATAAAACCTGAAAAAATGACAGGCATTCAGAGAGATGACTATTCTGTATAAGTTACTTTAGATGTTAGAAGAAAGCAGTTCATACACTGGAGTAATTCATCAGAGGAAGGTTAGTAGACTTGAATTAAACGCCATTAGGATCAAAGTCATGACTGCCATCTGAAATTTTGCGCAATTGGCTTCATCCTGAAGCCAAGATAAAAATGGAAACAATGCACAAATTGTTCTTTGAACTATATAGCCCTAGACATCAAACACTGTGCAGGGCTTAGGAAAGACCTTTGAGTCAATTGGTAACTTGCTCCAGAAACGGTGCTCATTAACATAGGAATAGAGGTATTGCTACATGAGAAAAGATCAATTTCCTTCTCGTTTGCCTTCTGCCATCCTAGTCATTGATTCAACAACAATCCCTATCAATTGGTCTACAACAGGCCCAACTTTTAATTAAACAATTAAACAACTAATGGGAGGAGGAGGATCCCCATCCTCAATGATCCCCAGCAGGTGAGTGCAAAAGATTAAGCTGAAGCGTTTACAACCATCTTCAGCCAGCAGTGCCGAGTAGATGATCCATCACGGCCTCCTCCTGAGGTCCCCACTATTACAGTCAATTCGATTCACTCTGCGTGATATCAAGAAACAGCTGAGCGCCTGGATATGGCAACGGCTATGGGGCCTGACAACATACTGACTATCGTGCTGAAGATCAGTCCAGACCTAGCCAAGCTGTTCCAGTACAGCTGCAACACTGGCATCCACCCGACAATGTGGAAAGTTTCCCAGCTATGTCCCATACACAAAAATCAGGACAAATCCAATCCGGCCAAATACCGCCCCATCAGCAGAGTGAAGGAAGGGGTCATTCTCACTCCCTCTGCTCGCAGATAGGAAAGATCATCCCCTCCTAGGTCGATGAGGGAGATAGACCAAGGAAACCAAATACTGTGCACTAAGAGAGGGAGGCTGGGGCTGAAAGTGTCAACAATAAGGGAATTCATTGTTCATTGAACTTCCATTCTGCTTCTCTCTGTGGGTGGTGCACAGGTGTTGTAAGTGGCTGCAAGGTGTCCCAGCATCTGACTTTTCATCTTCCTCCACATTCAAATAGTGGTGGCATTCAGAATTACCTTAAAATGAAGGTGTTGTGAGCTTTCTGAAAAGTGAGAATTTACCTGGATGATTCTGAGCCAGTGGCTGCATAACAGCTGTACACTTTTGGAGTAAAAATTCTACCAGTTCACATAGGCCCTGGCATGGTGCACAAGGCCTGATTGACAACTTACAAAATCAATGACTCTCTGCACTCATGAGAAACCAGCCGACCAATGGAAATATATCACCCTGTCGTTCTGATGCTGTTGATCCAGTGGGAAAGAAATGGAATTGTTGACAGCAGATTCAGCCACGTGATCTCAGGTTGTCAACTGAGAAGTCAGCGGCGCTTGCCTGGAATGGTCCTGAGGCATATAAAGTTAGGTCCATGATATGCTCACTGCTTCTGGCGGTGCCACACTAGATATTGGGTTCAGTCTGTAGTTCTTCCTTCAGCAGATGGCACAGATCTTTTACAGCCTCCTGCCAAAGCCTCATCTTCCTGAGGCACCATTCACCAGCCACTCCTGGGCAGTTCTGGCAGGGGTGCTACACATGGTGATTTTCTGATTGTGAGATCGCCAGTCCCTGGTTTTTCCCCTTCACCCTTTTCTTTTTATATTAATGGTAGGAAAAGCACAAGCAGGTGAGCGAAGAAGCGGAAAGTCTCGGCCGTAGCATCCAGTAGTAGCAGGATCCGACCGTCCACTTTATGTGACACCCCCCACCCTCGCCACATGGGCTGCCCCTCCACTGTGCATCCCTGCTCCTCCTCAGCCAATACAGTCCGAACTCACCAGGTTGGGGTAATATATTAGCATGGATGGAGGATTGGCTAACGAACAGAAAGCAGAGAGTCGGGATAATTGGGTCATTTTCAGGTTGGCAAACGGTAACTAGTGAGGTGCCACAGGGATCAGTGCTGGGGCCTCAACTATTTACAATCTATATTAATGACTTGGATGAAGGGACCGAGTGTAATGTAGCCAAGTTTGCTGATAATACAAAGATGGGTGGGAAAGCAAATTGTGAGGAGGACACAAAAAATCTGTAAAGGGATATAGACAGGTTTAGTGAGAGGGCAAAAAATTGGCAGATGGTGATTAATGTGGGAAAGTGTGAGGTTGGCAGGAAAAATAAAAAAGCAAATTATTATTCAAATAATGGGGGTGCTGCAGGAATCAGTGCTGGGGCCTCAACTATTTATAATCTATATTATCATCATCATCATAGGCAGTTCCTCGAGTTCAGGATGACTTGCTTTTACACCAAAAAGTTCACAGGTGTTTCAATGAAGGACCTAATATTCCAGGTCCCGAACTAAATCTTGAAGCGTGGAAGATGCCTGTGGTGACCGTTGTACCCCAGCCACCACACAGGCTTGACAGAGCTAGGTCTTGGTCCAGTAGCAAGGATTACCCAAGATGACTGGAGACTGCTCTGCTGCACGGACCTGGCGCGCACACATATCGCAGTGTGGGCTGGCCCGTGCTGCCCCTGGGCCCTTGCCTCTTCTGTGCCCCGAACTCTCACCTCTTCTGGGCCCCGATCACGTCCCTCTACAATCTCTCACCGCTCCTTCGGCCCGTCCTCGCTGCTCCTGCTGTATCTGCCCACGCTCCAATCACTGACCTGGACCTTGATGACGTCCCTCTTCGCTGCCATTGCTCTCCTGCTCCAGCACGTGCTGCTCCCCGGAGTGGTATGCCGCCACGCTATTCCTTCCGCTCCCCGGCCTGCTCCGATGGTGCTTGGTCCCTTCATCCAAGTCATGGTTAATGACTTGGATGAAGGGACCAAGTGTAATGTAGCCAAATTTGCTGATGATACAAAGATAGCTGGAAAAGCAAGTTGTGAGGAGATCGCAAAGAATTTGCAAAGGGATATAGATAGGCTAAGTGAGTGGGCAAACATTTGGCAGATGGAATATAATGTGGGAAAATGTGAGATTATCCACTTTAGTCGGGAAAAAAAGCAAATTATTATTTAAATGGGGAGAGATTACAAAATACTGAGGGATCCAGGGGTCCTTGTACATGAAACACAAAAAGTTAGCATGCACGTCCAGCAAGTAATTAGGAAGATAAATGGAATGTTGGCCTTTATTGAAAGGGGAATAGAGTATAAAAGTAGGGAAGTCCTGCTACAACTGTACAGGGTATTGGTGAAACCTCATCTGGAGTACTGCATGCAGTTTTAGTCTTCTTATGTAAGGAGGGATATACTTGCATTGGAGGCAGTTCAGAGAAGGTTCATGAGGTTGATTCCTGAGATGAAGGGGTTGTCTTATGAAGAAGTGTTGAGCAGGTTGGGCCGATACTCATTGGAGTTTAGAAGAATGGGAGGTGATCTTATTGAAATGTATAAGAATCTGAGGGGGCCTGACAGGGTAAATGCAGAGAGGTTGTTTCCCCTCATGGGGGAATGTAGAACTAGGGGGCATAGTTTCAGAATAAGGGGGTCACCCATTTAAAACGGAAGAATTTTTTCTCAGAGGGTAGTGAATCTTTGGAATTCTCTACCCCAGAGAGTTGTGGAGGGTGGGTTATTGAATATATTTAAGGTGGCGATAGACAGATTTTTGAGTGATAAGAGAGTCAAGGGTTATGGGGAGCGGGCAAGGAAGTGGAGCTGAGTCCATGATCAGATCAGCCATGATCTCGTTGAATGGTGGAGCAGGCTCGAGGGGGCAAATGGTCTACTCCTGCTCCTATTTCTTATGTTCTTATGTTCGTTATGAGTGGTACCCCAAATGCACTTTCCACTAAGGCAAAGTTGTTGCTCACTTGTCTTCCTGACCTGAACTGAGTGAAGTAAAGGAACCTGCTCCATTGCAGGTTAGAAATCGTTATCTCCCACACTTTTCCATTGCAAAAAAACCTTCTAACATTGCAAATGGTAATTATATTGGTATCAACAAGCTAAGCCACACGACTGCAGGAATACTGCTGACTAGCCACATCAATCCAGCAGAACAAAATGTGCACTCATTATTCATCCCGCCATGCACAAACAGTGTGCGGATCAATAATGACACCAATAATAATTTCCTGGCTGGAGATTTTGTCCGACTCATCAATCCAACAGCAAAATTACAGTCCTTAACTTATCATTTATTTGGAACGCTGCAGTGTCACTCAGGCAAATTCAAATACGATTGCATTGACTGAATTAATTGCAGTGCAGTGTCTAAAATAAACTCAATTATTCTATACTCAGAAAGCAGTGATACAGACGTCATTTTCAAACTGCATAAGGTCAGCAATCTGCTTTATTTTTAAACCAGAATTTGAAATCAGAGTTAGTGTCAGCGTTAAATTATGATGTGTATGTAAACTGTTCCTGCATTTACCTTGGTGGCTGAGCCATATATTATCCAGAAAAATCACAGAAACAAGTACTTTTATAGGAATCAGAAAAGAAATGAAAGCGTATAAAATAATTATTGCAATAATACACTTCTGTGGGACACCTGCAGATCATGTCATGTGAAGCTGTATACCTACCAGATTCAAAACACGATCAGAAATATCTTAAACCTTGTTATGCTCATAATAAAGTCATGTAACTGAGTACTGCAGACATGAGTAAGCTCCTTCATTCAAACTCCAGTTTTTGTACAGCATGGGAGGCCTGCTTATATACAGTGCTCCCAAGGGATGCCCTCTGGTGGCGGTATGATACAGGTTACCTAGGGTTGCATACATAACAAACCTTATCTCTTAAACCTTGCTAGGACTATATGCACAGCCCACCACAAAATGACAAGAAGACCACCTTACTTTAGAATTTACAGCACAGAAACAGGCCATTTGGCCCACTGGTCAGTACTGGTGTTTATGTTCCACACAAGCCTCCTCCCTCTCCTCTAAATCTAACCCTATCAGTATATCCTCCTATTCCTTTCTCTCTCATGTGTTTATCTAGCTTCCCCTTTAATGCATCTATGCTATTCACCCCAACTATTTCACGTGGTCACGAGTTCCACATTCTCACCACTCTCTGAGTAAATACATTTTTCCTGAATTCCTTGTAGGATTTATTATATTTATGACCTCTGGTTTAGTCTCCCACACAAGTGGAAACATCTCTATGTCTACCCTATCGAACCGCTTCATAATTTTAAAGACCTCTATTAGGTCACCCCTCAGCCTTCTCTTTTCTAGCGGAAAGAGACCCAGCCTGTGCAGTCTTTCCGGATAGGTATTACCTCTCAGTTCCAAAGTTGACAATGTTCCACATTGTTGTCTCGCAGCTGAGGGGATTCGCGGTAAATCTCGGTCGTGCATGAGAAATTGGTCAACATTGAGTACTTGCTGGGGTGGGGTGGGGGGAGAAATGACTCACTGGGGGTGGCCCAGAGTTTGGTATCGTGACCATTAGTACAGTCCTCACCACTTACACTGTCCAAGCTTACCACATGCAGCCGCCTATCTCGGGCAAATGGCGCTGACCATTTGTAGACCAGAGGCGTCCATTACAAAAGTGTCGCTTATAACTTATTAAGCGCATCATTTATTTCGGGCAGTTCAATGGCAACTTATCCTGTACTCACCCACTTAAAAGGCTCTGCGTATTTCAACCAATGTCGGATCTTCAAAGCTGTTACAATCAGCTGTTTGCACCCGGTTAAACGGTTAATGATTAGGAGCAGCAGTTGCTAAGTGAGATTTCCTGGGTTTTTTAAGGTTGCATATAATGTCACCACAAGTCCTGGCCAGAGACCTACAGATAATTTGTATAATGTAACTACTCTACACTCATTGCAATTTGCTGGAGAAAAAATCCTGCTTTTGTTGGGAGACCTTGGCATCGTTTGGTCAAGAATTCTGTTTGCTGTAATTCATAAAGAATCTTTAAATAGACTGTTTGCTGAGTAAATAAGAACATAAGAATGAGGAGCAGAAGTAGGCCATATGGCCCCTCGAACCTGCTCCGCCATTCAATATCATGGCTGATCCTCGACCTCAACTCCACCTTCCTGCACTATCCCCATATCCCTTGATTCCCCTAGAGTCCAAAAATCTATCTATCTCAGCCTTGAATATACTCAGAGACTCAGCATCCAGGGCCCGTTAGGGTAGAGAATTCCAAAGCTTCTCAACCCTCTGAGTGAAGAAATTCCTCTTCATCTCTGTCTTAAATGGCCTTCCGCTTATCTTGAGAGTGTTCCCTCTAGTTCTCGACACTCTGGCCAGGGGAAACAACCTCTCGGCAGCTACCCTGTAAAGCCCCCTCAGAATCTTATACATTTCAATCTGATTACCTCTCATTCTTCTAAACCACAGAGAGTGTGGGCCCAATCTACTCAATTTTCAATAGATGCTGTTTGCTGTAAGTCCTGCTGTAAGTCGCACCCCAAGTCTCACCCCGCCTCCAACTCATTGGCTGACACAGTGGTGTCAATACACACGCCATTTTAAAAAATATGTTGGATACCGACCTTTTTAGTTTCACTGTCTACCCCATGTAGTGGGCAAATTGTGCCAACACCTATGCACCCGCTGTAAGCAGTGAGGACTATAGTGTCACATTCATCAATAACTCGGGGGCCGCTTTTCATCAAGGCCTCCACCCGCCCAAGTGCCGCCCAAAGTGCCACCGATGGCCGCCGAGGTACCGGACGGCAATTTGGGTGAGATAGTCATCGCTGAGGTCCCTCGAAGGTCGGCAGGCGGCAAATGGACGACATACGCCGCCAATCTGGGGGACACCGGGCGGGAGCTCTCATTCTTGGCGGCAGAGGCGCTTGCCACCCAAGTGCCGCCGAGGATGGAGTCAGGCCTACAGAGGGTCAAAGACCTGAAAAACAAAATGCAACAGTAAAAAATTTAAAAAAACTATTGGAAGATCTCCAGGGGACCCCATGCAGGTAAGTCGCTGTGGAATTTTTTTTTTTTAAATGTTGGCTTACCTTTTTTTCAGGTTGTTCATACTCACCGTCGGGAGCAGACCAGCCTCCATGCAGTGGTCCACCCCCATTCTGCCACCGACTCCCGCCCGCATCAATATGGGAGCTCGGCGGGCGGGAGCTCAGTTGGCCACTTGACCGTCCACTGACGTCAGCGGGCGGTGCCAGGCAGCTCTCCCCTCCCGCCCGCTCCAGGTCACCTCAAAAGTGGCACTGGGCAGATCAAGAAGAGCATTGTCGGTGGCAGTGGGTGGCCAGTAGGCAGCAACGGGCAGTGAGATGGTGAATTTTGGCCCCAAGGACTCAAAAAAATGCTCCAAATTGGTCAAATTTGCAGATGATGCAAAACTAGGTGGGACAGTGGAGCTGGAGGTGGCTGTTCACAAACTTCAGAGCGATTTGGACAAAAATATGTAATTGGGCACAACAATGACAGATGAAATTTAATTGAGCCAAGTGTAAATTGTTGCAAGTAGGAAGGGAGAAAAGGGCCACACACACACTCAGTGAATATTGTTAAAATAGCTAAGAATGAAGAGGAGAAAGACCTCGGAGCCTCAGGAGACTCAACGCCCAACATGTCCAATCTATGCAGAGCAGCAGTCAAGAAAGCAAATAAAACGTTGAAGTTGTATCATGAAAATTCAAAGGATGTACTCCAGTCAGACTTCACCGTGTGTACTGCATCCAATGTTGTTTTGTTCCAAATGCCCAAACATTGGTCCAGTGCACCAGTGCAGCCTTCGGCCGCCTGAGGAAAAGAGTGTTTGAAGATCAGTCCCTCAAAACTGTCACCAAGCTCATGGTCTACAGGGCTGTAGTAATACCCGCCCTCCTGTATAGCTCAGAGGCGTGGACCATGTACAATAGACACCTCAAGTCGCTGGAGAAATACCACCAGCGATGTCTCCGCAAGATCCTGCAAATCCCTTGGGAGGACAGACGCACAAACATTAGTGTCCTCATCCAGGCCAACATCCCCAGCACTGAAGCACTGACCACACTTGATCAGCTCCGTTGGGCAGGCCACATAGTTCGCATGCCAGACACGAGACTCCCAAAGCAAGCACTCTACTCAGAACTCGTCCACGGCAAACGAGCCAAAGGAGGGCAGAGGAAACGTTACAAGGACACCCTCAAAGTCTCCCTGATAAAGTACGACATCCCCACTGACACCTGGGAGTCGTTGGCCATAGACCGCCCTCAGTGGAGGAAGTGCATTCGGGAGGGCGCTGAGCTCCTCGATTATTGTCACCGAGAGCATGCAGAAATCGAGCGCAGGCAGCGGAAGGAGCGTGCAGCAAACCAGGCTCCCTGCCCACCCTTTCCCTCAACGACTATCTGCCCCACCTGTGACAGAAACTGTGGCTCTCGTATTGGACTGTACAGCTACCGAAGAACTCATGGTAAGAGTGGAAGCAAGTCTTCCTCGATCCTGAGGGACTGCCTATGAGTGAGTGTGGAGAAGAGTGGAGTGGGCTGGTCCCTCATGTTAGAAGTTTGAGTCCTGAGGAATTATTGAGATAATGTGGACTTTTCAGCCTTATGAGGATGTCTTTGACAGGTGACCTTATAAAAGTATATAAAATTGTAAAATAGTTATGGAAAAGGTAAACCTAAAAAGTGGGGTAGAAATTAGCATGCATTCCAGCTGTTTCTCCAGCGCAAAGCATACCAGTTTATCAGTGGGTCAGACTGCATCAGTTTGCACAGGCATTGGTCTCACTGCTCAATTTGTAATGCCCATTTTTAGGCATGCTGGACAGACGCCTAAAACAGGCCCCCTGAATATGTTAATGAGGACCCCTTTACAAATCGAGTTACCGATCAGCAGGGCTGGCCTTGGGCCTGAGGGTAAATGAAGACATGCTGTGCAGATCATGGCTACACCACCAGGAATAGGGGAGAGATACATGAGGTTAGAAATTACTTTTGCAGACGACGCCTTATAGCCTTATTTTGAAATGGGTTAACACCTCCATTAAGTTTGCGGACATTGGAATGTCACATGAGCACGCGAAACGTTCATTCACTATTGTCACTAATTTCCAGCTTGCAGCTTTTTGTGTTGAACATGGACAGCGGCAGTAAGAGCAGACAAATACACAAGAAGCATGTCAAAAAGCAGAGTGTAATGTCAATCAGTGAGGAAAAGGACAGACGGCAGAACGAAAAGTCCAACAGAGCCAACAATTTTTTAAAAAGCACCAGTTGCTCCTTATCGTTGTTCTTGTAGCTTGGCTGTCAACTGTGGCACTTTATTCAATATGAACTGCTGATGCACTGCTGTGGATACCTCATGTGGGATGGATTTCTCCCTGAACATAAACAAAACATATCACATATAACAGCTTCTCCATAAGATGTACGACACACATTAGTCTGTAGCCATCCAGTACTGTAGTTTCTATTGATTTTATTATTGTCTAGCAGCAACCCTGAGGCCTCAAAAATTGAAACAAATGCTTACTGGCGTACAAAAGCTTAGCAGGTTTGTCTGAAAATCCCTTAATGGAGGCTTTAACCCGTTTATTTTGAACAGATTAATAAGAACGTAAGAACATACGAAATAGGAGCAGGAGTAGGCCATACGGCCCCTCGAGCCTGCTCTGCCATTTAATATGATCATGGCTGATCCGATCATGGACTCAGGTCCACTTCCCTGCCCACTCCCCATAACCCTTATTCCCTTTTTCCCTAATACCTCCATTAAAGTAGCAGAGGAAGGAATTTTGCAGAAACCTGGCGGAGGTTACAGAGGTAGGGAGGGACAAGGCCCTGGAGCGATTTGAAAACAAGGATGAGAAGTTTTAAATCGAGGTTTTGCCAGACCGGGAGCCAATGTAGGTCAGCGAGCACAGGAGTGAAGGGTGATTAAGCTGATCAATTATCCCACTAAAAGCTGCAACTTCTGATTGACAATATATATGGAATCCATCAGATGAGGATGTAGCCATGATTTTCAAAGTGAATAAGACCTGAACTTTCTTGTCAGTTGCAAAATCCTTTGAAATCCCAGGTATATTAACTTCTGCCAATCATTACATGTGCATGAGAGTGACTCACCGGCTGATCTCTCAGAGTCTGTCCACCATCGACAAGGTCCAAGAATGGAGTATGCTGGAATACTCACCATTCTCCTGGATAAGTGCAGCCACAGCAGCACTCAAACAGCTCAACATCCAGGACAGGTTAATTCACGTGATTGGTGCTCTCCCGCTGGACCCGGTATCAATACCCCCTCCACAATCAGCGCAGCGCAAGCGGCTCAACAAGAACAAGAAGAAGAATTGGATCAAATGCAGCATGGTGGTTTCCAGGGGATGTGCGGCTGCAGGAGTGGATGAACGGTGGTCTTGTGCCTGAAAAATGGATGACAGCCTGTACTTCATTGACCACAGGAGATGAAAAGAAAGATCTGCTCCATAATAAAGGAAGATTGAAGCCCGTGTGGAACGACCTAATTCGTTGCGGGTACACAATGCACGATCTACAGGATGAACTGCAACCACGCACCAAGGTTACTTGGGCAGTGCCTTCCTATCCTGTGAACCTCAGTGGGTAACAAACTCACCTCTGAGTCAGACGGTTGTGGGTTCAAGTCCCACTCCAGCAACTTGAGCACTTAAATCTAGGCCAACACTCCAGTGCAGTACTGAGGGAACACTGCACTGTCGGATGTGCCGTCTTTTGGAAGAGACATTAAATTGAGGCCCTGTCTGCTCTCTCAGATGGACGTAAAAGATTCCATGGCACTATTTCGAAGAAGAGCAGGGGAGTTATCCCCCGTGTCCTGTTCAATATTTATCCCTCAGACAACGTAACAAAAACAGATTATCTGGTCATTGCTGTTTCACCCCCCTCTGAGTGAAGAAATTACTGCTCATCTCAGTCCAAAATGGCCGCCCCCGTTAGCCTAACATCTGTCGTTGGGAAAATGCTGGAGTCCATTATTAAGGAAGCAGTAGCAGGACATTTGGAAAAGCATAATTCAATCAAGCAGAATCAGCATGGTTTTATGAAAGGGAAATCATGTTTGACAAATTTGCTGGAATTCTTTGAGGATGTAATGAGCAAGGTGGATAAGGGGGGAACCAATGGATGTGGTGTATTTGGATTTCCAGAATGCATTCGATAAGGTGCCATATTGTTGTGTGCATATTGGCTGCCGCGTTGCCCACATTACAACTGTGACTACACTCCAAAAGTACTTCATTGGCTGTAAAGCACTTTGAGATGGCCAGTGGTCGTGAAAGGCGCTTTCTAAATGCAAGTTTTTCTTTTTTTCTGGACCAACAAGAAGACAAAGGATAGCAATGCTGTGGGAGCACCAGCACCTCAATTACAAGTCCAAGTCACACACCATCCTGACTGGGACATATATCGCTGTTCCTTCATCAGCACTGAGCCGAATCCGGGAATTCCCTACCTAACACCGCTGTGGGAGCTCCACTACCACTGGGATATGCCGCGGTTCAAGGAGAAGGCCCTCCTCCACCTTTTAAGGACAACTAGGGATGAGCAATAAATGTAGCCTTACTCGAATTGTCCACATCCCAGGAAAATCATTCCACCTCCTGAGTTTTAAAATTGAGGATCAGGAGAAAATATCACATTTCAAACTGAATGGATTAAACTGCAATTAAAATTACAATAAGTCCCACCTCCATTTCTGACATCACTGCAATCTTCTACACAGCTCCTTAATTAATGTTTTGAGCCATTCTTACTCTAAACTCCAGTGGATTTCTAATTGGTCCCTCTGTTGAAACTGAAAAAGAGGCAGAAATCGGTTAAAATAAACAACGCTCTCCGTCAGTATCCGCTCTCAAATTGAAGAGCTCTATCTTCCGAAGGATGACCTCAGAATAGCACAAAGAGGTGCAAACTCAGGCTGCTTAGGGTCGGCCTAGCGGTACTTCATTCAGAGAACCATTTCCACTGAATGAGCCGTTGTGTGCACTGCTTCCACTGCCAGCACAGGACGACACCCACACACATTTTCAAAGAGTTTATAATGAGCAGCGAAAAGAGTGAAGCGGATGAGTCACCGGATTATAAATGAATGAATCATCCTCCCTGTATCTACCCTGTCTGTTATGTAATGATGTGTGTATCGTGTAATGATGTGTGTATTGTCCTGGTACCTTAAATGTAATGTAAGCACTATGCCACACCACAGAGGGCGCTGTGGTGGGAAATCCTGGTAGTACCTGCAACAGGTGCTATATAAGGCTGACCACCACACCTGAGAGGCACTCTGGAGTTGAACAATAAAGGACGAAGGTCACAGCAGTTAGATTTACACCAGACCGTGTGGAGTCAGTGATTTGTGTGCTACATACACCACATTGGCAACGAGGAAGCGGATGAACTCCACGCAACCATGGCTACTCTGGGCTCGCTAAAGGATTTTACTGCGGGCAATGATTGGGAGGCCTTTACGGAAAGGCTCGAGTACTACTTCACAGCAAATGACCTGATGGAGTACACATACGCAATGAGAGAGCAGCGTAAGGCGATATTGCTCTCCAGTTGTGGAGATGAGGTTTACTGTCTCGTCAGGGATTTGCTGGCACCTGGGAGCACCAGGGACAAGTCATACGAGGAGCTGACTGAACTCATTTGTGACCAGTTGAAACCGAAGGAGAGCATAGAAACATAGAAACATAGAAAATAGGTGCAGGAGTAGGCCATTCGGCCCTTCTAGCCTGCACCGCCATTCAATGAGTTCATGGCTGAACATGCAACTTCAGTACCCCATTCCTGCTTTCTCGCCATACCCCTTGATCCCCCTAGCAGTAAGGACCTCATCTAACTCCTTTTTGAATATATTTAGTGAATTGGCCTCAACAACTTTCTGTGGTAGAGAATTCCACAGGTTCACCACTCTCTGGGTGAAGAAGTTCCTCCGCATCTCGGTCCTAAATGGCTTACCCCTTATCCTTAGACTGTGACCCCTGGTTCTGGACTTCCCCAACATTGGGAACATTCTTCCTGCATCTAACCTGTCTAACCCCGTCAGAATTTTATATGTTTCTATGAGGTCCCCTCTCATTCTTCTGAACTCCAGTGAATACAAGCCCAGTTGATCCAGTCTTTCTTGATAGGTCAGTCCCGCCATCCCGGGAATCAGTCTGGCATCCTCACGGCCAGATACAAATTTTACCATCACTGCAGACCCGAGGGCCAGGATAGCAACAAATATGCTGCGGACCTCAGGAGACTCGCGGCGCCGTGTGATTTTGGGGCACACCTTGACGAGGCTTTGCGGGACGTTTTCGTTATGGGGATTGGCCACGAGGGTCTCCTTCACAAGCTGCTGGCCACGGAACCCACAGTCACTCTGACAAAGGCCATCGCCATCAGCCGGGCTTATATGACCTCGACTTGCAGCACCAAGCAAATAATCCACACAGTCTCGAACCCGACAGGCACTGTCCACAGGATAGCGCCCACCACGGACAAAACTGCAGAACGTGGCTCTGCCCGGGGCAGAGAGCACGGACCTCGGGATCCTGGAACTCAGAGTCCGCCGAGGGGGGCCAATCAAGCAGCACCATGCTGGCGTTGTGGAGGAAGCCATGGGGCTCACCGGTGCAGGTTTGCGGAGTACACGTGCAATACCTGCCACGTTAAAGGCCACCTTCAGCGTATGTGTAAAAGAAATCAGACTCACCATGTGGCTGAGGAGATGGGGGATGATCTACTGTTCAGCGAGGAGCAGGTAGAACAAGATGAGGTGTTTGGACTGTATACATGCACCGACGATTCGCCACCAGTGATAAGTGAAGTAAAAATCAACGGAGTCCCAGTGAGTATGGAAGTGGACACGGGCTCGGGTCCGTCGTTGATGAGTCAGAGAACTTTTGATAAACTGTGGATTAACCCAGCTGCACGACCCAAGCTGGTCCCGGTCACGGCGAAGCTGCGTACCTACACCAGGGAACTAATACCTGTTCTTGGCAGAGCGGAGGTGCAGGTATCCCACGGGGACGAGACGCATGCTTTACCTCTGTGGGTTGTTGCAGGCGATGGGCCGATGCTCCTCGGCCGGAGGTGGATGGGGACGGTCCGTGGGAGCTGGGAAGACTTCGCCACTCCACAGGCTGCTGCTCCCCGGGGTGCTGCCGTGCCCCGGGTCCCCAGAGAGCAGCGCCGACCGAACTGGAGCTGCAGCCTCAATCCCCCCCACAGGCAAGTCCCAGCCCCGGACCTCACACAGAGACCCTGCAGCCTCAATCCACTCACAGGCAAGTCCCAGGCCCGGACCTCACACACAGATCCCGCAGCCTCAGCCCCCACAGGCAAGCAGCCCTGCACAGAGGGGCCTAGTGGGGGGCGGAGTGAGCCGCCGGAGTGTGAGGGGGAACCAGTGGATGTGGTGTATTTGGATTTCCAGAAGGCATTCGATCAGGTGCCACATAAAAGGTTACTGCACAAGATAAAAGTTTACAAGGTTGGGGGGAATATATTAGCATGGATTGAGGATTGGCTAACTAACTGAAAACAGGGAGTCAGGGTAGATGGGTCTTATGTTCTTATGATCTTATGTTCTTATTTTCTGGTTGGCAAACAGTAGCTACTGGGTGCCGCAGGGATCAGTGCTGGGGCCTCAACTAGTTACAATCTATTTTAATGACTTGGATGAAGGGACTGAGTGTAATGTAGTCATGTTTGCTGATGATACAAAGATGGATGGGAAAGAAAATTGTGAGGACACAAAAAAGCTGCACAAGGATATAGACAGGCTAAATGAGTGAGCAAAAATTTGGCAGATAGAATATAATGTCGGAAAATTTGAGGTTATCCACTTTGGCAAAAAAAATAGAAAAACAAATTATAATTTAAATGGAGAAAAATTGCAAAGTGCTTTAGTACAGAGGGAGCTGGGTGTCCTTGTGCATGAAACACAAAAAGTTGGTATGCAGGTACAGCAAGTAATCGGGAAGGCAAATGGAATATTGGCCTTTATTGCAATGGGGATACAGTATAAAAGCAGAGAAGTCCTGCTACAACTTTACAGGGTATTGATGAGGCCACACCTGGAGTACTGCGTGCAATTTTGGTGTCCATATTTAAGGAAGGATATACTTACATTGGAGGCTGTTCACAGAAGATTCACTAGTTTGATTCCGGAGATGAGGGGGTTCACTTATGAAGATAGGTTGAGTAGTTTGGGCCTCTACACATTGGAGTTCAGAAGAATGAGAGGTAATATTATCGAAACATATACAATAATGAGAGGGCTCGACAAATTGGATGCAGAGAGAATATTTCCACTCATAGGGGAAACTAAAACTAGGGGACATAGTCTCAGAATAAGGGGCCACCCATTTAAAACTGAGATGAGGAGAAATTTCTTCTCTCAGAGGGTTGTAAATCTGTGGAATTCTCTGCCCCAGAGAGCTGTGGAGGCTGGGTCATTGAATATATTTAAGGCGGAGACAGACAGATTTTTGAGCAATAAGGGAATAAAGGGTTGTGGGGAGCGGGCAGGGAAGTGGAGCTGAGTCCATGATCAGATCAGCCGTGATCTTATTAAATGGCGGAGCAGGCTCGAGGGGCCATGTGGCCGAATCCTGCTCCTATTTCTTATGTTCTTATGTTCTCAGACAGATAGATCAACATTTTAAATGGGATCTTTCCCCTGTGTGGGAACCATGTTCGGCTATATTTCTCTTTTGGATACTGACTGATCCACTCTGCATTTCCAGCTTATTCTATGTTTAAAATATTTATTAATCGACTGGGTTTGAGACTACAAAAATCAAATCTAACTCGCTTGTTTATTTTTACTTTCACCATGCTACACGCAACGTTTCATCTGTGGAGTACTCATAGTAATTATTAGTGTTCCTGACTTTCTTGAAAGCTAGCTGCCAAAGTCTTCGACACAATTCTCCTCAGCAATATTGCCTGGCTATTAGGAAACATTGCAATTAGCTGACAAGTCTGGTTCTCCCGAAAAGTAGAGAAGCAGAGAACACCGGTATGGGCCAAGATGGTAATTAGCTGAGTAATTTCAAAGTCTGGAATAAGGTTTTAGAAGTGCCATCTGCTAATTGATGAATAATTATGTGCGTGGAACAGTTAGTAATCTGGTCTGGAAGGGGTTGGGAATATACCTAAACTGCTTCTGAAGAGGCTTATTTCTTCATTCTTGCCCCGCTTGAGAAGACCGCACAGACACTACAAGATTTAAGTATTATTTCGCTTGATAGAGCATTAGCTAGAAAAAAGCAGTACATTTATAATGAGTATTGATAATACCAGCAAGGAATATTGGATTATCAAAAATATTTGTCATATTGAGAGTGAAAAGCCAGCTAGCTACAAGTCAAGTGATTATCCTGAGGCACCACTCCTCCACATTTCAAGGTGGTAATTCTATTCCTTCCGCTCATGTGGCCTTGCAGACTGTTTCTTATTCAGAATTCTCTCTCTTTTCCATAATGTATTCAGGTGCAGGAACTGAGAGTAATTTCCTTATCTACTCAATCCTCAGAGCTGCCTCAGTGAGCATTCTGAGTTTATTGGAATAACCTAACATGACATTTGGTCAATATCTTTTGGAGTGGATCATTTTAACTCCCTCTGTCTGGTGGAAATTAGGTCCTAAGTACAAAAAAAAAATGCATTTTTATTGGGCCGGGAGGAGCAGGAGTGTTTTCCCATCCTGGACACACAGAAATAGTTTGGGTTGTCTCTGCTCCGGGCTCCAGAAACTCTCCTGAACACCCGTTCCCTCCACTGACATCGTGGCAGCCTCGGCCCCTCCTGATTTTACACCCACCCAAGCCCAGCGAGCTAATACTGGGGCTAAAGGGTTAAATTCGGAGGGCTGTTTGCATAGACTAGGCTTGTATTCCCTTGAATATAAAAGTTTAAGGCATGGTCTAATTGAGGTGCTTAAAGAATTTGATAGAGGAGAATGCAAGAAACTATTTGTTCTGGTGTGGAAGCCCAGGACAAGGAGGCACAAGCTTAAATTTAGAGGTCGGCCATTCAGGAGCGATGTCAGGAAGCACTCCAGAGACTTGAGCACATCATCATCATAGGCAGTCCCTCGAAATAGAAACATAGAAACATAGAAAAATAGGTGCAGGAGTAGGCCATTCGGCCCTTCTAGCCTGCACCGCCATTCAATGAGTTCATGGCTGAACATGCAACTTCAGTACCCCCTTCCTGCTTTCTCACCATACCCCTTGATCCCCCTAGTAGTAAGGACTTCATCTATGGAAACATAGAAAAATCGTTTTTTTTTTTCACAGCTGGCCAAATCGAGGAAGACTTGCTTCCACTCTAAAAGTGAGTTCTCAGCTGACTGAACAGTCCAATATGGGAATTGCAGTCTCTGTCACAGGCAGGACAGACAGTCGTTGGAGGAAATGGTGGGTGGGAAGCCTGGTTTGCCGCACGCTCCTTCCACTGCCTGCGCTTGATTTCTGCATGTTCTCGGCGACGAGACTCGAGGTGCTCAGCACCCTCCTGGATGCTCTTCCTCCACTTAGGGTGGTCGTTGGCCAGGGATTCCCAGGTGTCGCTGGGGATGTAAAATCTAGGCTGACACTCCAGTGCAGTACTAAGAGAGTTCTGCATTGTCGGAGGTGCCGTCTTTCAGATGAGACATTAAACCTAGGCCCAATCTGCCCTGTGAGATGGACGTAAAAGATTTCATGGCACTATTGCAAGAAGACCAGGGGAGTTCTTGAGGGATAATCTGTTCATTATTACATTGCTGTTTGTGGGAGCTTGCTGAACACAAATTGGTTGTCGTGTTTTCTACATTGCAACAGTGACTACACTTCAAAAGTACTTTGTTGACTGTAAAGCAAGTCCAAAGGTCGTGAAAGGTGCTATATAAATGCAAGACTTTCTTTTTCACACTCAGGGTAGTGGAAATTTTGAACTCTTCCCCCACCAATGAAAGTTGTTGAGGCTGGGGGTCAATTGAAAATTTCAAAATTGTGATTGTTAGATTTTTGTTTGGCAAGGGTATTGAGGGTTTCAGAACCAAGGCAGTTGAGATACAGATCAGCCATGATCTAGTTGAATGCAAGGGGAAAGGCTCAAGGGTTAAAAATAAACTTGCCTTAATGGACAGGGTTTTTAATATAAAAATGAATGATTAAATGTAATTTTTCTAAGTTTTAAAAGTGTTACGCTGGTAAAAATAAGCTGTGTGCCTGCTTTTACCAGGCATAAAAGTTTGAAGGAGATTCACTGGGCATGAGTTGGGCAAATAGCCCAATCTCTACCGCGCGGATGTCCTTCCCCCTGCCTGCGGGGATGCATAGAATCTGTTTCGGCAGATCAGAAAAGCCGGTTCTCAGTGCATGCGCATCGCACCCCGGGAACCGGCTTTGGCGCGGCCTCGCCGGGTGCTTGCGTGCATCGTACACAGTTGGCAAGGCCGCAATTTTCGGCCCATTATGTTTCCAAGCAATCAAACCTCGATGAAGCCCTGTATAAACAGTAAACAACAATGCTTTAATTTTAAAAATCCTTACATTTGGAAACTAAATCAACAAAGACAACAATTTAGAACAAGACAGTGCAATTTTTTTGGAAGACCATCATTTGTCATTTGCATTCCATTTTCTCCACAGAGGCCACTACAAGTATAACATTACTTTGGTCTTTTCCTAGATTTTTGTCGGCTGAACTCATCACTGATTTTCGAGAAGTCAAGTCCTCTCAGTTCTTCGCTGTCGATGTTCATGATTGAAAGACAATTAAGTCGATTTTGTCCCATTCGATTCCTGACCTCATCCTTGATGTGTTTTCCTTTCGAGAAGGACTGCTCACCACTGCAATTTGATACCATCATCGACAGATATATCCGAAGAGCTATTTCAATGTTAGAAAAGGTTTGGGTGAGGGCGTGTGTATGGAGGAATTGGTACATTCTCAGCTTTGCTGACTTAGTTTATTTGACACAAATTGAGGTTTGAAGCTCTGTTGAGGATGGCACCGAGTTAGAAAACTGGATGAATTAATTTTCAATCATAGGTTCCAGATCTTTGGGATTGGAGCGGGCATGATTTGTTGTGACTTGCTTGATCTCATGAGTCGAGAGAGCGGCGAGCTTGGACAGGAATCCAAACTTACAATTGATTTTCTAGTATGCTTCAAGGTGGTGTTTCAAGATACTGATTAGTTGATCAATGATGACAAGGATCACTTCAGGTTTGAATTTTTCCCTGGGTGACGGCACAGTGTTTTCAGCATCTCTATCACCATAGCGGTGGTTGCGTACCCGGAAACGCCTCTGAGCTGAATTGCACTTGTTGTGGCCACACAGTTTAATCCCAGGGGGCCCAAAATCCATCATATTACCGCACACTACCATCCATTTACTGCCCACTCACCGCCCAGAAATGCGAATTTGATCAAAAAAAATCAATTACTGCCCACTTACTGCCCACAATCCCGCCGGTGGGAAATTCAACAGATATTTACCACGGGCAGTAGCTGATACTGCCTGCCCATCTGGGAAGGCCCAAAACGCAAATTTGATCACTAAGATCCATTTACTGCCCGCCCTAAATATCATCCTGAAAAGTGAGATTTTACCTGATCTTAGCCGATCTTAAGTGGACATTAGTGTGCCATGGCAGTACTCGCCGCCCCCCCACCCCCAACACCAGCTTTGTCTGCCCACTGTATGGAACCCTCTTGACTGTTACCCTTCATTTTCTAAAAGTTAGACACTGTACACGAGTGATTACATTCAATAAAGAGATTTATATAAAATTGAAAACTTGGGAAACTTTAAGCACTTTCAAAAATGTCAACAAGTTTAAAACTTAATCAATTATTTTTAACAATTCACAATGGACACTAATAACATTTTTAATCCAACAACATATAAAACCCCAACACCCAGCCCTCTAGCTACTCCCACCGTCTCTCTTCCCCCCCCTTACCCTCACCACCCCCCCCTCTTCTTCTCGTTTTACCTATCCCCACGCCGACCCCCACCCCTGCCCCTCCCCCTGTTGGGACCAGAATGTTGTACAGCACTGCATCCGGAGCGCTGCTGCCATCGTTGGTGAGAAGACAATGGCAGCGCTATGATTGGACTCACAGGAGCAGCTCTGGATGTGGAATTCCCGGCTGCTATGGCACGGGGGGATTGCGTGCCATATCCCGAGACCTTCAATTGTCGCATGGCATCGATGGACTCGGGGTTTCGCTCCACCGCGGCAATCAGTCTTGACATAGACTCCTTATGTCGGTCTGAATATCCCGCGATGTGCCCAGCTATCGCAGCCATGGCCAGGAGGAGCTCTCGACCTATCTCGACACTCATCCTCGACCGTTTAACCATGTCCTTTTGAGTGGTCCCCTGTCTTGCAGCATTCCCTCTTTGCTGCATCGACCTCTGTGGATGCGGCTTAGCGGTTTGAACGTTAGGGTTGCATTGCTGCACAACACTTGGTCCTGCTTCTTCGGAATCATTTCCAAAGTCATAAAACTCTGACCCCGATGCAGAGGCATTCATGCCCCCAGGTGCAGACACAAAGGTTAAAACAATGGACTGCTCCTCCTCCTCCCCCCCCCCCGCACCCCACCCCCCTCCATTTCAAGTGGCTGAGACAGTGCCCCTTGTTCCTCCTGTTGTTTATCTCCCTGGGTGGCGGAGGCGGGGGCTCTCGTGGAGGTCGAGGCGAGGGGCCTGAAGGAGCTTGAGGTGAGGGGTCTGGCACAGGCTCTTTGGGTGCCAGAGGTCGAGGCGGTTGCTGGTTGAATGTCGGAGGTCGAGGTGGTGGCTACCTCGGTGTCATCCGAATCAGCACCTGCAAGTACAAAACAACATTTTAGTGGTTAGCAGCAGGGAAGGGGTCAGGGTAACATGAGTATTGTCACATAGCACAGTCTTATTTCAAAGACCACCACTGCTGCATTACTACATTATATATGGCCAACAGACAATACATTAAAATGCATGACATTACATGACCCCAACATCACCGTACATTCTATTATTTTTCGATGACATTACATTACCGCAACTTACCATGTGGCAAGGGATCAGCGCCACCGTGGGTGGTTGCACGGTTGTGCCCACCCACCAAGGCTAAGGCACGCTGCCCCAAGTCACTTATCTCCAGCACCTTTGGTGGACCTCCTTCCATGCGCCACTGCTCGGAGGCATTGGTTGACAATTTCTTCAGCAGAAATTAAAGTAGCAATCTTTAAACGATTTGTACATGCGACACACACACAGATACACACAAATAGCCATCAAAACACTAGTCCTTAGTTTTTTGTCCCATTAATCCCATTTACATTGACATTGTAAGTAATAAGGGAGTGCATCAATAAAATCATTACTCTGGCTGCGGCTACAATGTCATTCCACTTTTTGCGACATTGGTCTCCATCCCTCATGATTGTCCCCACTGCAGACATCACCTCCCCAATTGGTCTCCCCAATTTCCTTCCAGATCCGTGGTACTGGACCGGGGATGGTTTTCCACGACCATCCCTGGTAAGGTCCCCATACATTGCCTCCACCACAGAGACATGGGCCTCCAGTTCCTCGTCCGAAAACCATGGTGCCCTCAGCCTCTGCCCATCTTTGACTTTTTTCAGGGTCTTCTTCTCACTCATGATTTTATTTAAGATCATTAATAAATCTTGCACAATTATTAATTTTTTTAATGACTTTTCCTGCTTTGTCCTTTGTCTTCGGTATTTTCTGTTTTCTCTCTTTCTCTCTCTCTCTCTCTCTCTCTCTAACCTTCTCTTCTTTGTCTTTCGAAGTCGCTGTCCCTCCCAAGCCATTCGCGCATGCGCGGGCAACCCCCAATCGCACCAAAAACAATGTCGACGACAAAAAAAATGCGCATGCGCAGAACTCGGCCTCCGATTTTGCTGAGTCTAATGGTCTGCACCGCCCGCCAATGGCTGCTACACCCCGCTCCTGCCTGCTACATTTCCATGAAATTCCGCTGGAGGATCTCAGTGGCAGCGGGCTGTTAAAAAATGAAGGGTCGCCCGAATACCGCTGAGAAACGGGCGGCAGCGGGACATCATCAATTTCGGGCCCATGGTCTTCGAAGTCTTCAAGCTCTGTCCGCTGGGTCTTGACAAAATCGACAAGCGACTCGAGTAAGGACACCATGACATTCAGATTCAAGCTGGTCTTTTGCAGCGAGAGATTGGTCAGGTGAAAGTACTTCGAGCCTGTGTTCCAAATAACAATGGGAATAGCTGAATCCAGTTTGCTCAGTGTGTTAAGGATTGACAGAGCTTCATTTCAGCATTCAACTTTCTGTTCCACGTCAGTTGCCAGGGATTCCAACACTTCGCATTTGGGAGTGTAACCTTTGAGCAGGGCTGACACTGTTTCATACCTTGCTGACCATCCAGTAGCAGAAAGCTGTTTGACGACAGACAGCCCTAAAGGCTTTCATTTTTCAATAAAGCAGTCGCCAGTGATATGCCGATGCTGAGAGAAAAGTGTAGTACAATGTCAAAAAATCTGATGATCACTGGGCTGCATTCGGCTGTTTTCCCCACAAGGTTGAGTGCGTGCACTGCGCATGGTATAAACGTTGCATATTGGCATTGCTCTTTGATGATAGTTTGGACACCCCGCTCTTGCTATGTCACTTATGTCAATACTGTTTACCCTTACCCTTAACCCGACCATGCATGGACCCACTCTCGGCTTGGGCTCCGGGCGACTGCCCAATCCGCCCCCTTAATCCATCCCTGCATACAAGCTACATCAGTTTGATAGCTAACTAGCTGCCATCACATTCTTAGGTGTACCAGTGGCTATGTGGGTTAGAAGATGCCAAGAGCATCAGTGGCTGAACAAGCTCAAAATTTTGCTTGCTTATCTAGTGCATCAGTCAAATCAAATGATTCACTTTGAAGCAATATCACTGTCATGAAGTAGGATTTTCTCCATCTCCAAGTTATTCCATCTGCTGAAGAACTACACTCGGTCGTGTAGCGGTTATCTTAATGGATGATTAATGCAGAGAAAGGAAGTACAAATCCTGCCACTGGCAGCTTGAGAATTTGAATTCAGTTTTTAAAACATCTGGGAATAAAAAGCTGGTATCAGTAAAAGTGACCAAGAAAGTTGTTGTACTGTCATTAAATACCCAACTGGTTGACTGATGACCTTTAGGGATGGAAACCTGCTGTCCTTACCCGGTCTGGCCTATATGTGACTCCCCTCCCACAACAATGCGGTTGACTCAACTGCCCCTCTGAAGTGGACTGGCAAGCCACCTCAGTTGTGTCAAACTGCTTCCAGCAGTTCAAGAAGGCGGCCAACCACCACCTTCTCAAGGGACACTTGGGATGGGCAATAAATGTCAGCCTTGCCCAGTGAATGCCCCCGTCCCAACAATGAGTGAAAAAAAACAGCCTCATGTTGATCATGATTGAGTTGTATGTGTCATTTCCTTTGGAAGTTAAGAATGAAATTAGCAAAGTAGTGCACTATTCCAAAGTGCAGTTGAACAGCTTTGAGCTTTAGGGGTTCTGGTACATCTCCAGAATCCACAGGTCCAGAAACAAGAAACGTCAAACAGCTTTAACCTTGAATGCAGAATGGAGCTCTGCTCTCCTGCAGATTCACACTGATTTATGATCAGGTAGCCTCTTCCGTAACTTCTAACATCACATCACACAGCAGGTTATGTGTGTTATCTTCTTCAATTATAGCTTACTCTCTCCAGAGACAAGTAGCGCTCTCGTATTACACAGAGTCACCATTGTTGGCAACCTGTCCCCATTCCTGTGCAGTGAATGCTACAGTGACAGATGTGGAGGATTGACTCTCCTGTGTGTCACTCTAGTGGAGTTGGGGGAGGTAACCTAAGGCAATTATTTCCATAATTATTTAATGTAAAAGATTTTTTTTAAATCTTTGTGGTGAATATTAGTATATCAAATGTTATTGTGCTTTTGCATGTATGCACACACCTCATTTGCGTAAATAGTAAATGTCGCATTCAGAGTTTAGCTTCACTAGTTAGATGTAACGTTAAAATGAACCATTTAATTCCCAGTAAATCCGCCCTTCCTGTGTAGTACTGGGCCATGCTGGTCTGAAAGTTCCCAAATGTGATTGTTGCCTTTGTACTGAGTTCACCGATCTCACAGGACAGCAGAGGGATAAAATCCGCTCCTATTTGCTATCAGGTGACCATTGCTGGAAAAAGTATGTTTGTGGATGTCAGTTGAGGACAGAATCAGTTCCCCACGGTGAATAGCCTGCTGATACTCACTGTTGGGATTCAGTCATAGAAAATGGCCACAAGTGCAAAGTCCTGGCAGGGTGGTTGGAATCCAAGAAATCAGATGATGCCAACAAAACATGAGAAAGACTTGCATTTATAAAGCACCTTTCACAACCTCCGGACATCCCAAAGCCTTTTATAGCTAATTAAGTACTTTCTGAAATGTAGAATCACTTATTTTTCTTCCATTTTATATTAGTTCTGCAGTTGTAATGCAGGAAACGCGGCAGCCAATTTGCAAATAGCAAGGTCCCATAAATAGCAAACGTGACAGTGATCAGATAATCTGTACTTTAGTGATGATGGTTGAAAGATAAATATTGGTCAGGACATCCAGGAGAAATTCCTTGCTCTTCTTTGAAACAATGGCATGTGATCTTTTATGTTTACCCAAGAAGGCAGACGGGGGGGGCCTTGATTAATGTCTCATTGGAAAGACAGCATCTCTGACAGTGTGACACTCCCTCAGTACTGCATTGGAGTGTCAGCCTGTATTTTGTGCTCACGTCTCTTGAGTGGGTCTATGAACCCACAACCTTCTCAAGCAGAGACTAGAGAATGCTACCATTGAGCCACGGATGACCCCAAGGATAGAAAGCTTTAAGAGCATAAGAAATACAAGCAGAAGTAGGCCATTTGGCCCCTTGAGCCTGCTCCATTCAATAAGATCATGGCTGATCTGATCTTGGCCTCAACTCCACTTCCCTGCCCACTCCCCATAACCCTTCACTCCCTTATCTCTCAAAAATATCTCCACCTTAAATATATTCAATGACACAGCTTCCACAGCTCTCTGGGATAGAGAATTCCAAAGATTTGCGACCCTTTGGGAGAAGAAATTCCTTCTCATTTCTGTTTTAAATGGGCGACCCCTTATTCTGAGACTATGCCCCCTAGTTCTAGATTCCCACATGAGAGGAAACATCCTCTCTTCCTTCTGGCAAAGCACATGACCTGCTTCTTGGTCTGTCGAGAGAGGTCCTGCTTTTGCCTTAAGAAAGGAGAGATCCAGTAATCTTTGGCTTGACTTATTATACCCCTTAAGGCCATTGTTTCTCAGAAAGTCTCAGGATTGGGTCTTGGTTCTAAGGCCGTTCCTGATTGGCTTCTCCTCATACATGTGTCTGTCTGGAGGGCCAGTGCCATTCCTTGATTAGGTTAATGGCTTTCCAATTAACACCTTTTCTAGTTTGGTGAGTTTCAAAGCCATGCTGACATGAACTTAGGGAAGTCATCCATTTTGTTTCTTTCAACACTGCAGCCTTTCTGTATAATCAACACTTTTAACATTTATATATATATATATATATATATATATATATATTACAGACCTCCACCTTGTTCCTTGAGTTGGCCTTCCCCTGCCCACCGGGTCTCGCTTAGGGCGGCGATGTCGATATCAAAGCGTCTAAGTTCCCCGGCAACTCAGGCGGTGCGGCGTTCCGGCCTGCCGCTATTGGGATTGTCCATGAGGGTCCTGACATTCCAGATCCAGAACTTGATGTTAGAAGAGTGGAAGATGCCTGTGTGTGAGTTCTTTTAACGTGGGGCGGTCGTTGCACACCGGCTACCACACGGCCTTAGCTGAGCAAGGTCTTGATCCAGTGGCAAGGGGGTCCAAGATGACTGGAGACCAGGCACTGGAGACCACTGGAAACCACTTCCCATATCTAGGGAGCCTCCTCGGGAGCAGGCATTGACAACGAGATCCAACACCACCTCCAACATGCCAGTGCAGCCTTCAGCCGCCTGAGGAAAAGAATGTTTGAAGACCAGGCCCTCAAAACTGTCACCAAGCTCATGGTCTATAGGGCTGTAGTAATATCCTCCCTCCTGTATGGTTCAGAAACATGGACCATGTACAGTAGACACCTCAAGTAACTGAAGAAATACCACCAACAATGTCTGCGCAAGATCGTACAATCCCCTGGGAGGACGGATGCCCCAACATTAGCGTTCTTCTGCCAATCACCTTAAATCTGTGTCCTCTGGTTCTCGACCCTTCCACCAATGGAAACAGTTTCTCTCAATTAATTAGAAGTACAGCTCGAAACTCAGAATGGCTAAATATTTTCGCTACGGAGACTGAGAGGTTAATTTTCCATCGACAGCCGGCGTGATGTCCTTCTGGGGTGACTCAGGTCGGTTTTGTGGACTGTCTCCTCTTTCACTTTAGAATGGCTGCTCCAATAACAAGCTTTTCAGTAATTTCCCATTTTCTCTCTCTCGTGGTTGCACACACTGATGCTACCAAACAGCACCTGGTGTTTACGATGGTTTTCCACAGTCTCTTGTGGACTCCTTTATCGGTAGCCTTCCAGAGAGTCTACAGATCACTTTTCGAATTTGGTCAACCTTCCCAGCATGCCTCCTTGAACAGTCAGTTTAACCGTTCTTTTAACCAAACTCTGTTCCTTTAGCAGGTAATTAATCAATCCAGGGTTCCAGTCAATCCTTAAAACTGGTATTGAAAAGTCCAATAATCCTTCCCTATGTTGGTCCATTTAACCCTTCACAAACATCCAAATGTTTTTGACTCCGTGTTTCAAACTCATTTTTAATTCAGGCAGGGAACTGCAGTCTTTGTCCATATATTATAATAAAGATACATTGCTAACAGGAAGAGACTTGAGATATGGGACCATTTCCACTGGAGCAGAGAAAGCTAAGATTTAAAGAAGGTTTTTAAATGAAGTATTTCAATAGAGTGATTGAGGAATGACTGTGTCACCTGGTGTTGAGGAATCAGTGACAAGGGAGTCAATGGGGGGAAAATTGCGGTCGGAGGCTTCTTTTGGACGAACGCCTCCGACCCGAAAAAATCCATGAAAATACCTGGTGGTCCCAGAGGAACAGAGGATTCCGGTCGGAGGCCTTCATTCGCTGTGCAGCGCATGGGACCATGTCTTCCAGATACGTAAGTACGGGTTGGAATCACGTGGGCCTGGACCACCAATGTAGTATTCTCATTGTACGAGCTTCCATTGCTGTCAATGAGAATAACCCCCTAAAACAAGAAATATAGCACAATAATTTTTTTTAAACTCACATATTTAAATTTAATTGAAATTAAACGTTTTAGAGAAAAAAATAATTTTTTGGAAATGTTTGTAAATGTGTTTTAATAGGGTTAAAAATAAACGTACCTTAACGGACAGGGTTTTTAATATAAAAATGAATGATTAAATGTAATTTTTCTATGGTTTAAAACTCTGATAAAAGTAAGCTATGTGCCTGCTTTTACCGGGCGTAAAAGTTTGAAGGACACTCGCTGGGCAAGAGTTGGGCAAGTAGTGAATGTCCTTCCTGCGAGACCTTGCCGGGTGCGGCACACTTCGTACGGACTTGGCGAGGCTGCAATTTTCAGCCCATTCTGACTTTGTGCGACAGTGTAACACGGGCAACAGCGAATCAGTTGCCCGTTTTACATCTCTCCCCATTTTTATTTCCTTTGACTTCATATTCGCTGATCCCGTTTTACATTAAGCACGAAGTCAAAATTAACCCACAAGGTGTCAGCAATTTACAGTTTCACTAAGAGAATGAGGAAAGAGGTTAGGAGAAATGTCTTCACACAGAGGGCTTTTGGAGCATGGAATGTTTTGCCACAGGGAGTGCCTGAGGAAGAGACGATTGAATCTTTTACGGCAAAAGTAGATAACTAATTGAAGCAGAGAAAGATACATGGCTATGGCTGTAATGCGTGCACCTGCGAGCATGCTCACAGGCTTGTGGAGCTGTTGCACGTCCGAGCCAGAGTGTCCCTGGAGATGGAGCACGTGGTGTCCACCGGTTTTATTGGTTTTATTGTCTAATAATTGGTTTTATTGTCTAAAGTTTAATTTGTCTATTGTGCTGGTTTTACTAGGGGGCACTTGTATAATTTGTGTTTTCGTGCCCTCAAAAAAAAAAACAAGGGGCACTTGTTTGAAAGTGTTTGGAGTGTCCCCCCGCCCCCCCCACCCTTTAATCAGGGGGCACTGAATTTAATGTTTTATTTTGTTCACAACAAAAGAGTTGTGGAGCTATTGCACTGTGAGTGGCTTAGCCAGTCAGGTGATGTTCACAAGACGCAATAAAACCCCAGTTAATTGAGTTCAGGTTCTCCATGATGAGGCGTGCAGTTGTGAACCTGGTGGATGAACTGGTAGTGTTCAGTTTGATTGTTAAACCTTTGCTAATAAACCAGCTAGCTCTTTACAGCAAATGTGTAGCTATGAAGCAAATATACTGCAATGGTGAAGAGTATGGCCAATGGGATTCGTTTTGGACAGCTCTGGTAAAGAGCTGGTGCAAGTAAGATGGGCCGAATGGTCTCCGTCTTTGCTGCAAACTTCTATAGATTACTGGTTTCCGGCATGAGTGAGCACTCTCAAGAATGGTGGAAGAGGGCCAAAGAAACAAAGAGGCAAGTTTTCAAAGCAATAATCGTATCAAATGATTATTTATGGCTGGAAAGGCATCTCGCCAAGTTTGTCAGGTGCTCACACGGGATCGTGCTGTCTCAGTATCAATCAGCGAATAAAAAGTCTCTGCATTCAATAAAGGAACAAGTGCAGCAAGTGCCCTAGTGGTGTGTTGAGTCATTTACTTTCCCCTTAGCTATGACAAACCTCGATCGTAATTACCTCTGAAGAGCTACAACCTGTAATATAATATCCGGCACTTCTGCCGGCGAGAAAGAAGTTGCGATGTGAGAAATTAAATAGTCATTGGTTTTAGAACATTGTGTCTGTTGAAAGTTCATTCCTTATCATTCTGCAAAGCAAATGATCTGTTCAGTTTTTGTGATATTGTTCTGAAAACGAATTCTATTTTCCATTGCCGGCTTATATGCCTTATCAAAGTGGGGGAGGGGGAAAGCAATAGCCTGTTAGATTTCTGTAAACTGTGAGGTTTCTACACATTGTCACCCTAATCATGTGTGACTCCTGTTTTATCTGTAACAAGGCTGAGGTCACTAGTCCTGCCATTGTTGCTGTGCATTTATAACAAGGAAAGATTTATCAGATAATGACACAGAATGGTTCCCTACTTCAAAGTAAATCAGTTTCTTCTTTTTAAGATAAAGACATACTGAGCAGAACTTGAGCTGGTATTTTGTTTCTTGTCAGATCATTTTTTGAATCCATTCCAAAAACACTCTTGAACACCATTCTGACGTTCCTGCTCAATATTTCCAGTGTTTTCAAACATAAAAACATAAGGAAAAGGAGCAGGAGTAGGCCATTTGGCCCTTCCAGCCTTCCATTCAACAAGATCATGGCTGATCTATTACCTCAATTACACCTTCCCACACTATCCCCATATTCCTTAACTCCCTTCGTTCCCAAGACTTTATCAACCTTTGTCTCGAATATACTCAATGACTGTGCATCCACACTCCTGTGAGGTAGGGAATTCCAAAGAGTCACAACCCTTTGAGTGAAGAAATTTCTACTCAGCTCAGTCGAAAATGGCCAATCACTTATGCTGTGACGATGGCTTTGTGTTCTAGATTCCCCTGCCAGGGGAAACATTATTAACTCTGTCAAGCCCCTTAAGAATTTATATGTTTCAATTAGATCACCTCTCATTCTTCGAAACTCTAATGAATATAGGCCTAATCTACTCAATCCCTCCTCATAGGGCAATCAGAGGCGGGAGTTCGTGGTGTTGCAAAAAAAAATAGAAAGAAATCAAAAGATGATGTCACAGCCAAAGGGGTAAGTGATTGGCTGGTGATTGGTGAGTAGCTTTTCTTTTTCTTTTTTATATCAGTCAGTAACCTGTTAACATTGTTTTTTTCTTTTTTATATCAGTAAGTACCTGTTAACATTGTCGTCGCCAAATTAAGTGTATCTAAGGGTTAAGTCATGGCAGGAGAGCTCGGACACGTGATATGCTCCTCCTGTACCATGTGGGAACACAGGGACACTTCCGGTGTCCCTGACGACTATGTGCGCGGGAAGTGTATCCGCCTCCAGCTCCTGATGGACCACGTTGCGGAATTGGAGCTGAGGGTGGATTCACTCTGGAGCATCCACAATGCTGAGAATGACGTGATTAGCATGTGTAGCAAGTTGGTCTTACCACAGGTAAAGGGTCCACAGCCAGATAGGGAATGGAAGACCAGCAGGAAGAGCAGTGCAAGGAAGGTAGTGCAGGGGTCCCCTGCGGTCATCCCCCTGCAAAACAGATACACCGCTTTGAGTACTGTTGGGGGGGATGACTCATCAGGGGAGGGCAGCAGCAGCCAAGTTCAAGGCACCGTGGCTGGCTCTGCTGCACAGGAGGGCAGGAAAAAGAGTGGGAGAGCGATAGTGATAGGGGATTCAATTGTAAGGGGAATAGATAGGCATTTCTGCAGCCCCAACCGAGACTCCAGGATGGTATGTTGCCTCCCTGGTGCAAGTGTCAAGGATGTCTTAGAGCGAGTGCAGGACATTCTGAAAATGGAGGGTGAACAGCCAGTTGTCGTGGTGCGCATTGGTACCAATGATATAGGTAAAAAACGGGATGAGGTTCTAAGAGATGAATTTAAGGAGCTAGGAGCTAAATTAAAAAGTAGGACCTCAAAAGTAGTAATCTCGGGATTGCTACCAGTGCCACATGCTTGTCAGAGTAGGAATCGCAGGATAGCTCAGATGAATACGTGGCTTGAGCAGTGGTGCAGCAGAGAGGGATTCAAATTCCTGGGGCATTGGAACCCGTTCTGGGGGAGGTGGGACCAGTACAAACCGGACGGTCTGCACCTAGGCAGGACCGGAACCAATGTGCTAGGGGGAGTGTTTGTTAATGCTGTTGGGGAGCAGTTAAACTAATATGGCAGGGGGATGGGAACCAATGCAGGGAGAGAGAGGGAAGCAAAATGGAGACAGAAGCAAAAGACAGAAAGGAGATGAGTAAAAGGGGAGGGCAGAGAAACCCAAGGCAAAAAACAAAAAAGGCCACTTGACAGCAAAATTCTAAACGGTCAAAGTGTATTAAAAAGGCAAGCCTGAAGGCTCTGTGCCTCAATGTGAGGAGTATTGAGAATAAGGTGGACGAATTAACTGTGCAGATAGCAGTTAACGGATACGATGTGGTTGGCATCACGGAGACATGGCTCCAGGGTGACCAAGGCTGGGAACTCAACATCCAAGGGTATTCAACATTTAGGAAAGATAGACAGAAAGGAAAAGGAGGCGGGGTGGTGTTGCTGGTTAAAGAGGAAATTAATGCAATTGTAAGGAAAGACATTAGCTTGGATGATGTGGAATCGGTATGGGTGGAGCTACGGAACACTTAAGGACAGAAAACGTGAGTGGGAGTTGTGTACAGACGTCCAAACAGTACTAGTGATGTTGAGAGGGCATCAAACAGGAAACTAGGGGTGCATGCAATAAAGGTGCAGCAGTTATCATGGGTGACTTTAATATGCATATAGATTGGGCTAACCAAACTGGAAACAATACGGTGGAAGAGGATTTCCTGGAGTGCATAAGGGATGGTTTTCTAGACCAATATGTCGAGGAACCAACTAGGGGGGAGGCCATCTTAGACTGGGTGTTGTGTAATGAGAGAGGATTAGTTAGCAATCTCGTTGTGCGAGGCCCCTTGGGGAAGAGTGACCATAATATGGTGGAATTCTACATTAGGATGGAGAAGGAAACAGTTAATTCAGAGACCATGGTCCAGAAACTAAAGAAGAGTAACTTTGAAGGTATGAGGCGTGAATTGGCTAGGATAGATTGGCATATGATACTTAAGGGGTTGACTGTGGATGGGCAATGGCAGACATTTAGAGACCGCATGGATGAACTACAACAATTGTACATCCCTGTCTGGAGCAAAAATAAAAAAGGAAAGGTGGCTCAATCGTGGCTATCAAAGGAAATCAGGGATAGTATTAAAGCCAAGGAAGTGGCATACAAATTGGCCAGAAATAGCAGCGAACCCAGGGACTGGGAGAAATTTAGAACTCAGCAGAGGAGGACAAAGGGTTTGATTAGGGCAGGGAATATAAAGTACGAGAGGAAGCTTGCAGGGAACATTAAAATGGACTGCAAAAGTTTCGCAGATATGTAAAGAGAAAAAGGTTAGTAAAGACAAACGTAGGTCCCCTGCAGTCAGAATCAGGGGAAGTCATAACTGGAACAAAAAAATGGCAGGCCAATTGAACAAGTACTTTGGTTCGGTATTCACTAAGGAGGACACAAACAACCTTCCGGATATAAAAGGGGTCAGAGGGTCTAGTAAGAAGGAGGAACTGAGGGAAATCCTTATTAGTCGGGAAATTATGTTGGGGAACTTGATGGGATTGAAGGCTGATAAATCCCCAGGGCCTGATGGTCTACATCCCAGAGTACTTAAGGAGGTGGCCTTGGAAATAGCGGATGCATTGACAGTCATTTTCCAACATTCCATAGACTCTGGATCAGTTCCTATCGAGTGGAGGGTAGCCAATGTAACCCCACTTTTTAAAAAAGGAGGGAGAGAGAAAACAGGGAATTATAGACCGGTCAGCCTGACCTCAGTAGTGGGTAAAATGATGGAATCAATTATTAAGGATGTCATAGCAGCGCATTTGAAAAGGGGTGACATGATAGATCCAAGTCAGCATGGATTTGTGAAAGGGAAATCATGCTTGACAAATCTGCTGGAATTTTTTGAGGATGTTTTCAGTAGAGTGGACAAGGGGGAACCCGTTGATGTGGTATATTTGGACTTTCAGGCGGCTTTCGACAAGGTCCCACACAAGAGATTAATGTGCAAAGTTAAAGCACATGGGATTGGGGGTAGTGTGCTGACGTGGATTGAGAACTGGTTGGCAGAAGAGTAGGAGTAAATGGGTACTTTTCAGAATGGCAGGCAGTGAATAGTGGGGTACCGCAAGGTTCTGTGCTAGGGCCCCAACTGTTTACATTGTACATTAATGATTTAGACGAGGGGATTAAATGTAGTATCTCTAAATTTGCGGATGACACTAAGTTGGGTGGCAGTTTGAGCTGCGAGGAGGATGCTATGAGGCTGCAGAGTGACTTGGATAGGTTAGGTGAGTGGGCAAATGCACGGCAGATGAAGTATAATGTGGATAAATGTGAGGTTATCCACTTTGGTTGTAAAAACAGATGGACAGACTATTATCTGAATGGTGACAGATTAGGAAAAGGGGAGGTGCAACGAGACCTGGGTGTCATGGTACATCAGTCATTAAAGGTTGGCATGCAGGTACAGCAGGCAGTTAAGAAGGCAAATGGCATGTTGGCCTTCATAGCGAGGGTATTTGAGTACAGGGGCAGGGAGGTGTTACTACAGTTGTACAGGGCCTTGGTGAGGCCACACCTGTATTGTGTACAGTTTTGGTCTCCTAACTTGAGAAAGGACATTCTTGCTATTGAGGCAGTGCAGCGAAGGTTCACCAGACTGATTCCCGGGATGGCGGGACTGACATATCAAGAAAGACTGGATCAACTTGGCTTGTATTCACTGGAGTTCAGAAGAATGAGAGGGTATCTCATAGAAACGTTTAAAATTCTGACGGGTTTAGACAGGTTAGATGGAGGAAGAATGTTCCCAATGTTGGGGAAGCCCAGAACCAGGGGTCATCAGTCTAAGGATAAGGGGTAAGCCATTTCGGACCGAGATGAGGAGAAACTTCTTCACCCAGAGAGTGGTGAACCTGTGGAATTCTCTACCACAGAAAGTTGTTGAGGCCAATTCACTAAATATATTCAAAAAGGAGTTACATGTAGTCCTTACTACTAGTGGGATCAAGGGCTATGGTGAGAAAGCAGGAATGGGGTACTGAAGTTGCATGTTCAGCCATGAACTCATTGAATGGCGGTACAGGCTAGAAGGGCCGAATGGCCTACTCCTGCACCTATTTTCTATGTTTCTATGTTTCTATGTAATCCCCTTAACCCAGGAACCAGTTCAGTGAACCTTTGTTGCCCTCCCTCTAAGGTAAGGAGACCAGAACTGTGCACATACTCCAGATGTGGCCTCACCAATGCCCTGTATGTCGTAAGACTTATTTACTCTGATACTCTAATCCCTTTGTAACAAAAGCTAACATATCATTTGCTTTCCTAATTGCTTGCTATACCTGCATGTTAACTTTCTGTGATTCATGTACAAGGACACCCAGGTCCCTCTGAGTGTAAACATCTCCCAGTCTGTCCCCATTCAAAATATATTCAGCTTTTTTGTTTTTCCTATCAAAGTGGATAACTTCGCACTTCCCCACATTGTATTCGATTTGCCATGTTCTTGCCCACTCAGTCAACCTGTCCATATCTCTCTGCAGCCTCTTTGCATCCTCCTCACAGCTTACTTTCCCACCTAGCTTTGCAGCATCAGCAAACTTGGACACGTTACACAAAAGACAAAAGAAAAAAAGAACTGGGCAGTGAAAATGGTTCTGGGGCAAATCTGTACACCCCTGATGCTCTCGTTTATCAGGGTCCGGAAGCAGAGCAATGATGAGAAAATCGTGCGGTCCACAAAGTCTCTGTCTGTCTAATCGCGTGACATTCTTACCAGATGTGGACAAGTTCCAGAGAAAATGCTGGCCCCTAAAAATCAACAAGATGGAAAGTTGCACACCTCAAGTCCCACACCAGGACTTGTGTACATATATCTCGGCTGACACTCCAGTGAGTGCTGAGGGAGTGCTGCACTGTCGGAGGTGCCGTCTTTCGGATGTGACGATAAACCAAGGCCCTGTCTGCACTCTCTCAGGTGGACATAAAAGATCCCATGGCACTACTTTGAAGAAGAGCAGTGGGGTTATCCCCAGTGCCCTGGCCAATATTTCTCCCTCAATCAACAACACTAAAACAGATTATCTGGTCATTATCACATTGCTGTTTGTGGGAGCTTGCTGTGCACAAATTGGCTGCCGCGTTTCCCAAATTACAATAGTGTCTATACTCCAAAACTACTTCATTGACGTAAAATGCTTTGGGATATCTAGTGGTCGTGAAAGGCGCTATATAAATGTAAGTCTTTCTTTCTTTCTTCGCCTGACCCTGTGCTAATTCCTGGGGGTGGTATGAGGGTATTAAGGTGGTAGCAGGTAAATATCGGGAGGATAAAGAGCTGGATCGCAGGCCCTACATCATGGGCCACCCCGACCTGTGAGAGGACACCACTGCAGGTCGGGAGGATAAAGAGCTGGAGCATGCCACTATAACTTCCAGCACGAGTTGTCCCAAGTGTTTTTATCCGGACTTGTATGTACTCTGTACAGCCACCAGAGGGCTCATTCCCCGGAGTCCCAAGGGATCTCATAATCCCTTGGGAGCAGAGGTAGTTAAGAGGGATTCACAGGTTGGAGAGGCACTCTGAAGACCTGCAACAAAAGACTAAGGTCACACTTTACTTTGAGCTCACAGTGTTCAGTCTGACTCTTTCTCCATACACAACAACTGGCGACGAGATACAGATAGCGAACCCAAAGGTGCAGAGAACAGTGGGCATCCTGGAGAAATTCTCGGAGGGAGATGATTGGGAAACTTTTGTGGAGTGGCTCGACCAATACTTCGTGGCCAACGAGCTAGATGGGGAAGAGAGCGCTGCCAAATGTAGAGCGATCCTCCTCACCGTCTGTGGGGCACTGACGTATGGTCTCATGAAGAATCTGCTCACTCCAGCGAAACCCACGGAGAAATCGTACGACGATTTGTGCACACTGGTCCAAGAACATTTGAACCCAAAGGAAAGCGTTCTGATGGCGAGGTACCGGTTCTACACCTACAAAAGATCTGAAGGCCAGGAAGTGGTGAATTATGTCGCCGAGCTAAGACGCGTTGCAGGACATTGTGAATTTGAAGGACATTTGGAGTACATGCTCAGAGACTTTTTCGTACTTGGAATTGGCCACGAAATCATACTTCGCAAACTTTTCACTGTAGAGACCCCAACCTTGAGTAAAGTCATAGCGATAGTCCAGGCGTTCATTGCCACCAGTGACAATACTAAGCAAGTCTCTCAGCACACAAGTGCTGCTACAAGTACTGTAAACAAAGTGATGTTGTTTTCAAATTGTAACACACAGGGCAGGTCACACATACCTGCAGCTACACGTCCGTAGATGTCTCAGAGTCCACCATCAAGGGTGATGAATGCAAGGCCATTAACTCCTTGTTGGCGCTGCGGGGGTGATCATCGTTTCCATTCATGCCGATTCAAAGGATACATTTGCAAGGGCTGTGGAACAATGGGACACCTCCAACGAGTGTGCAGGCGAGCTGCTAGGCCTGCTAAACCTGAAAACCACCACGTTGCAGAGGGGGACAGATCCACGGAGGATCACGACGAAACAGAACCACTGAAAGAGGAGGCAGAGGTACATGGGGTTCACACATTGACCACGAATTGTCCCCCGATAATGCTGAATATTGAACTAAATGGACTCCCGGTGTCAATGGAGCTGGACACGGGCACGAGCCAGTCCATCATAGGCAAAAAGACTTTCGAAAGGTTGTGGCGCAACAAGGCCTCAAGGCCAATCTTAACTCCAATTCGCACAAAACTAAGAACTTGCACGAAATAACTGATTCCTGTAATCGGCAGTGCTACCGTAAAGGTCTCCTATGATGGAGCGGTGCACAAGCTACAACTCTGGGTGGTACCGGGTGATGGTCCCACGCTGCTCGGCAGGAGCTGGCTGGGGAAGATATGTTGGAACTGGGCCGACATCCAAGCACTATCGCCCGCTGACGACACTTCGTGTGCACAGGCCTTAAACAAATTTCCTTCGATGTTCGAACCAGGCATCGGGAAATTCCAAGGAGCAAAAGTGCAGATCCACCTAATTCCGGGGGCGAGACCCATCCATCACAAGGCGAGAGCAGTACCATACTTGATGAGAGAAAGGGCATCATCTCACCGATTGAGTTCAGCGAATGGGCCAGTCCTATTGTCCCAGTCCTCAAGGGGGACCGTCAGAATCTATGGCGATTAGAAAGTAACTATCAATTGTTTCTCCCTGCAGGACCAATACCCACTTCTAAAAGCCGACGACCTTTTTGCAACGCTGGCGGGAGGAAAGACGTTCACGAAGCTGGATTTGACTTCAGCCTACATGACGCAGGAACTGGAGGAATCATCGAAGGTCCTCACCTGCATCAACACGCACAAAGGTCTTTTTGTTTATAACAGATGCCCGTTTGGAATCCGATCAGCAGCGGCGATATTCCGGAGAAACATTGAAAGTTTACTGAAGTCGGTCCCGGACACCGTGGTCTTCCAGGACGACATCTTGGTCACAGGTCAGGACACAGTCGAGCATCTGCAGAACCTGGAGGACGTTCTTAGTCGGCTCAACCGTGTAGGGCTCAGGTTAAAATGCTCGAAGTGCATTTTCCTGGTGCCTAAAGTGGAGTTCTTGGGAAGGAGGATTGCGGCGGACGGCATCAGGCCCACCAATGCGAAGACGGAGGCAATCGAGAACGCACTGAGGCCACAGAACGTGACGGAGCTCCGATCGTTCCTGGGACTCTTGAACTACTTTGGTAACTTCTTACTGGGTCTCAGCACCCTGCTAGAACCACTACATGTCTTACTACGAAAAGGGGGCGAATGAGTTTGGGGCAAAAGCCAAGAAAATGCCTTTGTAAAAGTGCGAAAATTGTTATGCTCAAACAAATTGCTTGTGTTGTATGATCCATGTAAGGGTTTAGTACTAGCATGTGATGCATCATCATATGGTGTCGGGTGTGTATTGCAACAAGCTAATGATTTTGGGAAACTGTAACCGATTGCTATTGCGTCCAGAAGTCTGCCTAAGGCTGAGAGAGCCTACAGCATGATTGAAAAAGAAGCGTTAGTGCGTGACTATGGAGGTAAAGAAAATGCATCAATACCTGTTTGGGCTAAAATTCGAATTGGAAACTGAACATAAGCCACTCATATCCCTGTTTTCCGAGAGTAAAGGGATAAATACCAACGCTTCGGCCTGCATCCAGAGATGGGCGCTCACATTGTTCGCATACAACTACGCCATCCGCCACAGGCCAGGCACAGAAAACTGCGCCGATGCTCTCAGTAGGCTGCCATTGCCCACCATGGGGTTGGAAATGGCACAGCCCGCAGATCTAGCCATGGTTATGGAAGCATTTGAGAGTGAGCAATCACCCGTCACTGCCCGTCAGATCAAAACCTGGACAAGCCAGGACCCCTTATTATCTCTAGTCAAAAGCTGTGTGCTTCACGGGAGCTGGTCCAATGTCCCAGTGGAAATGCAGGAAGAGATAAAGCCGTTCCAGTGGCACTAAGATGAAATGTCTATACAGGCAGACTGCCTTCTGTGGGGCAATTGAGTAGTGGTCCCCAAGAAGGACAGAGACACCTTCATCAATGACCTCCACAGTACCACCCAGGCATCGTAATGATGAAAGCGATAGCCAGATCCCACGTGTGGTGGCCCGGCATCGATGCGGACTTAGAGTTCTGCGTTCACAGATGTAATACACACTCGCAGTTAAGCAATGTACTCAGGGAGGCGCCATTAAGTTTATGGTCTTGGCCCTCCAAACCGTGGTCTAGGGTACACGTCGACTATGCAGGCCCGTTCTTGGGTAAAATGTTCCTTGTGGTTGTAGATGCGTACTCCAAGTGGATTGAATGTGAGATAATGTCGGCTTGCACATCCGCTGCTACCACTGAAAGCCTGCAGGCCATGTTTGCCACTCACAGCTTACCCGATGTCCTGGTGAGCGACAACGGGCCATGTTTTACCAGTGCTGAGTTCAAAGAATTCATGTCCCATAATGGGATCAAACATGTCACATCTGCCCCGTTTAAACCAGCGTCCGATGGTCAGGTAGAGAGAGCAGTGAAAACCATCAAGCAAGGCTTGAAGAGGGTAACTGAAGGCTCACTGCAGACTCGCCTATCCCGAGTTCTGCTTAGCTACCGCACGAGACCACACTCACTCACTGGGATCCCACCTGCTGAACTGCTGATGAAAAGAGCACTTAAGACAAGACTCTCGTTAGTTCACCCTGATCTACATGAACAGGTAGAGAGCAGGAGGCTTCGACAAAGTGCATACCATGACAGCGCAAATGTGTCATGTGAGATTGAAGTCAATGATCCTGTATTTGTATTAAATTATGGGCAAGGTCCCAAGTGGCTTCCCGGCACTGTCGTGGCCAAAAAGGGGAGCTGGGTGTTTCGGGTCAAACTTTCAAATGGACTCATTCACTGGAAACACTTGGACCAAATCAAATTCAGATTCATAGACTACCCTGAGCAACCCACCTTGGACCCTACCTTTTTTGATCCCCCAACACACATACCAGTGACAACTGACACCACGGTTGACCATGAAGCAGAACCCATCATCCACAGCAGTCCTGCAGGGCCCAACACACCAGGCAGCCCAGCAAGGCCAGCTGCACAGCAGCCCAGCAAGGGCCCAACAAATGACTCAACAACACCAGCTTTCACACTGAGACGATCAACCAGGGCAAGAAGGGCCCCAGATCGACTCACATTGTAAATAGCTACACTATTGACTTTAGGGGGAATGTTGTTATGTATCTGGACTTGTATATACTCTGTACAACTACCAGAGGGCTCCTTCCCCGGAGTCCCAAGGGATCTCATAATCCCTTGGGAGCACAGGTATTTAAGAGTGCGTCACAGGTTGGAGTGGCACTCTGGAGACCTGCAATAAAAGACTACGGTCATACTTTACTTTGAGCTCATAGTGTTCAGTCTGACTCTTTCTCCAGACACTACACCAAGTGTGTGACGGCTTCGAGGTGGGCGACTGGGTAACGTCTTCAAGGCCAAGTCGCTTGTTAGAGCAGAGGAGCGGGAAGGTTGGGGTGGATGAGCAGCAAGAGATCGTGGTGGAGGTGTGGCGAATGATTGAAGTGGAGAATGGTGAGAGATCGTGGCTGAGATGTGGCAAGAGATGAGCGGTGAGAGATCGTGGCGGAGGTGCAGCAAATGTTTGGTGCAGAGGTGTGGTGAGTGATTGTGGCAGAAGTGCGGCGAATGTTTTGTGGCAGAGGAGTGGCGAGAGATCGTGGCGGAGGAGCGGTGAGAGATCGTGTCGGAGGAGCGGTGAGAGATCAGCGGCGAGAGATTCTGGCAGAGGAGCGGTGAGAGATCCTGGCGGAGAAGCGTAAGAGATCGTGGCAGAGGAGCGGTGAGAGATCGTGGCGGAGGAGCGGTGAGAGATCAAGGCGGAGGAGCGGTAAGAGATCGTGTCGGAGGAGCGGTGATGGATCAGCGGCGAGAGATTCTGGCAGAGGAGCGGTGAGAGATCGTGGCGGAGAGCGGTGAGAGATCGTGGCGGAGGAGCGGAAAATGGTGACATGATAGGTCCAAGTCAGCATGGATTTGTGAAAGGGAAATCATGCTTGACAAATCTTCTGGAATTTTTTGAGGATGTTTCCAGTAAAGTGGACAAAGGAGAACCAGTTGATGTGGTATATTTGGACTTTCAGAAGGCTTTCGACAAGGTCCCACACAAGAGATTAATGTGCAAAGTTAAAGCACATGGGATTGGGGGTAGTGTGCTGACGTGGATTGAGAACTGGTTGTCAGACAGGAAGCAAAGAGTAGGAGTAAACGGGTACTTTTCAGAATGGCAGGCAGTGACTAGTGGAGTGCCGCAAGGTTCTGTGCTGGGGCCCCAGCTGTTTACATTGTACATTAATGATTTAGACGAGGGGATTAAATGCAGTATCTCCAAATTTGCGGATGATACTAAGTTGGGTGGCAGTGTGAGCTGCGAGGAGGATGCTATTAGGCTGCAGAGTGACTTGGATAGGTTAGGTGAGTGGGCAAATGCATGGCAGATGAAGTATAATGTGGATAAATGTGAGGTTATCCACTTTGGTGGTAAAAACAGAGAGACAGACTATTATCTGAATGGTGACAGATTAGGAAAAGGGAAGGTGCAACGAGACCTGGGTGTCATGGTACATCAGTCATTGAAGGTTGGCATGCAGGTACAGCAGGCGGTTAAGAAAGCAAATGGCATGTTGGCCTTCATAGCGAGGGGATTTGAATACAGGGGCAGGGAGGTGTTGCTACAGTTGTACAGGGCCTTGGTGAGGCCACACCTGGAGTATTGTGTACAGTTTTGGTCTCCTAACTTGAGGAAGGACATTCTTGCTATTGAGGGAGTGCAGCGAAGGTTCACCAGACTGATTCCCGGGATGGCGGGACTGACCTATCAAGAAAGATTGGATCAATTGGGCTTGTATTCACTGGAGTTCAGAAGAATGAGAGGGGACCTCATAGAAACGTTTAAAATTCTGACGGGTTTAGACAGGTTAGATGCAGAAAGAATGTTCCCAATGTTGGGGAAGTCCAGAACCAGGGGTCACAGTCTGAGGATAAGGGGTAAGCCATTTAGGACCGAGATGAGGAGAAACTTCTTCACCCAGAGAGTGGTGAACCTGTGGAATTCTCTACCACAGAAAGTAGTTGAGGCCAATTCACTAAATATATTCAAAAGGGAGTTAGATGAAGTCCTTACTACTCGGGGGATCAAGGGTTATGGCGAGAAAGCAGGAAGGGGGTACTGAAGTTTCATGTTCAGCCATGAACTCATTGAATGGCGGTGCAGGCTAGAAGGGCTGAATGGCCTGCTCCTGCACCTATTTTCTATGTTTCTATGTTTCTATGAGAGATCCTGGCGGAGAAGCATAAGAGATCGTGGCGGAGGTGTGGCGAATGTTTGTGGTGGAGGAGCAGCAAGAGATTGTGGCAGAGTGTGTGGGGCCCAGAAGAGCTGTGGGCCCAGGGGCGGCACAAGTGCCATTCACTTGCCACTGATTCCAACTCCCTCCCTGCCCACTATCTCATGTCGGACCATACTTTTCGCAACCTCAGCACAAAATATAAAAACAGACTGCAAGAGTTTCTATAGGTATATAAAAAGAAAAGAGATGCTAAAGTAAATGTTGGTCACTTAGAGGACGAAACCGAGGAATTAGTAATGGAGAACATAGAGATGGCAGAAACTCTCAACAGGTATTTTGTATCAGGCTTTACAGTAGAGGACAATAATAATATTCCGACAGTGGATAGTCAAGGGGCTATGGGGGAGGAACTTAACACAATCACAATCACTAAGAAAGTGGTACTCAGTAAGATAATGGGACTAAAGGCAGATAAATGCTCTGGACCTGATGGCTTGCATCCTAGAGTCTTAAGAGAAATAGTGGCAGGGATTGTGGATGCATTGGTTATAATTTACCAAAATTCCCTGGAGGTCCCAACAGATTGGAAAACTGCAAATGTAACGCCCCTATTTAAAAAAGGAGGCAGACAAAAAGCAGGAAACTATAGACCAGTTAGCCTAAGATTTGTGGTTGGGAAAATATTGGAGTCCATTATTAAAGAAGCAGTAGCAGGACATTTGGAAAAGCAAAATTCAGTCAGGCAGAGTCAGCATGGATTTATGAAGGGGAAGTCATGTTTGACAAATTTGCTGAAGTTCTTTGAGGATGTAACGAACAGAGTGGATAAAGGGGAACCAGAGGATGTGGTGTATTTGGATTTCCAGAAAGCATTTGACAAGGTGCCACATAAAAGGTTACTGCACAAGATAAAAGTTCACGGGGTTGGGGGGTAATATATTAGCATGGATAGAGGACTGGCTAACGAAGAGAGAACAGAGAGTCGGGATAAATGGCTCATTCTCTGGTTGGCAACCAGTAACTAGTGGGGTGTCGCAGGGATCAGTGCTGGGACCCCAACTATTTACAATCGATATTAACGACTTGGAAAAAGGGACTGAGTGTAACATAGCCAAGTTTGCTGATGATACAAAAATGGGAGGAAAAGCAATGTGTGAGGAGGACACAAAAAATTTGCAAAAGGATATAGACGGGCTGAGTGCGTCGGCAAAAATTTGGCAGATGGAGTGTGTTGTGTTCTTATACACTACAGCAAATCAACACAAGGCACATACTGGAGACAAGGTCACTCTGTGACCTGTACCTTTATTCACAGGACCAAGGAGTGATGACCCTGCGTGGGACCTCCCTTTATATACCTGGATGACCGGGTGAGGAGTATCTCCCACAAGTTCACCCCCTGTGGTCAAGGTGTGAATTTCTCAGGTGTATACAGTGTACAGTGTTGTTACATAAAGGTTACAGTTATGTGAGGTTACAAACATGACATCACCTCCCCCCAACGTCTTTGGGTCAAAGATTGAGTCTTTCAGGCGGTCGACGTTCTCTCATGGAGCGCCGCAGTTGGGGCTCTGGTTGTTGAGCCTTGGCATGCGTCTTTGTCACTGTGGTGATTCCGGCTTGTCCGGGCTGGCCGCAGGGACTGTGCATGCTGCTGACGGTTCTTGTTGCTCGTTCACTGGCAGTGGTGTGGGCAGCATCTGATGATCTTCCTCAGGTTCCTCAGTGTCCATGCTGAACCTTTTCTTTACTTGGTCCAGATGCTTGTGGCATATCTGCCCATTGTTGAGTCTGACCACTATGACCCTATTCCCCTCTTTACCAATTACAGTACCCTCGAGCCACTTGGGCCCACAGTGTGATTAAGAACAAATACAGGGTCATCGATTTCTATCCATCTCCCCTTTGAGTTACAGTCATGGCACTCATTTTGGGACTGGCGCTTGCCCTCAACAATGTCTGACAAGACTGGATGAATGAGGGACAGCCGAGTTTTAAGTGTATGTTTCATGAGTAGTTCCGCTGGCGGGACTCCCGTGAGCGAGTGCGGTCGGGACCTGTAGGCCAGCAGGAGGCGCGATAGACGGTATTGAAGGGAGGGTCCTTAAATCCGGAGCATGCCTTGCTTTATGATTTGGACCGCACGTTCCGCCTGGCCATTGGAAGCCGACTTGAACGGCGCTGTCCTGACATGTTTGATGCCATTACCCGACATGAACTCCCGGAATTCATAGCTAGTGAAACATGGACCGTTGTCGCTGACTAGGATGTCCGGCAAGCCATGGATCGCAAAGACCGCACGCAGACTCTCCACTGTGGTGGATGTCGTGCACAAATTCAATATGATGCACTCGATCCATTTCGAGTACGCATCAACAACAACGAGGAACATTTTTCCCATGAACGGGCCCGCGTAGTCTACTTGAATACGTGACCATGGCCTGATGGGCCAGGGCCACGGGCTGAGTGGGGCCTCCCTGGGGGCATTGCCCAGCTGGGCACACGTCATGCTCTTGCGAACACAGTGTTCCAGGTCTGCATCAATTCCCGGCCAATATACATGTGACCGGGCAATGGCCTTGATGAGCACGATGCCTGGGTGCTCGCTGTGGAGTTCCCTGATGAATGCTTCCCTACCCCTCTGGGGCATGACGACCCAGCTGCCCCATAGTAGGCAGTCGGCTTGGATGGAGAGTTCATCCATCCGTCTGTGAAACAGTCTGACCTCTTCAGGGTATGCTCCGTGTGCGGGCGCACAATCCCCAGTCAGGACACATTTCTTAATCAGAGATAGGAGGGGATCTCTGTTTGTCCAGGTTTTGATCTGGTGGGCTGTGATGGGGGAGCCTGCGCTGTCAAAGGCATCGACAGCCATGACCATCTCCGCGCTTTGCTCTGCTGCCCCCTCAGTGGTGGCCAGTAGAAGCCTGCTGAGCGCGTCAGCGCAATTTTCGGTGCCTGGCTGGTGCCGTATGGTGTAGTCATACGCAGCCAGCGTGAGAGCCCATCACTGTATGCGAGCTGATGCATTGGCATTGACAGCTTTGCTGTCTGACAACAGGGATGTTAACGGCTTGTGGTCCGTTTCTAACTCAAACCTGCTGCCAAAAAGGTACTGGTGCATCTTTTTCACCCCGTAGACACATGCGAGTGCCTCCTTTTCCACCATCCCATACCCCTGTTCTGCTTGGGAGAGCGACCTGGAGGCATAAGCCACAGGTTGGAGTTGGCCCTCATCCTTACTCTGCTACAACCCGATAGGATGATGCATCGCATGTCAAAACCAATTTCTTCCAGGGGTCGTACAGGGTCAATAACTTATTAGAACAAAGCAGGTTCTGCGCCCGATTGAAAGCCCGTTCCTGACAGTCCCCCCAAAACCAGTCACAGCCCTTACGCAGGAGTACATGTAGCGGCTCCAGAAATGTACTTAAGTTCAGTAGAAAGTTCCCAAAATAGTTCAATAGTCCCAGAAATGAACGTAACTCTGATGTGTTGCTGGGCCTGGGTGCACGACGAATCGCCTCCGTTTTGGATTCGGTAGGCCGGTTCCCATCTGCAGCAACCCTCCTGCCCAAAAAACTTGACCTCTGGGGCCAAAATCATACACTTGGACTTATTTAGTCGCAGGCCTACCTGGTCCAGTCGGCGTAGCACCTCCTCCAGGTTGTGGAGGTGTTCCTCGGTGTCTCGACCCGTGATAAGGATGTCGTCCTGAAATACGATTGTTCCAGGGATGGATTTGAGCAGGCTTTCCATGTTCCTCTGAAAGATAGCGGCTGCTGAATGAAAGCCAAATGGACATCTGTTGTAGATAAACAGCTCTTGTGCGTGGTGATGGTGGTCAGTAGCTGGGACTCGTCGGCCAGTTCCTGGGTCATGTAGGCCGAAGTGAGGTCCAACTTGCTGAACAGTTGCTGCCTGCCAGCGTGGCAAAAAGATCCTCCACTCTCGAAAGCGGGTATTGGTCCTGAAGGGACACTCGGTTGATGGTGGCCTTGTAGTCGCCACAGATCCTGACCGAGCCATCCGTTTTTAGAACAGGGACGATGGGGCTTGCCCAGTCGCTGAATTCAATGGGCGAAATTATGCCCTCTCTTAGCAACCTGTCCAACCCACTTTCAATTTTCCCCCTCATCACATGCAGCACAGCTCTGGCTTTGTGGTGCACTGGTGTGGCGTCCGGTGTGATGGGTATCCTTACTTTGGTGCCTTTGAAAGTCCCGATGCCAGGTTGAAATAATGACTCGAACTTTAGTAGGACCGGTGAGCATGAACTTCGCTCCACAGATGAAATGGCATGCACATTCCCCAATGTCCAATTCTTCTCGGCTAGCCAGCTCCTCCCCAAAAGCGCGGGACCGTTTCCCGGGACACAGAGTGGCAGCCGGTTCTGACAGCCATTATGTGTGACCACCAACATTGCACTGCCTAGCACTGGGATGATCTATTTGGTGTACGTCCGTAATTGCATGTCAATGCATTCTAGTTTGGGTCTGCTAGCTCTGAGTGGCCAGTTTCTCAAATTGTTGGACACTCATAAGAGACTGGCTGGCTCCTGTGTCCAGCTCCATGCGTACCAGGATGCCGTTTAACAGTACTCTGATCATCATCGGTGGTGTTTTTGTGGATGAGCTGTGGATGTTTGCCACCTGGACCCGCTGAACTTCAGCGTCCATTGCTGTGTCCTAGACATACCCCTGCCTTGCAGACCCCTCTTGTGGTTCATCCACTTCGTAAACCAGCCTCGCTGCGGGCTTCCTGCACATCCTGGCTAAAATCTCCACTCAAGTTACAATTTCTGCAGATGAATTGTTGAAACCTGCAGGTCTTCGCAGCATGTTTGCCCCCGCACCTCCAGCATGAGCTGAGATTGTTGTGAACAAAAGAGCTGTTACCAGGCATTCCTCGCTGATTGTCTCTTTGATTACTCTTGAGCACTCTGTTTGTGGGTATTAATGGTCCCATCACATCCCTTGTGATTGTGTAAATGTCCGTTCAACCTGCCATTGTCTCTGTTGCGGGCCCACCCTAGAGTCTGTTACTGCAAGGTTGGTGTCGAATTGCCCTTGCCTGCCTGCAGAATTCTGAGTCGCGTTCACCATGTTAACTCCTGCTCCATCACCACGTTGGGAGCAGAGTTGCGCGCGTATACGATCTTGGTTTCCTCCTCCCCCGCTATGAAGATTTGAGCCACCAACGCCGCTGCTTCCAAGGTCAGGTACTTGGTTTCCATTAGCTTCCTAAAAATCCCGGCATGACCAATGCCCTCAGTGAAGAAATCCCGTAACATCTCCCCCCTGCAGGTGTCTGTAAACTTACAGAGGCTGGCCAAGCGTCGAAGGTCCGCAATGAAGTCCGGTATGCTCTGCCCTTCCCGACGTCGGTGCGTATAGAATTGGTGTTGGGCCATGTGTATACTGCTCGCCAGTTTAAGGTGCTCACCGATCGGTTTGCTGAGCTCCTCGAAGGTCTTGTCCACCGGCTTCTCGGGTGCGAGCAGGTCTTTCATCAGCGCGTACGTCTTAGGTCCACAGCTGGTCAATAGATGCGCCCTTCGCTTGTCAGCTGCTGCTGCTAACAGCCAGTCCTTCGTGACAAAGTTCTGCTGAACCCTCTCAACGAAATCATCCCAGCCCTCACCAATACAGTATTGTTCCTCCATGCTACCGGTGGCCAGTCTCTTGAGTCGTTGATTCCTGTTTCTCGTCGCCAAATGTTGTGTCCTTACACACTACAGCAAATCAACACAAGGCACAAACTGGAGACAAGGTCATTCTGTGACCTGTACCTTTATTCACAGGACCAAGGAGTGATGACCTTGCGTGGGACCTCCCTTTATATACCTGGATGACCAGGTGAGGAGTGTCTCCCACAAGTTCACCCCCTGTGGTCAAGGTGTGCATTTTTCAGGTGTATACAGTGTACAGTGTTGTTACATAAAGGTTACAGTTATGTGAGGTTACAAACATGACAGAGTATAATGTTGGAAAGTTTAAGGTCATGCACTTTGTCAGAAAAAAATCAAAGAGCAAGTTATTATTTAAATGGAGAAAGATTGCAAAGTGCCGCAGTACAGCGGGACTGGGGGGTACTTGTGCATGAAACACAAAAGGATAGCATACAGGTGCAACAAGTGATCAGGAAGGCCAATGGTATCTTGGCCTTTATTGCAAAGGGGAAGGAGTATAAAAGTAGGGAAGTCTTGCTACAGCTATACAGGGTATTGGTGAGGCCACACCTGGAATACTGCGTGCAGTTTTGGTTTCCATATTTATGAAAGGATATACTTGCTTTGGGGGCAGTTCAGAGGAGGTTCACTAGATTGATTCCGGGGATGAGGGTGTTGACTTATGAGGAAAGGTTGAGTAGGTTGGGCCTCTACTCATTGGAATTCAGAAGAATGAGAGGTGATCTTATCAAAACATATAAGATTATGAAGGGGGTTGACAAGGTGGATGCAGAGAGGATGTTTCCACTGATGGGGGAGACTAGAACTAGAGGGCATGATCTTAGAATAAAGGGCCACCCATTTAAAACAGGCGGAGGAGAAATTTCTTCTCTCAAAGTGTTGTAAATCTGTGGAATTCGCTGCCTCAGAGAGCTGTGGAAGCAGGCACATTGAATAAGTTTAAGACAGAAATAGACAGTTTCTTAAAGGATAAGGGGATAAGGGGTTATGGAGAACGGGCAGGGAAGTGGAGCTGAGTCCATGATCAGATCAGCCATGATCTTATTAAATGGCGGAGCAGGCTTGAGGGGCCATATGGCCGACTCCTGCTGCTATTTCTTATGTTCTTCTGTTCTTATGTAAGCCCGTGTGGTGGCTGATGTGCAACAGTCACCACACATTTAAAAAATCCACGCACAGGCATATTCCACCCCTGGAGTTCAAAATTAGAATATCGGATCCTCCATTGAAACATCTGTGAACTCATCCCTTTTGGTGTGGAAGCATGTCATCCTCGTTCGAGGGACCTCCTATGATGATGATGATGAGGATTAAGTGGAGGAAGGGGTTTGAGTTGTGCATGTAAGTAATTGCTGAGAGGGGAGCTGTGTGCCATAGTGCAAGAAGTTGATTTAGAGACGTCCTCCTCTTAACCAAAAGATATTGTGATGGTTTTATTGTGGAATTGTTGCTTTTAAGAGGATGAAGGGTGTGTTGGTGCCCTGAATAGGCAAGGAAGAAAAGGGAACGTTATTCAGTTTGTTATCTTGCCTGCCATGCTCAGGATGTGAAACCACTTGCGGCACTGTTCTGGGGGTGGTGAGGCAGTTGGCAGTCAATGCCAATACAGGTGCAGCGTCCAAAATCCGGAGTTCCGGAATCCAGAATGCTCCGGAATCTGGGCTCCGGACCAATTGGTGGAAGGGTCGTCAGGAATCCGTAAAATGTTCCAGAATCCAGACCCGCCGACCCTGTCGACCTCAGGGCCCCGCCGCGGTCCTTACCTCGCGGCCTCCTCACCGGCCCGCCCCAAAACCTCCTCTGCGACAGGGCCCACTGGCCTGAACACTTCCTTGGCAATCGGGCCTGCCCAAACAGTTCCACGATGGCGGGACCCACCCAAACACACCCTTGGTGGCGGAACCCCCTTTCCGATGTTCCAAAATCCAGAAATACTCGAACCTGGGTTCGGGTGTTTCTGGATTCGTGTTGTCAGAAAGACAATCCAACTTCCGGAAAAACGTGGAATCCGGAACGGCCTCGGTCCCGAGGGTTCCGGATTCTGAACGCTACACCTGTACCACCTCCCTCCTGTTGGCACACTTGATAATTCTGGATGACTGGTTGTTCCTGGTAGTTCAGCTGCTTACACAGGTTTTACACCAATGTCTGCACCAATGGGAATATAAATGGGAAGACCCAGGACACTCATAAGAATTTAAGAAATAGGAGCAGGAGTAGACCATTTGGCCCCTCGAGCCTGCTCCGCCATTCAATAAGATCATGGCTGATCTGACATGTGCATCTCCCTTCTTAAAGGTGAAACAGTGGCGCAGTTCCAGAGGAAATTCCAGACCCATGTTCCAAGACCAAACATACTTCACCACAGGTAAAAGTAGAGGCCTGCAGGACTTAATGGCGATAAAATGGCGGCCGCTGTTCCTTTGCCAGCATTCCTCTCCCTCTTTGCGATGCCGGTAACCGGCAATGCCCGGGGGTAAAAAATGGCGGCTGATGACATCAATTGGTGTGCAATGCTGACTCAACGTTTCAGCGCGATCTTCGACCTTAACGCTGAATTCAGCGCTGGGTCCTAACTACACCAGGTTTGCCTGGCATGCAAGCTGTCTGACAGACGTTGACAGGGGCGGTATCTGCAGCTGTTAAAGGGCCACACACATTATTCAGGTAATTTTAAATTTAACTCAATTTTGACTGGGTTTTTATTTATTTTATTGAAGTGGTGGCTTACTACAGTAGATGTGAAAGATTTTTTAAGTGTGTAAGGAGTGCTGCTGGATGCTTGCAAGGGCTTGGATGGTAAATGAAGTTCTTTGAAAAGACAGAACATGCTATAACTATGCAGCAGATCAAGCAACATCTGTGGAGAGAAAAACAGATCGACATGCTGCCTGACCAACTGAGTATTCCCAGCATTTTTTGCTGTCATTTCACATTTAGAGCATTGGCTTGCAGAGGAAAGAAGAAGATGCAGAAGAGGAGGAAGAGGAATGGAAGGATGCATTCCAGACAGCCCCTTTGTGGCCGGGATATCCAGGATGGAATCAACCACCTGTGGCCTCTTCTTGTAGACCCACTGGCTGGGCAGGCTGCATTTCTTAGGTGTGTGAAATGAGGAATGCACAAGGGTGGAGTTGTGGTGAGAGAAAGGCAGAAAGCATGAGGTGCATTCCAGAAGGAGGATAACGTACGAGGATACCAGCATCGTGTATCCTTTCAGCCCCATCGCTGGCCAAGGGCTCAACCATGCCCTGACAAGAATGGCCTGCACCGTCTCCTCCAAGGCGGTGAGGTGAGGCTAGGAATGGGAGATGTGCCTCGTGATTGGTGCAGATTGTTGATAGGTGAGCGATTGGGGGTGGGAGTTGTGCATTGTGCAGTGTGTGAGGCTAATGATGCAGTTGGTAGGAAACGGCTTTTGAAGATGCATTCACTGACCTTGACCAGTGCTCTGAGGTCATGAAGCTTCTTTGAGCACTGGAGCCAGGTCCTGGGGGCGATACTACTGGCCATGATGGCCTTAGTGATGTGGTCCCACATCATTCTTTCAGGAGGTCCACCTGACCTCTGTGGATAGAGGGCCACTCTTGCAGTGTTGGCCCCCTGCACAAAGCTGGAGTGCTGCGTGCGAATCCCTCGGTGCCTCTTTCCCTGGCTTGCTGAGCCATTTGTGTTAGCGCCGAGGCAGTTTTCCCATTTGTTGAGGTTATGAAGGTAATTCAGCTTCAACAGCTGAATATTCACATTTGGAACTTCTTTTAAATATTGAATATTTTTTAAAAGGCTGAAAAATGTTATTGATTCACTGCATTTTATTTTGCATTGCTTCAGTGTTCATGGCCTATTTAATTCTCAGACCTCTTCATTGCCCACAATTCCCTGCGAGCTCCACAGCTTTGCTCCCAGAGGAAGCTGCAATGCCAGACCTGGACAGGATCTTCGTCCAGGGTCCCTCCAGCAATGTCACCAGGGCGGCGTTGCACGGAAGGTGAGCACTGCGCAACCTATCTCCATGATCCCCAAAACAATTTCACTCGGTTCGCGATGCAGCCATTTCCAGCGGCCGTTAACTGCAGTTGCCAATGACACCAGCAACTTTGGTGGCGATTACAAATATTTTCCCCTATCACTTTAACCAAGCATAATACACTGCCCTCTAGTGTTACGTTACATACTGTCTGCTCGTGTTACATTACACACTGTGCTTGAATATTACATTATACACTGCCCTCTAGTGTTACGTTACATACTGTCTGCTAGTGTTACATTACACACTGTGCTTGAATATTACATTATACACTGCCCTCTAGTGTTACGTTACATACTGTCTGCTCGTGTTACATTACACACTGTGCTTGAATATTACATTATACACTGCCCTCTAGTGTTACATTTCAAACTATGCTTTAATATTGCATTATACCCATTAACTTAATGGGCCTGAATTCGCGGCCCTTACGGGTGTGTACGAGGTGCTCACGTGCCCATAGGGGCACCGCACGTTCCAGGTTTAGATATGTGAAGGAAAGGGGCCTCCATGGGCGGAGATTTGGGCTATTTGCCCAACTCCTGCCCAGCGAATGTCCTTCAAATTCTTACGTCTGGTAAAAGCAGGCGTAAGGCTTGCTTTTACCAGCGTAAGAGTCTTAAAAAATAGAAAAATAAAATGTTATCAATCATTTATATATTAAAAACCCTGTCCATTAAGATAAGTTTATTTTTAGCCCAGTTAAAACATATTTCAAAATAATTAAAAAAAATATTTTTTTGTATAAAATATGTATTTAAATTGCATTTTAATTCATTTTAAATGTGTAATGTGTTTTTTTTAATTTATTTAATGTGTTTGTGTGTTTTGAGGCATATTCCCATTCATACTTATGGCAGTAACCCCATAAAAAGTAGAAACAGAACTCACTAAAAGTATGAATGGAAATACCCCATTTTGATAGGTTGGGCCAGCTCACATGATCCCAGGGATGCGTACAAACCACTTAAGTCCCTGGGATACGTGGCCCTTTACATGTAGGCTTGCGAGAAGCCTCCGACCGCAAACTGTGGGCCAATATTACATTATACACTCGAGTGTTGCATTACACACTGTACTTTAATATAACATTGGTAAAATTATACACTGTACTTTAATATTACATTACACAACACACTTTAATATTGGCCCGAAATGTACAGTCTTGAAGACGGGGAACTGGCAGCATTTGCTGTAATTTTGCCTTTGAAATTGACCGCAACTTCAGGATTTAGCGCATGCACAGCCTAACACAGAAATCCTCAAGTTGCTGTCAGTCATTCACTGTTCCGACACAGTCTGCGATGTGCCCACCAACTCACCCCTACCTCACCACCCCCACCCCCACAGTCGGTAACCAATGGTATTACTGATCCAACATAATCTTCCCCTATTCCAAATAAATATCGTTGTTAGTCACCCCATAAAAAGTTAGACCCATTTGAATGAGGTCAAACTGGGTTTTTAACAGCAATCTGAGTAATAACTAATGATAAACAGTTCTGGCCCAGAAAAACTAATTTTATATTGCTGGAATTTCTAATTTCACCATTAAGATAAAAATTATATGATTTTAAAATGAATAATATATTTTTTTTTAAGTTAGTTCATGATATTTCAGGTTCTACCGTAACCCAATGTGTATGTCCCAATCTTTATTTCGCTCCCTGTAAAGGATTCCCACTATACTGCATTGATTGTAACTGCACGTCGAAAAAGCCTAACTTCTCACCACAGAGATCGCGAGATCTTTTTGGGAAGCTTACTTCGGGACGAACGGCCAACGCCTTTGCTTCACCGCTGACCGCAATTACGTAACACAAGACAGTGTAACAATACATGCTGCCCCATCGTGTTACATTACACACTGCCCTCTGGTGCAACATTACACACTGTCCTCTAGTGTTACATTACACACTGCCCTCTGGTGCTACGTAACACACTGCCCTCTAGTGTTACATTACACACTGCCCTCTAGAAACATAGAAACATAGAAAATAGGCGCAGGAGTAGGCCACTCGGCCCTTCGAGCCTGCACCACCATTCAATAAGATCATGGCTGATCATTCCCTCACTACCCCTTTCCTGTTTTCTCTCCATACCCCTTGATCCCTTTAGCCGCAAGGGCCATACCGAACTGCCTTTTGAATATATGCAATGAACTGGCATCAACAACTCTCTGCGTTAGGGAATTCCACAGGTTAACAACTCTGAGTGAAGAAGTTCCTCCTCATCTCAGTCCTAAATGGCCTACCCCTTATCCTAAGACTGTGTCCCCTGGTTCTGGACTTCCCCATCGTCGGGAACATTCTTCCCGCATCTAACCTGTCCAGTCCCGTCAGAATCTTGTAAGTTTCTATGAGATCTCCTCTCATCCTTCTATACTCCAGTGTACAAAGGCCCAGTCAATCCAGTCTCTCCTCATATGTCAATCCCGCCATCCCGGGAATCAGTCTGGTGAACCTTCGCTGCACTCCCACAATAGCAAAAACGTCCTTCCTCAGATTAGGAGACCAAAACTGTACACAATATTACAGGTGAGGCCTCACCAAGGCCCTGTACAACTGCAGTATGACCCCCCTGCTCCTATACTAAAATCCCCTAGCTATGAAGGCCAACATACTATTTGCCTTCTTCACCGCCCGCTGTACCTGCATGCCAACTTTTAATGACTGATGAAACATGACAACCAGGTCTCATTGCACCTCCCCCTTTCCTAACCTGCCGCCATTCAGATAATATTCTGCCTTCATGTTTTTGCCCACAAAATGGATAACCTCACATTTATCCACATTATACTGCATCTGCCATGCATTTGCCCACTCACCTAACCTGTCCAAGACACCCTGCAGCCTCTTAGCGTCCTCCTCACAGCTCATACCGCCACCCAGATTAGTGTCGTCTGCAAACTTGGAAATATTACATTCAATTCCTTCATCTAAATCATTGATATATATTGTAAAGAGCAGAGGTCCCAGCACTGAGCCCTGCGGTAGTCCACTAGTCACTGCCTGCCATTCGGAAAAGGAGTGGTTTATCCCGACTCTGCTTCCTGTCTGCCAACCAGTTCTCTATCCATGTCAGTACATTACCTCCAATACCATGTGCTTTGATTGAATCTCTTGCGTGGAACCTTGTCAAAAGCCTTTTGAAAGTCCAAATACACCACATCCACTGGTTCTCCATTGTCCACTCTCTAGTTACATCCTCAAAAAATTCCAGAAGATTTGTCAAGCATGATTTCCCTTTCATAAATCCATGCTGACTTGGACCGATCCTGTCACTGCTTTCCAAATGCGCTGCTATTTCATCTTTAATAATTGATTCCAACATTTTCCCCACTGCTGGTGTTAGGCTAACCGGTCTATAATTACCCATTTTCTCTCTCCCTCCTTTTTTAAACAGTGGTGTTACATTAGCTACCCTCCAGTCCATAGGAATTGATCCACAGTCGACAGACTGTTGGAAAATGATCATCAATGTATCCACTATTTCTTTGGCCACTTCCTTAAGTACTCTGGGATGCAGACTATTAGGCCCCGGGGATTTATTGGCCTTCAATCCCATCAATTTCCCTAACACAATTTCTCGCTTTATAAGGATATCCTTCAGTTCCTCCTTCTCACACGACCCTTGGTCCCCGAGTATTTCCAGAAGGTTATTTGTGTCTTCCTCTGTGAAAACGAACCAAAGTATTTGTTGAACTGGTCCGCCATTTGTTTGTTCCCCATTATAAATGCATCTGAATCTGACTGCAAGGGACCTATGTTTGTTTTCACTAATCTTTTTCTCTTCACATATCTATAGAAGCTTTAGCAGTCAGTTTTTATGTTCCCAGCAAGCTTCCTCTCATACTCTATTTTCCCCTCCGAATTAAAACCTTTGTCCTCCTCTGCTGTATTACAAAATTCTCCCAGTCCTCAGGTTTGCTGCTTTTTCTGGCCAATTTATATGCCTCTTCTTTGGATTTAATACTATCCTTCATTTCCCTTGTTAGCCACGGTTGAGCCACCTTCCCCATTTTATTTTTACTCCAGACTGAGATGTACAATTGTTGAAGTTCATCCATGTGATCTTTAAATGTTTGCCATTGCCTATCCATCGTCAACCCTTTAAGTATCACTCGCCAGTCTATTCTAGCCAAGTCACGACTCATATCATCGAAGTTAGCTTTCTCCAAGTTCAGGATCCTTGTCTCTGAATTAACTGTGTCACTCTCCATCTTAATAAACAATTCTACCACAGTCTACCACATTCTACCACATTATGGTCACTCTTCCCCAAGGGGCCTCACATAACAAGATTGTTAATTAGTCCTTTCTCATTACACATCACCCAGTCTAGGATGTCCAGCCCTCTAGTTGGTTCTTCGACATATTGGTCTAGACATATTGGTTCCTCTACATATCGATTGGTCAACTCAAATCACACGGGGTAGCCTGGAGGAGGAATTCATAGAATGCATACTGGATTGTTTCTTAGAACAGTATGTTACAGAACGTACAAGGGAGCAAGCTATCTTAGATCTGGTCCTGTGTAATGAGACAGGAAAAATAAACGATCTCCTAGTAAAAGATCTTCTCGGAATGAGTGATCACAGTATGGTTGAATTTGTAATACAGATTGAGGGTGAGGAAGTTGTGTCAGAAATGAGCGTACTATGCTTAAACAAAGGGGACTATAGTGGGATGAGGGCAGAGTTGGCTAAAGTACACTGGAAACACAGACTAAACGGTGGCACAATTGAGGAACAGTGGAGGACTTTTAAGGAGCTCATTCATAGTGCACAACAAAAATATATTCCAGTGAAAAAGAAGGGTGGTAAGAGAAGGGATGACCAGCCGTGGATAAACAAGGAAATAAAGGAGAGTATCAAATCAAAGACCAATGCGTATAAGGTGGCCAAGGTTAGTGGGAAACTAGAAGATTGGGAAAATTTTAAACAACAGCAAAGAATGATTAAAAAAGCAATAAAGAAAGGAAAGATAGATTACGAAGGTAAACTTGCGCAAAACATAAAAACAGACAGTAAAAGCTTTTACAGATATATAAAATGGAAAAGAGTGACTAAAGTAAATGTTGGTCCCTTAGAAGATGAGAAGGGGGATTTAATAATGGGAAATGTGGAAATGGCTGAGACCTTAAACAATTATTTTGCTTCGGTCTTCACAGTGGAAGACACAAAAACCATGCCAAAAATTGCTGGTCACAGGAATGTGGGAAGGGAGGACCTTGATACAATCACTATCACTAGGGGGGTAGTGCTGGACAGGCTACTGGGACTCAAGGTAGACAAGTCCCCTGGTCCTGATGAAATGCATCCCAGGGTATTAAAAGAGATGGCGGAAGTTATAGCAGATGCATTTGTTATAATCTACCAAAATTCTCTGGACTCTGGGGAGGTACCAGCGGATTGGAAAGCAGCTAATGTAACGCCTCTGTTTAAAAAAGGGGGCAGACAAAAGGCAGGTAACAAAGGTCGGTTAGTTTAACATCTGTAGTGGGGAAAATGCTTGAAATTATCATTAAGGAAGAAATAGTGGGACATCTAGATAGGAATAGTGCAATCAAGCAGACGCAGCATGGATTCATGAAGGGGAAATCATGTTTAACTAATGTACTGGAATTTTTTGAGGATATAACGAGCATGGTGGATAGAGGTGTACTGATGGATGTGGTGTATTTAGATTTCCAAAAGGCATTTGATAAGATGCCACACAAAAGGTTACTGCAGAAGATAGAGGTACGCGGAATCAGAGGAAATGTATTAGCATGGATCGAGAATTGGCTGGCGAACAGAAAGCAGAGAGTTGGGATAAATGGGTCCTTTTCGGGTTGGGAATCGGTGGTTAGTGGTGTGCCACAGGGATCGGTGCTGGGACCACAACTGTTTACAATATACATAGATGACCTGGACGAGGGGACAGAGTGTAGTGTAACAAATTTGCAGATGACACAAAGATTAGTGGGAAAGTGGGTTGTGTAGAGGACACAGAGAGGCTGCAAAGAGATTTGGATAGGTTAAGCGAATGAGCTAAGTTTTGGCAGATGGAATACAATGTCGGAAAGTGTGAGGTCATCCACCTTGGAGAAAAAACAGTAAAAGGGAATATTATTTGAATGGGGAGGAATTACAACATGCTGAGGTGCAGAGGGACCTGGGGGTCCTTGTGCATGAATCCCAAAAAGTTAGTTTGCAAGTGCAGCAGGTAATCAGGAAGGCGAATGGAATGTTGGCCTTCATTGCGAGAGGGATGGAGTACAAAAGCAGGGAGGTCCTGCTGCAATTGTATAGGGTATTGGTAAGGCCGCACCTGGAGTACTGCGAGCAGTTTTGGTCACCTTACTTAAGGAAGGATATACTGGCTTTGGAGGGGATACAGAGACGATTCACTGGGCTGATTCCGGAGATGAGGGGGTTACCTTATGATGATAGATTGAGTAGACTGGGTCTTTACTCATTGGAGTTCAGAAGGATGAGGGGTGACCTTATAGAAACATTTAAAATAATGAAAGGGATAGACAAGATAGAGACGGAGAGGTTGTTTCCACTGGTCGGGGAGACTAGAATTAGGGGGCACAGCCTCAAAATACGTGGGAGCCAATTTAAAACCGAGTTGAGAAGGAATTTCTTCTCCCAGAGGGTTGTGAATCTGTGGAATTCTCTGCCCAAGGAAGCAGTTGAGGCTAGCTCATTGAATGTATTCAAGTCACAGATAGATAGATTTTTAACCAATAAGGGAATTAAGGGTTACGGGGAGCGGGCGGGTAAGTGGAGCTGAGTCCACGGCCAGATCAGCCATGATCTTGTTGAATGGCGGAGCAGGCTCGATAGGGCTAGATGGCCTACTCTGTTCCTAATTCTTATGTTCTTATGTTCTTATAAAACCATCCCTAATACACTCCAGGAAATCTTCCTCCGCCGCATTGCTACCAGTTTGGTTAGCCCAGTCAATATGTAGATTAAAGTCGCCCATGATAACTGCTGTACCTTTATTGCACGCATCCCTAATTTCTTGTTTGATGCTATCCCCATTCTCATTAGTACTGTTTGGTGGTCTGTACACAACTCCCACTAGCGTTTTCTGCCCTTTGGTATTCCATAGCTCCACCCATACCGATTCCACATCATCCAAGCTAATGTCCTTCCTTACTATTGCATTAATTTCCTCTTCAACCAGCAATGCCACCCCACCTCCTTTTCCTTTATGTCTCTCCTTCCTAAATGTTGAATACCCCTGGATGTTGAGTTCCCAGCTTTGGTCACCCTAGAGCCATGTCTCCGTGATGCCAATTACATCATATCCGTTAACTGCTATCTGCGCAGTTAATTCGTCCACCTTATTCTGAATACTCCTCGCATTGAGGCACAGAGCCTTCAGGCTTGTCTTTTTAACACACTTTGCCCCTTTAGGATTTTGCTGTAATGTGGCCCTTTTTGCTTTTTGCCTTGGGTTTCTCTGCCCTCCACTTTTACTTTTCTTCTTTCTATCTTTTGCTTCTGCCCCCAATCTACTTCCCTCTATCTCCCTGCATAGGTTCCCATCCCCCTGCCATATTCATTTAACCCCTCCCTAACAGCACTAGCAAACAGCCCCCCTGGGACATTGATTCCGGTCCTGCCCAAGTGCGGACCGTCCGGTTTGTACTGGTCCCACCTCCCCCAGAACCGGTTCCAATGTTCCAGGAATTTGAATCCCTCCCTTTTACACCACTCCTCAAGCCACGTATCCATCTGAGCTATCCTGTGATTCCTACTCTGACTAGCACGTGGCACTGGTAGCAATCCTGAGATTACTACTTTTGAGGTCCTACTTTTTAATTTAGCTCCTAGCTCCCTAAATTCATCTTGTAGGACCACATCCCATTTTTTACCTATATTGTTGATACCTATATGCACCACGACAAACTGGCTGTTCACCCTCCCCCTTCAAAACATCCTGCACCCACTCCGAGAATCCTTGACCCTTGCACCAGGGAGGCAACATACCATCCTGGAGTCTCGGTTGTGGCCGCAGAAACGTCTATATATTCCCTTTACAATAGAATCCCCTATCACTATAGCTCTCCCACTCTTTTTCCTGCCCTCCTGTGCAGCAGAGCCACCCACGGTGCCATGGACTTGGCTGCTGCTGCCCTCCCCTGTTGAGTCATCTCCCTCAACAGTACCCAAAGTGGCGTATCTGTTTTGCAGGGGGATGACCGCTGAGGACCCCTGCACTACCTACCTTCCAATGCTCTTCCTGTTGGTCACCCATCCCCTATCTGGCTGTGTAACCTTTACCTGCGGTAAGGCCAACTCACAAAACATGCTATTCACGTCATTTTCAGCATTGTGGATGCTCCAGAGTGAATCCACCCACAGCTCCAGTGCAGCAATGCGGTCTGTCAGGAGCTGCAGCCGGATACACTTCCCACATATGTTGTCGTCAGGGACACTGGAAGAGTCCCTGACTTCCCACATATTACAGGAGGAGCATAACATGTGTCTGTGCTCTCCTGCCATGACTTAACGCCTAGATTAACTTAATTTGGCAACAATAATGCTATAGGTTATTTACTGATAAAGAAAAGAAAAAGAAAATACTATTCACCAATCACCAGCCAATCACTTACCCCCTTGGCTGTGAAGTCACCTTTCAATTTCTTTCTACTTTTTTGCCTTCTCTCCCTGCTGCAGCTGCACCAGCTGGCCTTTATAGGCCGCTCCGACGTCCCCGAACCTCTTGTTTTGACGTCACACTCGTTTTCTTTTCCTCCCAGGTCGGGGAGTCAGAACTGGTGGGAAAAACAAGTTAAAGCAACACCTCCCGCTCCCACTTGCCTGAACTCTCCCACTTACCAAACTCTTACCTTTGCACTCTGACCTGCCGCTGCACTCCGAGCAAGACTGCACCAAGCCCCCTTTTTTTATACTTTTCCTGGCTGACTCACCACTGGCCTATTTAGGGAACCAGTTTTTACTAGCTGCCCAATTAACTAAGCTAGCTTGCTTGTTTGTCTCTGCTTAAACCTACAAGAATCCTATCTGTTTAATATTGCAGTTTTACTTAAACTTGTAATCTTATTTTACCTTTAGAAGCTACTAGAGATTGTCACTAGTAATTTACACCAACCTTGAAATGGTTGGTTCTATAGTTTAGTTCCACTCCAGCGGGGAGCTTGTTGAGAGTGAGATAGAACATTGCAGCGAGGAAGATCGAGAAGAGCTTTGGCGCGATGATGCAGCCCTGCTTGACCCCAGTCCGGATGTGGATTACACATTGCTCTAGTGTTACATTACACACTGTCCTCTGGTGTTACATTACACACTGCCCTCTAGTGTTACATTACACACTGTCCTCGAGTGTTACATTACACACTGTCCTCTGGTGTTACATTACACACTGTCCTCGAGTGTTACATTACACATTGCTCGAGTGTTACATTACACACTGTCCTCTGGTGTTACATTACACATTGCTCGAGTGTTACATTACACACTGTCCTCTGGTGTTACATTACACACTGCCCTCTAGTGTTACATTACACATTGCTCGAGTGTTACATTACACACTGCCCTCTAGTGTTACATTACACACTGCCCTCTAGTGTTACATTACACACTGTCCTCTGGTGTTACATTACACACTGCCCTCTGGTGTTACATTACACACTGTCCTCGAGTGTTACATTACACACTGTCCTCTGGTGTTACATTACACACTGTCCTCGAGTGTTACATTACACATTGCTCGAGTGTTACATTACACACTGTCCTCTGGTGTTACATTACACATTGCTCGAGTGTTACATTACACACTGTCCTCTGGTGTTACATTACACACTGCCCTCTAGTGTTACATTACACATTGCTCGAGTGTTACATTACACACTGCCCTCTAGTGTTACATTACACACTGTCCTCTGGTGTTACATTACACACTGCCCTCTAGTGTTACATTACACACTGCCCTCTGGTGTTACATTACACACTGCCCTCTAGTGTTACATTACACACTGCCCTCTGGTGTTACATTACACACTGCCCTCTAGTGTTACAATGATGTTTAATCTAAGTCCAATGCTTTCGTACGCCTCGGTGAAGATGTTGACGATGGCTTGGAGTTCAGCCTCTGAATGTGGGCAGACGCAAATGTTGTCTGCGTACTGTAGTTCAATGACAGAGAATGTTACGAAATTGGAGCTAGCCTGGAGGCGACAAAGGTTGAACAGGTTCCCGTTGGTTCTATAGTTTAGTTCCACTCCAGCGGGGAGCTTGTTGAGAGTGAGATAGAACATTGCAGCGAGGAAGATCGAGAAGAGCGTTGGCGCGATGATGCAGCCCTGCTTGACCCAAGTCCGGATGTGGATTACACATTGCTCTAGTGTTACATTACACACTGCCCTCTGGTGTTACATTACACACTGCCCTCTGGTGTTACATTACACACTGCCCTCTCGTGTTACATTACACACTGCCCTCTCGTGTTACATTACACACTGCCCTCTCGTGTTACATTACACACTGCCCTCTAGTGTTACATTATGCACTGCCTTCTAGTATTACATTATGCACTGCCCTCCAGTGTTACATTATGCACTGCCCTTCAGTGTTACATTATGCACTGCCCTCCAGTGTTGCATTACAAATTTCTCCAGTGTTACGTTACACACTGCCCTCTAGTGTTACATTATAAACTGTGTTCCGAGTGTTCTCGACTCCATTCCGCAGCATGCGACCCGCCACCACCTCAGTAAAACCCCAACACTGCATGAGGTAGAAAAAGCCATAAGACAGCTAAAGAACAACAAGGCTACGGGAGCGGATGGAATCACTGCTGAGGCACTAAAATATGGCAGAGAGGCACTGTTGGCGGGGATACATGACCTCATCTCTCTCATCTGGAGGGAGGAGAGCATGCCGGGAGATCTCAGAGATGCAGTGATCGTGACCATCTTTAAAAAAGGGGACATCCAACTGTAGCAATTACAGAGGAATCTCCCTGCTATCAGCCACTAGGAAAGTTGTCGCTCGAGTCCTCCTCAATTGTCTTCTCCCTGTGGCTGAGGAGCTCCTCCCGGAGTCACAGTGGGATTTTGTGCCCTACGGGGCACAACGGACATGATTTTTGCAGCACGACAGCTGCAGGAAAAATGCAGGAACAGCACCAGCCCTTATACATGGCCTTCGACCTTACAAAGGCCTTTGACACTGTCAACCGCAAGGGTCTATGGAGCGTCCTCCTCCATTTCAGATGCCCCCAAATGTTCGTCAACATCCTCCACCTGCTCCACGACGACATGCAGGTTGTGATCCTTACCAATGGATCCATCACAGACCCAATCCACGTCCGGAACCGGGGTCAAACAGGGCTGCGTCATCGCCCCAACCCTCTTCTCAAACTTCCTCACCACCATGCTCCACCTCACAGTCAACAAGCTCCCCGCTGGAGTGGAACTAAACTACAGAACCAGTGGGAAGCTGTTCAACCTTCGCCGTCTCCAAGCCATGTCCAAGACCACCCCAAGACTGTCATCGAGCTACATTACGCGGACGACGCCTGCGTCTGTGCACATTCAGAGGCTGAACTCCAGGACATAGTCGACATATTTACTGAGGCGTATGAAATCATGGGCCTTATGCTAAACATCCGTAAGACAAAGGTCCTCCACTAACTTGTTCTCGCTGCACAGCACTGCCCTCCCAGTCATCAAGATCCATGGCACGGCCCTTCACAACATGGACCATTTCCCAAAACTCGGGAGCCTCTTATCAACAAGAGCAGACATTAATGAGGAGATTCAACACCGCCTCCAGTGCGCCAGTGCAGCCTTTGGCCGTCTGAGGAAAAGAGTGTTCGAAGACCAGGCCCTCAAATCTACCACCTAGCTCATGGTCTACAGGGCTGTAGTAATATCTGCCCTCCTGTATGGCTCGGAGACATAGACCATGTACAGTAGACACCTCAAGTCGCTGGAGAAATACCACCAACGATGTCTCTGCAAGATCCTACAAATCCCCTGGGAGGACAGACGCACCAACATCAGTGTCCTCGACCAGGCCAACATCCCCGGCATCGAAGCACTGACCACACTTGATCAGCTCCGCTGGGCAGGCCACAAAGTTCGCATGCCAGATATGAGACTCCCAAAGCAAGAGCTCTACTCGGAACTCCTTCACGGCAAATGAGCCAAAGGTGGGCAGAGGAAAAGTTACAAGGACACCCTCAAAGCCTCCTTGATAAAGTGCAACATCCCCATCGGCACCTGGGAGTCCCTGGCCAAAGATCGCCCTAAGTGGAGGAAGTGCATCCGGGAGGGCGATGAGCACCTCGAGTCTCATTGCCAAGTGCATGCAGAAATCAAGCGCAGGCAACGGAAAGAGCATGAAGCCAATCTGTCACACCCTCCCTTACACTCAACGACTATCTGCCACACCTGTGACAGGGACTGTGACTCTTGTATTGGACTGTTCAGCCACCTAAGGACTCATTCTAAGAGTGGAAGCAAGTCTTCCTCTATTCTGAGGGACTGCCTATGATGATGAGAAACTGGTCCCAATTGTTACATTACACATCATCATCATAGGCAGTCCCTCGAAATCGAGGAAGACTTGTTTCCATTCTGAAAGTGAGTTCTCAGGTGAGTGTACAGTCCAGTACGGGAATTACAGTCTCTGTCACAAGTGGGACAGACAGTCGTTGAAGGAGGAGTGGTTGGGGAGTCTGGTTTGCCACATACACCGCCGACACTTTGGGCGGGGCCCGCCCCCAGCGAGATGCCGGGCGGGCGGGCCCCGCCGACGAGGTAAGATGTGTCAGGCCACTCGGCCCAGGATAGGGGCGACGTCCCTTCGTCTAGGGATAGGATCGTCGCCCGGAGACAGGACGCGCTGGGAGAGCCAGGAGCTACTGTGCACGCGCGCAGCTGCCGGCACTGTTTATGGTGCAGGGCTGTAGCTCCGCCCCCAGCAGCTCTTGCTGCGCCGTGCCAAGCTGGAAACGGGCCTACAGCTATCGGAGAATCGCGAGGTAAGTATTCGGCGCAATTTTTGTTCTACAAATTAGGCGGGCCTCTCCGATGTGCACCGATTTAGTGGGGGTCCGAAACTTGAGCCCTGTGAAACTTTATGGAAGGAAATCTGCCAGATTGGCCTATATGTGACTCCAAAGAGTCAAGTGTTTGACTCTTAACTTCCCACTGAAATGGCCAAGCAAGCCACAAATCGCTACGAGAAACAATAATAAGAAAAAAATGGACAGACCATTAGACACCAGCTTCGAAAACGACAATGACACACCCAGCCCAGTCCACCCTGCTAAGTCCTCCTCACTGAAATCCGGGGACTTGTGCCAAAATTGGGAGAGCTGTCCCACAGACCAGTCGAGCAACAGTCTGACATAGTCATACTCACAGAATCATACCTTTCCGCTAATGTCCCAATCTCCTCCATCACCATCCATCCCTTGGTATGTCCTGTCCCACCGGCAGCACAGACCCACCAGGGGTGGCAGCACAGTGGTATACAGTCAGGAGGGAGTGGCCTTGGGAGTCCTCAACATTGATTCCGGAACGTATTGAAGTCTTATGGCTTCAGGTCAAACCTCCTGCTGATTACCACCTACCGCCCTCCCTCAGCTGATGAATCAGTACTTCTCCATGTTGAACACCAATTAGGAATGAGCACTGAGAGTAGAATGTACTCTGGATGGGGTACTTCAACATCCAACACCAAGAGTGACTCGGTAGCGCCACTACTGACCGAGCTAGCCGAGTCCTGAAGGACATGGCTTCCAGACTAGGTCTGCGGCAGGTGGTGAGAGAACCAAAACGAGGGAAAAATCTACTTGGCCTTGCCCTCACCAATTGACCTGTTGCAGGTGCATCCGTCTTTACACAGAGGATACCCTCCATCGTGTTGTGGGGTAATACCACCGTGCCAAATGGGATAGATTCAGAACAGATCTCGCAGCTTAAAACTGGGCATCCATGAGGCAATTATTAAAGATGAAATAGCAGCACATTTGGAAAGCAGTGACGGGATCGGTCCAAGTCAGCATGGATTTATGAAAGGGAAATCCTGCTTGACAAATCTTCTAGAATTTTTTGAGGATGTAACTGGTAGAGTGAACAAGGGAGAACCAGTGGATGTGGTGTATTTAGACTTTCAAAAGGCTTTTGACAAGGTCCCACACAAGAGATTGGTGTGCAAAATTAAATCACATGGTATTGGGGGTAATGTACTGACGTGGATAGAGAACTGTTTGGCAGACAGGAAGTAGAGAGTCAGGATAAACGGGTCCTTTTCAGAATGGCAGGCAGTGACTAGTGGAGTGCTGCAGGGCTCAGTGCTGGGACCCCAGCTATTTACAATATACATTAATGATTTGGATGAGGGAATTGAGTGTAATATCTCCAAGTTTGCAGATGACACTAAGTTGGGTGGCAGTGTAAGCTGTGAGGAGTATGCTAAGAGGCTGCAGGGTGACTTGGACAGGTTAGGTGAGTGGGCAAAAGCATGGCAGATGCAGTATAATGTGGATACATGTGAGGTTATCCACTTTTGTGGCAAAAACGCGAAGACAGAATATTATCTGAATGGTGGCAGATTAGGAAAAGGGGAGGTGCAACGAGACCTGGATGTCATGGTACATCAGTCATTGAAAGTTGGCATGCAGGTACAGCAGGCGGTGAAGAAGGCAAATGGTATGTTGGCCTTCATAGCTAGGGGATTTGAGTATAGGAGCACGGAGGTCTTACTGCAGTTGTGCAGGGCCTTAGCGAGGCCTCACCTGGAATATTGTGTTCAGTTTTGGTCCCCTAATCTGAGCAAGGACATTCTTGCTATTGAGGGAGTGCAGCGAAGGTTCACCAGACTGATTCCCGGGATGGCAGGACTGACATATGAGGAGAGACTGGATTGACTGGGACTGTATTCACTGGAGTTTAGAAGGATGAGAGGGGATCTCATAGAAACATATAAGATTCTGACGGGACTGGACAGATTAGATGCAGGAAGAATGTTCCCGATGTTGGGGAAGTCCAGAAGCAGGGGACATAGTCTAAGGATAAGGGGTAAGCCATTTAGGACTGAGATGAGGATAAACTTCTTCACTCAGAGAGTTGTTAACCTGTGGAATTCCCTGCCGCAGAGAGTTGTTGATGCCAGTTCATTGGATATATTCAAGAGGGAGTTAGATATGGCCCTTACGGCTAAAGGGATCAAGGGGTATGGCGAGAAAACAGGAAAGGGGTACTGAGGTGAATGATCAGCCATGATCTTATTGAATAGTGGTGCAGGCTCGAAGGGCCGAATTGCCTACTCCTGCACCTATTTTCTATGTTTCTATGTTTCTATACTCCTTCCGCTGTCTGCGATTGTTTTCTGCATGCTCTCGGCGACGAGATTCGAGGTACTCAGCGCCCTCCCGGATGTTCTTCCTCCACTTTGAGTGGTCTTGAGCCAGGGACTCCCAGGTGCCGGTGGGGATGTTGCACTTTATCAAGGAGGCTTTGAGGGTGTCCTTGAAGTGTTTTATCTGCCCATCTGGGGCTCGTTTGCCATGTGGGAGTTCCGAGTAGAGTGCTTGTTTTGGGAGTCTCGTGTCTGACATGCGGACGATGTGGTCCGCCCAACGGAGCTGGTCGAGTGTGGTCAGTGCTTCGATGCTGGGGATGTTGGACTGAGTGAGAACTCTGACATTGGTGCATCTATCCCGCAGTGGATTTGCAGGATCCTGCAGAGACAACGCTGGTGGTACTTCTCCAGCGCTTTGAGGTATCTGCTGTATATGGTCCACGTCTCTCAGCCATACAGGAGGATGGGTATCACTACTGTCCTGTAGACCTTAAGCTTGGTGCCAGATTTGAGGGCCTGATCTTCAAACACTGTCTACCTCAAGCGACCGAAGGCTGAGCTGGCGCACTGGAGGTGGTGTTGGACCTCGTCATCGATGTCTGCCCTTACTTATAGTAGGCTCCTGAGGTATGGAAATTGGTGCACATTGGCTGCACCGTGGATCTTGCTGACCGGGGAGCAGTGCTGTGTGGCGGGGTCAGGCTGGTGGAGGACCTTTGTCTTACGGGTGTTTAGTGTAAGGCCCGTGCATTCGTGAAGATGTTGACGATGGCTTGGAGTTCGGCCTCTGAATGTGCGCAGACGCAAGCGTCATCCGCGTACTATAGTTCGATGACAGGCTGGGACGACCTTGGATCTAGCCTGGAGGCGACGAAGGTTCACCATGCTCCCATTGGTTCTATAGATTAGTTCCACCCCAGCGGGGAGCTTGTTGAGAGTGAGATGGAACATTACAGCAAGGAAGATCAAGAAGAGCGTTGGCACAATGAAGCAGCCCTGCTTGACCCTTGCATTACCCACTGCTCTAGTGTTATATTACACTGCCCCCTAGTGTTACATTTCACACTGTCCTCTAGTGTTAAATCATACACTGCCTTCTAGTGTTCCATTACACACTGCACCCTAGTGTTACATTACACACTGCCTTCTAGTGTTACATTATAAGAACATAAGAACATAAGAAACAGAAACAGGAGTAGGTCACACAGCTCCTCAATAAGATCTTGGCTGATCTGATCATGGACTCAGGTCCACTTCCTCGCCTGCTCCCCATAACCCCTTAACCACTTATTATTTAAGAAACTGTCTATTTCTGTCTTACATTTATTTAATGTCCCGGCTTCCACAGCTCTCTGAGGCAGCCAATTCCACAGATTTACAACCCTCTGAGACAAGAAATTTCTCCTCATCTCTCTTTTAAATGGGCAGCCCCTTATTCTGGATAGAGAACTGGTTGGCAGACAGGAAGCAGAGAGTCGGGATAAACGGGTCCTTTTCAGAATGGCAGGCAGTGACTAGTGGAGTGCCGCAGGGCTATTTACCATATACATTAATGATTTAAATGAAGGAATTGAGTGTAATATCTCCAAGTTTGCAGATGACACTAAGCTGGGTGGTGGTGTGAGCTGTGAGGATGATACTAAGAGGCTGCAGGGTGACTTGGACAGGTTAGGTGAGTGGGCAAATGCATGGCAGATGCAGCATAACGTGGATAAATGTGAGGTTATCCACTTTGGGGGCAAAAACATGAAGGCAGAATATTATCTGAATGGTGGCAGATTAGGAAAAGAGGAGGTGCAACGAGACCTGGATATCATGGTACATCAGTCATTGAAAGTTGGCATGCAGGTACAGCAGGCGGTGAAGAAGACAAATGGTATATTGGCCTTCATAGCTAGGGGATTTGAGTATAAGAGCAGGGAGGTCTTAATGCAGTTGTACAGGGCCTTGGTGAGGCCTCACCTGGAATATTGTGTTCAGTTTTGGTCTCCTAATCCGAGGAAGGACATTTTTGCTATTGAGGGAGTGCAGCGAAGGTTCACCAGACTGATTCCTGAGATGGCAGAACTGACATATGAGGAGAGACTGGATTCACTAGAGTTTAGAAGGATGAGAGGGGATATCATAGAAACATATAAAATTCTGACGTGACTGGACAGGTTAGATGCAGGAAGAATGTTCCCGATGTTGGGGAAGTCCAGAACCAGGGGACACAGTCTAAGGATAAGGGGTAAGCCATTTAGGACTGAGATGAGGAGAAACTTCTTCACTCAGAGAGTTGTTAACCTGTGGAATTCTCTACCGCAGGAAGTTGTTGAGGCCAGTTCATTGGATATATTCAAGAGGGAGTTAGATATGGCCCTTACGGCGAAAGGGATCAAAGGGTATGGAGAGAAAGCAGGAAAGGGGTACTGAGGTGAATGATCAGCCATGATCTTATTGAATGGTGGTGCAGGCTCGAAGAGCCGAATGGCCTATCCCTGCACCTAGTTTCTATGTTTCCATGATCAGATCAGCCATGATCTTATTAAATGGCGGAGCAGGCTCGAGAGGCCAAATAGCCTTCTCCTGCTCCTATTTCTTATGATCTTATGTTCTTACATTACACACCGCCCCCTAGTTTGACATTACACACTGCCCCCTAGTGTTACATTGTACACTGTGCCCTCTAGTCGTCATCATCATCATAGGCAGTCCCTCAAAATCGAGGAAGACTTGCTTCCACTCTGAAAGTGGGTTCTCAGGTGACTGAACAGTCCAATATGGAAATTACAGTCTCTGTCACAGGTGGGACGGACAGTCGTTGGAGGAAAGGGTGAGTGGGGAGTCTCATTTGCCGTATGCTCCTTCTGCTGCCTGCGCTTGTTTTCTGCTTGCTCTCGGCGACAAGACTCGAGGTGCTCAGCGCCCGCCCGGATGCACTTCCTCCACTTCGGGCGATCTTTGACCAGGGACTCCCAGGTGTCAGTGGGGATGTTGCACTTTATCAGGTAGGCTTTGAGGGTGTCCTTGTAATGTTTCCTCTGCCCACCTGGGGCTTGCTTGCCGCATAGGAGTTCCGAGTAGAGTGCTTGCTTTGCGTTCTTGTGTCGGGCATGCAGACGATGATGCCCGCCCAGCAGAGCTGATCGAATGTGGTCAGTGCTTCGATGCTGGGGATGTTGTCCTGATCGAGAATACTGACGTTGGTGCATCTGTCCTCCCAAGGGATTTGCAGGGTCTTGCGGAGACATCGTTGGTGGTATTTCTCCAGCAATTTGAAGTGTCTACTGTATATGGTCCATGTCTCTGAGCCATACAGGACAGCGGGTATCACTACAGCTCTGTAGACCATAAGCTTGGTGCCAGATTTAAGAGCCTGATCTTCGAACACTCTCTTTCTCAGGCGACCGAAGGCTGCGCTGGCGCACTCGAGACAGTATTGGATTTCGTCGTCGATGTCTGCCTTTGCGGAAAATAGACTCCCGAGGTATGGAAGTGTTACATTACACACTGCCCCTAGTGTTACAATACATACTGCTTTCTAGTTTTACATTACACACCGCTCCCTAGTATTAAAATACACACTGCTCTCAAGTGTTACATTACACACTGCCCCCTAGTATTACAATACACACTGCTCTCAAGTGGTACATTACACACTGCCCCCTAGTATTACAATACACAATGCTCTCGAGTGTTACATTACACACTGCTGTCCACTATTACATTGAACACTGCCCCCTAGTGCCCCCTAGTGTTACGTTATACACTGCTTTGGTGTTACATTATATAAGAACATGAGAACATAAGAAATAGGAGCAGGAGTAGGCCATACGGCCCCTCGAAATTCTCCGCCATTTAATAAGATCATGGCTGATCTGATCATGGACTCAACTCCACTTTCCTGCCCGCTCCCATAACCCCTTATCCCCTTATCGTTTAAGAAACTGTCTATTTCTGTCTTAAATTTATTCAATGTCCCAGCTTCCACAGCTCTCTGAAGCAGCGAATTCCATAGATTTACAATCCTCTGAGGGAAGAAATTTCTCCTCATCTCAGTTTTAAACAGGCGGCCCCTTATTCTAAGATCATGCTCTCTAGTTCTAGTCTCCCCCATCAGTGGAAACATCCTCTCTGCATCCAGCTTGTCAAGCCCCCTCATAATCTTACACGTTTCGATAAGATCACCTCTCATTCTTCTGAATTCCAATGAGTAGAGGCCCAACCTACTCAACCTTTCCTCATAAGTCAACCCCCCCCTCAACTCCAGAATCAACTTAGTGAACCTTCTCTGAACTGCCTCCAAAGCAAGTATAACCTTTCATAAATATGGAAACCAAACCTGCACGCAGTATTCCAGGTGTGGCCTCACCAATACCCTGCATAGCTGTAGCAAGACTTCCCTGCTTTTATACTCCATTCCCTTTGCAATAAAGGCCAACATACCATTGGCCTTCTTGATCACTTGCTGTACCTGCATACTATTCTTTTGTGTTTCATGCACAAGTACCCCCAGGTCCCGCTGTATTGCAGCACTTTGCAATCTTTCTCCAATTAAATAATAACTTGCTCTTTGATTTCTTTCTGCCAATGTGCATGACCTCACACTTTCCAACATTATACTCCATCTGCCAAATTTTTGCCCACTTACTTAGCCTGTCTATGTCCTTTTGCAGATTTTTTGTGTCCTCCTCACACATTGCTTTTCCTCCCATCTCTGTATCGTCAGCAAATTTGACTACATTACACTCAGTGCCTTCTTCCAAGTCGTTAATATAGATTGTAAATAGTTGGGGTCCCAACTGATCCCTGCGGCACCCCAGAGAATGAACCATTTATTCCCGACTCTCTGTTTTCTGTTAGTTAGCCAATCCTCTATCCATGCTAATATATTACCCCCAACCCCGTGAACTTTTATCTTGTGCAATAACCTTTCATGTGGCACCTTGTCAAATGCCTTCTGGAAGTCCAAATACACCACATCCACTGGTTTCCTCTTATCCATCCTGTTCATTACATTCTCAAAGAATTCCAGCAAATTTGTCAAACATGACTTTCCCTTCATAAATCCATGCTGACTCTGCCTGACCGAATTTTGCTTTTCCAAATGTCCTGCTACTGCTTCTTGAATAATAGACTCCAACATTTTCCCAACCACAGACGTTAGGCTAACTGGTCTATAGTTTTCTGCTTCTTGTCTGCCTCCTTTTTTAAATAGGGATGTTACATTTGCAGTTTTCCAATCTTCCCTCTAGTGTTACATTATACACTGCGCTCTAGTGTTACATTATACACTGCCCACGTCCGGACCAGGGTCAGGCAGGGCTGCGTCATCGCCCCAACCCTCTTCTCAATCTTCCTCGCTGCCACGCTCCACCTCACAGTCGACAAACTCCCCGCTGGAGTGGAACTAAACTACAGAACCAGTGGGAACCTGTTCAACCTTCGCCATCTCCAGGCCAGATCCAAGACAACCCCAACCTCTGTTGTCCATCTCCAGTACGTGGACGACGCCTGCGTTTGTGCACACACAGAGGCTGAACTCCAGGATATAATCAACGTATTTACTGAGGCGTACGAAAGCATGGGCCTTACGCTAAACATCAGTAAGACAAAGATCCTCCACCAGCCTGTCCTCGCTGCACAGCACTGCTCCCGCCCAGTCATCAAGATCCACGGCGCAACCTGGACAATGTAGACCACTTCCCTTATTGCGGGAGCCTCCTATCAATAAGAGCAGGCATTGACGACGAGATCCAACACCGCCTGTAATGCACCAGTGCAGCCTTCGGCCGCCTGAGGAAAAGAATGTTTGAAGACCAGGCCCTCAAAACTATCTCCAAGCTCATTGTCTACAGGGTAGTAATACCCGCCTTCCTGTACGGCTCAGAAACATGGACCATGTACAGAAGACACCTCAAGTCGCTGAAGAAATACCACCAACAGAGTTAAAATAGAGATGAGGAGAAATTTCTTCTCTCAGAGGGTTGTAAATCTGTGGAATTCGCTGCCTCAGAGAGCTGTGGAAGCTGGGTCATTGAATAAATTTAAGACAGAAATAGACAGTTTCTTAAACGATAAGGGGATAAGGGGTTATGGGGAGCGGGCGGGGAAGTGGAGCTGCGTCCATGATCAGATCAGCCATGATCTTATTGAATGTCGGAGCAGGCTCGAGGGGCTGTATGGCCTACTCCTGTTCCTATTTCCTATGTTCCTATGTTCCTATAATGTTGGAAAGTGTGAGGTCATGCACTTTGGCAGAAAAAAATCAAAGAGCCAGTTATTGTTTAAATGGAGAAAGATTGCAAAGTGCCACAGTACAGCGGGACCTGGGGGTACTTGTGCGTGAAACACAAAAGGATAGTATGCAGGTACAGCAAGTGATCAGGAAGGCCAATGGTATCTTGGCCTTTATTGCAAAGGGGATGGAGTATAAAAGCTGGGAAGTCTGGCTACAGCTATATAGGATATTGGTAAGGCCACACCTGGAATACTGCATCCATATTTACGAAAGGATATATTTGCTTTGGAGGCAGTTCAGAGAAGGTTCACAAGGTTGATTCTGGGGATGAGGTGGTTGACTTATGGGGAAAGGTTGAGTAGGTTGGGCCTCTAATCATTGGAGTTCAGAAGAATGAGAGGTGATCTTATCGAAACTTAGAAGAATAGGAGGGGGCTTGATAAGGTGGATGCAGAGAGGATGTTTCCACTGATGGGGGAGACTAGAACGAGAGGGCATGATCTTAGAACAAGGGGCCTCCCATTTAAAACAGATATGAGAAGAAATTTCTTCTCTCAGAGGGTTGTAAATCTGTGGAATTCGCTGCCTCAGGGAGCTGTGGAAGCTGGGACATTGAATAAACTTAAGACAGAAATCGACAGTTTCTTAAACGATAAGGGGATAAGGGATTATGGGGAGTGGGCGTGGCAATAGAGCTGATTCCATGATCAGATCAGCCATGATCTTGTTGAAATCAAAAGGTGACGTCACCGCCAAAGGGGTAAGTGATTGGCTGGTGATTGGTGAGTAGCTTTTCTTTTTCTTTTTTATATCAGTCAGTAACTTTTAACACTGTTGTTGTCAATTTAAGTGTATCTAAGGGTTAAGTCATGGCAGGAGAGCTCGGTCACGTGATATGCTCCTCCTGTACCATGTGGGAACTCGGGGACACTTCCGGTGTCCCTGACGACTACATCTGCGGGAAGTGTATCCGCCTCCAGCTCCCGACGGACCGCGTTGCGCAGTTGGTGCTGAGGGTGGATTCACTCTGGAGCATCCACGATGCTGAGAATGACGTGAGTAGCATGTGTAGCGAGTTGGTCTTATCGCAGGTGAAGGGTCCACAGCCAGATAGGGAATGGAAGACCAGCAGGAAGAGCAGTGCAAGGAAGGTAGTGCAGGGGTCCCCTGCGGTCATCCCCTGCAAAACGGATACACCGTTTTGAGGACTGTTGAGGGGGATGACTCATCAGGGGAGGGTAGCAGCAGCCAAGTTCATGGCACCGTGGCTGGCTCTGTTGCACAGGAGGGCAGGAAAAAGAGTGGGAGAGCGATAATGATAGGGGATTCAATTGTGAGGGGAATAGATAGGCGTTTCTGCGGCCGCAACCGAGACTCCAGGATGGTATGTTGCCTCCCTGGTGCAAGGGTCAAGGATGTCTCTGAGCGGGTGCAGGACATTCTAAAAAGAGAGGGAGAACAGCCAGTTGTCGTGGTGCACATTGGTACCAACGACATAGGTAAAAAAAGGGATGAGGTCCTAAGAAACGAATTTAAGGAGCTAGGAACTAAATTAAAAAGTAGGACCTCAAAAGTAGTAATCTCGGGATTGCTACCAGTGCCACGTGCTAGTCAGAGTAGGAATCGCAGGAGAGCACAGATGAATACGTGGCTTGAGCAGTGGTGCAGCAGGGAGGGATTCCTGGGACATTGGAACTGGTTCTGGGGGAGGTGGGACCAGTACAAACTGGACGGTCTGCACCTGGGCAGGATCGGAACCAATGTCCGAGGGGGAGTGTTTGCTAGTGCTGTTGGGGAGGAGTTAAGCTAATATGGCAGGGGGATGGGAACCAATGCAGGGAGACAGAGGGAAACAAAAAGGAGACAAAAGCAATAGACAGAAAGGAGATGAGGAAAAGTGGAGGGCAGAGAAACCCAAGGCAAAGAACAAAAAGGGCCACTGCACAGCAAAATTCTAAAACGACGAAGGGTGTTAAAAAAACAAGCCTGAAGGCTTTGTGTCTTAATGCAAGGAGTATCCGTAATAAGGTGGATGAATTAACTGTGCAAATAGATGTTAACAAATATGATGTGATTGGGATTACAGAGACGTGGCTCCAGGATGATCAGGGCTGGGAACTCAACATTCGGAGGTATTCAACATTCAGGAGGGATAGAATAAAAGGAAAAGGAGGTGGGGTAGCATTGCTGGTTAAAGAGGAGATTAATGCAATAGTTAGGAAGGACATTAGCTTGGATGATGTGGAATCTATATGGGTAGAGCTGCAGAACACCAAAGGGCAAAAAACGTTAGTTGGAGTTGTGTACAGACCTCCAAACAGTAGCAGTGATGTTGGGGAGGGCATCAAACAGGAAATTAGGGGTGCATGCAATAAAGGTGCAGCAGTTATAATGGGTGACTTTAATATGCATATAGATTGGGCTAGCCAAACTGGAAGCAATACGGTAGAGGAAGATTTCCTGGAGTGCATAAGGGATGGTTTTCTAGACCAATATGTCGAGGAACCAACTAGGGAGGAGGCCATCTTAGACTGGGTGTTGTGTTATGAGAAAGGATTAATTAGCAATCTCGTTTTGCGAGGCCCCTTGGGGAAGAGTGACCATAATATGGTGGAATTCTGCATTAGGATGGAGAATGAAACAGTTAATTCAGAGACCATGGTCCAGAACTTAAAGAAGGGTAACTTTGAAGGCATGAGGTGTGAATTGGCTAGGATAGATTGGCGAATGATACTTAAGGGGTTGACTGTGGATGGGCAATGGCAGACATTTAGAGACCGCATGGATGAACTACAACAATTGTACATTCCTGTCTGCCGTAAAAATAAAAAAGGGAAGGTGGCTCAACCGTGGCTACCAAGGGAAATCAGGGATAGTATTAAAGACAAGGAAGTGGCATACAAATTGGCCAGAAATAGCAGCGAGCCCGGGGACTGGGAGAAATTTAGAACTCAGCAGAGGAGGACAAAGGGTTTGATTAAGGCAGGGAAAATGGAGTACGAGAAGAAGCTTGCAGGGAACATTAAGACGGATTGCAAAAGTTTCTATAGATATGTAAAGAGAAAAAGGTTAGTAAAGACAAACGTAGGTCCCCTGCAGTCAGAATCAGGGGAAGTCATAACGGGGAACAAAGAAATGGCAGACCAATTGAACAAGTACTTTGGTTCGGTATTCACTAAGGAGGACACAAACAACCTTCCGGATATAAAAGTGGTCAGAGGATCTAGTAAGGAGGAGGAACTGAGGGAAATCCTTATTAGTCGGGAAATTGTGTTGGGGAAATTGATGGGATTGAAGGCCGATAAATCCCCAGGGCCTGATGGACTGCATCCCAGAGTACTTAAGGAGGTGGCCTTGGAAATAGCGGATGCATTGACAGTCATTTTCCAACATTCCATTGACTCTGGATCAGTTCCTATCGAGTGGAGGGTAGCCAATGTAACCCCACTTTTTAATAAAGGAGGGAGAGAGAAAACAGGAAATTATAGACCGGTCAGCCTGACATCAGTAGTGGGTAAAATGATGGAATCAATTATTAAGGATGTCATAGCAGCGCATTTGGAAAGAGGTGACATGATAGGTCCAAGTCAGCATGGATTTGTGAAAGGGAAATCATGCTTGACAAATCTTCTGGAATTTTTTGAGGATGTTTCCAGTAGAGTGGACAAGAGAGAACCAGTTGATGTGGTATATTTGGACTTTCAGAAGGCTTTCAACAAGCTCCCACACAAGAGATTAATGTGCAAAGTTAAAGCACATGGGATTGGGGGTAGCATGCTGACATGGATTGAGAACTGGTTGGCAGACAGGAAGCAAAGAGTAGGAGTAAATGGGTACTTTTCAGAATGGCAGGCAGTGACTAGTGGGGTACCGCAAGGTTCTGTGCTGGGGCCTCAGCTGTTTACACTGTACATTAATGATTTAGACGAGGGGATTAAATGTAGTGTCTCCAAATTTGCGGATGACACTAAGTTGGGTGGCAGTGTGAGCTGCGAGGAGGATGCTATGAGGCTGCAGAGCGACTTGGATAGGTTAGGTGAGTGGGCAAATGCATGGCAGATGAAGTATAATGTGGATAAATGTGAGGTTATCCACTTTGGTGGTAAAAACAGAGAGACAGACTATTATCTGGATGGTGACAGATTAGGAAAAGGAGAGGTGCAACGAGACCTGGGTGTCATGGTACATCAGTCATTGACGGTTGGCATGCAGGTACAGCAGGCGGTTAAGAAAGCAAATGGCATGTTGGCCTTCATAGCAAGGGGATTTGAGTACAGGGGCAGGGAGGTGTTGCTACAGTTGTACAGGGCCTTGGTGAGGCCACACCTGGAGTATTGTGTACAGTTTTGGTCTCCTAACTTGAGGAAGGACATTCTTGCTATTGAGGGAGTGCAGCAAAGGTTCACCAGACTGATTCCCGGGATGGTGGGACTGACCTATCAAGAAAGACTGGATCAACTGGGCTTGTATTCACTGGAGTTCAGAAGAATGAGAGGGGACCTCATAGAAATGTTTAAAATTCTGACGGGTTTAGACAGGTTGGATGCAGGAAGAATGTTCCCAATGTTGGGGAAGTCCAGAACCAGTGGTCACAGTCTAAGGAGAAGGGGTAAGCAATTTAGGACCGAGATGAGGAGAAACTTCTTCACCCAGAGAATGGTGAACCTGTGGAATTCTCTACCACAGAAAGTAGTTGAGGCCAATTCACTAAATATATTCAAAAGGGAGTTAGATGAAGTCCTTACTACTAGGGGGATCAAGGAGTATGGCGAGAAAGCAGGAAGGGGGTACTGAATTTGCATGTTCAGCCATGAACTTATTGAATGGCGGTGCAGGCTAGAAGGGCCGAATGGCCCACTCCTGCACCTATTTTCTATGTTTCTATGTTTCTATGAATGGTGGAGCAGGCTCGAGGTGCCATATGGCCTACTCCTGCTGCTATTTCTTATGTTCTTATGTTAAACGTATGAAGGCAGAGTTGGCTAAAGTGCACTGGGCGAATAGATTAAAGTATGGATAGTTGATGAGCAGTGGCAGAGTTCAGGAGATATTTCATAACTCGCAACAAAAATATATCCCAATGAGAAGGAAAGACTGTAAAAGAAGGGTAAACCATCTGTGGCTAAATAAGGAACTAAGGGATGGTGTCAAATTGAAAACAAGGACATACAATGTGGCCAAGACTCGTGGGAGGCCAGAGGATTGGGAAACTTTTAAAAACCAGCAAAGAACGACTAAAAAAAAAAGAGAGAAGATAGATTATGAAAGTAAACTAGCACGAAATATAAAAACAGATCGTAAGAGATTCTACAGATACATAAAAATAAAAAGAGTGGCTAAAGTAAATGTTGGTCCCCTAGAGGATGAGACTGGGGAATTAATCATGGGGAACAGGGAAATGGCAGAGACATTGAACAAATATTTTGGATCGGTCTTCATGGTAGAAGACACTAAAAACATCCCAAAAGTGGATAATTAAGGGGCTATAGGGAGGGAGGAACTCAATACAATCACTATCTCTAAGGGAGTAGTACTCGGTAAAATAATGGAACTAAAGGCGGACAAGTCTCCTGGACCTGATGGCTTACATCCTAGGGTCTTAAAAGAAGTGGCTGCACTTCAAAAAGTACTTCATTGGCAGTAAAGTGGTTTGGAACATCCGGTGGTCGTGAAAGGTGCTATATAAATGCAAATCTTTCTTTTTTTTCTTCTTTTTATGGCACTTCACAGGAGGGTTACCAAACTTATTTTGACACTGAGCCACATAAGGAGATAATAGAACAGGTGACCATCTTGATCACAGAGGTAGATTTTCGGGAGCGACTTAAGGAAGGAGACAGAGGTGGAGAGACAGCTGAAGGGACGGCCTCCAAATTAAATACCATTGACTCAAAGGCGCTGAGTACTTGTGTTTTGAGCCATCGCTGCTCTCTATCCAGTTGACTCCTGCTGCAAGGGCAAGGTCATGGAGGTCAGGTGGGGACGTGATCAGGCTTAGCTGTGCTAATCAATCAATCAAATAAATATGTGCTAATGTTGAAAAGTCGAATATCCGAGGTACTGTACCCTGAAGGAGCAGTGTGTGCATTAATCAACTGCGTCATTATAATGCTACAAATCATATAAAAAAGTAAGAAGAACAGTAAAAGATTAAAATCACTTAACTTCATAGAAAGTCTAATTTTCTGCCCTATCTAGCATTTTACAACTGGATCATCGCAGCCGGTGATGTAGCTGAGCAGATCTTGCTTTGGCGACCATCTGCATTCTCATCCCATTCCACACCCGAAAATATAGCTGATAAACTCAGCATGTTGTATTTAATCCAGTGTTGATCGGCCAGTAGGCAAGAGCAGCTGATTTGGAGGTGTGTTTGGACTGTTTAAAAAGAAAAGCGTTATTACAATTATGTTATTCTTCACTTTTCATTCAATCTCTCATCGTGGATATTACTGTGATTTCAATGAATAATGGGCCTGATATTCCCTTGCGCATTTCTCTCGATCAATCTTATTGCTAATGCTTTACATTGACTGGGCATGTTTAATGAATGATCAATAATTACTCCTCAAATTATATTTTTTTAATACTGTTGTTAAGTCACTCGACAGTTATTATCTACCATTGAGTTACATCGACTTTACAGCACAGAATTAGGCCAAATGGCCTACGCTGGCATTTATGCTCCATACGAGCCTTCTTATTTCATCTTATCCTGCACATCCTTCTATTCTTTTCTCCTCATGTGCTTATCTAACTTCTGCTTAAATGCATCTGTGCTATTTGCTTCATCAACTTCTTGTGGTAGCATGTCATATTCTCACCGCTCTCTGGGTAAAGAAGTTGCTCCTGAATTCACTATTGGATTTATTAGTGACTATACTGTTGAAGGCCCCAGTGGTAGAATCCCCTACAAGTGGAAACATCTTCTCTACGTCTACCCTATCAAACTCCTTCATCAGTTGAAAAGCATCTAGGCTGCACACAAAATTCGTCCGCGTTCCTCATTAAAATCATTACAGTCACGATTCTCGGCTAAAAACCCAAGCTCATTGGCATTACACTGAAAAGATGGACCAATATCCAGGGCAGCTAATTGCAAGTAATTATTGCCACAGGCTTTTTTCACTGCTTAAAAGGGAGGTCCATTGATGCCAAGGCATCTGATTCTCAGCATTGCTGGGTGTGCAGCTGCCTCAACAACAATAAGAAGAAGGACAAGGAGAAGGAGCACTTATTTACAAGTGCTTATGGCAGATTTCCACTCCAGGGAGAGAGCTCGGAGGTTTTCCAATGAAGCTCTGCAGGCGTTTTAGCGGTGGAGAGAAGGCGGGTGGTCCTGTACCATCCCAACTTGCAGGAGTCTGCCGGACCATGTGGAGGGAGGCAGCACACCACATCACGGGCAGCACTGCACACCGCCCCCCCCCCCCCCACCCCAGAACCCACATCCAGTGCAGGAGGAAGTTTAACAAGCTCACTCGGGTGGTCAGAGTGAGTGAAGGCTTCAACAAATGCTACACACCACCATCTGTACCACAAGCTTCACATACTGCTCAATGCACCACACACCCCAACACTCACCCACCAGCAATCTCTGCCTTGCAACACTCACACCCACATCTCACACCTTGCACACAATGACAGCTTTTCAACTATGTCCGGCAAAGAGTCATTAGTTATTATAATTCATGTGATATGTGTGATATATTGATAGATACATTCATTAATTGTGTTGGAATATTTTGGGGTCTCTCTCATTTCACCTTTGTGTCCAGGAGGACGCTGTGATATGGTGTGAGACAGGGATTGTGTGATAGGGATGTGGTGAGCTACAGGGATCTGGGGTTTCATTCATGAGAATCAGAGTCTGATGAACTGGTCACGGACAGCCCATCCACAAGGCCGATTGTCTCGCTGCCTCTGTTCCCTCCACTGTAGATCCTGGAGGGCGACATCCCTGTCAGTACAGCCCCCATGACTTTTACCAAGTTTTGTAGATTAGAGATTTCAGAAATAATGATGGAGTTTTGTATTTGCCACAACACTCCCTGATACCAAAGAACCTTGGAATGAATAAAGAAAACTCTTCCAGTAACAGGAAGAAGCACACAGCCACTGAACCTTCAAAACCCTGTCAGGTCCGAATGATTGGTGATGATCCCTTTAAGTAGTGTTGCTGGAGGTGGCTTCCTGCTGCTGCACGCCACCTGAAGCTGTCATTATTTTCTCCAGCCGGTAAGTTCATTGGCTGTAACGAAGTTGGGAGAATGGGCATCAAGTGAGCATTGCACACTCACTGACATCACAATCTCCATGATGGCGAGGTCCCCAGCGATCGTGCTCAGTGGCAGCACTACCAGCAACACTGATATGGCATGCGGCGCTGGAACCGGCATCAGGTAGCATTAAAGCTCTCAATTACATTTTAGCGACATCTCAGGGTATTGGTGAGGTCACACCTGGAGTACTGCGAACAGTTTTGGTCTCCCTATTTAAGGAAGGATATATTTGCACTGGAGGCAGTTCAGCGAAGGTTCACTAGGTTGATTCCGGAGATGAGGAGGTTGACTTATGAAGATAGGTTGAGTAGGTTGGGCCCCTACACATTGGAGTTCAGAAGAATGAGAGAAGATCTTATCAAAACATATAAAATAATGAGGGGGCTCGACAAGCTGGATGCAAAGAGGACAATTCTACTCATAGAGGAAACTAAAACTAAGGGACATGGTCTTAGAATAAGGGCCGCCCATTTAAAACTGAAATGAGAAGACATTTCTTCTCTCAGAGGGTTGTAAATCGATGGAATTCTCTACCCCAGAGAGCTGTGGAGGCTGAGTCACTGAATATATTTAAGGCGGAGATAGACAGATTTTCGAGCGATAATAGAGTAAAGAGTTATGGGGAGCGGGCAGGGAAGTGGAGCTGAGTCCATGATTAGATCAGTCATGATCTTATTGAATGGTGGAGCAGGCTCAATGGGGCAAAATGGCCAACTCCTGCTCCTATTTCTTATGTTCTTATGTCCTTTAATGTGGCGCAAACCACACGAATTTCTCTCCCTATGACTTTAATTTCCAGCTGGCAGAAAATCAGATGCACTGGGAGGATGGATCCATAACGGCCATGCCCTATTTAAGTGGAGCGGGCGAACTGTCTACCCCAACCGGGTGACCAGAGGCAGTTCATAGGAACATAGGAACAGGTGTAGGCCATTCAGCCCCTTGAGCCTGACCCCCATTCAACTAGATCATGGCTGATCAGAATCTCAACATAGAAACATAGAAACATAGAAAATAGGTGCAGGAGTAGGCCATTCGGCCCTTCGAGCCTGCACCAGCATTCAATAAGATGATGGCTGATCATGCAACTTCAGTACCCCATTCCTGCTTTCTCTTCATACCCCTTGATCCCTTTAGCCATAAGAGCCACATCTAACTCCCTTTTGAATAAATCTAACAAACTAGCCTCAACAACTTTCTGTGGTAGAGAATTCCACAGGTTCACAATTCTCTGAGTGAAGAAGTTTCTCCTCATCTCAAACCTAAATGGCTTACAGCTTATCCTTAGACTGTGACCCCTGGTACTAGACTTCCCCAACATCGAGAAAATTTTTCCTGCATCTAACCTGTCCAATCCATCAGAATTTTATATGTTTTTATGAGATCCCCTCTCATTTTTCTAAATTCCAGTGAATATAAGCCGAATCGATGTCAGTCTTGCCATCCCAGGAATCAGTCTGGTGAACCTTCGCTGCATTCTGTCAATAGCATGAATGTCCTTCCTCAGATTAGGAGACCAAAACTGTATACAATATTCAAGGTGTGGCCTCACCAAGGCCCTGTACAACTGCAGTAAGACCTCCCTGCTCCTACACTCAAATCCTCTCACTATGAAGGCCAACATGCCATTTGCCTTCTTCACCGCCTGCTGTACCTGCATGCCAACTTTCAATGACTGATGTACTATCACACCCAGGTCTCGTTGCACCTCCCCTTTTCCTAATCTGTCACCATTCAGATAATATTCTGCCTTCCTGTTTTTGCCAATAAAGTGGATAACCTCACATTTATTTATATTATACTGTATATGCCAGGCATTTACCCACTCACCTAACCTGTCCAAGTCACCCTGTAGCCTCTTAGCATCCTCCTCACAGCTCACACTGCCAACCAGCATAGTGTCATCTGCAAACTTGGAGATATTACATTCAGTTCCTTCGTCTAAATCATTAATGTATATTGTAAATAGCTGGAGTCCCAGAACTGAACCTTGCGGTACCCCACTAGTCAATGCCTGCCATTCTGAAAAGGACCTGTTTATTCCTATTCGTTGCTTCCTGTCTGCCAACCAGTTCTCTATTCACGTCAATACATTACCCCCAATACCATGTGCTTTAATTTTGCACACTAATCTCTTGTGTGGGATCTTGTCAAAAGCCTTTTGAAAGTCCAAATACACCACATCCACTGGTTCCCCCTTGTCCACTCTACTAGTTACATCCTCAAAAAATTCTAGAAGATTTGTCAAGCATGATTTCCCTTTCATAAATCTATGCTGACTTGGACCAATCCTGTCACTGCTTTCCAAATGCGCTGCTATTACATCTTTAATAATTGCTTCCAACATTTTCCCCACTACCGATGTCACGCTAACCGATCTATAATTCCCTGTTTTCTCTCTCCCTCCTTTTTAAAAAAAATGGGGTTACATTAGCTACCCTCCAATCCATATGAACCGATCCAGAGTCTATAGAATGTTGGAAAATGACCACCCATGCATCCACTATTTCTAGGGCCACTTCCTTAAGTACCCTGGGATGCAGACTATCAGGCCCTGGGGATTTATCGGCCTTCAATCCCATCAATTTCCCTAACACAATTTCCTGACTAATAAAGATTTTTTTCAGTTCCTGCTTCTCGCTCGAGCCTCGTTCCCCTAGTATTTCCGGAAGATTATTTTTGTGTCTTCCTTAGTGAAGACAGAACCAAAGTATTTGTTCAATTGGTCTGCCATTTCTTTGTTCCCCATTATAAATTCACCTGATTCTGACTGCAAGGGACCTACAGTTGTCTTCACTAATCTTTTTCTCTTCACATATCTATAGAAGCTTTTGCAGTCAGTTTTTATGTTCTCTGCAACCTTACTCTCATATTCTATGTTCCCCCTCGTAATTAAACTCTTTGTCCTCCTCTGCTGAATTCTAAATTTCTCCCAGTCCTCAGGTTTGCTGCTTTTTCTGGCCAATTTATATGCCTCTTCCTTGGATTTAACATTATCCCTAATTTCCCTTGTTAGCCACGGTTGAGCCACCTTCCCTGTTTTATTTTTCGCCAGACAGGGATGTACAATTGTTGAAGTTCATCCATGTGATCTTTAAATGTCTGCCATTACCTATCTACCCTCAACCCTTTAAGTATCGTTCTATTGTAAGGGGAATAGATAGGCGTTTCTGCGGCCTCAATCGAGACTCCAGGATGGTGTGTTGCCTCCCTGGTGCAAGGGTCAATGATGTCTCGGAGCGGCTGCAGGGCATTCTGGAGGGGGAGGGTGATCAGCCAGTTGTCATGGTGCATATAGATACCAAAGATATAGGTTAAAAAAATGGGATGAGCTTCCACAAGCTGAATTTAGGGAGCTAGTAGTTAAATTAAAAAGTAGGACCTCAAAGGTAGTATTCTCAGGATTGCTACCAGTGCCACATGCTAGTCAGAGTAGAAATGGTATGATAGTTAAGATGAATATGTGACTTGAGGAATGGTGCAAGAGGGAGGTATTCAACTTCCTGGGACATTTGAACCCATTCTGGGACATGCGGCAAACCAGTCCCACCCAGCCCTTCCCTCAACGACTATTTGTCCCATCTGTGACAGAGACTGTGGTTCTTGTATTGGATTGTACAGCCATCTAAGAACTCATGTTTTGAGTGGAAGCAAGTTTTCCTCGATTCCGAGGGACTGCCTATGATACACTACCCTCTAGTATTACATTACAAACTGTCCTCTAGTGTTACATTACAAACTACCCCCTCGTGTTACATTACAAATTAACCTTTAGTCTTACGTAACACGCTGCCCTCTAGTATTATATTTAAGGCAGAGATAGACAGATTTTTGAGCAATAGGGGAATAAAGGTTTCTGAGAACCAGGCAGGGAAGTGGAACTGAGTCCATGATCAGATCAGCCATGATCTTATTAAATGGTGGAGCAGGCTCGAGGGGCTAAATGGCCAAATCCTGCTCCTATTTCTTATGTTACATTACACACTGCTCCCTAGTGTTACATTACAAACTGCACTCTCATGTTACATATGTACTGTGCTCTAGTTTTACAATACACACTGCCCCCTAATGTTACATTATACACTGCCCTCTAATGTTACATTACACACTGCCCTCTGGTGTTACATAACACACTGTGCTCAAGTATTATATTTAAGGTGGAGATAGACAGATTTTTGAGTGATGGTGGAATAAAGGGTTATAAGGAGCGGGCAGGAAATTTGATCCAAATCCATTATCAGATCACCCATGATCTTATTAAATGATGGAGCAGGCTCGATGGGCCAAATGGCCTACTCCTGTTCCTATTTCTTATGTTACAGTACACACTGCCCTCTTGTGTTACATTACACGCTCTCTCCCCAGTCCCCTGCCCGGTCCGTTTTCTGCTGAATTCCAGTTCCGTTTGCTGCTTTCCTGTGATGCCACAGGCCGACCTCCGGGCCTCCCCTTCCTTGCCGGCCTCCAGGCATCCCGTTCCTTGCCGGCCTCCAGACTTCCCCTTCCTTTCCAGCCTCCGGGCCTCCCATTCCTTGCTGACTGCCGGGTCTCCTATTCCTTGCCGGCCTCCGGGCCTCCCGTTCCTCACCGACCTCCGGGCCTCCCATTCCTTGCCAGCCTCCGGGCCTCCCCTTCCTTGCTGACTACCAGGTCTCCCACTGCCAAGTGCATTACTCCCTTGCACCCCGCTCATTTCGGATTCAGCTCCAAAATGCGTTTCCAATCTCTGACCGCTCACTGCCCTCATCTGGGCAGGTAAGTGATTGGCTAGTTGGTTAGTAAGTATCTCTCTTTCTCTTTTATAACAGATAAGTCTAATTAGAGGGATGGCAGGGAAGCTCAGTCCTGTGGAGTGCATGTCCTGAGGCATGTGGGAAGTCCTGCACGCTTCACATGGCCTAGACAACCATGTGTGAAGGAGGTGTCTCCAGATTCAACTGCTAGAGCTCCGCGTTTCGGAGCTTGAGCAGTGGCTGGAGTCAATATGGTGAATCCGTGAGGCTGAGAGCTACATGGATAGCATGTTTCAGGAGGTGGTCACCCCGCAGCTTAAAAGCATGCAGGTAGAGGGGAAGTGGGTGAACACCAGATGGAGGAAGAATGCTAGGCAGATAGTGCAGGAGTCCTCCCCTGAGTCCATCTCGCTTACCAACTGATATTTTCTTTTGAGCACCGGTGAGGGCGATGGTGCCTCTGGAGAATGCAGCCAGAGCCAAGTCCAAGGCACCACGGATGGCTCAGCTGCACAGGGGGAGGGACAAAGAATAAAAGAGCTGTAGTGGTAGGGGATTCAATAGTTAAGGGATAGAGAGGCATTTCTGCGGCCGTAGATGTGACTCCAGGATGGTATGGTGCCTCCCTTGTGTAGGGGAGGACAAAAACCTCTCATTTTACCCAGAAGGAAAAGAGCTGTGGGATCTGTCTGTGCTGCAGCAGGCCAGTGTCCTGGAAGGAACAGGGAACCCAGAACCAGATGTGGATTGAAACCGAGACGGTGTGGCCTTGGCAGGGCAGTGATTGGACGGGGGAGGACACTGGAGGGCCAATGGTGGGACAGAGTCAGCCCAAAGCAAGGAACTCCAAGCCAATGGGAGTGCCCTTGTTCAAAAACTTGGGACTGACTCATCACTGACACCGGGCTATTGTCTCCCCCACGTTTACACTATGGAGGGATATTATGCAGGCCTTAAGAAAACTAGGGAACCTCAAAAAAACCAAGGGCCTATACAATGTCTGCAGGAGGCCCACACCCTGCCAACCCAATTAACACCTACTCAACCCTTGATTAGGTTAACATCAGGGATGGCCAGTGGAAATACCCCGCGAAATCCAACACTGCTGCATTTTTCAAAAATCACAAGTCCACCAATGGGAAGGATTTATTTCAGCACGAAAGTCTGGCTGGATAACTGGATATAAGAAGGGGTTTCTGCCCCGCCAAGTTGTTCTGTTCTCGTGTTCCAGCAAGCAGTCAGCCTTTCGACACAGAAGGAAGACCAGTGTCTGAAGACACTGAAGACAGAAGAAGCAAACCACCATTCTGAGACGGCATCAGTTCAGCCTCCTTTCGCTACTGGAGACTGAACCTTTTCTTTTTTCCACAAAGATCTTCCCCTGAGAGCTGGACTCAGGTAGATCCACAGCAACAACAAGACGCAACAACAACCAAGTTTCCAAGAAAATCACAACCGGAAAAGTAACTTCAAAATTCTGAAGATAGCAAAAAGAGAACCCCGAAACCGCGTTTTAACTGGAAAGACTGTAAAGGCTGTGGTGAGTATAATTTCTGGTCCCCAGAACTTCCAACTCAGTTAGGTCAGGAAGGTGGGAGGTTGGGTATTGCACAGCTGTTAAACTTGTGTAAAAATTTTCGTTGTGTCCGTTTAGTGGGATTTAGGGGGATTGTTTTGTTGGTGTATTGCTGTTTGTTGAGATATACCTTGTGAAATAAATTGGAAGCTTAAAGTTTCTCCTGGAATCGCCTCGTCTCAGTTCTGTTGTATTACAGCTCCTGATCATGAGTCTTGGGTCAGAACATAGAAACATAGAAACAGAGAAAATAGGTGCAGGAGTAGGCCATTTGGCCCTCCGAGCCTGCACTGCCATTCAATGAGTTCATGGCTGAACATGCAACTTCAGTACCCCATTCCTACTTTCTCGCCATACCCCTTGATCGACCTAGTACTAAGGACTACATCTAACTCCTTTTTGAATATATTTAGTGAATTGGCCTCAACAACTTTCTGTGGTATTCCACAGGTTCACCACTCTCTGGGTGAAGAAGTTTCTCCTTATCTCGGTCCTAAATGGCTTACCCCTTATCCTTAGACTGTGACCCCTGGTTCTGGACTTCCCCAACATTGGGAACATTCTTCCTGCATCTAACCTGTCTAAACCCATCAGAATTTTAAACGTTTCTATGAGATCCCCTCTCATTCTTCTGAACTCCATCCTAATGTAGAATTCCACCATATTATGGTCACTCTTCCCCAAGGGGCCTCTCACAATGAGGTTGCTAATTAATCCTCTTTCATTACACAACACCCAGTCTAAGATGGCCTCCCCCCGAGTTGGTTCCTCGACATATTGGTCTAGAAAACCATCCCTTATGCACTCCAGGAAATCCTCCTCCACCGTATTGCTTCCAGTTTGGTTAGCCCAATCTATATGCATATTAAAGTCACCCATAATAACTGCTGCACCTTTATTGCATGCACCCCTAATTTGATGCCCTCCCCAACATCACTACTACTGTTTGGAGGTCTGTACACAACCCGCACTAACGTTTTTTGCCCTTTGGTGTTCTGCAGCTCTACCCATATAGATTCCACATCATCCAAGCTAATGCCCTTCCTAGCTATTGCATTAATCTCCTCTTTAACCAGCAATGCTACCCCACCTCCTTTTCCTTTTATTCTATCCTTCCTGAATGTTGAATACCCTTGGATGTTGAGTTCCCAGCCCTGATCATCCTGGAGCCACGTCTCTGTAATCCCAATCACATCATATCTGTTAACATCTATTTGCACAGTTAATTCATCCAGCTTATTACAGATACTCCTTGCATTAAGACACAAAGCCTTCAGGCTTGTTTTTTTAACACCCTTTGTCCTTTTAGAATTATGATGTAGTGTGACCCTTTTTGTTTCTTGCCTTTGTTTACTCGGCCTTCCACTATTGTTTTTTACCTTTCTACCATCTGTTTCTGATTCCATATTACTTCGCCCTGTCTCGCTGCATAGGTTCCCATCCCCCTGCCATATTAGTTTAAACACTCCCGAACTGCCAAGGCAGCTTGCAAGGGAAACCCCGCAGGCTTTTGCGGACAAGCTGTGGGGAGCTCCTCGACCAAGCGAATCTTTCTGCGGTGCAGAGCGGCCACTGGCTGAGGATGCTGGTGGCAAACTGCTTGCCCCGGCTCAAGGCCAGAGCAGAGCTGTGGTTCGATTCCCGGGAACCCAACCTCACCAAGGAAGCACTGATCCAACGGAATGGAGGAGGGGAGGAGGAGAAAACCTCCAAAGATCGGGTAAATGAAGTAAAACTCAACTCGATTCCCAAAAGGGAATGGCACCAGGAGGGTGGCCGCTCGTCTGATAAGGAGGGAGTGTGCTGCGGGTGCAGGAAAGCTGGGCATTTTAAAAGGGATTACAGGAGCCCAGCAAAGAGATATGGTGGGGTGGGGGGGTCGGGGGGGACCTCCTTCAGGAGCCGCCCAGAGTGGAGGAGGTGGAGGGAGCTCCTCACCATCCCTTGACCAGATAGTAGCTGCAGTGAGGACAGCGCCAGAGGGGACTGGGAAGGTAGCCACGGCAACAAGCAGGGAAGCACCAGCAACCCTGCCAGTACAGAGGCCGTGACTAGCCCAAACCCAGCCTGCATACCTGTGCCCACTAGAATACAACCCCTGGGGACGACCCTGGGTCAAGATGGAGGTTGAGGGTATATTGGGTACTTACCTTTTGGACACTGGTGCTTCCAGCACCATAGTCCATTCGGAGGACCCTGCAACCTCACCTCTATCAAACGGGGTGCCGTATCAACTAGTTGGGTTCACAGGAAATGAGAAGGCTGGTTTTTCTCAGTCCCTTTCGCAGTTCGTTTAGGAGCACTCCAAACACAACGGAAGTGCGTCCTGATGAACTGGGAGCAGGTGGGAAAAGGGATCTTGGGGGCCGATTTCATCATCGCTCGCCAGATCCTAGTAGACTTGAGGAATCACTGTCTATGGGACACAGTGGACACGGGAGCAGAGGGAGAAGTCATGGTTATTGACAAGAAACAGGGAAATGGACTCTTTGTACCATGAAGCCAAAAGGGGGTTACGACCTCGAGGTTCTGGTCGGTAACACCCCGGCAGAGTACCGGGCCTATGTGCAAGTAAATCTTGCAGCATTTGCCACCCATAAACACGATTGTGGGAGAGTCACAGGAGTGGAGGTTAGAATAGATGGGGATCCCATGTCCCGCCCGCAAAAGCAGTATGGCTTTCCCCGAGAGGCAGAAGCAGACTTGGAGACAGCTTTAAGCTCGCTTGTCGAACCATAGCCACCCCTGTCAACTCCCCGCTTTGGCCGGTTAGGAAACCGGACAATTCTTGGAGGGCTACTGTGGATTATTGGGTGCTCAATAAAAACATCCCAGCTTGTGCCCCCACAATAGCGGCGGTTGCAGATCTGATAGGGGAAATCCCTGCATCACAGTGTTGGACATATCCAACGGGTTCTGGTCTATCCCTGTATGGATGGAAGACCAGTACAAGTGCCTTCACCTTCCGGGAACAGCAGTATACATGGAGCTGCCTCCCACAGGGCTTTCATAATAGTCCCAGCATCTTTCACCAATGCATGGCGAACTGCTTAAAGGGCTTCAGCCAACCACACCAGCTGGTCCAGTATGTTCACAGACAGCAGTGAGGAACACGGTCCACTGCTGGCCGAGCTGTTGGTCTTACTAAAGGAAATGGGTTTTAAAGTTAACCCCAAGAAAGCCCAGATAGGTCGAGGGGAATTAAAATTCCTGGGCCTGACGATAAAGGCAGGAGAAAGGGCCATTGATGAGGCTAGAAGAAAGGCAGTGCAGGAACTCCCTGCCCCTACGAATGTGTCGGGGGTCAGGTCTTTCCTGGGAATCACTGGCTACTGCAGGGACTTCATCGAGGACTATGCAGCCACTGCCGCCCCTCTGGTCAGACTCCTACACAAGGGGGTCGAGTGGGAGTGGGACGAGGGCTGTGAGGCAGCATTTGTCCATCTGAAGAGAGACCTGCAGGTAGCACCAGCCCTGGGGGCAATTGATGGGGGGGGAGGAATTCTTCCTGGAGGTGGCAGCCAGTGGTGACAGCTTAAGTGCAGTGTTGCTCCAGGAGCGAAACGGTCAGCTGAGACCAGTGGTGTACTCCTCCAGGGTCCTCACGGAGGTAGAAAAGGGATACTCTAATTGTGAGAGGCACTTGCTTGCCACTCACTGGGCAGTAAAGAGAGCTCAGATCTTTACTGACTATTCCCCATTACACTCCTCACCCATCATACCCCGCCGCAGATGCTGTTGGATAGGAGGATTAAGGACGGGACAGTGAGCAGTGCTAGGATCACTCACTGGTACCTCCTCCTCTGTTGGCATTAAACTCCAATGGCATTAAAAGTCATAGACCTCTGCGAGCCCAGGCTCGCAGCAAATCTAATCTATCCAGGGCAGCCGCATAGATGCTCTGTGGAGTGGGTATGGGACATCAACTTTGGATTTCGGGCAGGGATACACCCCACAGGCCGCGAGATCTACGTTGATGGTTCCAGTTCAGTGTCCGCAGGTACAAGACTCATGGGCTGCGGAGTTTGGGATCCCAAGACAGGGATTGCCTTGGCTCTTAAACTCCCATGCACAATGAGCGCCCAGCAGGCAGAACTCTCGGTGGTGATGTATGTGGTCACACACACCGAGGAATTCCCTACCCCATACATGATTTGCTCGGACAGCATGTTCACTTACAATTCATGTACAGAATATCTGGCGATTTGGTCACGCCGGGGGTACACCTCTGTGGATGGGAAGCCCCTTGTGACCAAACCCCTGCTAGAAAAGATCGTGGCTGCAGTGGGAGAAACCGGGGATGTATATATCCATAAGGTGAAGGCCCACTTCAAAACTGAGCCACGGGGGGAAGGTAACCAGCAGGCAGACCTGCTGGCAAAGGAAGGTGCTCATACAGGTCGCCTATGGGACCCATACGAGGCAGGCAGGATAGCAGCAGCAAGAAGCAAGCCAGGGACACAAGGGAGCTTAGGGGTGGTGGTGGCCCTGGACCTTAAAGTAGTCCAGATGCAGGATCCATTCCTGAAGGCTGTCTTGACTGCTATCAAAAAGGGGGAAAAGGCTGAGTGTTGCAGATATTGCTGTGCGGGAAGGCATGTTGTTTAAAGGGGACAAATGTGTAGTGCCGCCACAACATCGGAGGGAATTCCTTCAGCTGGCCCATGAGGGTCCAAGTGCGGGACACCCTGGGCCGGAATCTACCTGGCAACGGGTAGAAAAGGCAGGGTGGTGGCCAGACCTCCGGGAAGACGTCCGCGACTTCTGTGCGGGCTGTCTGGTTTGTGCTGCAAACAACCCGGACCCCCAGAAAAGGAAGGTGCCTATGGGACACGTCAGGCGGGTAGAGGGACCATGGCAGATTGACTACATCGGACCCCTACCGGCTGTCCAGGGAGGTTATAAATACTGCCTCATCCTGGTGGATGTGTTTTCCAAGTGGGTGGAAGCCTTCCCTTGCCGAACAGCTACCACAGTGGGGACTGCAAAAATCTTGGTGAGGGAGGTATTCTCTCGGTGGGGTCTACCTCAAATTATGGAGTCCGACCGGGGAAGCCACTTCACCGGCCTGGTGATGCAGGCCACCCTAAAGGTGCTGGGGATAAGAGCCAAATGGCATGTCGCCTACAACCCTCAGTCCTCAGGCCCCATAGAACGCCTGAACCGGACCCTAAAGGAAAGGCTGCGCAAGGAGACGGGATCCTCACCCAACAAGTGGGTGGAGGTCTTACCGTTGGTCCTCATGGGAATCCGGGCCAGTCAGTCAAAGAGCACAGAGTACTTACCTCATGAGCTGATGACTGGCCGGATTATGAGAACCCCAGTGCATGTGTTGGCGCCGGTTCACACCGAAGGGCAGCTTCGAGAGGTGAACCGGGACCGCTTCGTCAGGAATCTGTTTGAACAGATTCAACAGATTCACTGGCAGGCGGCCAACAACATGGGTAAACAGCACCGTGCCAATCGGCTGCTGCTGGAACCCCGCAGTCACCATGATTGGGAGGTGGGCGACCAGGTGATGGTGAGAAGCTTCGCCCGGGTCGGGGTATTTGAACCACTATATATGGGACCATACAGCATAGTCGACAAGGCTAGCCCTATGGTCTATGCGGTTCAATTGCCTCGCCGGGTGAAGTGGTATCACATTAACCAGTGTAAGTTATTTGACCCCAAAAGGGGTAAGAAACAGAGGGAACGAACAAGGGAAGGGAACCAGGCACTGGAGGAAGAACAGGCCCGGGTGGATGTGGAGGCTCCGGAGGAGGCAGCGGGCCCCGAAGCTCGACAGCCGGGGATGGTTCACTGATCCAGTAAGGCTATCCCACCACTGGGTAGGGGTTCCCAGCCCACTAACAGAAGTGGGGAGGAAGGCTCTATCACTAGCAAGGTCCGAGGGGAAGCTGAACCTTCCATGGTGGATTAGCTGGGGCTAGCCCAAGAGGTGGAGGAGATAGCGTTGCAGCCCATAACGTGGGACTCTGCACCAACTGTAAGAAGGAGTGCTACAGTGCCACTGCCCAGGGCGCCGTGGTTCCCTGTTTACTTAGCTCCCCGCCCCAGACCGAGAAGGCGAAAGACAACAGGGAGGGTGCTCTGTTGCGCTAGCAACGGTCTCTCACCGATTATCCGGGGCTTGGTAGGGCCTTGGAGGGCAGCACCAGACCCATTAAGGGGGACTATACAAGGCCCTCAGCGGAGGGCATCCTGGTCCCCAGGGTACAGTCAGCCGAGTGGTCGACAATGCCTGTACAGTGACAGGATATAGCCTGGCCACCCAGGGACGGGTGGCGGTGTATATATTTTCCCTTCCTGTTTTGCTACTTTGTGTTGTGTGCATATGTGTTTAGGTAAGGTAGTGACGGTTGGGTACAGCATTTTTGTGTTTGGAACATGTTACGCGGGCCGAGCCTGGAGAGGTCTCTCAAGGCAAGGCCATGTTCTTCTTGCCTTTCAGAGGTCAACACCTCTCTACTGGACGTTAGTGATGCTGGTATCGCTAAGGATCTGCACCGAGCACCGAGGGGATACCGAGGACTCCCTGGTTTTCGAATGCTCCGGGGGCAGAGCGCCGACAGTGACCACAGGAGAAGGGACTCCGGCGGCGGATGGCCGGGTCACCTACTCCCACGAGGGGAGATGGCCTGGGTGGTTGGGATCGAACTCCACCAAGTACTCCAACCACGAGGGCTTCACCTACGGAGAGGCCTCCATCCGCTGTCCGGAGATCACTATGGCCACTTCCAGAGTGAGAGTGACAGAAGGCAGGAAGGTGTGCTTAACTTGTCAAGGGGACATACCTCTGGGATGGTGTTGGTGGCTCAGAAAGCTCAAGCGAGACGTGGGAGACCGACACTCGGACTGGGAACGTCTGGATAATGATACCTACCGAAACATCATGGGGTCATCTGGTGGGGTCACGGTGTGCTGGGAGAAATGATGGGCATACGACCAAGGGATTTATTTGTGTATGTGGGGATCCACTCGCGTGTGTTCAGCGGGGGTCTCCATTGCTTTCTATAGGTAGTGGCAGGATGTCGGGGATGGGGTGGTATGGGATCGCAGCGGGGAGGTGTGTGTGACCCCCCCAAACCCCGGGTACCAGTAAACGCCACCGAACTAGTAGTTCAGGAAAGGAAGCCCCCACCCACGGCCAAACCCACTGTCCCACACGGGTGCCCGACAACAACCAGGGGGCCAGGGAATGGTTTAGTGTTGGTCCCCACCGAGAAACTACTTTATCAGGGGGTACACTACACGGTGGCATCAGTGGTGCTAAATCTGACAGAAGTCCGCCTACCTACGTGGTGTCCCCGGGAAACCCAGCTGTTGTACCAGGCTCTGCTGCGGGAGATGTTCCGGAAGTTCTACGAACTGGACTTCGGGGATGTCAGTGTGGCAGACCTGTATAAACAGTGGGATAGGGCAGAACCGGGCAGGCAGAGGCAAGGGGCTTTAAATGACATTTTCACGGGGTTTAACACCGGGGCGTCCGCCATAAACAGTTTGGATAACATGCAGCTGGCCCTCCAGATAAATGGGTTGAAGAATCAGCTGCGCAAAATCCTGGGGGATGAGAATACCGGAGTGGGATCCGCGTTCCACGAAGAGGTGGCATTGACGGTTCACTTAAAGGAGATTATTTCTCAATGGGAGGCACAGGCCAGGGCTGTAAACGCTTTCATTCGGGAAGATAGAAACGCCTCCGATCAAGCTGCCCAAAATGAGGTGTGCGTGCTCTATGGGGCCTGGTTGCTGGGAGAGGAACGGAGTAACCTTAAGGATCTGAGACAGGGACAGGTCCCCTCCTGGATCAGCAACCAGCACTTAGCAGCACTGCACCCTTATGATAATGTTTTGAGTCCTTGCCAACTTCGTGTAGCGTCAGAAGCCTACCCGGTACCGGTGGACTGTGGAAAGTCAAACCATACCATCATGGGTGTGGTGGTCAGGATGCCCGTGATGGGGGCGTACCCATGACCAGCACCCCTGTACCGAGTGGAGAATGTGGGAGTCATTCGTGGAGGGGTGCATGTTCGATTCCAAGAGGTCCCACCTGATGTCACAATGTGGGAGCACACTGTGACAGGTACAGACCTCTCGGGTTGTCGGAGCAGGGGAGCACAGGTAATCCTGTGCCCCCAGCACTTGAACGCTTTTTTGCAAGGCCACAGTGCGGGTTCAGCACTGCTGGGGCAGAGCCTATCAATTGCACAATGGAGGTAATGGCCCCTAACCACATGCCTCCACAGTTTGCATATGTAGGCAGTGGGACATATTGTGTCACCACAAGTGCCCAACAGTATGAACACGGACCGGGAAGGTGGTGTCCAATACCGTACAGCAGCTTTTGCTTTAAGCCCAGGGCAGAGGTTCAAGTGGCACACACCAGAATCAGACCCATCCCAGAACCTTCCACGATTCACCTCACGGTACAAAACAACCTCCGCCACCGACAACAATATGTCACCCATTTTGGCTATCCCATTGCCCCGCTACCTGAGAAACTTGCAGCCCTCCTCCAGGCAGTGAATTTGTCTCAAAAACATTTTTACACCATGGAGCAGAAAACTGAAATTCTAGCAGAGGAGATTGCCCAGATTAAACCCCCAGCATGGTGGGATTTGGGGATACGGGCAGACGTACCTGCGTGGATCCGGGTGGGATCGCACGCCTTGGTGATCAGCCAACTCCTGATTGTAGCATATCTGCTAGCTACAAGCTGCAAGCTCAGGAGAAAAAGGAAAATAAACAAGTTCCTAAGGCTACTACACAGAGAGGAGAGCCATTGCTAAACACTCAAGGCGTGTAAACAAAGCTTGACCGCAACACTCAGGCTGTTTGTTATTCCAAGGGATTACCGTGTTTTCATACATGGCCCCTGGGGAGTTTACAGGGCAGGTTTGTTTGTTTTGCGGTTAAGACTGAAATGACAATGTCTGGGGCAGCCAGAATGAGACTCAATGGACAAATACTGCTGTAATCTTAGGCACATGTATATATTGCTGTGGTAAATATTGTAAACTGTTGGATTCTGTGTTCTGCACTGTGTTAAATAGGGATTATGATGTATATGGACTGGGACAAGTTTAGAGTTAAACTGGGGAAAGTTGGGCAATTCGGGAGACCAGGGGTTTTCTCACCACCCTGAACTTTGACACACTCGAATGGTGTCTGACTGTGTCAGATGGGGGATTATGTAGGGGAGGACGAAAACCCCTCATTTTACCCAGAAAAGAGCTGTGGGATCTGTCTGTGCTGCAGCAGGCCAGTGTCCTGGAAGGAACAGGGAACCCAGAACCAGATGTGGATTGAAACCGAGACGGTGTGGCCTTGGCAGGGCAGTGATTGGACGGGGGAGGACACTGGAGGGAAAATGGTGGGACAGAGTCAGCCCGAAGCAAGGGACTCCAAACCAATGGGAGTGCCCTTGATCAAAAACTCGGGACTGACTCATCACCGATACCGGGCTATTGTCTCCCCCACGTTTACACTATGGAGGGATATTATGCAGGCCTTAAGAAAACTAGGGAACCCCAAAAAAACCGTGGGACTACACAATGGCTACAGGAGGCCCACACCCTGCCAACCCAATTAAATCCTACTCAACCCTTGATTAGGTTAACATCAGGAATGGCCAGTGGAAATACCCCGCGAAATCCAACACTGCTGCATTTTTCAAAAATCACAAGCCCACCAATGGGAAGGATTTATTTCAGCACGAAAGTCTGGCTGGATAACTGGATATAAGGGGTTTCTGCCCTGACAATTTGTTCCATTCTCGTGTTCCAGCAAGCAGTCAGCCTTTCGACACAGAAGGAAGACCAGTGTCCAAAGACAGCGAAGACAGAAGAAACAAACCACCATCCCGAGACGGCATCAGTTCAGCCTCCTTTCGCTACTGGAGACTGAACCTTTTCTTTTTCCACAAGGATCTTCCCCTGAGAGCTGGACTCAGCAACAACAGGACTCAACAACAACCAAGTTTCCAAGAAAATCACAACCGAAAAAGTAACTTGCAAGATCCTGAAGATAGTAAAAAGAGAACCCCGAAACCGCGTTTTGACCTGGAAAGACTGTAAAGGCTGTGGTGAGTATAATCTCTGGTCCCCAGAACTCCCAACTCAGTTAGGTCAGGAAGGTGGGAGGTTGGGCATTGCACTGCAGTTAAACTTGTGTAAAAATTTTCACTGTGTCCATTCAGTGGGATTTAGGGGGATTGTTTTGTTGGTGTATTGCTGTTTGTTGAGATACACCTTGTCAAATAAATTGGAAGCTTAAAGTTCCTCTTGGAATCGCCTCGTCTCAGTTCTGTTGTATTACATCTCCTGATCGTGAGTCTTGTGTCAGAACAGTGTAAGGGAAGCCAGGAGTGCCTCGAAAACACTCAACTGTGTGTCAGAGGCTAGGAAAGAAAGGGGTTAGGAGTGTTTGACACTCACAGGTGCCTCACAGGCTAGTCATAAGCTGTGGGGACGCACGAGTCTCAAAACCCCCTTCATAAGCTGTGGACACAGTCTCTCCAGCAGTGCTCTTGCAGCACTCAGGGTACCTCACAGGCTAGGCATAAGCTGTGAGGGCAGAAGCCCAGAGAGAGACACCCAGTGCACAGCACTCCCCAGAACCCCTTACACTTGTGCCAAGGTCAAGGATGTCCCAGAGCGGACACAGCGCATTCTGCGGGGAGAGGGTGAACAGCTAGATGTCGTGGTCCATATCAGGACCAATGACATAGGTAGAAAGAGGGATGAGGTCCTGCAGGCAGAATTTAGGGAGCTAGGAGAAAAATTAAAGAGTAGAACTTCAAAGGTAATAATCTCCGGGTTACTACCGGTACTATGTGCTAATGTGTACAAGAATAGAAGGATAGAGAGGATGAACGCGTGGCTGGAGAGTTGGTGCAGGAGGGAGTGCTTTAAATTCCTGGGGGAGATGGGACCTGTACAAACCGGACGGGTTGCACCTCAACAGCGCCGGGACCAATATCCTCGTGGGGAGTTTTGCTCGTGCTTTTGGGGAGAGTTTAAACTAGCTTGGCAGGGGGATGAGAACCTGAGAACAAATTCAATAGGGAAGGAAGTAAAGCTGAAATTGGAAAGCAAGAATGTAGAATGTAAATCTATAAGACAGAGAAAACAAGGGTTAGTAAGTAGTAATGAAAGAGGTCTTTCTGTGCTAAATGGTATGTACTCCAATGCAAGGAGTATAGCAAATAAGGTGGAAGAGTTGAGAGCACAGGTAGACACTTGGGAGTATGACATTATAGCAATTACAGAGACATGACTGAAAGAGGGGCAGGTTTGGCAGCTCAATATTCCTGGTTACAGGACTTTTAGACAGGACAGGGACGGGGGTAAAAAGTAAAATAAAAAAGGGGCGATCACACTGCTGGCCGTGTATTGTAAACCCCCCCAAACAGTGGGAGGGAGATAGAGAAGCAAATATGTAGGCAAATTCTGTGGTCCAAAAACCATAGGGCAGTAATAATAGGGGATTTCAACTATCCTAATGTTGATTGGGACAAATATAGTGTGAAGGGTATAGAGGGTGCGGAATTGCTAAAGTGCATTCAAGAGAACATTTTTAGTCAGTATGTAACAATCCCAACACAGGAAGGGGTGGTTCTGGATTTAGTTTTGGGGAATGAAGCTGGGCAGGTGGAAGGAGTATTAGTGGGAGAGTACTTGGGTGCCAGTGACCATAATTCAGTCAGATTCAAGGTAATTATGGATAAGGACAAGGATAGGCCTGGAATAAAAGTCCCAAATTGGGGAAAAGCTAACTTTGCTAATTTGAGGAGTGATTTGGCCACAGTAGACTGGAAACAGCTACTTGTGGGTAAATCAGTGTCAGAACAGTGGGAGGCATTCAAGGAGGAGATCTGGAGGGCTCAGGCCAAACATGTGCCCTTAAATAAAAAGGGTGGGAATAACAATTCTAGAACGCCCTGGATGTCTAGTGTCTTACAGGGAAGGATAAAAATAAAAAGGGAAGCTTATGTCATATACCGACAGCTAAATACTGTAGAATCTCTAGAGCAGTGGTTCTCAACCGGTGTTCCGCGGCACATTGGTGTGCCGTGAACCATTCACAGGTGTGCCGCCAAATTGTGTAAAAGTATGGTGGACTTTAGCTGATTTCACAATGAAACACAAATCATTTAACTCTGAAGCAGAAGGGCAGGGGGAGAGAGGGAGACAGACCAACACATATGTCATCTACCTATATGTATGATGCCACTGCTGTAGTAAGTGTTGCCAATATTGACAAATAACTATCTATTTATCTCTACTATTATCAAAAAAACTATGTCCTAGAGTTGTGCAAGTAATAATGACAAGAGACAACACACACAAACAATTTAAATGTCCACACTCAGAACAAAATCCTTTGGCAAAATTTGTTTCCTTTGAGTACTCGACACCCGCCCGCCTCCTGCCCACCCCGCACTCTCCCATTACTGATAGAGAAGTGCGAGTGCCTACCATCGAATGAGGCTGTGTGTGTGTATGTGTGTATAAGCGTGTGTATGTATATTTACATTTGTGTGCGTATGTGCGTCTGTACCAAGGGCGTAGCCAGGGGGGACACTTGGGCTATGGACACCCCCAATCCAAAATAATAGTATTAAATTGTTCATGTGAAAAGCTTAAAATTTGATTATTAATTTGGATGAAAGAAATGAAAGATGAGGCTAACAAATATGCAATAAAAAGTGTAGTTTTTATAATAAAATGTCAAAAACTATTTAATTACACTTAACCACATTCTTATTTATATTTTGTTATTTTTGTTTATTGATTGCAGCTTGATGTGTGGCCGGGACTGGCGGCATCTTTGACGCTTTGACCTGATATAGCGCCAAATTAGCAGCTCCTTTGATGTATGCGCCATCCAATTTGACCTGGCCTAGCCGCTCTAGTGGTTCCTTTGATTTTTGAGAGTTGGTTTTTAGCATATTTTGACCATAGTCAAAATCAAAACTTCCTGTTCCACTCTAGGTTCCTTTCTGTCTGGACTCGCCGGAGTTTGGAAATTGGAAGACTCGGTTCGTGTCTGTCTGGAGTTTGGATCACTCAGACGAATAAAGTTTGTCCCCTCCATGGACAAATTCATCATAAGAAAATGTAAAAATGAGCAAGGAGATATCAATGACAGTGCCACTACAAGTGGCACTAGTAGGCCTACAACCAACGCCAGTACAAGCGGTGCTGAACCAAATCCTAAAACATCCAAAATTCATCGTCAATATATGGAGGATTATTTGAGGTTCGGTTTTTCATGGAAAGGAGAAGAAGAATGACCCATTCCACTGTGTGTTGTGTGTGGAGAAAAACTGTCGAACAGTGCAATGGTTCCCAGTAAATTGAAACGTCATTTTACTACGAAACTTGCACATCTTGCAACAAAAGATCAGAGTAATTTTAGGAAATTGATGGCAACGCAATCAAAACAAGTGAAATATTTTGAAAAAAATGTTAAGGTGCCAGATAAGGTTCAAATTGCTTCTTATGAAGTTGCTGAATTAATAGTGCAGGAAATGAAGCCTCATACTATAACTGAGTCACTTATTGTGCCTGCATGTCGTATAATTGTCAAAATAATGCATGGTGATGAAACGGAACAAGAAATTGCAAAAATTCCGCTGTCTGACGATACAATTCAGAGAAGGATAAATGATATGTCATCTAACATTGAAGAAACTGTAGCCAAGAAACTTAAATCGACGAATCCACCGACATTAGTGGTAAAACACAATTATTAGCATTTGTTCACTTCATTCATGAAAATGAGATATTGAACCAATTTCTGTGCTGTAGAGAACTTCCAGACAATACTAGAGGTCAAGACATACTTGATTCTATGAATTCATATTTAGAAGATTTGAAAATTTCATGGGACTCATGTGTTGGAATCTGCACGGACGGTGCTTCATCTATGGTGGGATGTGTCAAAGGATTCATTAAGCTTGCAAAAAAACATAATCCAATTATATTATTCACCCATGTCTTTTTGCAGAGAGAAGCACTTGTTGCAAAGACATTACCGCTAGAATTAAAATCTGTGTTAGATCAAGTTGTTAATATTGTAAATTATATAAACTCAAGACCTTTAAAAACTCGTTTGTTTCAACAGCTCTGCAAAGCTATGGATGCACAGCACGAATGTTTACTTTTGCATACAGAGGTAAGGTGGCTTTCAAGGGGAAAAGTCTTATGTCGTGTAAGAATTGTCAGTATTTTTTGAAAGAGAAGGAAACGATACCTTTTGCAAATACCTTAAGAGTGAAATGTGGTGTGCTAAGTTAGCATATTTGGCAGGTATATTTAATTGTCTTAACAGCATTAATACCAGTATGCAAGGGCGAAATGAAAACATTCTCAACTCTACAGACAAGCTATTAGCTTTTCAGAAAAAAAATTATATCTGGAAAAAGAGAGCAACAGAAAAAAATCTTGAAATATTCCCTTTGATACCAAATCACAATATTAAAAAGGTTGCTCCTATCGTGATAGAGCATTTGGCATCACTGGAAGACAACATCAAAAAATATTTTCCATCTTTGGATGTAGAGAAGAATGATTGGGTAAGAAATCCATTTTCTCCAATTAGTACGTCAGATTTTGATTTTACATTGCAAGAAGAAGAAGAATTGACTTCTATTTCTACAGACCGCGGTCTTAAAATGAAACATTCACATATGTCTCTTGATGCGTTCTGGATTTCTATTAAAGAAGAATATCCTGCAATATCAAAAAAAGCCTTGATAATTCTGATGCAGTTTTCAACATTATATCTCTGCGAATTAGGATTCTCAACTCTTATGAACATCAAATGCAAAAAATGGGAAAAACTTAGCGAACTTGAACACGAAATGAGAGTCACCTTATCGGTTATACGCCCTAATATTAGTGACATAACTAAAAAACGTCAGGCTCAAGTATCACATTAAAATACTAATTAATCTATAATTAATGTGAGGAATTATTATTATAGTTTATTATTTTATTGTTGCTTTCAGAATAAAAAATAATTAATAACATACATGTGTACAATGTTGTATATCTTCAGATACTGTGATTAATAAAACGTTTTTAAAATTTTCTGAAACTTGCTTTTTTTTTAACCTGTGTTCACCTTTTAATCCCTTCAAGTGTGCCGCCAAAAATACTAGTATTTGAAAGTGTGCCATGAACACAAAAAGGTTGAGAACCACTGCTCTAGAGGAATATAGAAAGTTCAGAGGTGAAATTAAAAAGGATAAGAGAGAGCATGAACAATTCTTGGCAAGTAAAATCAAGGAAAACCCAAAGATGTTCTATAAATATATTAAGAGTAAGAGAGCAACTAAAGAAAGGGTAGGGCCTATTAGAGAACGTGAGGGTAATCTGTATGTGGAGGCGAAATGGTTAATAATGAATACTTTGTTTTCACAAAGGAAAGGGGCAATGTAGATACTGCTATCGAGGAGGAGTGTGAAATTCTGGACGAAATAGACATAGTGAGAGAGGAAGTATTGGGGGGTTTGGCAGCTTTGAAAGTGGATAAGTCCCCAGGCCCAGATGAAATGCATCCCAGGCTGTTCAGCGAAGCAAGAGACAAAATAGCAGAGGCTTTGACCATCATTTTCCAGTGCTCTTTGGATCTGGGCATGATGCCAGAGGACTGGAGGACTGCTAATGTGGTACCCTTGTTTAAGAAGGGAGAAGAGAATAGACCGAGTAATTACAGGCCTGTCAGCCTAACCTCAGTGGTGGGAAAACTATTGAAAAAAATCCTGAAGGACAGGATAAATCTATATTTGGAAAGGCAAGGATTAATCAGGGACAGTCAGCATGGATTTGTTAAGGGAAGATCGTGTTTGAGTAACCTGATTGAATGCTTTGAGGAGGTAACCAGGAGGGTCGATGAGAGTAGTGCATACGATGTAGTGTATATGGACTTTAGCAAAGCTTTTGATGAGGTCCCACGTGGCAGACTGGTCACAAAGGTAAAAGCCCATGGGATCCAGAGCAAAGTGACAAGTTGGATCCAAAATTGGCTTAGAGGTAGGAAGCAAAGGGTAATGCTTGATGGATGTTTTTGCAACTGGAAAGATGTTTCCAGTGAGGTTCCGCAGGGCTCAGTACTGGGTCCTTTGCTTTTTGTGGTATACATCAATGATCTAGATTTGAATCGGGGCAGGCCGGGCAGTGGAAGGAGCAGTGTGGTGGCCTGGCCCAGCAGGCTGAATGGCCCCTGGTCTCCGAGAACCATCGGAGCAGGCCGGGCAGTGGAAGGAGCAGCATGGCGGCGTACCACTCCAGGGAGCAGCACATGCTGGAGCAGGAGAGCAACAGCAGTGAAGAGTGACGTCATCATGGTCCAGGTCGCTGATTGGAGCGTGGGTTAGTACAGCAGGAGCGGCGAGGTCGGGGCGAAGGAGTGGCGAGAGATAGTAGAGGGATGTGATCGGGACACGGGAGAGGTGTGAGTTTGAGGCCCTGAAGAAGCAAGGACTCGGGCAGCACGGGCCAGCCCACACTGCGATATGTGTGCGCACTAGGTCCGTGCAGCAGAGCTGGTCTCCAGTCGTCTTGGTTAATCCTTGCCACTGGACCAAGACATAGCTCTGACAAGCCCGTGTGGTGGCTGATGTGCAACGGCCACCACATGTTAAAAAAAGCCATGTACAGGCATCTTCCACCCTTCAGGATGTAGTTCGGGATCCGGAATTTTAGGTCCTTGATTGAAACACCTGTGAACTTTTTGACGTGGAAGCAAGTCACCTTCAATTCGAGGGAGTGCCTATGATGATGAGATTTGAATATAGGGGGTATGATTAAAAAGTTTGCAGATGACACTAAGATTGGCTGTGCGGTTAATAATGCAGGAGGATATCAATCTACTGGTCAGGTGGGCAGAACAGTGGCAAATGGAATTTAATTCAGAGAAGTGTGAGGTAATGCATTTGGGGAGGGCTAATAAGGAAAGGGTATACACATTAAATGGTAGGCCACTGAGAAGTGTAGATTAACAAAGGGACCTTGGAGTGTTTGTCCACAGATCCCTGAAAGTAGCAGGCCAGCTGGATAAGGTGGTTAAGAAGGCATACGGAATGCTTGCCTTTATTGGCCAAGGCATAGAATACAAGAGCAGGGATATTATGCTTAAATTGTATAATACACTGGTGAGGCCACAGCTGGAATACTGCGTGCAGTTCTGGTCGCCATATTAGAGGAAGGACATGATTATACTGGAGAGGGTACAGAGGAGATTCGCGAGCAGGCCACCTGGAATGGAGAATCTTAACTGTGAGGACAGATTGGATAGGCTGGGTTTGTTCTCCTTAGAACAGAGGAGGCTGAGGGAAGACTTCATTGAGGTGTATAAAATTTTGAGGGGCCTGGATATAGTGGATAGCAAGGGTCTATTGCCATTGGTGGAGGGGTCAATTACGTGGGGCCATAGATTTAAGGTGGTTGGTGGAAGGTTTAGAGGGGATTTGAGGGGAAGCTTCTGCATGCAGAGTGTTGTGGGGGTTTGAACTATCTGCCTGGAAGGGTGGTAGAGGCAGAAACCCTCACCACATTTAAAAGGTGCTTGGATGTGCATTTGAAGTGCCGTAACCTGCAGGGTTTACAGACCTATAGCTGGTAAATGGGATTAGATTGGATAACCTCTTATTGGCTGGCACAGACACAATGGTAAGTACATCATGGAATCAAATACAGCCAGGGTGGACTAGTTTTGATCGCCTGGATGGGTCGGAGAGGAATTTTCCCAGATTTTTTTCCCCAATTGGTCTAGGTTTTTATCTGTTTTTTTGCCTCTCCCGGGAGATCGCATGGCTCCGGGTGGGGTGGAGTGTAAACTGTTGCGATACATGGGGTATTGCAGTTGTGTGGAGCGGACTGGTTGGGCCGGGTGCTCTTTATCTGTCTGCCATTGTTCATTGTTCATAGGTTTATGAGTAACCATCAGAGCTGCTGACCGAGGGCTGTGCGGCTCTTTGTCGGCTGGCGCGGACACGTTGGGCCAAAATGGCCTCCTTCTGCGCTGTAAATTTCTATGTTTCTATGTTTCAGCAAATCCTCGGCCAATTACATTTGCAGATAATCGGAAATCCCCAAATCTTTATTTCATCAAGTTTGAAATGAACTACTCCACTTTATCTTAAACAAGTCCTTGCTGTCTCCATTCCCGCTGGATTCCCAACCCTAAGGTCCAAATCCTGGGAAAGTTCTGGAATGCAGGTAACTGCAGTTGAAAAGCCAACACTCTCTCTTTTGCTGGGTTTTAATACTACTTTTAAAATCATCACTATTACATTTTTTTTACTACCTGAATCCTGATTTGAGTGAACTCACCTTTTAAATAATGAGTTTGTGCCCAGATAAGAACGTGAGAACATAAGAAATAAGAGCAGGAGTCGGCCAATTGTCCCCTCGAGCCTGCTCCGCAGTTCAACAAGATCATGGCTGATCTTCCATCTCAACTCCACCTTCCCACCCGATCCCCATATCCCTTAATTCCCTTTGTTCCCAAAATGTTAGCGATCTCTGCCTTGAATATGCCCATCAACTGAGCATCCACAACCCTCTGGGGTAGAGCTTTCCAAAGATGCGCTATCCTATGAGTGAAGAAATTTCTTCTCATCTCAGTCCTGAATGGCCGACCCCTTACTCTGAGACTGTGACCCCGTGTTCTGCACTCCCCGGCCAGGGGAATCATTTTCCCAACATTATCCCTGTCAAACCCCTTAAGAAATGTAATTTCAATCAGATCACCTCTCATTCTTCTACTCAATCTCTCCTCCTAGGAAAATCCCCTAATCCCAGGAACCAGTCTGGTGAACCTTTATTGCACTCCCTTTCAGGCAAATATATCCTTCCTTAGGTAAGGAAAATACATGCAGAAAGAAACATTTTCAAAAATATGGTTAGAATCATCACTTTTAGTGGCGAAAGCACATTCCTCCACTGGTTAACCCCACAGCACACAACTTAAATTGAAGTTCTCCGTATATATTAATTTAAAACATCCTGAATTACTAATGAATCACTGATTGCATTCTGAGGTAAAGTTAAAATATTAACAGTGTTACTAGTTTATACATAATTCCCTCATTTTATTGATACTATTGCAGTCATTGCTCCATTGGATATTCTTTTCTTGTTCTTCCTGATAGACTATCATCCTGCCTACACCCCCACTACATCGGAGCAAAGACTTGTCTCCCATTCTAACGAATTCCTTCGCAGAATCTCAAAAGATGGAACTCCAGAACTTTCTCAGTCGTTCCTTTTTCCTGCAGTGCACAGACTTCTGGAACCCTTCTGACGAAGGGTTATTTGATACACTCACAATAAATGGTCAGACTGAGTACTGTGTGTAATGAGCAAGAGTGACCTTATCTCCTTTGTTAAGGTTCCAGAGTGCAGGTACCTCGTGGGTGGCCTGCTTACATACTGTGCTCCCAAGGGATACTGGGATTCCTTGGGACTCCAACAGGTAGGCCCTCTGGTGGTCAGGTATGATGCAGGTTACGAGGGGTTAAATACATAAAATCACTTCCCCATGAAGTCAACAGTACACTTATTTACAAGGTGAGACGATCTGGGGCTTTGCGCTCCCTTGTCAATCGCCTCGGTACAAATGCTGGTGTGGGTGAGTTGGTTAGTTCTTCACTGGGCTGTTGCGCAGCCGGCCTTGCCGGACTGCTGGGGATGGTGAGTTCGGTTTCATGGTCAAGGGGTATGGCGAGAAAGCAGGAATGAGATACTGAAGTTGCATGTTCAGCCATGAACTCATTGAATGGCGGTGCAGGCTCGAAGGGCCGAATGGCCTACTCTTGCACCTACTTTCTATGTTTCTATGTTTCTATGTTTCTAACTGTGATGTCAGTTGCCACTTGTGTGTGTGTTGGAAGGTCAAAGTTGGTGGTGTCCTCTTCAGGTTGTTCGTAGCTGTTGGTGAACCGCAGTTTGATTTTGTCCAAGTGTTTTCTGTGCGTTTGTCCATTGGTCAGTTTGACCTGAAATACCCTACTCCCCTCTTTGGCTGTGACTGTGCCAGCGAGCCATTTGGGACCATGTCCATAATTGAGCACAAATACAGGATCATTGATCTCAATATCGCGTGACAAATTTGCACGGTCATGGTACACACTTTGTTAATGCCTCTTGTCCTCTACGTGATCATGTAGCTCAGGGTGGACCAGAGAAAGCCTTGTTTTAAGCACCCTTTTCATGAGCAGCTCAGCTGGGGGAATTCCAGTGAGTGAGTGGGGTCTAGTGTGGTAGCTGAGCAGTACTCAGGACAACCGGGTCTGCAGGTGGCCTTCCGACATGCGTTTCAAGCTTTGCTTGATGGTCTGAACTGCCCGTTCTGCCTGGTCATTGGATGCGGGCTTGAACGGGGCAGATGTGACATGTTTGATTCCCTTGCGGGTCATGAATTCTTTGACTTCAGCACTGGTGAAGCACGGCCCATTGTCGCTGACTAGGACATCAGGCAAGCCGTGCGTGGCAAACAGAGTTCGTAGACTTTCAATGGTGGCCGTGTATGTGCTTACAGACATTATTGCACATTCAATCCACTTTGAGTAAGCGTCCACGACAACCAAAAACAGTTTGCCTAGGAATGGGCCTGCATAGTCTACATGGATCCTCGACCACGGTTTGAATGGCCAGGACCACAAACTTAGCGGTGCCTCTCTGGGTACATTGCTCAACTGAGAGCACGTGTTGCACTGGCGCACATATGACTCTAAATCTGAATCGATGCCGAGCCACCACACATGGGATCTGGCTAAGGCTTTCATCATTATGATGCCTGGGTGGGTGTTGTGCAGTTCACAAATGAACTTATCTCTGCCTTTCTTGGGCAAGACCACGCGATTGCCCCACAAAAGACAGTCTGCCTGCAGGGACAGCTCATCTTTGTGTCTGTGGAACGGCTTAATCACTTCCTGTATTTCAATTGGGACACTGAACTAGCTCCCATGGAGGACACAGTTTTTTACCAAGGACAGTAAAGGATCCTGGCTGGTCCAGGTCCTGATCTGGCGGGCCGTAACGGGGGATTTCTCGTTCTCAAATGCCTCCATGACCATGAGCATGTCAGCTGGCTGTGCCATTTCCACCCCAGTGGTGGGCAATGGTAGCCGACTGAGAGCATCTGCGCAATTCTCTGTGCTTGGTCTGTGGCGGATTACATAGTTGTATGCCGACAGCGTGAGCGCCCATCTTTGGATGCGGGCAGAGGCATTGGTGTTAATCCCTTTGCTCTCCGAGAATAGCGATCAGAGCGGCTTATGGTTTCAAGCTCAAACTTGAGGTCAAATAAGTACTGGTGCATTTTTTTTACCCCGTAAACACACGCCAGAGCCTCTTTTTCAACCATGCTGTAGCCCTTTCGGCCTTGGACAAACTCCTGGATGCATACGCAACTGGTTGCAAAATTCCCGATTTATTAGCCTGTTGTAACACACACCCGACCCCGTATGATGACGCATCACAAGCTAACACCAATCGTTTACATGGGTTTTACAGGACTAGCAGTTTGTTAGAACACAATAAATTTCTGGCTTTCTTAAAGGCAGCCTCTTGTGAATTCCCCCATACCCAGTCTTCTCCCTTGCGGAGTAGCGCATGTAGGGGTTCTAGCAGGGTGCTTAACCCAGGTAAGAAATTACTGAAGTAGTTAAGGAGTCCCAGGAACGACCACAGCTCTGTCACGTTCTGTGGTCGTGGCGCGTTCTTGATGGCCTCTGCCTTGGCGTCGGTGGGTCTGATGCCATATGCTGCGATTCTCTTTCATAAGAATTCAGGACCTGTGTGAGGAAAACACACTTTGAGCGTTTCAACCTGAGCCCCATGCGATCCTGCCGACTAAGAACCTCCTCCAGGTTCTTCAAATGCTCCTTGGTGTCCCGACCTGTAACCAATATGTCGTCCTGGAAGACCACTGTGCAAGGAACCTAATTTAGCAGGCTTTCCATGTTCCGCTGGAAGATCGCTGAGGCCGACCGAATCCCGAACGGGGACCGATTGTAGATAAACAGCCCTTTGTGCGTGTTGATGCATGTGAGGCCTTTCGAAGACTCCTCCAGCTCCTGGGTCATGTAGGCCGAGGTCAGGTCCAGCTTGGTGAACGTCTTCCTTCCAGCCAGGGTCGCGAATAGGTCGTCTGCCTTGGGCAGCAGGTACTGGTCCTGCAGCGAAAAATGGTTAATCGTTACTTTATAGTCCCCGCAAATTCTAACCGTACCACCCTCCTTGAGTACCAGAATAATCGGACTGGCCCAGTCGTTGAATTCTACTGGCGCGATGATGCCTTCATGTTGCAGCCTGTCCAGCTCAATTTCTACTTTATCACGCATCATGTACGGTACCGCCCGAGCCTTGTGGTGGATGGGTCGCGTACCGGGAACCAAATGGATCTGCACTTTCACCCCCAAGAAGCTTCCAATGGCTGGCTCGAATAACGAGGAGAATTTGCTTAGAACCTGGGTACATGTCGTCAATGGACGAAAGCGCTCGGATGTCGTCCCAGTTCCAGCAGATTTTCCCCAGCCAGCTTCTGTCAAACAACGTGGAGCCATCCTCTGGCACAATCCACAGTGGGAGTTCGTGTACTGCTCCATTCCCTCTCTGCCGATCACGCCTCCATAGAGGTCTGTGTCCTTCCCGACTCTGGCATTGCAGTCGCCGAGGAGGATCAGTTTGTCGTTCGTAGGGACTCAGGACCCCTCTTTGGCCTCATCTGTTGCATCGAGTGTTTGAACGTACGTGCTGATAACTGTGGCGCACTGGTTCTGGGCTAGGGTGAGTCGGAGAGTCATGAGACGTTCGCTTATCCAGAAGGGGAAGTCTCTGAGACGGCCGACCAGCTCGTTCTTGATGGCGAAGCCAACTCCAGGGAGGCGGCGTTCTTCTTCTGGTTTGCCTTTCCAGAAGAAGGTGTAACCTCCACCTTGGTGTTATGGGGGAAATCGCTGGCCTTCCCCTGCCTGCTGGGTCTTGCTTAGGGCGGCGATGTCGACATTGAAGCATCTGAGTTCCCGTGCAATGATGGCGGTGTGGCGTTCCGGTCTGTCGCTGTTGGGATTGTCCATGAGGGTCCTGACATTCCACTCCCGAACTTAATTTTGAAGGGTGGAAAATGCCAGTGCGTGAGTTCTTTTAACGTGGGGTCGCCATTGCACCGTTGCAGACATGGTGGGTCAGTAAATCAATAGGTGAACTCCATTGGAAGAGTTGAAGATTATTTCTGAAGATCTCTTTTATCTTTATGATAGTGTCACCAGACCATCACTCCCTCTAGCAAATCTACACTCAACTGCTGCTTAAAATATTAAGGAGTTAAAATTAATTTATTCAAAATTCCATAACCAATTATTTATCAAATAATTATTTTGTGCCGGCACAATGACTACACATTTAAACACTTACAGAAAACGCAGATGCATTCATTTCATAAACTATAAAAAAATCCACGAACATCGGGTGCCAACTAATATTTTTGGAGCACGTACGGCAACTGTTCGTGTCGCTCCTTTCTTCCCCGTTCCCCAACACTGCGAGTGGGAGACCAAGGCGTCCTTTGGCCTTCTTCTGATATTAGCGCTGCAAAGAGCATGTTATACGAGCAAATTACTGCCACGGTGATGTGAATGAGCAGGCTGTACCAAAATGCCGGGATTGCCTGCTCTCTTGGATGGCGGCCTTTATCTTTGGCCGCTGGTGTTACCGGCAGGTTTCCAGCGTTCCCCAATTTCGAGGCCAAAGTGTGCTTTGGAGTACATTACAGACTGGGGTAGAGAGAATCATTACATTCACTGCTGTCTAGAGATATATTCAAGTTACAACACGGACACAGGCCATTTGCCTCAACCACTCCATGTTGGCTTTTAACTGCCACGTGAGCAATTAGTCCCAATCATACTTACCCACCCTGCTCCCATACCTCCTCACCCCGTTCTCTTCATCCACCTATCCAATCTAATCATACAGCACAGAAAGAGGCCATTCGACCCATCATGTCTGTGGAAGACACAGACAATAAAATATATTCGAGATGGCAGGGAAGGCGATGTGTTGCAGCTGCAGCATGTGGGAGCTGGTGGACACCATTGTGATCCACAGCGAGCATATCTGCAGTGTTGGCCGCTTGAGGAACTGCGGCTCTGAAATGAGCTGGAGTCCGAGCTTCAGAAACTGCGACACATCAGGGAGGGGGAGAGTTACCTGGACGGTGTGTTCTAGCAGGCAGTCACACCCCTTAGGTTAAATTATTCAAAAATTGGTCGGTGGTCAGGGACAGGAGGATGTGACTAGGAACGAGGCCGGTAGTAATGGAGGAGCCTCGGCCCTTGCTCTTGTCCAACAGGTATGAGGCTCTTACTCCCTGTATGGACGAGAGCAGGGACTGCAGGGAGGATGAGCAAACTGGCCACAGCACCGTGGTACAGGGGGCCATTCAAGTTGGGGGAATAAAAAGAAATGTGGTAGTGATAGAGGATAGTATAGTTAGGGGGATAGATACTGTGCTCTGTAGCTGAGAGCGAGTCCCGAAGGCTGTGTCGCCTGTCCAGTGCCAGACTTAAGGACATCTTCTCTGGGCTGGAGAGGAACTTGGAGTGGGAGGGGATAGATCTGGTTGTCGTGGTCCACGTGGGTATCAACGACATAGGTACAACAAAGAAAGAGGTTCTGCTGAGGGAATATGAGCAGCTAGGGGCTAAATTAAAAAGCAGAACCACAAAGGTAATAATCTCTGGATTACTACCTGAGCCATGAGCAAATCTGCATGGTGTAAATAAGATCAGAGATATGAACGTGTGCCTCAAAGATTGGTGTGGGAGAAATGGGTTTCAATTCATGGGTCCCTGCCACCAGTACTGGGGAAAGAGGGAGCTGTTCCATCGGGACTGGCTTCACTTCAAACCAGGCTGGGGCCGGTGTCCTGGCAAATCAAATTACTCAGGCTGTAGATAGAGCTTTAAACTAAATAATGTGGGGGAAGAATCCAGTGAGCGGAAATTAAAAAATTAAAAGAGAAAGGAGACGACAAAAATGAAGGGTAGCGATACAGGTAATGATAACCAGGGTGTGACAGGAAGGGACAGAGCATATACAGGTAAGAATGCATCAGAAAGTGGGGTCAGAGTAGGGAAGAATGGTAAAAAGATAAAATTATAAGCTCTTTATCTGAATGCACACAGCATTCGTAACAAGACAGATGAGTTGATGGCGCAAATAGAAATAAATGGGTATGAGTTGATAGCCATGACAGTGACCTGGTTGCAAGGTGACCAAGGCTGGGAACTGAATATTCAGGGTTATTTGCCATTTCATAAGGATAGGCAGAAAGGAAAAGGAGGTGGGGTAGTTCTGTTAATAAAGGATGAGATCAGTGCAGTAGTGAGAACTGATATTGGTTCAGAAGATCAAGATGTAGAATCAGTTTGGGTGGGGATAAGAAATAATAAGGAAAAGAAGTCACGTAGAAACATAGAAACATAGAAAATAGGTGCAGGAGTAGCCCATTCAGTCTTTCGAGCCTGCACCACCATTCAATAAGATCATGGCTGATCATTCACCTCAGAACCTCTTTCCTGCTTTCTCTCCATACCCCTTGACCCCTTTAGCCGTAAGGGCCATAACTAAGTCCCTCTTGAATATATCCAATGAACTGGCATCAACAACTCTCTGCGGTAGGGAATTCCACAGGTTAACAACTCTCTGAGTAAAGAAGTTTCTCCTTATCTCGGTCCTAAATGGCTTACCCCTTATCCTTAGACTGTGTCTCCTGGTTCTGGACTTCCCCAACATCGGGAACATTCTTCCTGCATCTAACCTGTCCAGTCCCGTCAGAATTTTTATATGTTTCTATGATTTCCCCTCTAATCCTTCTAAATTCCAGTGAATACAGGCCCAGTCAATCCAGTCTCTTCTCATATGTCAGTCCAGCCATCCCGGGAATCAGTCTGGTGAACATTTGCTGCACTCCCTCAATAGCAAGAACATCTTTCCTCAGATTAGAAGACCAAAACTGAACACAATATTCCAGGTGAGGCCTCACCAAGGCCCTGTACAACGGCAGTAAGACCTCCCTGCTCCTGTACTCAAATCCCCTAGCTCTGAAGGCCAACATACCATTTGCCTTCTTCACTGCCTGCTGTAACTGCATGCCAACTTTCAATGACTGATGTACCATGACACCCAGGTCTCGTTGCACCTCCCATTTTCCTAATCTGCCGCCATTCAGATAATATTCTGCCTTCCTGTTTTTGCCACCACAGTGAATAACCTCACATTTATCCACATTATACTGCATCTGCCATGCATTTGCCCACTCACCTAACCTGTCCAAGTCACCCTGCAGCCTTTTAGCGTCCTCCTCACAGCTCAAACCGTCACCCAGCTTAGTGTCGTCTGCAAACTTGGAGATATTACACTCAATTCCTTCATCTAAATCATTAATGTATATTGTAAATAGTTGTGGTCCCAGCACTGAGCCCTGTGGCACCCCACTAGTTACTGCCATTATGAAAAGGACCCGTTTATCCCGACTCTCTGCTTCCTGTCTGCCAACCAGTTCTCTATCCACGTCAGTACATTACCCCCAATATCATGTGCTTTAATTTTGCACACTAATCTCTTGTGTGGGACCTTGTCAAAAGCCTATTGAAAGTCCAAATACACCACATCCACTGGTTCTCCCTTTTCCACTCTACTAGTTACATCCTCAAAAAATTCTAGAACATTTGTCAAGCATGATTTTCCTTTCATAAATCTATGCTGAATTGGACCAATCCTGTCACTGCTTTCCAAATGCGCTGCTATTTCATCTTTAATAATTGATTCCAACATTTTCCCCACTACTGATGTCAGGCTAACCAGTCTATAATTACCCGTTTACTCTCTCCCTCCTTTTTTAAATAATGGTGTTACATTAGCTACTCTCCAGTCTATAGGAACTGATCCAGAATCGATAGACTGTTGGAAAATGATCACCAATGCAGCCACTATTTCTAGGGCCACTTCCTTAAGTACTCTTGGATGCAGACTATCAAGCCCCAGGGATTTATCGGCCTTCAATCCCATCAATTTCCCCAACACAGTTTCACACCTAATAAGGATTTTCTTCAGTTCCTCCTTCTCGCTAGACCCTCGGTCCCCTAGTATTTCCGGAAGGTTACTTGTGTCTTCCTTCGTGAAGACAGAACCAAAGTATTTGTTCAACTGGTCTGTCATTTCTTTGTTCCCCATTATAAGTTCACCTAAATCTGATTGAAAGCGACCTACATTTGTCTTCACTAATCTTTTTCTCTTCACATATCTATAGAATCTGGTGGGAGTGGTCTACAGGCCCCTGAACAGTAGCCTCTCTGTGTACAGAGTAAAAATCGAGAAATAATGGAGGCTTGTAAGAAAGGTACAGCATTAATCATGGTGATTTTAATCTTCATACTGACTGGATAAATCAAATTGCCAATGGTAACCTTGAGGAAGAGTTCATAGAGTGTGTGCAGGGTGGTTTCTTGGAACAATATGTTGTGGAACCAACCAGGGAGCAAACTATTTTAGATCTGGTAATGTGTAACGAGTCTGGATTAATTAATGATCTTGTAATGAAGGATCCTCTTGTGATCATAACATGGTAGAATTTCAAATTCAGTATGAGGGTGAGGAAGCTCAGTCTCAAACTAGTGTCCTGAACTTAAATAAAGGCAATTGCAAATGTATGAAGGCAGAGTTGGCTAAAGTGTTTGGGAAAAGGGTAAGACGGTAGAAGAGCAGTAGCAAACATTTAAGGAGATATTTTATAACTCTCAGCAAAGATATATTCCAGTGAGAAAGAAAGACTCTAAGAGAAGGATGAACCATCTGTGGCTAACTAAGGAAGTAAAGGATGGTATCAAATTGAAAACAAAGGCATACAATGTAGCGAAGAACAGTGGAAGGCCACAGGATTGGGAAATTTTTAGAAACCAGCAAAGGACGACTAAAATAATGATAAAGAGAGAAAAGATAGCTTATGAAAGTAAACTAGCAAGAAATATGAAAACAGACAGTAAGAGCTTATGCGGGTATATAAAAAAAAGAAAAGAGTAGCTAATGTAAATGTTGGATGAGACTGGGGAATTAATAATGGGAAACAAGGAAATGGCAGAGACTTTGAACAAATATTTTGCATTGGTCTTCATGATAGAAGACACTAAAAGCTTCCCAATAATTGATAATCAAGGGGCTATAGGAGGAGGGGGAACTTAAAACAATCACTATCACTAGAGAAAGAGTACTAGGCAAACTAATAGGACTAAAGGTGGACAAGTTCCCGGACCTGATGGACAGCATCCTAGGGTCTTAAAATAAGTGGCTGCAGAAATAGTGGATGCATTGGATGTAATCTACCAAAATTCCCTGGATTCTGGAAGAGTTCCCAGCGGATTGGAAAACCTCAAATGTAATGCCCCTATTTAAGAAAGGAGGGAGACAGAAAGCCCAAACTATAGACCAGTTAGCCTAACATCTGTCATTGGGAAAATGCTGGAGTCCATTATTAAGGAAGTAATAGCAGGACATTTAGAAAATCATAATGTCGTCAAACACAGTCAGCATAGCTTTATGAATGGGAAATCATGTTTGACAAATTTGCTGGAGTTCTTTTGAGGATGTAACGAGCAGGGTGGATAAAGGGGATTTCCAGAAGACATTTGATAATGTGCCACATAAAAGGTTACTGCACTAGATAAGAGTTCACGGGGTTGGGGGTAATATATTAGCATGGATAGAGGATTGGCTAACAAACAGAAAAGAGAGTCAGGATAAATGGGTCATTTTCAGGTTGGCAAACTGTAACCAGTGGGGTGCCACAGGGATCAGTGCTGGGGCATCAACTATTTACAATCTATATTAATGACTTGGATGAAAGGAACGAGTGTACTGTAGCTAAATTTGCTGATGATACAAATATAGGTGGGAAAGCAAGTTGTGAGGAGGGCGCAAATAATCTGCAATGGGATATAGATAGGCTAAGTGAGTGGACAAAACTTGGCAGATGGAGTATAATGTGGGAAAATGTGAGGTTATCCACTTTGGTAGGAAAGATAAAAAAGCAAATTATTATTTAAATGGGGAGAGATTACAAAATACTGCAGTACAGAGGAACCTGGGGGTTCTTGGACATGAAACACAAAATGTTAGCATGCACATACAGCAAGTAATCAGGAAGGCAAATGGAATGTTGGCCTTTATTGCAAGGGGGATAGAGTATAAAAGTAAGGAAGTCTTGCTACAACTGTACAGGGTATTGGTGAGACCATACCTGGAGTATTATGTAATTTTGTTTCCTTATTTAAGGAGGGATATACTTGCATTGTAGTTCAGAGAAGGATCATGAGGTTGATTCCTGAAATGAAGGGGTTGTCATATGAAGAAATGTTTTACAGGTTGGGCCTATACTCATTGGAGTTTAGGGGGCCGACTTTGGTGGCTACGAATTTCTCGGTGGCCACCGGGCAGGAGGTCCGTTTTTAGTGCCCGCTGCCGCCAGGTCCCGTTGGGAACCACTTTGGTCGCCGTTTTGTGGGGTGGGAGGGGCTGCGGACATCAGTCGGGAGCGGGACTCGGCAGCAAGCATCATCAGATTGCGTTAGGTGGAGGCCTCTCCACTCGGGTTTTATCGGAGGGCCTCCACTGTGCATGCGCGGGATTTAGGCATTTTTTTAAATTGTAGTTCTGTATAGCCTGATGTAGTCCTTTTGTGGCCCTTGCACACTAATTGGGTAAATGCTCAGGGCCATAAAAGAACACCACTCAATTTCACCTGTGAGTGGAGAGGAGAGGAGAGAGCCAGGAGACAGAGACATGAAACAGAGAAAAGAGAAGAGAAGAGAGTACAGGATACAGAGAAGAGAGGAGAGGATACAGAGAAGAGATGAGAGGAAAAGTGAGGAGAGAGGGGGGAGAGGAGAGCGAGAGAATATAGAAAGAGGAGAGAGAGAGAGGAGAAAGAGAGGAGAGAGCGAGAGAGAGAGGAGAGAGAGAGAGGAGAAAGAGAGGAGAGAGCGAGAGAGAGAGGAGAGAGAGAGAGGAGAGAGATAGGAGAGAGAGAGGAGAGAGTGAGGCGAGAGAGGAGAGAGAGAGGAAAGAGCGCGAGAAGAGAGAGAGGAGAAAGAGAGGAGAGGGAGAGAGAGGAAAGAGAGAGAGAGGAGAGAGAGAGGAGAGAGTTGGAGGTTAGAGAGCAGAGGTGGCATTGGAGAGGGGCCAGTCTGAGTTGCAGATGGGTCAGTGTGACAACTTTATAACCAAACTGTTGAGCAGCCATCCCTCTTACCATAGAGGATGAGCGGCCAGAAAGCATCAATGAAGACTGCCAGAACCAGGCCCAGAGCTCTGTGGTTCAATGAGCAGGAGTTGGAGGAGCTAGTGACAGAGGTGGAGTGCAGGTACAGCGAACTCACCCGGGATGGGCGTGGCAAGCCTGCACCAGCCCAATACCGACGTCTTTGGATGGACATAGGTCAGGCGGTCAGTGCAACAGGCAACGTGGAGCCGGATGGGGACCAATGCCGCAAATGATGGAACGATTTGGTGGCAGCAGCTAAAGTGAGTACAAAGTTATTCGGCCCCTCCTGTCCAAGGCTAAAAAGGCTGTGCGCGCGATGTGTGTGTGTGTGGGAGTGTGTGTGGGGGGCATGAGCAAAGGGGGTAAAGGTTTCCATGTGCAGAGAAAACAAGCAGCCAAACAGGCAAGCCTGAGTGTAACCGGAGGGGGCCCACAAGATGTGGTGGAATTGACCAGGCTGGAGGAGCGTGCGTTGGCATTGGTGGGACATCACCGCATTCCAACCACAAACGTTTCTGCAGATCCGGTGCTACCGCAGGGTAAGGCTACACTCATCTCTGGTATCAGCGACGGTCATGGCAGGAAAGTACTTGCAATGTTAATGCACTTGCAGTTGAATGCAGACTTTGTCGCCCATTATTGATGTGGACATGTAGGGATGGGACTCCTTGCTGGTATAACGTGAGATGGAACAGCTAACAACTCACTTTCACCACCACCATCCCCGCCCCCCCCCCCCCCCACCCAGACTGAAGTTTTGTCCTCTACTTGCAGATGCTGACTCAGACTTCACAGATCTGGAGAGACCATCAACCTCTGGCCTTCACAGAAGCCATCACAACCCAGCATCTCCCACCCCGATGTTCTCCACACCCGAGGACACCGCATCCTTCCTGCTCACCTAGCCCACATCACCCCTGTCCATCGCTCCCACCTCCGCCACCCAGGGCTAGGAAGAAGAGGAGAGAGAGGAGGGAGAAGGGCCAATATTTGTGCCCCTTCACCTGGAGGATCCAGAAGTGCCTGGCATCAGCCCCCTGCCAAGTCAACCAAGCGTCCACAGAACCCCTGCGTCGGGCTCAGATTTCCTGGGGTTTCCCCACAGACTCCACTCAAGCAAGCTCAAGCAAGCGCAGAGTCCGTGACGCAAAGGGAAGCAAGGCCCCAGCAGCCAGCAGCAGCAAGCAACCACCTGCGGATGCAGGACTGCTCGCTCTATTGAGCCAGATGGTCCAGCTATCAACCACCAGCATGGAGGTAGGTCGTGAAATGCAACAGACCATGGCTGGGATAGCTGCCAGAATCGCCACATTCACCCAGCAGCACAATCAAAGGATGGAGCGCCTCCTCACAGTGTTAGAGCACACATCAGAAAGCGTTAAGGCCATAAGGCAGGAAATGGCTTCTGCACGCGTGATGCAAACCTCCGACTGCACACCCTCAAGGCACACAGATGCGGAGGAGCAGGAGATCCCGGCACCTTCAGTCCAGCACCCTACGTTGTCACCAAGATGCACATGTCTACACACATCACGCTGCACCAGAGGTAGTGAGGGGCAGGGGAGGGCCACTCTGTCATGTAGGCGTGGGGAGGAAGAAGAAAGTGGGCATGGCTGCAAAGGGGGTGGGGGAAGAGAGGTGGTGGTGCCGGGTAGAGGGGTGGGTGTTGCTTCCTCATCTAAATGTATGTATATGTGATAATAACGTTTGTCATTGTGCACTTGTAAATACACTCACATTGTTGACCCTCTGTTTGTGCGTGTCATTTTAACGTCATGTGTGGTGTGTTGCGCCAACCACACATCTGTCCCACAGGTCATCTGCTTCATCAGGAATATCTTCCCATCCACATCTGACTGCAGTGTACAATGGGTCCTATCGTCAGGTCATCGCAAGGTGACAATGAATGCTGGAAGGCTGCAATTCAATTATTTTAGTTTACCAAGTTGCAGGGCAGACCTTAAGGCTTGCACTTCTGTAATGACTCAAGAGTCTGGTTACTGTAAACTCACTCAGGTGCAACCTGATCCATCTTTATTCCAGACAAAGAGTGCCATCGTGACGAAGACACCCAGCTTATATACAGGTGACCAAGCACACAAGCCACATGCGTACAGCCCGATGACCTCCGACCACGGTACCCTCTGGTGTCTGGTGACCCCCAAGCATTAATACATAACAACATCCCCCTTTTAAAATCTTAACAACAGTCTTTTTACAAATTAAGACGGTCTGGGGCTTTCCTCTCACAAGTTGATCGTCTCAGTTCAACTTTGGCTCTGGGCGAGCGTTCTGAGTCCGTTGAGACTGAGGGCTGAGTAGCCGATCTGATGGGAGTGGTCATGGCCACATCAGAGACTGAAGGTTCAGAGTCAGTAATGTCAGCAGAGTTCTCTGATGAGTGAACAATGGTTGGTTGGTCACTGACTGTATCTTCCTCACTCGGTTCCAGTTCATCTGTGTGCCGCAGTTTAACCTGGTCAAGGTGTTTCCTGCATGTTTGCCCATTCTTGAGCACGACAATTAACACTCTGTTACCCTCCTTGGCTGTAACAATGCCAGCGATCCACTTTGGACCTTGACCACAGTTCAGTACATAAACCGGATCGTTGACCGAGATGTCACGTGACACGGCAACACGATCATGACACCATTGCTGACTTTGATGTCTGTTTTCAACACGATCATTCAAATCAGGATGAACAAGAGAAAGCCTGGTCTTGAGGTTTCTGTTCATCAGTAGTTCAGCAGGAGGAACCCCAGTAAGCGTATGAGGTCTTGACTGTAACTGAGCAATATACATGACAACCATCTCTGCAGTGAGCCCTGAGTTACACGTTTCATACTTTGTTTGATCGTTTGAACGGCACGCTCTGCTTGACTATTAGCAGCAGGCTTGAATGGAGCTGATCTCACATGTCTGATGCCATTGAGTTTCATGAACTCCTGGAACTCAAGACTTGTGAAGCAAGATCTGTTGTCGCTCACAACAATGTCAGGCAAACCATGAGTAGCAAACATGATGCGAAGGCTCTCAATGGTAGCTGTAGATGTGCTGCATAACATAATAACACACTCTATCCACTTATGCATCTACTATAACAAAAAACATCTTTCCTAGGAACGGGCCCGCAAAATCAATGTGGATCCGTGACCATGGTTTGGATGGCCACGACCAAAGACTCAGCGGAGATTCTGCTGGTACTTTACTTAGCTGTATGCAAGTATTGCACTGATGCATGCATTCCAGATCAGAATTAATTCCAGGCCACCATACATGAGACCTAGAAATGGACTTCATCATGACAATACCAGGATGAGTGCTATGAAGTTCACGTACAAATTTTTCTCTACCTTTCTTAGGCATGATTACACGATACCCCACAGTAAACAGTCTGACTGAATGGACAGCTCATCCTTGCGACGGTTGTAAGGTTTGGTCTTCTCGCACATCTCTATAGGTATGGCAGACCAATCACCACTGAGTACACACCGTTTCACAACTGATAAAATAGGGTCATGGCTGGTCTAGATCCTAACTTGTAGAGCAGTGACAGGGGTTCTTTCACTCTCAAAAGCATCTATTACTAACAGTAGATCTGCAGGTTGAGGCATCGCTATCTCAGTGCCATTTCTATGATGGATGACGTAATCATAGGCAGACAATGTCAGCGCCCACCTTTGAATACGGGACGATGCATTGGTATTAATACCTTTGTTTTCTGCAAACAATGAAATGAATGGCTTGTGATCCGTTTCTGGTTCAAAACGAAGACAAACAGGTATTGGTGCATTTTTTTTACCCCATACACACAGGCCAAAGCTTCTTTCTCTACCATACTGTAAGCTCTTTTCGCTTCAGACAGACTTCTTAAAGCATACGCAACAGATTGTAGCTTGCCCGAAGCATTTGCTTTTTGGAGTATGCAGCCAATCCCATATGATGAAGTATCATAGGCCAATACAAGATGCTTACATAGATCATAATGAACAAGCAACTTGTTTGAACATAGTAGATTCTTGGCTTTCTCAAAGGCGCTATCTTAAGATGCACCCCAGACCCAGTTGTCGCCTTTTCTTAGTAGCACATGCAGTGGCTCTAGTAAAGTGCTCAATCTGGGTGAGAAATTACCAAAGTAGTTGAGTAGTCCAAGGAACATACACAGCTCTGTCACATTCTGAGGCCCGGGTGCATTTTTGATGGCCTCGGTTTTCGAATCAGTGGGCCTGATGCCATCAGCAGCAATCTTCCTCACGAGGAATTCGACTTCCGATGCCATGAATACACACCGAGCATTTCAGCCTGAGTCCCACTTTGTCCAAACGCTGTAGGACTTCTTCAAGATTGTTCAGATGTTCAGCAGTGTCACGACCTGTGACCAGAAAGTCATCTTGAAACATGACAGTTCTAGGAACAGACTTCAGTAAACTCTCCATATTCCTCTGAAATATGGCTGCAGCCGTCCGAATCCCAAAAGGACACCTGTTGTAGATGAACAGTCCTTTATGGGTGTTGATGCAGGTGAGTTTCTTTGAAGTATCGACAAGCTCCTGGGTCATATAGGCCGAAGTCAGATCCAGTTTCGTGAACGACTTTTCACCAGCTGGCATGGCGAACAGGTCATCAGCCCTCAGTAATGGATACTGATCCTGTTTCAAAAATCGGTTAATTATAACCTTGTAGTCTCCACAAATCCTGACAGTGCCATCACTCTTCAACACAGGAACAATGGGACTAGCCCACTCGTTAAACTCGACCGGTGATATGATCCCTTCATGCTGGAGTCTGTCAAGCTCAATTTCAACCTTCTCCCTCATCGTATACGGAACAGACCGAGCTTTGTGATAGGCCTTGCATTGGAGTCCAGGTGAATCTGCACCTTGGCTCCCGTAAAATGACCAATGCCCGGTTCAAACAAAGAAGGAAACTTTTTCATTACTTGAGCACACGAAGTATTATCCACCGAGGACAACATCTTGACATCATTCCAGTTCAGCTTGATTTTCTCGAGTCAATTCCTACCGAACAGCATTGTACCATTACCTGGCATGATCCATAATGGTAGCTCGTGAACCACAGCGTCATATGACACCTCAGTTGCTGCACTGCCGAGCACCGGTATGAGTTCCTTAGTGTAAGTACGCAACCTGGCTTTGACAGGACACTGCTTCGGTTTCTGAGCCTTAGTGTCCCACAGCTTGTCAAAAGTCCTTTGGCTCATTATCGACTGGTTCGCACCCCTATCCAGTTCCATTGATACAGGCACGCCATTCAGCTTCACATTAACGACTATCGGCTGGCTCTTGCTCAGGAACGAATATAGTCCATTCACTTCCTCCTTAGGTTGCGTATCCGGGCCATCACTGAACTGGTCCTTATCAACCACGTGGTGAGCCGCACCACGCTTGCTCCATTGTGGACACATCTGCAGAGATGCCCCACTTTCGAACATCCATTGCAGGAGTATTGTCTAAACCGACACTGATGAGGCCAACGATTTCCCCCATAACACCAACAGGGTGAAATCTGGATCAAACCAGTTGGCGGGCTCTGAGCAGCGGCAGGTTTCACGTAAGCAGCTGTACCCAAAGACGACGCCATCTTGTTTACAGTACTTGCCGTAGAACTCCGATTCGTCGATGATATCTGCCTCAAATTATCATCCGTCATCATGCATGCCTGGGCAGTCGCGATGGCCTTTTTCAAATCCAGCGTTTCTGCAGCCAACAGCTTCCTGAGGATCGCATCATGGCTAATGCCTATCCCGAAGACATCATGCAGCATGTCTTCCAGCATGTTCGCAAACTTACACAGCTCAGCAAGACGTCGCAGGCCGCGACAAATCCCGACACGTCCTGGCCCTCAGCATGAACATGCATGTAGAAACGGTAGGGTGACATGATGATCCCGTCTTTTGGCTTCAGATGGTTACCCACCAACATACACAATTCCTCGTACCCTTTTTCTGCCGAACGTACAGGCGAGAGAAGATTCTTCATGAGGCCGTAAATTTTCAGACCACAAACGATGGGGAGAACTGCCCTGCGTTTAACTGCATAGGCCTCTGCCTCCATGCCATTGGCCACAAAATACTGATCCAGGTGGTCGAAAAAATCCGCCCAATCCTCACCCTCCACGAATCTCTCCAGGATTCCAACAGTGACCATTGTGCATGCGAAGGTTCTTAAATTATCTCGTCGCCAATTGTAATGACTCAAGAGTCTGGTTACTGTAAACTCACTCAGGTGCAACCTGATCCATCTTTATTCCAGCCCAAGAGTGCCTGCTTGACAAAGACATCCAGCTTATATACAGGTGACCAAGCACACATGCCACATGCGTACAGCCCGATGACCTCTGACTGCGGCGCCCTCTGGTGACCCCCAAGCATTAATACATAACAACTTCAACCCTCTTTTTGCGAGGCCAAAGATGGAGGAGTGCCACCCCTGAAATGACATAGTCATCAGTTACATTGCATTACATTGTGCGAGACAATTAATGAATCAGTTTGGATGTACAACATGTGAGATGCTGAACACTTGTCAGTCACTCATAATAATTTTCCCTTTGCCATTGGCCTTCTCAATGAAGGACTTTCAACAAGGTGCAAAAAAAAAGCCTCCATTAGCTTACACACATTTCAGTCGGTTTTATCACATCCAATTTAAAGATCACCATCAGCAAGAAAGTAATGCAACATTGACCTAACTTCTTTCCAGCAGTCCCACTGATATAGTACAGAATCCGACTGGCTGCCATGATGTGATGGCCACCAGCATTCCCTCGCAGCCGATGTGCCAGAGCTGCCCCAATGCACTCCACCTCTCCCTCCCTCCCTCCCTCCCAGTCAATGTGTCAGAGCTGCCCCAATTTCTCCATCTCTCCCTGCCGATGTGCCTGAGCTGCCCCAATACACTCTATCTCTCCCTCCCTCCCAGCCGATGTGCGATTCCTGCCCGCTCACACTGGTGCCACCCTCCCTCCCGATTGACGCCGCTCACACTGCTCCCGCCCTTCCGCCTTCCCGCCGTCCCGATTCAAGCCACTAATAGTGTTGCCTCCCGCCTGATGTGTGACTGCTGGCCCACTGCCGCCCAGCTCAGACCTCCTTTTCCAGAGCAGTCCTTCTGGTGGGCGGCAGGTCAGCGGGAGCGCAGCAAAAGTGATCAAAATGGGGATTATCTGACTTCCGGCATGGGCGGGCGGGACACTGCAACGTGGGTGGTATCCTTCCCCACCAGGCTTCTGCCGGGCGGATCCTTTGACGGGAGATGGACGGTTGCAGAGGAGTCGCCCAGAAAACGGCCATTTCCAGCAGAACCTCGGGGGCTGCTAGCGGGACATCGATGAAAGTCGGACCCTAGAAAACTGAGAGGTGATCTTATTGAAATGTATACGATTCTGAGGGGGCTTGACAGGGTAGGTGCACAGAGGATGTTTCCCCTCGTAGGGGAATCTAGAACTAGAGGGCACAGTTTCAGAGTAAGGGGTTGCCCATTTAAAACGGACATGAGGAGGAATTTATTTTCTTAGAGGGTCATGAATCTTTGGAATTCTCTACCCCAGAGAGCTGTGGAGGCTGGGTCATTGAATATATTTAAGGTGGAGGTAGATAGATTTTTGAATGATAAGGGAGTCAAGGATAATAGGGAGAGGGCAGGGAAGTGGAGTTGAGGCCAAGATCAGATCAGCCATGATCTTATTGAATGAAGCGGACTCAAGGGGCCAAATAGCCTACTCCTGCTCCTATTTCTTACGTAAGAGCTCTCCAGTTCGCCCCACCCCCCTGCTCTTTCCCCACAGCTCCACAAGCCTCTCCTATAAAAATCTGAATTTTGACATCGTTTCTGCCTCATCCATCACAAACACACGACTCTCTGCGTGAAGAGGTTTCTCCTGCCCTCTGTTCTAAATCCCCTATTTAATCTTGTGTCTGTGGCCTCTCTTTCTAGGTCCCTTAACGACTGGACATAGTCTGCTTCCATCTACCCTGGCCCATCATTTCACCATTTTAAATAGCATCATCATCATAGGCAATCCCTCGAAATTGAGGAAGACTTGTTTCCACTCCAAAAATGAGTTCTCAGGTGACTGGGGGAGTTTCGATGCCTTTCTCGATCTTCCTCGCTGCAATGCTCCATCTCACGCTCAACAAGCTCCCCGCTGGAGTGGAACTAAACTATAGAACCAATGGGAACCTGTTCAACCTTCGTCGCCTCCAGGCTAGATCCAAGGTCGTCCCATCCTCTGTCATCGAACTACAGTACGCGGACGACGCTTGTGTCTGCGCACATTCAGAAGCTGAACTCCAAGTCATCGTCAACACCTTCACCGAGGCGTATGAAAGCATGAGCCTTACACTAAATATCCGTAAGACAAAGGTCCTGCACCAACCTGACCCCACCACCATTTTAAACATATATCCCCATAATCTGCATTAATCTGATGAAAACAATTTTTCAAGCTTTTCTTCACATTTGTATTATCTCATACCAAACAGCTTCCTGGTGAATGTACATTGTACCCTCTCTAAAACCTCAACATCCTACCTAGAGTGTGGAGCCCAGTACTGTGCACTGTACTCTGACTGAGGTCTTATTAAGGATTCATATTGGCTCATCACTACTTCTTGGCTTTTATATTCCGCACTCAAGTAATAAAACCTAGAATTCGATGGTGATGGTCATTCGACAGTGATCCTGGAGTGAAAGCATCGTTCATATCCTCCTCCTTTTCAGGGGCAGCCCTGCTCTCGCCAGCTGGGGAAGTGGAGAAAATGATTTACTTTGGCTCCCGGCCTGGCAACACATCAATTAAAAAATTAGCTTCCTTGTTTTCAAATCCCTTCATGGCCTCACCCCCTCCCTCTCCTCCAGCCCGACAATCAATATTCCCGCTAAGCTGTGAGCATGGCTGGACACACAGCAATCTTGAAGACACCGCACAGGCCACTCACAAGCTCTCAAATACTGCACATTGATAAATCATAACATCGGGAACTCTCTCCTCCAAAAGGCTGTGGATGTTGGGGCAATTGGAGCTTTCAATGCTGAGATCGACAGATGAATGTTACGTAAGGATATCAAGGGATATGGAGCTAAGGTGGGTAAATGAGGTTGAGGTACAGATCAGCCATGATCTAATTGAATGGCCAAGCAGATTCAAGAGGTTGAATGGCCTCTTCCTGTTCCCATCTTCCCAATGCAGGGAAGAGCCCAGTCTTAGAGGTTTGAATTGCGAGGAAAGCACAGAGAAACTTGGGATTTTCAGCCTTGGAAGATGGCATCTGAGAGGTGATCTTATACAGGTCTTTACATACTAAATAGTACAGAACAGGTAAATCAGTAAGATTAGGTTAAGTGAATTTGTAAGAGAAAGACAGAGGGAGAATAGATACAAATCAGTAAAAAAATAAAATGTAGGACTGTTTCTTAGCACAAAGAGCGATTAACACTTGGAATGGACTTGCAGCTGGAGTAGTGGAGGAAAAACCCCAGAATCATTAAAAGACCAATCAGATACTGTAATAGGGAGACTTCACGGGGTCATTTTGGATGGACGAATTAAAATGAGCCGAATGGCTTTCCTCGTCCACAATTACCTTCTGATCTTGTGAATGTGCGATTGTGAGAGGAAGAGAGAAAGAGAGAGAGAGAGAGCATCACCTCTGGTTGGCTGGAGAACTGCAATAAAAGAGAACTCACTTTATGTCGCAATTCTTCGACAGACCAAAGGGTGGTGCTGTGATTAGTTTGCATGTAAGCCTCGCCAATTCAGGTTTGGGTTCAGACAGTAGGACAAAGAGTGTGTTTTCTAACGTTACATTTAGGATGATGCCTGAGTGGCATTAGCATGAACTGTGCAGACTAAAACATGAGTGTTTCCATCTCGGTTTCTTTCTCATCAGTTAATTGCCACAGAACTCTAAAACCTTATAACATATCTTCATTGTTAAATGGTTTTGGATGAACGATTTACCAAGTGTTTGATAATGGCCTCATGCCAGTACACACATGGAGCATAACATGGTTGTCTTTACACCAACTTTTCACAACAGTGCAGATATATTTAATATAGAAAATACTGGAAATCTCAGCGGGTCAGGCAGCTTCTGTGCAGAGAAAAATAGCGTTAACTTTTTGAGTCGATGATTCTTTATCAGAATGTTCAAAATGAATACATTCTTAAGGCGCACTGAAAGCGGGGAGGGGAGGAAAGAACAAAAGGAAGGTCTGTGATAGGGTGGAAGACAAGAGAGAATGGAATGGAGTTGGAATGGAGGGGACCCGAGTAGGACTGGTTCTGAAATAAAAACAGAAAATGCCCCTCCTTCACCGCTTGATGACTGTATTAGTGTCGTTTCCTGCTCTTACCCAGAACTAGAAAATTTCATTCCCTTTGCATCCAATTTCCACCTTTCCCTCACCTTCACAGGTTCCATCTCCAACTCTTCCCTTCCTCAACTTCTCTGTCTCCATTTCTGAGGATAGACAAACATTCACTATAAGCCCACTGACTCCCACAACCACCTGGGCTGCAATTCCTCCCCCTCGGCATCCTGTAAGGACTCGATTCCATTCTCCTAGTTTCTCCGTCTCCGTTGCATCTGCTCTGACGACGCCACCTTCCACATGAGTGCCTCTGATATTTCTCCCTTTTTCCTCAACCGAGGGTTTCCTTCCACCGTGGTTAACTTCGCCCTTGACCGTGTCCGTTCTATTTCCCGCACCTCTGCTCTCACCGCTTCCCCTCCCTCTCAGAACCACAACAGGATCCCCCGTGTCCTCAGCGTTCACCCCACCAGCCTCCACGTTCAACGGATCATCCTCCGTCATTTCCACCACTTTCACCGTGATCCCATCACCAATCACATCTTCCCCTCCCCCCCCTCTCAGCATTCCGAAGGGACCACTCCCTCAGCGGCACCCTGGACCATTCTGCAGCCACCCCCAGCACCCTCTCCCCTTCCCATGGCACCTTCCCATGCAAACGCAGGAGATGCAACACCTGCCCTTTTACCTCCTCCCTTCCCACTGTCCAGGGCCCCAAATACTCCTTCCAGGTGAAACAGCGATTTACTTGTACTTCTTTCAATTTAGTATACTGTATTCGCTGCTCACAATGTGATCTCTACATTGGGGAGACTAAACGTAGATTGGTTAACCGCTTTGTGGAAAACCTCCATTCAATGTGTAACTGTGACCCTGAGCTTCCGGTCGCCTGTCACTTTAATTTCCCGCTCCACTCCCACTCTGACCTCTCCGTCCTTGGTCTCTTACACTGTTCCAATGAAGCTCAACGCAAGCTCGAGGAAGAGCACCTCATCTTTTGTTTACGCTCTTTACATCTGGACTCAACATCGAGTTCAACGATTTCAGACCTGAACCTCTGCCCATATTTTGCTCTGATGCATTTTTTCTCTCACTTTGTCTCCAATGGCAGCTGATAATTATCCTGCCATTCACACCTTATCGAAACTAATCTATTTCTAACTTCTGCTATTGCCATCTCAAGTCGACCCATCATCCCTTTTGTCTGTTGTACCCTGTAGAGGACGAAATCCGCACTCTGACTCCAGGAGGAGCTCCTCAGCCACAGGGAGAAGACGGTTTAGGAGGATTCTAACGACGACTTTCCCAGTGGCTGATAACAGGGAGATTCCTCAGTAGTTGCCGCAGTCGGACTTGGCCCTTTTTTTCAAGATGATCATGATTACTGCATCTCTTAGATCACTCGCCATGCTCTCCTCCTTCCAGATGAGAGAGGTGAGATCGTGCATTCATGCTAATAGTGCCTTAGCGGGGATACCATCCGCTCCCGTCTTGCTGGAGAAATACCACCAACTATGTCTCGGCAAGATCCTGCAAATACCCTGGGAGGACAGACGCACCAACGTTAGCGTCCATGATCAGGCCAACATCCCCAGCATCAAAACACTGACCACACTTGACCAGCTCCGTTGGGCGGGTCACATTGATCGCATGCCCGACACAAGACTCCCAAAGCAAGTGCTCTACTCAGAACTCCTACACATCAAGCGAGCCAAAGGTGGGCAGAGGAAACGTTTCAAGGACACTCTCAAAGCCTCCTTGATAAAGTGCAACATCCCCACCGACACCTGGGAGTCCCTGGCCAAAGACTGCCCTAAGTGGAGGAAGTGCATCCGGGAGGGCGTTGAGCACCTCGAGTCTCGTCGCCGAGAGCATGCAGAAAGCAAGCGCAGACAGCGGAAGGAGCGTGCGGCAAACCAGTCCCACCCACCCTTCCTTCAACGACTGTCTGTCCCACCTGTGACAGAGATTGTAATTCCCGTATTGAACTGTACAGTCACCTGAGAACTCACTTTTAGAGTGAAAGCAAATCTTCCTCGATTTCGAGGGACTGATAATCCCTTTTGTCTCTTCAATCTCTCCTGTCTTCCACCCTATCACAGACCTTCCCTTTTGTTCTTTCTTCCCCTCCCCCTTTCAGTGCTCCTTAAGGATTTGTTCATTTCGAACATTCGCCAGTTCTGACGCAGGGTCATCGACCCGAAACATTAACCCTGCTTCCTCTCTACAGATGCTGCCTGACCCGCTGAGATTTCCTGCATTTTATGTTTTTATTTCAGATTCCAGCATCCGTAGTATTTTGCTTTTATATATATTTAATACTTTGTTTGTCACTCCTACTGAGGTTCGCAGCAGTGAAGAAAATCAACGGCCCAGAAATTGTGGGCGGAGACTTCCGACCTGAAAAATTTCTACAAAAGTACCTGGTGGTCCTGGAGGTTCGGAGACTTCAGTCAGATTCAAGTTGGTTATGGATAAGGACAAGAATAGGCCTGGAATAAAAGTTCTGAATTGGGGAAAAGCTAATTTTGCTAAGTTAAGGAGTGATTTGGCCATAGTGGATTGGAAACAGCTACTTGTGGGTAAATCAATGTCGGAACAGTGGGAAGCATTCAAGGGGGAGATCCGGAAGGTTCAGGCCAAACATGTGCCCTTAAAAAAAAGGCTGGGAAAAATAATTCTGGAGCCCACTGGATGTCTAGGGACTTACAGGGGAGGATTAAGAAAAAAAGGGACGCTTATGTCATATACTAACGGCTAAATAATATAGAATCTTTAGAAGAATATAAAAAGTTAAGAGGCAAAATTAAAAAGGATATTAGGAATGCTAAGAGAAAGCATGAGAAATTCTTGGCCAGTAAAATTAAGTAAAACCCTAAGATGTTCCATAAGGGAGCAAGCTATCTTAGATCTGGTCCTGTGTAATGAGACAGGAATTATAAACGATCTCCTAGTAAAAGATCCTCTCGGAATGAGTGATCACAGTATGGTTGAATTTGTAATACAGATTGAGGGTGAGGAAGTAGTGTCTGAAACGAGCGTACTATGCTTAAAGAAAGGGGACTACAGTGGGATGAGGGCAGAGTTGGCTAAAGTAGACTGGGAACACAGACTAAACGGTGGCATAGTTGAGGAACAGTGGAGGACTTTTAAGGAGCTCTTTCATAGTGCTCAATAAAAATATATTCCAATGAAAAAGAAGGGTGGTGAGAGAAGGGGTAACCAGCCATGGATAACCAAGGAAATAAAGGAGAGTATCAAATTAAAAACGAATGCGTATAAGGTGGCCAAGGTTAGTGGGAAACTAGAAGATTGGGAAAATTTTAAACGACAGCAAAGAATGACTAAGAAAGCAATAAAGACATGAATGATAGATTACGAAAGTAAACTTGCGCAAAACATAAAAACAGATAGTAAAAGCTTTTACCGATATATAAAACCGAAGAGAGTGACGAAAGTAAATGTTGGTCCCTTAGAAGATGAGAAGGAGGATTTAATAATGGGAAATGTGGAAATGGCTGAGACCTTAAACAATTATTTTGCTTCGGTCTTCACAGTGGAAGACACAAAAACCATGCCAAAAATTGCTGGTCACGGGAATGTGGGAAGGGAGGACCTTGAGACAATCACTATCACTAGGGGGGTAGTGCTGGACAGGCTAATGGATCTCAAGGTAGACAAGTCCCTTGGTCCTGATGAAATGCATCCCAGGGTATTAAAAGAGATGGTGGAAGTTATAGCAGATGCATTCGTTATAATCTACCAAAATTCTCTGGACTCTGGGCAGGTACCATCGGATTGGAAAGCAACTAATGTAACGCCTCTGTTTAAAAAAGGGGGCAGACAAAAGGCAGGTAACTATAGGCCGGTTAGTTTAACATCTGTAGTGGGTAAAATGCTTGAAGCTATCATTAAGGAAGAAATAGCGGGACATCTGGATAGGAATAGTGCAATCAAGCAGACGCAACATGGATTCATGAAGGGGAAATCATGTTTAACTAATTTACTGGAATTCTTTGAGGATATAACAAGCATGGTGGATAGAGGTGTACCGATGGATGTGGTGTATTTAGATTTCCAAAAGGCATTCGATAAGGTGCCACACAAAAGGTTACTGCAGAAGATAAAGGTATGCGGAGTCAGAGGAAATGTACTAGCATGGATCGAAAATTGGCTGGCTAACAGAAAGCAGAGAATCGGGGTAAATGGGTCCTTTTCAGGTTGGAAATCGGTGGTTAGTGGTGTGCCACAGGAATCGGTGCTGGGACCACAACTGTTTACAATATACATAAATGACCTGGAAGAGGGGACAGAGTGTAGTGTAACAAAATTTGCAGATGACACAAAGATTAGTGGGAAAGCGGGTTGTGTAGAGGACACAGAGAGGCTGCAAAGAGATTTAGATAGATTAAGCGAATGGGCTAAGGTTTGGCAGATGGAATACAATGTCGGAAAATGTGAGGTCATCCACCTTGGGAAAAAAAACAGTAAAAGGGAATATTATTTGAATGGGGAGAAATTACAACATTCTGTGGTGCAGAGGGACTGGGGGTCCTTGTGCATGAATCCCAAAAAGTTAGTTTGCAAGTACAGCAGGTAATCAGGAAGACGAATGGAATGTTGGCCTTCATTGCGAGAGGGATGGAGTACAAAAGCAGGGAGGTTGTGCTGCAACTGTACAGGGTATTGGTGAGGCCGCACCTGGAGTGCTGCGTGCAGTTTTGATCACCTTACTTAAGGAAGGATATACTAGCTTTGGAGGGTGTACAGAGACGATTCACTAGGCTGATTCCGGAGATGAGGGGGTTACCTTATGATGATAGATTGAGTAGACTGGGTCTTTACTCGTTGGAGTTCAGAAGGATGAGGGATGATCTTATAGAAACATTTAAAATAATGAAAGGGATAGACAAGATACAGGCAGAGAGGTTGTTTCCACCGGTCGGGGAGACTAGAACTAGGGGGCACAGCCTCAAAATACAGAGGAGCCAATTTAAAACCGAGTTGAGAAGGAATTTCTTCTCCCAGAGGGTTGTGAATCTGTGGAATTCTCTGCCCAGGGAAGCAGTTGAGGCAAGCTCATTGAATGTATTCAAATCACAGATAGATAAATTTTTAACCAATAAGGGAATTAAGGGTTATGGGGAGCGGGCGGGTAAGTGGAGCTGAGTCCACGGCCAGATCAGCCATGATCTTGTTGAATGGCGGAGCAGGCTCGAGGGGCTAGATGGCCTACTCCTGTTCCTAATTCTTATGTTCTTATGTTCTTATAAATATATTAAGAGTAAGAGGGTAACTAAAGAAAGGGTAGGGCCTATTAGAGACCATGAGAGTAATCTTTGTGTGGAGGCGGAAGATGTTGGTAGGGTTCTTAACAAATACTTTGCATCTGTTTTCACAAAGGAAAGGGGCAATGCAGATACTGCTATCGAGGTGGAGTATGATATTCTGGATGAAATAAATATAGTGAGAGAGGAAGTATTAAGGGGTTTAGCAGCTTTGAAAGTGGATAATCCCCAGGCCCGGATGAAATGTATCCCAGGCTGTTGAGCGAAGTAAAAGATGAAATAACAGAGGCCTTGACCATCATTTTCCAGTCCTCTTTGGATCTGGGCATGGTACCGGAGGATTGGAGGACTGCTAATGTAGTACCCTTGTTTAAGAAGAGAGAAAGGGATAGGCCGAATAATTACAGGCCTGTCAGCCTAATCTCAGTGATGGGAAAATTATTGGAATAAATCCTGAAGGACAGAATAAATCTACATTTAGAAAGGCAAAGATTCATTAGGGACAATCAGCATGAATTTTTTCAAGGAAGATTGTGTTAGATTAACCTGATTGAATTTTTCGAGGTTTAAGGGTTGGTTTGCAGGGGGTCAGCTTTCCCTTCTGACCTTATAGCGGTTCTGAATCGCTCCCAAACCCTTGGTTCTAGATACTGGAATTATGAAGGGACTTTTACAAACTTGGACAGACAATCGGTTTCAAGGTAGGAAGCAGGAATGGCTTTATTGTGTTTAAAAAGAAGTAAAAAGGCACACCTTTAATAACACACACAGAATATTAATAGCAATACACACTGAGGGGTACAACACATTGAATGAAATGTCAAATTACAGCCTGTGGGGAAAAGAATACAGCTGTGGGGAAAAGAATACAGCAAAGAATGACTAAGAAAGCAATAAAGAAAGGAAAGATAGATTACGAAGGTAAACTTGCGCAAAACATAAAAACAGATAGTAAAAGCTTTTACAGATATATAAAACCGAAACGAGTGACTAAAGGAAATGTTGGTCCCTTAGAAGATGAGAAGGGGGATTTAATAATGGGAAATGTGGAAATGGCTGAGACCTTAAACAATTATTTTGCTTCGGTCTTCACAGTGGAAGACACAAAAACCATGCCAAAAATTGCTGGTCACAGGAATGTGGGAAGGGTGGACCTTGAGACAATCACGATCACTAGGTGGGTAGTGCTGGACAGGCTAATGGGACTCAAGGTAGACAAGTCCCCTGGTCCTGATAAAATGCAACCCAGGGTATTAAAAGAGATGGCGGAAGTTGTAGCAGATGCATTCGTTATAATCTACCAAAATTCTCTGGATTCTGGGGAGGTACCAGCGGATTGGAAAGCAGCTAATGTAACGCCTCTGTTTAAAAAAGGGGGCAGACAAAAGGCAGGTAACTATAGGCCGGTTAGTTTAACATCTGTAGTGGGGAAAATGCTTGAATCTATCATTAAGGAAGAAATAGCAGGACATCTAGATAGGAATAGTGCAATCAAGCAGAAGCAACATGGATTCATGAAGGGGAAATCATGTTTCACTAATTTACTGGAATTCTTTGAGGATATAACGAGCACGGTGGATAGAGGTGTACCGATGGATGTGGTGTATTTAGATTTTCAAAAGGCATTCGATAAGGTGCCACACAAAATGTTACTGCAGAAGATAAAGGTAGGCGGAGTCAGAGGAAATGTATTAGCATGGATAGAGAATTGGCTGGCTAACAGAAAGCAGAGAGTCGGGATAAATGGGTCCTTTTCGGGTTGGAAATCGGTGGTTAGTGGCCTGCCACAGGGATCGGTGCTGGGACCACAACTGTTTACAATATACATAGATGACCTGGAAGAGGGGACAGAGTGTAGTGTAACAAAATTTGCAGATGACACAAAGATTATTGGGAAAGCGGGTTGTGTAGAGGACACATAGAGGCTGCAAAGAGATTTAGATGGGTTAAGCGAATGGGGTAAGGTTTGGCAGATGGAATACAATGTCGGAAAGTGTGATGTCATCCACCTTGGGAAAAAAAACAGTGAAAGGGAATATTATTTAAATGGGGAGAAATTACAACATGCTGCGGTACAGAAGGACCTGGGGGTCCTTGTGCATGAATCCCAAAAAGTTAGTTTGCAGGTGCAGCAGGAATCAGGAAGGTGAATGGAATGTTGGCCTTCATTGCGAGAAGGATGGAGTACAAAAGCAGGGAGGTCCTTCTGCAACTGTACAGGGTATTGGTGAGGCCACATCTGGAGTACTGCGTGCAGTTTTGGTCACCTTACTTAAGGAAGGATATACTAGCTTTGGATGGGGTACAGAGACGATTCACTAGGCTGATTCCGGAGATGAAGGGGTTACCTTATGATGATAGATTGAGTAGACTGGGTCTTTACTCGTTGGAGTTCAGAAGGATGAGGGATGATCTTATAGAAACATTTAAAATAATGAAAGGGATAGACAAGATAGAGGCAGAGAGGTTGTTTCCACTGGTCGGGGAGACTAGAACTAGGGGGCACAGCCTCAAAATACGAGGGAGCCAATTTAAAACCGAGTTGAGAAGGAATTTCTTCTCCCAGAGGGTTGTGAATCTGTGGAATTCTCTGCCCAAGGAAGCAGTTGAGGCAAGCTCATTGAATGTATTCAAATCACAGATAGATAAGTTTTTAACCAATAAGGGAATTAAGGGTTATGGGGAGCGGGCGGGTAAGTGGAGCTGAGTCCACGGCCAGACCAGCCATGATCTTGTTGAATGGTGGAGCAGGCTCGAGGGGCTAAATGGCCTACTCCTGTTCCTAATTCTTATGTTCTTATGTTCTTATGTTAAACTCTAAATGGGGTAAAGAGGAGAATGCAGATACATTTACACAAGTTATCCCAGCCTCCCCCCCCCCCCCCCACCGTCCCCCCAATTCCCCTAACTAACTAAGTTATAGCTCTGGGGTTTCAGGGGCCATGCTCACCAATCCCCTTTTGACAGTTCCAACTCTGGGGTTCGCCTTTGTTGTCCCTGGGGTTCACCTTAGTTGTCCACGTTCTGTAGTCTGTACCCCTTGGTAGCGTAGGACCAGATTGTAGAGTGAAAAAATCTTCAGTTTTCCTTCGGTTTTGTCGGGTTGGTTCCGGTTGACTGCTTGGTCACGATGGTCCGAAACTTTCCGATCGTCGTTTTGAAAGCCTGTTTGCTGTCGTGGTGCTGTCCTTCTGGGTTTTAGAGATTCCTTTTGCCGATGTTTCGGGGTCCCACTTTTCGAGGCGGGTGTCGAACTTATGCAACGAGACTGCTAACTTAATACTGTCTCTAGAAGCACCCCTAACTGCCAGAACAGGCCGTCACCTATACTAAAACAGGCTTCCTTATCTTCCATCAAATCTAGCTCAGCTCTTTGTTTCGATTTTGCAGCCCAGCTAACTGAAACTTGATTCAGTGGTTTTAATCTGGCGTTAATAGGCTTTTCGAAGTTGGTGAGCTCTCGTCCATTGTGCTAGTCTGGCCTGAGCCAGATATTTCTATGCCTGTTGAAAAGGTGTTGGAATATGTATGTGAAATTTGGATCCTTTGGGTGAGGTGATGCTGTTTCTTCCATGGTCGATTGTTTAAATGCTAATGTTTTCTAGGGGCAAGTTTTCGCGAGTAAACAGTTCCCAGACAATTTGATTAGCTCCAATGTCCAAACTGGCCCTTTAGAGATGGACCCCACCCCTTTTCTTGCCGACCCAACATTCATCTTTTAAAAATCCCAAATTTGATTAAAGTTCGTAGTTTCTTCCATGTGCACTTTAGGATTTCAGACTTTCTGGTAGATTAAATTCCCTTTCCTATGAGTCCAAACACTGGGAGTGGGAGGGGTCTCCATGAATGCATCCCCTTTTATCTCCTGCAGGCTTTGTCTCCCCCTTTAAACTCATTTGTGTCCCGAAGTTTTTTTCTTCCATTTTAAAAGTCCAGAAAGGGATTCTTCTCCTCTGCAGGGGAAAGGTACAAGGAATCTTTGCGAAATATTGGTAAATTCTACAGAGGAGGTAACCAGGAGGGTCGATGAGGGTAGTGTCATGTATGTAACCATCATGCAACGGTAACCTTCATGTAACTGTAACCTTCATGCAACTCCTGTACACTGTACTTATACCCTAGAAATGCACACCCTGACCACAGGGGGTGAACTTGTGGGAGACACTCCTCACCTGGGTTTCCAGGCATAAAAGGGGAGGTCACACCCAGGGTCGGCACTCCTTGGTCCTGGGAATAAAGGTTAAGGTCACGTAGTGACTGTGTCTACAGTACATGCCTCGTGTGATTTTGTAGTAAGGTGCAGGGACACCACAGGTAGTGCGTACGCTGTAGTATATATGTATAAAGTATATATACTTTAGCAAGGCTTTTGATAAGGTCCAACATGGTGGACTAGTCATGAAGGTTAAAGCCCATGGGATACAGGGCAAAGTGGCAAGTTGAATCCAAAATTGGCTTAGAGGTAGGAAGCAAAGAGTAAAGATTGATGGATGTTTTTGTGACTGGAAGGATGTTTCCAGTGAGGTCCACACAGGGCTTAGTATTGGGTCCCTTGCTTTTTGTGGTATATATCAATGATTTAGATTTGAATGTAGGGAGTATGATTCAGAAGTTTGCAGATGACACTAAAATTGTCTGTGTGGTGGATAATGAAGAGGAAAGTCATGGGCTGCAGGAGGTTATCAATCTACTGGTCAGGTGGGCACAGCAGTGGCAAATGGAATTTAATTCAGAGAAGTGTGAGGTGATGCACTTTGGTTGGGCTAATAAGGAAAGGGTATACACATTAAGCAGTAGACCACTTGATAGTGTAGATAAACAAAGGGACTTTGGAGTGCTTGTCCACAGATCCCTGAAAGTAGCAGGCCAGGTGGATAAGATAGTTAAGAATGCATACGGAATGCTTGTCTTTATTGGCCGAGGCATAGACTATAAGAGCAGGGAGCTTATGCTTAAATTGTATAATACTTAGGTTAGGCCACAGCTGGAGTACTGTGTGTAGATCTGGTCGATTGCACTAGAGAGGGTGCAGAGGAGATTTACTAGGATGCTGCCTGGAATGGAGAATCTTAGTTATGAGGACAGATTGGATAGGTTTGTTCTCATTGGAACAGAGGAGGTTGAGAGAAGACCTCATTGAGGTGTACAAAATATTGAGGGGCCTGGACATAGTGGTTAGTAAGGGCCTATTTCCATTGGTGGAGGGGTCTATTACGAGGGGGGAGTTTTAAGGTGGTTGGTGGAAGGTTTAGAGGGGATTTGAAGGGAGGCTTCTTTACACAGAGGGTTGTGGGGATCTGGAACACACTGCCTGGAAGAGTGGTGGATGCAGAAACCCTCACCACTTTTAAGAGCTGGTTGGATGGACACTTCAAGTGCAGTAACCTGCAGGGTTAGGGACCTAGATCTGGTAATTGGGATTAGACTGGAATACCTTTTGCTGGACGGCACAGATATAATGGTAAGTACTGTAGGGAATAGAATACAGCCAGGGTGATCTCCTGGACTAGTTTCGATCACCTGGATGGGTTGGAGAGGAATTTTCCCAGATTTTTTTCTCCCTAAATTGGCCTGGATTTTTATCTGGTTTTTGCCTCTCCCAGGAGATCATATGGCTCCGGTTGGGGTGGAGTGTAGAATATTTCAGTATAAGGGGTGTCGCAGTTGTGGTGAGGCGGGCTGGTTGGGCTGGGTGCTCTTTGCCTTTCTGTCATTGTTCATAGGTTTATACGTAACCTTTCGGGCTGCTGACCGAGGGCCACGTGGCTCTTCGTTGGCCGGAGCGGACACGATGGACCGAAATGGCCTCCTTCTGTGCTGTAAATTTCTATGTTTCTATGTTTCTATTTCCGGTCCTGGGCCTCTACACGAAGGCCTTCATAACCACAAGTATCCCAGGAGCGTAAGGATTCAGAGTAGGGGATAGCTATTCTTACTTACGGTGATTCCGTACGGAACTACCATAAGTACGAATAGGAATACCCCCAAAAACACAGAACAATGAAAATAACTTTTAAAAAACTTTCACATATTTCAAATGAATAAAAATGGACTTTAATTAATTAATTTTTAAAAAAATTAAAAAGACATCTACATATTTTAAAAGGTCTAAAAAATACACTTACCTTATTTAACATGATTTTAAATGTTAGAATGTTTTTTTAATGTCTTTTTCTGTATGCTAAAAGTCTTACACTGATAGAAGCAGGTCTTACGCCTGCTTTTTATCAGTCGTAAGATTTTGAGGATCATTCATTGGGCAGGCGTTGGGCAAAATAGCCCAATCCTCTGCCTGTGGAGGCCCTTTAAGTTCAGATACGGAAAATTTTTGACAGATCGCAAGTGCCAGGTTTAGGCGCAAGCGCTTCCTATACCTAAACCCGGAACATGCGAGGACCACCACTTACCCGCCTGTGATGAGCACGATTTAAGGTCCATTATTTTCTCAATATTTTATATATATATCTAATAACTAAAAAAAACAGCTCCCTTAGATTTCCTTCACCCCTTGGGGTAGATTTTCTCCTTCAGTATCTGGACGGTAATCTGGTGGAGTAGATCACACGAGCTTTACAGAACCCACCTGATTTTCATTCCATTCATTTCAGTCTGGCTGGTTGTGTAAGGTTCACGAGGTTGATTCCGGAGATGAGGGGTGTCATGTATGTAACCATCATGCAATGGTAACCTTCATGTAACTGTAACTTTCATGCAACTCCTGTACACTGTACTTAGACCCTAGAACTGCACACCCTGACCACAGGGGGTGAACTTGTGGGAGACACTCCTCACCTGGGCTTCCAGGTATAAAAGAGGAGGTCCCACCCAGGGTCAGCACTCTTTAGTCCTGGGAATAAAGGTTAAGGTCATGTAGTGACCGTGTCTGCAGTACATGCCTCATTTGAGATTGTAGTATGGTGCAGGGACACCACAAGGGGCTTGACTTATGAAGATAGGTTGAGTAGGTTGGGTCTCTACTTACTGGAGTTCAGAAGAATGAGAGGCGATCTTATTGAAACATATAAGATGAGGAGGGGGCTCGACAAGGTGGATGCAGAGAGGATATTTCCACATAGGGGAAACTAAAACTAGGGGACACAGTCTCAGAATAAGGGGCTGCCCATTTAAAACTGAGACGAGGAGGAATTTCTTCTCTCAGAGGGTTGTAAATCTGTGGAATTCTCTGCCCCAGAAAGCTGTGGAGGCTGGGTCATTGAATATATTTAAGGTGGAGATAGACAGGTTTTTGAGCGATAAGGGAGTAAAGGGTTATGGGGAGTGGGCAGCGAAGTGGAGCTGAGTTCATGATCAGATCAGCCATGATCTTATTGAATGGTGGAGCAGGCTCGAGGGGCCAGGTGGCCTACTCCTGCTCCTATTTCTTATGTTCGTATGTTCTTATGTGATCCTTTCCTCTTTAGAGCATCAGTAGTTATAACCCATGTTCAGTGTGCACTTTATAGCACTGTTAGAATAAGTGGTTTCAAATACCATATAACTGGAGACAAACTGAAAGTGATATGACTCCCCCACCCAAGTGATAAATCGTTAAATTTGTATTTTAGATTCCCTGGTGGTAAGCACTTGTTGTACTAAATATACATTAGAAAATGAGAGCAGGTTTTAGTTCTGTCCCTCACCCGAAAAAAAGCCACTTTTATTGATGTTAAGTAAAATCAACAACTTGCATTTATTTTGTGCTTCAAACATCTCAAAGCACTTCACAGGAGCATTATAGGAACATAGGAATAGGAGTAGGCCATTTAGTCCTTCGAGCCTCTTTCGCCGTTCAATGAGATCATGGTTGATCTGTGATCTAACTACATATACCCGTCTTTGGCCCCTATCCCTCAATACCTTTGGTTAACAAAAATCTATCAATCTCACATTTCAAATTAACAATTGACCCAGCATCAATTTCCATTTGCGGAAGAGAGTTCCAAAATTCTGCCACCCTTTGTGTGTAGAAGTGTTTCCTAACTTCACTCCTGAAAGGTCTGGCTCTAATTTTTAGACTATGCCCCCTAGTCCTAGACTCCCCAACCAGCAGAAATAATTACTCCCTATCTACCCTTTCAGTTCACCTTAATATCTAGAAAACTTCGATCAAATTACCCCTTAACCTTCTAAATTCCAGGAATACAACCCTAGTTTGAGTAATCTCTCCTCATACTTTAACCCTTGGAGTCCAGGTCATCATCATAATTTAACCTTTGGAGTCCAGGTATTACTCTGATAAATCTACACTGCACTCCCTCCAAGGCCAATATATCCTTCCTAAGGTGTGATGCCCAGAACTGAACACAGTACTCCAAGTGTGGTCTAAACATTAGTACAGGTGACCAAAAACTTGGTCAAAGAGGTAGGTTTTAAGCAGTGCCTTAAAGGAGGAGAGAGGTAGGGAGGTGCAGAGGCTCGGGGAGGAAATTCAAGAGCTTGACAGCTGAAGGCACGGCCACCAATGGTGGGGCTAAGGAAGTGGGGTTGTAGAAGAGACCAGAGTTGGAGGAACGCAGAGTTCTGAGAGGGTTGTAGGGCTGGAGGAGGTTACAGTGATAGGGTAAGTAGTAAAATTATCAACAATCTATTACCAAAAGAAATAGAAGTTGTCAGTATTTGATAGCAGCAAATGGCGCAGTACCATATTATATTGGTAAATTACTAACAAAATACAGGACAATTTCACATACAGCAAGGAACCAGATGACTACAGTACTGTATACGTAACCAAGTTTCATACAAAATACCAACTATGCAAACACGTCCCAGTCTGGAGGTTTCAGGGTTTTTCTTTCGCAAATCTAAGCAGTTTTGGGGAATAGTAAAAGGAAGTGAAAGGAGAAGCGATGAAGAAATTGTGATAGTCAGTAGATTGCCAAGTCATGTCTGCAAACTGCCCTGCACCCCTCCACAGCTTACACACTGTGATAAAAGTCTCTTGGATCACTCTATACCAATCCAGTTTTCTACCTTCTCTCCTTTGCACCAAGTCCCGTTCACCCATCACCCCTGTGCTCGCTGTTCGGACCAAGGAGAGGCGAGAGTTCGGGGCCCAGAAGAGGCGAGGTTCCAGGGGCAGCACGGGCCAGCCCACACTGCGATATGTGTGCTGTAGAATGTACCAATATCTCGCAAAGATTCCAGGTACCTTTCCCCTGCAGAGGAGAAGAATCCCTTTCTGGGCTTTTAAAATGAGTTTAAAGGGGCAGGCAAAGCCTGCGGGGGATAAAAGGGGATGCATTCATGGAGACCCCCCCAGTGTTTGGACTCATAGGAAAGGGAATTCAAAATGGACCTAGATTACAGAAGCTTGAGATCCCCTAAACATCTATGGGAAGGAGCATATCAATTTTAAGATTCTACAACATTTTGGCTGTGAAAAAGAGTTACCAAATACAGGAGGTGGGGCTAATCTCTGAAGCAAATTTGTGTATTAAGGATCCCAGGCTGTCTGGGGGAACTATTCACCCCCTAAGAGATAATCGAATTACCCAATCAAGCACAATGGAAATCATGGTCAGAAAAACTGGACAATCCTAAAACAATGCAAAACCAGTGATAGCACATTCTCACACCCTAATCGAGTTACTGCTGACAAAGGAGACATTTGAAAATCAATGGACAGAACAGTTTAAACAGAGCCCAAGAGATTTGATGGGGATAACGGAGCCTTTTTTTGGGGATATATCTATCCACCAGTTTTACAAGGAAAAACTAACAGAACACAGACTGGAAATCGCACAAATTAGCAGAACACAGACTGGAACTCGCACAGACTCGAACAAGGACACAGACTGGAACTCGCACAGACTAACAGAACACAGACTGGAACTCGCACAGACTTGAACAGGACACAGACTGGAACTCGCACAGACTCGAACAAGGACACAGGCGGGAACACAGACACAGACACAAGCAGCCTGCTTCCTCTACAGTGAAGAAATGGAATCGTGAAGCAAACTACCAGAACTCATCAAGAACTGACCGAGCACGAGGCCCACGAAACGGAAGGTTGTCAGCAACCAAATTGACAACCACTCTACAATCTACTTCTGAACAACCCAACGGGGGAGAAATTACCAAAAGAGACTAACTAAAACTATTCCTAGCCAAAGAAAGTGGGTACTTACCCCATACATTCAAAACGCAACTTAGTGCATCAACGGACGCACCCCAACCGAAGACTACGCAGTCCAAAGTCCTCTCCTCCGTCTGGGGTGCAGCCCACCTCGAAGGCCAAGTGCAGCAGACCCTGAAACCACGATTCACCTGCAAAAGTCTAAAGGGATTGGTGAGCATAGCCCCTGAACCCTCAGAGCTATAATTTAGTTAGTCAGGGGAATTGGGAGGGGGGAGGCTGGGATAACTTGTGTAAATGTATCTGCATTCTCCTCTTTACCCCATTTAAAATTTAAGCTGTATTCTTTTCCCCACAGGCTGTAATTTGACAATTTATTCAATGTGTTGTACCCCTCAGTGTGTATTGGTCTGTGTGTGTTATTAAAGGTGTGCCTTTTACTTCTTTTTAAACACAATAAAGCCACACCTGCTTCCTACCTTGAAACCGATTGTCTGTCTAAGTCTGTCACAGTCCCTTCATAATTCCAGTGTCTAGAACCAAGGGCGTGGGAGTGATTTGGAACCGCTCATATCAGGTCAGAAGGGAAAGCTGACCCCCTGAAAACCACCCCTTACAATGCGCACTAGGTCCGTGCAGCAGAGCTGGTCTCCAGTTAGTCTTGGTTAATCCTTGCCAATGGACCAAGACCTAGCTCTGTCAAGCCCGTGGGGTGGCTGGTGTGCAACGGCCACCCCACGTTAAAAAAATCCACGCACAGGCATCTTCCACCCTTCAAGATTTAGTTCGGGACCTGGAATATTCGGTCCTTCATTGAAACACCTGTGAACTTTTTAGCGTGGAAGCAAATCATCCTCGACTCGAGGGACTGCCTATGATGATGGTGATGCTCGCTGACCTACATTGGCTCCAGGTCCGGAAATGCTTCAAGGTTAAAATTCTCATCCTTCTGTTCAATTCACTCCATGGCCCTCACCCCACTTTTTCTTTTTCTTTAGCAGCCCTACAACACTCTGAGATCTCTGCGCTCCTCCAATTCTGGCTTATTGCGCATCAGTACTGGCGGCCGTGCCTTCAGCTGCCTCGACTCTAATCTGTGGCATTCCCTCCCTAAACCTTTCTGCCTCTCTACCTCGCTCTCCACCTTTAAGATACTCCTTAAAACCTATCACTTTCTGTGGAAGAAAACGATCTATGTCCTATTATAAAGGAAAGGGTTAAGTTCACTTTTTGCTGAGTTTGTCGAATTAGTGGAGCTAGAAAAGAAAACACCCAAACCTCTCAGATCTTGGAACAAAGAATGTTGTAAATACATGACTATCTAGTGTTTACATGAGTTTCCAGATACCCTGCTTATCAGAAAACGGACAGGGAGAAACTATACAAGGACAAGATAAAGTGTGCCTCCTGGAATGACCTTTGTATTTACAGGATGTATGATTAATGCTCATATGAGGTGTTTTAGATAAAGTTCTTGCTTTGATTGCATTTACAAGAATGTATGATTAATGTACTTGTGTGGTGTGTTTTAGATAAAATTCCTGTTTCAACTGTATAAAGAGAGAGCGGGTTTTCTTGTAAAACTCAGAGTTTGGCCTCAGTGTGGACTGAGCGGACTCTCCGAGATATCTTGTTAGAAAATAAAATTCTCTCGAAGTGCAACTCTGAAAGTCTCCGCCTGAGTTAATTTAAGCTAAATATTTCCTCGACAGATTCTGGTGTAGTCCGCAGGATCTCTAAAAAAAACGAGATCCAAAAGAACTAAATTTAACTTTTAAAGAGAAAAGAGGAATTTTAAGGACCTTCCTAGCTGAAAGGGGGAAGGTGCCTCGGCCGTCCTAGCTAAAAGGGGGACGAGCCGCCAAGATCCCCTGGGGGGTGAGGCATTTAAGGTAGCTACCGCAAAGAAGCTAAAATAACAAGAAGGCAAAAGGAGACCCCGAGCTGAGCGAAAAAGAGAACACCGGTGAGCGCTTTGTAAATTACTGTATATTTTGTAGGATTGTCCTAACTCTCTTTTCAGAAAAGATCGCGAGACGTTGCACCCGGAAGAATGGGAAACAGCTCTAGTCGAGCAGGGCGCTCGCGCCCAGCTCCTAGAAAAGGAAAGAAAGACGACCTCTCGACTGAAAGAATGAAAGTACATCCTAAGACTGAGAAAAGAATCCGTGAGGTAGTAAAGCAACGAGATAAGGTAGTAGCGATTTGTACGGTTGGCCTGATGGGGATTGGCCATATGGAGGAAGCTTTAAGTTATCACTAATAGAGGAATGGAGGAAAATTAAATCAAAAGAAAAGGAGAAGGGAGAAAGTGAGACACCACCCTCTTATAGCCCCCCAAACCTCCCCATTCCCTCGGCACCAGCCATGGGACTCTACCCTCGAATAGAGCCCCCAAAACAAGATAGTTGGCAGGAAATGAAGATAAAAAGGGACTGGCCCAGAGGCTGGCCGCCCTACAGGAAGAACCCCCCGAGGATAATCAGAATGAGGGATCGGAGGCCCTGGCCACCCAAACGAATCAGGAGCCTGAGGGACCCGGACCAAGTAAAGGGAAAGGCCAGGGGCAAGCCGGACCCAAGCCGAGCCCAAAAGGAAAGAATGTACACAATACCAGGTCCCAGGGGATAGCGACGAGAGAGGAAGTTGACTCTACTCAGACTGGCCAGTAACCCCGAGTTATGATAGGCACCACGGCCGTCCTAAAACCCTGGTCTCCAGGAGAAGCCAGGGATATGATTTCGGCCACGCCAAATCCGGTAAAAAAGCCAGTAGCCTTTCACAACTGGCTTGAGCAAACCTGTACCATTTATAACCCCTTGACGGGGGACGTAAAGTTATTGCTGCAAGCTGCCTATGGTTCCTCCTGGCAGGGGGTAAAAGATATGTTCCCCATTCCCCCAGGAGAGAATGGGGATTGGAGACAAGATGATGATGAGGAAGAGAACGGCAATGAATCATTGACTCATTGGCTAAAAAATCGGGGCAAGAATGCCATTTTGCAAGGGGCTAAAAAACATGGAGATATAGGGGAAGTCACCCGCTGCTTGCAGAAAGCAGAAGAATCAATGATAGATTTTGCAGGCAGATGGAAAAATAGTTGGGAGGAACATGCAGGAATGCCGATGGATCAAAATAGGGAGGGACTGTTCACCTATAAAGACAACAAGGCTAAAATAACAGGTCAATACTATCAGCAATAGAGAAGAGGACAAGCACAGAATAATAGAGGAGGGTTTGGAGGACGAGGACGAGGAAGAGGAAGGGGACAATGGCCCCAACGAGATCGCTCCCTAGATTGGCCCCTCAGTTTTCATTCTCTAACCCCAACCCATACCAATCAGCATAGGGATGCCCCGGAGGCTTAGTGGTACAGGCGGCAGTCCTCCGCTTATCAGCAGACATAGAAGAAAACCCTTTGGCTGTAGTAAAAGTAGGAGACACTTATGTGAAATACCGGTGCTACTATGTCTTCTGTACCATCCTCTGTGGGATTACCTGTAAGCAACACCACCGTCTTAAATATGGGTGTGGCCGGTATCCCCATGAAGTAATTTTTATCTGAACCTACCAAATTGATAATTGAAGGACAACCAGTTAATGATGAGACTTTGATAGTCTCTAAAACAACACCTCTCCCTTTATTGGGAAGACAGACTTTGTGCAAACTAGGAGCCACAATTTATTGCATAAAGGAAGGAATGTTCATGCGAGCTCCCTCCAAATAAAATCCATCAGTTCTTTAATGGGATTAAAGAAGAGAAAAGGGAGGATAACAAAGAAAAGGCGGCCCTCTATTGTTGGCAATTGAATGGCAACTTCTATTCCCCCTTGATACATGAAGTTATACAAAACTTAAAAGCTAAATTTGACTCTAATACTGAAGAATTGATGTATATAATTTTGACAAGCTTTGAGGCAGTTCAGCTTCACTGTACAGCCTGGTACACTCGACAAAAAGCTGAAACTTACCAGTGTTTGGTACAATCCTTTTTAAATAGAGAAGAAATAGTAGAAGCTATGCCCCGCATTTATTTTGGACCAGGAGGATTGGGGGTAGCCATTGTTTTGACACCCTTACAGCAGCAGCGGTATAGAGAAGAGAACTCAACACCCCATCTGACATTGGCTGTAAAACCGCCAACGAAACCTAAAGATATGGGTCCGATGATTGTAGGAATAGAAAAAGAAAAACAGCAACAAGGCTATCAACCTTGGGCAGTAATAAAATTGCAAAATGTTCAGATAGACTTTATCACCCACAACAGGGGGATTCTCCAGTGGAAAGGTAAAAATCATGCCTCCACTTTTGAAAAACAGCAATCCCCGGAACAACCAAGCCCTAAGCTGCCAATGGCATTGAATCAAGTATCTTCTGAACTTTGGGCAAAGCATAAGAATCATGTTGGGCAAGTACATTCTGCAGTACCCCATCGGGTACAATTGATAAAGAACGCCATGTTACCAAGCATTAGGCAGTACAGACTGCCTCCAGAGGCAGAAAATGGGATAGAGCCAGTCATTTCTGCATTGTTGGAACAAGGAGTTTTAGAAAAGACACAGAGCCCGTGTAACACTCCGATACTGCCCATACCAAAGGTTAATAGGCCAAATGAATGGAGATTTGTGCAAGATCTGAGAGCTATTAATAAGATAGTAGTCCCTATCACCCCTGTGGTACTGGACACCAACATTATACTATCTGCTATACCACCAACAGCAACTGTCTTTACTGTGATAGACCTGTGTTCAGCCTTTTTCTCCATCCCGTTAAATCAAGAAAGTCAGTATCTGTTTGCTTTCACCCACAAGAAGCAGCAGTACACATAGACCAGGTTGCCCCAAGGATACACCGAAAGCCCCGCAGTATATGCAGCAGCAGTAAAAAGAGACCTCGAAGACTGTTCATTATCAGACCAGTCTGTGCTGTTGCAGTATGCGGACGATTTGCTTGTGGCTTCCAGCCACGGATACAGGTGCATGCAAGATTCTCTGAAACTGTTACAGCACCTATGTGAAAGAGGGCACCGAGTGTCGTTACAAAAGTTACAATTTTGTCAGACTCAAGTCCAGTACCTGGGTTTTCACATATCTCAAGGGCAGAGGCAGCAAGAACCAGAAAGAATTCAGACAATTCAAAGTGCCACCATACCAAAGACAAAGAAGGATATCTTGTCATTTTTGGGGATGGTTGGGTACTGTAGACAATGGATCCCCGATTATCGAGAATGGGATGCGGTCCTAAGATCAGCTGCCTTAAATGATGCCCCACCCAAAGTGGAGTGGACCCCAGAGAGAGAGGAGGCATTTAAACAGTTAAAGAAAGCCATTACTAATGCGCCGGCGTTGGGATTTCCGAATTATGGAAAACCTTTTCAGATGTATGTGAATGAGAAAGAAGGATTTGCAACAGCAGTACTAACCCAAGAACATGGTGGGGGAAATAGACCAGTTGCTTATTATTCGGTTTTGCTGCCACCAGTGGTAAGGGGAATGCCAGCATGTCTACGTGCTGTAGCTGCTACTGCGGTCATGGTGGAGAAGTCGGTATCCATTGTTTTGGACTATCCATGTACTGTCATTACAGCCCATGCTGTGTTATTACTTTTGAATTCAGCCGCCACACAACACTTTACAGCGTCTAGAAGAACAGGTTATGAAGTATTACTGCTGTCACACCCTAACTATACCTTTCGACGCGCACCAGTAGTAAACCCAGCCACCTTCCTCCCTACTAAAGAAGTAGAGGATCCAGACTAGCATGATTGTCTGTTAACAGTGGAAATAGCCACCTTACCAAGACCCGATTTGCTCACAGAGCCAATGGACAATCCTGATCTTATTCTCTATACGGATGGATCATCGTACAGACCGTCGGATGATTTGCTTTTGGCAGGCTATGCTATTGTAAACCCTCACGAAACTGTTGAAGCATTTGCCCTGCCTCCCGGAACCTCGGCTCAGGCTGCTGAATTGTTTGCCCTCACTAGAGCTTGTATAATAGCTAAAGATCAAACTGCTAATATTTATACTAATTCTAGATATGCATTCGGTGTGGTCCATGATTTTGGACAACTGTGGAAAAACAGAGGCTTTATCACCTCTGGTGGAAAGCATATTAAGCACTCTCAACTGGTGCTTAATCTATTAGACGCCATTCAGTTGCCAAATAAGGTAGCCGTTATCAAATGTGCAGTTCACACAACCGGTGAGGATGAAGTATCAGTAGGAAATAGGAGGGCTGACGAGGCAGCTAAACAGGCCGCTTCGGCACAGGCAGACTGCCTTCAAGCAGTCTCCCCTCCACAGATGCTTGACATCCAACAACTTAAAACAGCCCAACAACAAGTTACTATACAAGAAAGAAGGACTTGGGAACACCAAGGTTGTTTTCTCAAAAATGACATTTGGTGTCACCCTGATGGGCGAACTGTTTGCCCTAGGTCTCTATTTTTGCCCCTGTCTCGCTTAGCACTCGGTCAGGCTCACATGGGCAAAGGAGGGATGATACATGCTATTAATGCACAGTGGTATGCACCAGGAATAACAGTATTAATTGAAAAAATTGCTAGAACATGCCAAATTTGTCAACAAAATAACAGAGGTAAAACACCTGCTGAATATGATCATCTACCCCAACCAAGTATGCCCTTTGAAAATTTGCAAATTGATTTTGTTCACATGCCTCCAGTATCCGGTCTCAAGTATCTATTAGTTATAATAGATAGGTTCACAAGGTGGGTAGGGGCGTACGCCATTAGGAGAGACGATGCCCGAACAGTAGTAAAAAATTCTATTTAAAGAAATAGTACCAAGATATGGGATACCTATGGGAATCAACAGTGACAGGGGAACACACTTCACAGGAAAAATAGTGAAAAATCTTGCAGAAGCATTAGGATTCCAGTGGAAGTTACATATACCATATCAGCCACAGTCCTCGGGAATTGTAGAGAGAGTAAATGGGATAATAAAATCTACCCTTACCAAGGTATGTCAGGAGACAGGACTAAAGTGGCCAGATGCCTTACCATTGGTACTGTATACAATGAGAAACAAAAAAAAACGAAACACTGGTCTGACACCACATGAAGCCTTGTGGGGAAGACCAATGCCTACCGGCGTAAAACCACCACTGGTGGCTGAAAAAATAGCATTAATTTGGAATGATGAAAAATCACTAAAGTATGCTCAAGCCATGTGTGAAATAGCAAGGAGTCTGCACGAACAAATAAAGCAGACACAGGTGTCCCCGTCGGAAGGAAATATGCACCCTTTCAGACCTGGAGATCAAGTGTTAGTAAAAACATTAAATAAAGAATCCTTTTCTCCTAGGTGGAAAGGACCGTATCAGATAATCCTCACAACACGAACCGCTTTGAAGTTGGAAAAGCACCCGAACTGGGTGCATGCAACCCGTTGTAAATATTATTTCCCCGACGAATCACAGCTGAAAGAAAAGGCATTGAACCAGGACGAGCTACGGTCGCCCGACTAAGAAAACAGCCATCTTCTCGCTAAAGAACTATACCTGCCCTTATTTTGTGTTCACTCCCAATTGTGTATTGTGGACTTAAAAGTATCTATAGTTACCCAAAAGTCCAGGGATGAATGTCAGAACTCATTTGTATGCCAGTTTGGGCCTTTATTATTTGGGTTACTGTTACTATCGTGCTTGCGTGTTGTTATTGTAACGAATTAGTTCAAGAGTGTTATAGAAGTAAACAGAAAAGGGAAGATGAGGCGAGACTCTTGGAAAAACTATAAGCGGACATTGGGCATTCTGATCATTTTAGCAGTAAAGAAAGTCAGACAGGAAGAAGAATTACTTGAAGAAACAGGTACACCCATTGTATGTTTAAAGAAATGATCAGACAGTTGTTGAGAGCCGAGCTAGAAAGGAAAATATTATCCTTCCATGCTGACACATGGGAAAGGTTGCTGAAAATCAATCAGAAGGATAAGCTTCTTAATTTAACCATTAAACCCCAAGAAAGATATACCAGTTGTGATTCAAAAGGATGTAACATAACTATGGAAATAGTAAATAAGACGAGACAAGAAATTTGGTGTCAGTTCCAAGTAATGCCCCAGTGTTTTAGACAGAACTTTTGGTACCCAGAGTTTAAAGGAGATTGGGTTGATGAAAAGAATTTGACACATCATCATAGGGGATGTGCTAGGTGGCCATTCGGAATGGTATGTCCTTATCAAACTGCCATATACGAACCATGCTCACTACAGCACTCCATTGGAGTATGTAAGTGGGAACTGAAGCCAACAAATGACACTGAGATTACGGAAATTGGACAGAATGAGATCTGTATGACAGGAAATAAACCTGTCTATCTGGATGGAATTCTGTATAGGCCACCCATTAATAAATGCGTGAAAGGAGTCTACACCCTGTATGACCCTGAAGAAAAAAGAACTTATACCTTCGGGCAATGGCAAAATGTAGAAAAATATCTGTCTGTGCACAAGATTGAACCCTTACCCCCTGTAATTAATTTGACCAGACTGCACAATTTGATACGTAATGACAAGCAAATTGAGGAAGCGCTGTCAAAAAGAGGCAGAGACATCCACCAATTTAGAGTCGAAATGAGTTACAAGAAGGGGCAGCTAGTAAGAATCGCAGATGAAGTTACCTCTTTGACGGTACACCACTGGTGGGATGTGTTTTTCGGATGTTCCCCAAAAGTTTCCGCAGTACTGAAGCTAGCTGTACACCCCATAATAATCATGGGTGTAGTTATGCTTACATTGTTAATAATCATTTGTGGAATATGGATAAAATTGAAAAAATTAATTAGTCAAGTAATGAGCCTGGTATCCCAAGTAGAAAGGAAAAGTGTGTCCATGAAAGGAAGGTTAAATCACATAGAGGGAAAAGTAGACGATTACAATGAAGAGGAATGTCTTAAAATGCGACCCTACCCTGAGGGGTATGAACCCCCTTTTGAACAAGAAAAGAATGTATAAGAAATTGTGTTGATCTAGTAAAAGATCAACAAGGAGGGAATTGTGGAAGAAAACGATCTATGTCCTATTATAAAGGAAAGGGTTAAGTTCACTTTTTGCTGAGTTTGTAGAATTAGTGGTGCTAGAAAAGAAAACACCCAAACCTCTCAGATCTTGGAACAAAGAATGTTGTAAATACATGACTATCTAGTGTTTACATGAGTTTCCAGATACCCTGCTTATCAGAAAACGGACAGGGAGAAACTATGCAAGGACAAGATAAAGTGTGCCTCCTGGAATGACCTTTGTATTTACAGGATGTATGATTAATGCTCATATGAGGTGTTTTAGATAAAGTTCTTGCTTTGATTGCATTTACAAGAATGTATGATTAATGTATTTGTGTGGTGTGTTTTAGATAAAATTCCTGTTTCAACTGTATAAAGAGAGAGCGGGTTTTCTTGTAAAACTCAGAGTTTGGCCTCAGTGCAGACTGAGCGGACTCTCCGAGATATCTTGTTAGAAAATAAAATTCTCTCGAAGTACAATTCTGAAAGTCTCCGCCTGAGTTAATTTAAGCTAAATATTTCCTCGACACTTTCACCTGTCCTAATATCTCCTTATGTGGCTCGGTGTCAAATTTTGCTTGATAATCAATCCTGTGAAGTGCCTTGGGACGTTTTACTGTGTCAAAGGCGCTATATTAATTCCAGAGATGTTGTTGAAGTTGTTGACTGCTCATTGAGCTATGGTCACATGGGTGCCTTTCACTCACTGTCACCTTACCCAAGTTAGCCACTCCTTTTTTCTCTGCCAAATTCCTCCCCTCTCTCCTCCTCTCATATTTCCCGCACAAGGCGCACAAGACCCTCCCCACGACCTAAGTTCGGGTTACCACCCCTGAGAACAAGTGGAGTGCAAAGTAACGCGCTCCACTTGCTCTGTGGGGCACGAGCGGGGGGGAAGGAATCAGTGAGGGGATGCAGCGTTACGCGGTGGGACGTATAGCTCTGCCACGTAGAAGGGGCCGTCCCCTTCATTAAAGGGGAGGGCCAATCTGCCGACTCTGTGGATCCCTACCTGGACTACCGGGGAGCGGGTTACCGTGGCATCAGCGGAGTGCCAGGCTGCAAGATCGTGGCACGGACCCCGCGGTCCAGCATGCAACAAGCCACGATTTTTTTTTGTACTTTTAAAATCGCCACCTCCCCTTTAAATGTCACCCCGTGCGCAGCCTACAGCCCAGTACGTGCCCCCTGAACCGTCAGCACCCCGACGCAGCTTCAGAGGGACGCGACAGAATCTTCGCTCCGCAGTGAAAACGGGTCGCTGCGCACGGCGATGACGTCATCATTGCCGGCGCTGCGGAGCAGGGCGCTACCGGTTACCGCCGCCGCCAAACTCCCGCGGAATTCAGCGGAAGTGATTGGGGTGCCATGCCCGCCCGGATAAAACGTTGTTTGTGCCCCATTAGTGCACTAGCGGGAGGCGCAAGCACCCCATATTTCTCGTCCATGCAATCAAACAGCATGGAAGAAGGCCATTCAGCCCATCGTGCCTGTGCCAGATCTTTGAAAGAGCTGTCCAATTAATCCCATTCCCCTGCTCTTGCCCCACAGCCCTGCAAATGTTTCCGTTTCAAGTATTTATTCAATTCCCTTACGAAACTTACTCTTGAATATTCTGCCAGCACCCTTTCAGATCATAACAACATTGCAGCCACTTAACGACTCAGCCACTGGAGCAGTGCTTGCTGTGGCTATTGTATTCTTTACAGTCAGTGAAGTACTTTTGAAACGCACAGTCACTGCTGTAATGTAGGAAACACAACGGCCAATCTGCGCACAGCAAGGTCCCACAAACAGCAATGAGATCATGACTAAACAATCTGCTTTGTAGTGGCGTTGGTTGAGGGATAACTATTGGCCTGGACACCGGGGATAACTCCCCTGCTCTTTGTGAAAATAGTGCCATGGGATCTTTTGTGTCCACCTGAGAGGAAAGATGGGACCTCGGTTTAAGGTCTCATCCGAGAGACGGCACCTCCGACAGTGCAGCATTCCCTCAGCACTGCACTGGAGTATCAGCCGAGATTATGTGCTCAAGTCTCTGGAGTGGGACTGGAACCCACAACCTTCTGACTCAGAGGCGAGAGTGCTGCCAGTAATGTGACATTTACCGAATGAAGCGACACTTCCCCTTTCAGAGCTGCACTGACAAGCAGGTGACAAGTTACCCAAGTTAAACCTCAAAAGATACTGCTCGGGATCCCATTTCAAGTTTATCAATGGAGATAAAGTTCATTCGAAGCTTTGGCCGAAGCAAGACAGAATGTTTGCTCGAACGTTACCCATGTACCCTTCACTAAAATCCATGGCTTTCCTATTCAATTGTACAACAGGGTGAGCAGTTTATTCATGTTTCTCTATTGATCAGAAGGTCAGTGCCTAATGTATCACAAAGTAACCGGATGTGGTGGGGGTGAGGGGGGAGGTCACTGAGTCACTGAGTAAAGTGTTCTGTTTAGTTCAGTTGGATACAAAACTGTCCAAATCCCTTCCCCTCTACCCCCTGCCCCCACCGCTAGAATGAAACATTCAGTGAGCTGGAGGAACTATTGTTGCAATTGCAATCTCATTGTTACCGTGGAAACGGTATCTTGGGAATGCAATTACGTAAGATTTCAGTTGCCAGAATAATTTCAGCTCCCCTCACCTCACACGGAGGTTAAACTGCTGAAATAGTTCAACTGTTGCTGGGATGTTTTTTACAAGGCTATGAGCCGAGATTCTTTCTGATCTCATTTCCTCTTCTCCCCACCCTGCTGTCCCTTCAATCGAGATTCATTTAGAATGTCACTGTTTCCAGCACTCGGATATGTATCTATCGCTGGTCACAACACTGGGTTTGACTGATACCATTTTCTTCTTTAATGGCCTGCTGTGTAACGAGGTTCGCAATAAACCCACTACAAGACCCAGGGACTGTTAGAATTAACACTTCAAAAGCAGTATGTGGTGCAAAAGGATTATGTCCGAGATTCAATTTCCTATATTAAATGCAGGGATAAAAAGAAAATGTTTGGATAGTTTTTTGTTAGGTAAGGGTATCAAGATTTTCAGCGTTCCACCATTGGCAGCCATGCCTTCAGTTGCCTAGGCACTAAGCTCTGGAATTCCCTCCCTAAACCTCTCTGCCTCTCCATTTCTTTCTCCTCCAACACGCTCCTTAAAACCTACCTCTTTGACTAAGCTTTTGGTTACCTGTCCTAAAATTTCCTCATGTGGTTCGCTGTCAAATTCTTTGTCTTATAACATTCCTGTGAAGTGCCTTGGGACGTTTTATTACATTAAAGGCACTATATGAATACAAGTTGTGATTGTTGATATGGAGCTAAGGCAGGTAAATGGAATCGAGGTGTAGATTAGCCATGATCTAATTAAATAACATACTCCTGTTCCTATGTACCGAAGTGAACTGAACTAAACAGAACACTTCAAACATATTCAGCCATCCCCAATTTGCAGTACATAGAAGTACTATTTGACTTATATTTTTCCCATGGTGGGGGGTGAGGTGATTCCCCACCTTTACTGCTTCTTGCAGGACAGCAAAAGGCTTGTGATTCCACCGTGATTGTCGTCATCCTCTCGTTGAAGAATGGGAGTTTTGGGCACACAGAGGTCCCAGAGAGAGGAGCTATAGAATGTCATCACTATTGTCTAAAGAAGAAATGGGCAACACTTTCAGCCCACGACGACCCTCTCCCCACCACCACCTGTAGCTGATTTTTTGATGGATGTTCTGAGTCGTGTTCTGAGTCGTGTCTCCACCTCTTTGTGCCTCCAATTCCCAGTGCCTGACTGTATGACAATCAGATATATTTCGGGGAAATATAGCCTCCGATCTATTTCCCATGATTTGTGTCCTTTTAGTGCTGGACACAGGTGTCTATCATCATCATCATCATCATCATAGGCAATCCCTCGGAATCGAGGAAGACTTGCTTCCACTCTTAAAATGAGTCCTTAGGTGGCCGAACAGTCCAATACAAGAATTACAGTCCCTGTCACAGATGGGACAGATAGTCGTTGAGGAAAGGGGTGGGTGGGACTGGTTTGCCGTACGCTCTTTCCGCTGCCTGCGCTTGTTTTCTGCATGCTCTCGGCAATGAGACTCGAGGTGCTCAGCGCCCTCCCGGATGCTCTTCCTCCACTTAGGGCAGTCTTGGGCCAGGGACTTCCAGGGGTCTGTGGGGATATTGCATTTTTTCAGGGCGGCTTTGAGGGTGTCTATGTAACATTTCCGCTTTGTAACATCTCCACTACCAAGGCATGAAACGTTATAACTCTGGCTGATGCCAGGCACACACACACACTTACACTGACACATTCATACTCGCACTCGCACTCGCACTCGCACACACACTCTCTCACAAAACATTACACACTTGTAAGCACACACACACACAAACACTCTCACTCACACACCCATACTCACATTCATACACTCACACACTCACACTCATTCACTCACACTCTCATACTCACACTCACACACTCACACATTCATACTCACACATTCACTTACTCACACACTCATACTCACACACTCACACACTCATACTCACACACTCACACTCTCTCACAGAACAATACACACATGCAAGTAAACACACACATACATATTCTCACTCACGCTTGTGCACTCACACTCACTCTACCACACACATACACACTCTCACAGAACATTACACATATACTTGCTGATAATTCATTAAATCTGCCTAATAATAAATTATCTCCAACATTAACTGTGTTTGTTTCATACACCAGCCGCCATTCCTATTACTTACACCCTTTGTCCTGCATGCTAGAGGGGACAGATACAAAGGTGGAGATTTAATTAATTTAGCATTGACTTTGCACGAGTGTACTTTGTGGAATTCACCTGACAGTTGAAGACCAGTTTTTGCTTCAATGTTTTTCCACAGCAAGGAACCATTTCCTAAGCTGGTGCCGGGTTTTAAAGCTGGCGGTCATGTCATATATAAGAACATAAGAAATAGGAGCAGGAGTTGGCCATACGGCCCCTCGAGCCTGCTCCGCCATTCAATAAGATCATGGCTGATCTGATCATGGACTCAGCTCCACTTCCCTGCCCACTCTCCATAACCCCTTACCCCCTAATCATTCAAGAAACTATCTATTTCTGTCTTAAATTTATTCAATGTCCCAGATTCCACAGCTCTCTGAGGCAGCGAATTCCACAGATTTACAACCCTCTGAGAGAAGAAATTTCTCCTCAACTCTGTTTTAAATGGGCGGCCCCTTATTCTAAGATCATGCCCTCTAGTTCTAGTCTCCCCCATCGGTGGAAACATCCTCTCTGCATTCACCTTGTCAAGCCCCCTCATAATCTTACACGTTTCGATAAGATCACCTCTCATCCTTCTGAATTCCAATGAGTAGAGGCCCAACCTACTCAACCTTCCCTCATAAGTCAACCCCCTCATCCCCAGAATCAACCTGCTGAACCTTCTCTGAACTGCCTCCAAAGCAAGTATATCCTTTCGTAAATATGGAAACCAAAACTGCACGCAGTATTCCAGGTGTGACCTCACCAATACCCTGTATAACTGTAGCAAGACTTCCCTGCTTTTATACTCCATTCCCCCTTGCAATAAAGGCCAAGATACCATTGGCCTTCCTGATCACGTGCTGTACCTGCATACTATCCGTTAGTGTTTCATGTTCATCATGTCTTCGCACGGTTTGTTTTCTGGTATGACCCACCTGAGCTGAACATGGCTGAGCTCCTAGCCACAGTTACTTTCACAAAGATTGACACATACCTGTCGTGCAATGGGTCTTCCTGAATGGTTCTTAATCTTAAATATGTTCACTGGAATGTCCTATGGGGTTGTGCCGATCTGCCACTGTAACTTTGGTGGTAACAACAACTTGTATTTATATAGCACCTATACATAGTAAAACATCCCAATGCACTTCACAGGAGCGTATCCGACAACATTTGATGCCAAGTCACACAAGGACATATTCGGACAGGTGACCAAAAGCTTGGTTAAAGAGGCAGCTTTTAAGAAGTGTCTTAAAGGGGGAAAGAGAGGTAGACAGCTAAAGATGTTTAGGGAGAGAATCCCAGAGCTTAGGGCCCAGACAGATGAAGGCACAGCCACCAATGGTGGAGCGATGGAAATCAGGGGGATGTGCATGAGGTCAGAATTGAAACCAAGGCTTCTTCGGCAGCACCTTCCAAGCCCAACTTTCATTTCCCACACCAACCATCTTGTGCTGTCTATGAAACTGTTCCAACATCATTTTGTCTAAGCAGCCAGAGCAGAATCCAGGCCATCCATTGGGCTAAATTTCTAGCCAGGTTTCTGAGGTGCCTTCGAGTGCTGTTTTTAAGTTTGTTAATGGAGGGATTGAAAAGAGAAGTGGGTTATAAATGTGACGTTATCCACTTTGGTGGTAAAAACAGAGAGACAGACTATTATCTGAATGGTGACAGATTAGGAAAAGGGGAGGTGCAACGAGACCTGGGTGTCATGGTACATCAGTCATTGAAGGTTGGCATGCAGGTACAGCAGGCGGTTAAGAATGCAAATGGCATGTTGGCCTTCAGAGCGAGGAGATTTGAGTACAGGGGCAGGGAGATGTTACTACAGTTGTACAGGGCCTTGGTGAGGCCACACCTGGAGTATTGTGTACAGTTTTGGTCTCCTAACCTGAGGAAGGACATTCTTGCTGTTGAGGGAGTGCAGCGAAGGTTCACCAGACTGATTCCCGGGATGGCGGGACTGACATATTAAGAAAGACTGGATCAACTGGGCTTGTATTCACTGGAGTGCAGAAGAATGAGAGGGGATCTCATAGAAACGTTTAAAATTCTGATGGGTTTAGACAGGTTAGATGCAGGAAGAATGTTCCCAATGTTGGGGAAGTCCAGAACCAGGGGGTCACAGTCTAAGGATAAGGGGTAAGCCATTTAGGACCGAGATGAGGAGAAACTTCTTCACCCAGAGAGTGGTGAATCTGTGGAATTCTCTACCACAGAAAGTTGTTGAGGCTAATTCACTAAATATATTCAAAAAGGAGTTAAATGTAGTCCTTACTACCATGGGGGATCAAGGGGTATGGCGAGAAAGCAGGAATGGGGTACTGAAGTTGCATGTTCAGCCATGAACTCATTGAATGGCGGTGCAGGCTCGAAGGGCCAAATGGCCTACTCCTGCACCTATTTTCTACATTTCTATGTTTTTTCTATGGAAGCATAGGACGATATGAGAGACAATTAGCCCGTTGGAGGGTAAAGTGGCTTCTGCGGATCTATCTGGAGCTGTTCCTCATCTCCTATGTGGAAATCTGTACATAAAAATCATGCCTCGAACATGATCCATTGTACTGCAAACATTGCACTTCGAAGAATATATCAAAAAAGAAGCGACGGAATAAAGCTATTCATTTCCTGCTGGTTGTTCTGATCTGGCCTCAACGACGGCAGGAATATAGAAAAATAGAAACATAGAAAATAAGTGCAGGAGTAGGCCATTCGGCCCTTCGAGCCTGCACCACCATTCAATAAGATCGTGGCTGATCATTCATCTCAGTCACCCTTTCCTGCTTTCTCACCATACCCCTTGATCCCTTTAGCCATAAGGGCCAAATCTAACTCCCTCTTGAATATATCTAACGAACTGGCATCAACGACTCTCTGAGTGAAGAAGTTTCTCCTCATCTCGGTCCTAAATGGCTTACCCCTTATCCTTAGACTGTGACCCCTGGTGCTGGACTTCCCCAACATCGGGAACATTCTTCCTGTACCTAACCTGTCCAGTCCCGTCAGAGTTTTATATGTTTCTATGAGATCCCCTCTCATTCTTCTAAACTCCAGTGAACACAGGCCCAGTTGATCCAGTCTCTATTCATATGTCAGTCCTGCCATCCCATGAATCAGTCTGGTGAGCCTTTGCTGCACTCCCGCAATAGCAAGAATGTCCCTCCTCAGAATAGGAGGCCAAAACTGAACACAATATTCCAGGTGAGGCCTCACTAAGGCCCTGTACAACTGCAGTAAGACCTCCCTGCTCCTATACTCAAATCGTCTAGCTATGAAGGCCAACATGCCATTTGCCTTCTTCACCGAATGCTGTACCTGCATGCCAACTTTCAATGACTGATGAACCATGACACACTGGTCTCATTGCATCTCCCCTTTTCCTAATCTGCCGCCATTCAGATAATATTCTGCCTTCATGTTTTTGCCACTAAAGTGGATAACTTCACATTTATCCACATTATACTGCATCTGCCATGCATTTGCCCACTCACCTAACCTGTCCAAGTCACCCTGCAGCCTCTTAGCATCCTCCTCACAGCTCACACAGCCACCCAGCTTAATGTCAGCTGCAAACTTGGAGATATTACACTCAATTCCTTCATCTAAATCATTGATGTATATTGTAAATAGCTGGGATCCAAGCACTCAGCCCTGCGGCACCCCACTAGTCACTGCCTGCCATTCTGAAAAGGACCTGTTTATTCTGACTCTCTGCTTCTGTCTGCCAACCAGTTCTCTATCCACATCAATACATCACCCCAATATCATGTGCTTTAATTTTGCACAACAATCTCTTGTGTGGGACCTTGTCAAAAGCCTTTTGAAAGTCCAAATACACCACATCCACTAGTTTTCTCTTGTCCACTCTACTAGTTACATCCTCAAAAAATTCTAGAAGATTTGTCAAGCATGATTTCCCTTTCATAAATCCATGCTGACTTGGACCGATCCTTTCACTGCTTTCCAAATGCGCTGCTATTTCATCTTTAATAATTGATTCCAACATTTTCCCAACTACTGATGTTGGGCTAACTGGTCTATAATTCCCTGTTTTCTCTCTCCCTCCTTTTGTAAAAAGTGGTGTTACATTAGCTAACCTCCAGTCCATAGGAACTGATCCAGAGTCGATAGACTGTTGGAAAATGATCACCAATGCATCCACTATTTCGAGGGCCACTTCCTTAAGTACTCTTGGATGCAGGCCCCCGAGATTTATCGGCCTTCAATCCCATCAATTTCCCTAACACAATTTCCTGACCAATAAGGATTTCCTTGAGTTCCTCCTTCTCGCTAGGCCCTCAGTCCCTTAGTATTTTCGGAAGGTTATTTGTGTCTTCCTTCGTGAAGACAGAACCAAAGTATTTGTTCAATTGGTCTGCCATTTCTTTGTTCCCCATTATAAATTCACCTGATTCTGACTGCAAGGGACCTACGTTTGTCTTCACTAATCTTTTTCTCTTCACATATCTATCGAAGCTTTTTCAGTCAGTTTTTATGTTCCCAGCAAGCTTCCTCTTGTACTCCATTTTCCCCCTCTTAATTAAACCCTTTGTCCTCCTCTGCTGAATTCTAAATTTCTCCCAGTCCTCAGGTTTGCTGCTTTTTCTGGCCAATTTATATGCCTCTTCCTTGGCTTTAACACTATCCTTAATTTCCTTTGTTAGCCACGGTAGAGCCACCTTCCCCGTTTTATTTTTACTCCAGACAGGGATGTACAATTGTTGAAGTTCATCCATGTGATCTTTAAATGTTTGCCATTGCCTATCCACAGTCAACCCTTTAATTATCATTCACCAGTCTATTCTAGCCAATTTATGTCTCATACCATCAAAGTTACCTTTCCTTAAGTTCAGGTCCCTAGTCTCTGAATTAACTGTGTCACTCTCCATCTTAATAAAGAATTCTACCATATTATGGTCATTCTTCCTCAAGGGGCCTTGCACAACAAGATTGCTAATTAGTCCTTTCTCATTGCACATCACCCAGTCTAGGATGGCCAGCTCTCTAGTTGGTTCCTCAACATATTGGTCTAGAAAACCATCTCTAATACACTCCAGGAAATCCTCCTCCACGTAATGCTACCAGTTTGGTTAGCCCAATCTATATGTAGATTAAAGTCGCCCATGATAACTGCTGTACCTTTATTGCACGCATCCCTAATTTCTTGTTTGATGCTGTCCCCAACCTCACTACTACTGTTTGGTGGTCTATACACAACTCCCACTAGCATTTTCTGCCCTTTGGTATTCCGTAGCTCCACCCTTACAGATTCCACATCATCCAAGCTAATGTCCTTCCTTACTATTGCATTAATTTCCTCTTTAACCAGCAACGCTACCCCAGCTCCTGCTGCCTGTGCAGTTAATTCGTCCACCTTATTATGAACACTCCTCGCATTGAGGCAGAGAGCCCTCAGGCTTGTCTTTTTAACACACTTTGCCCTTTTAGAATTTTGTTGTAATGTGGCCTTTTTTGATTTTTGCCTTGGGTTTCTCTGCCCTCCAATTTTACTTTTCTTCTTTCTATCTTTTGCTTTTGCCCCCATTTTACTTCCCTCTGTCTCTCTGCATAGGTTCCCATCCCCCTGCCATATTGTTTAACCCCTCTCCAACAGCACTAGCAAACACTCCCCCTAGGCCATTAGTTCCGGTCCTGCCCAGGTGTCGACAGTCCGGTTTGTATTGGTCCCACCTCCCCCAGAACCGGTTCCAATGTCCCAGGAATTTGAATCCCTCTCTCCTGCACCACTCATCAAGCCACGTATTCATCTGAGCTATCCTGCGATTCCTACTCTGACTAGCATGTGGCACTGGTAGCAATCCTGAGATTACTACCTTTGCGGTCCTGCTTCATAATTTAACTCCTAGCTCCCTAAATTCAACTTGTAGGATTTCATCCCGTTTTTTACCTATATCATTGGTACTTATATGCACCATGACAACTGGCTGTTCACCCTTCCCCTCTAAAATGTCCTGCACCTTCTCCGAGACGTCCTTGACCCTTGCACCAGGGAGGCAACATACCATCCTGGAGTCATGATTGCGGCTGCAGAAACGTCTATCTATTCCCCTTACAATAGAATCCCCTACCACTATAGCTCTCCCACTCTTTTTCCTGCCCTCCTGTGCAGCAGAGCCACCCACGGTGCCATGGACTTGGCTGCTGCTGCTCTCCCCTGATGAGTCATCCCCCCCAGCAGCACCCAAGGTGGTGTATCTGTTTTGGAGGGAGGTGACCACAGGGGAGCCCTGCACTACCTTCCTTCCACTGCTCTGCCTGATGGTCACCCATTCCCTATCTGCCTGAGTAACCTTTACCTGTGGTGTGACTAATTCACTAAATGTGCTATTCACAACATCCTCAGCATTGTGGATACTCCAGTGCCGCAATTTAAACCAGGAGTTTAAACCAGCAACCAATCTGCAGAAACCTCCCTTGACTGTTGACCCTCAGAATATGCCTATTGGGACCATTTTTCCACAGAGAGTACCTGAGAAGTAATCTTAAAGGGATAGGCCAGGTTAAACACAACCCCATGTTAGCAGCTAATCATCACAATCAGTGCCCAGTGTACCTGTGAGCAGCATAAACTGGGATCAACTAGTGGTTCTGTAAAGAGATTGTATTTAACAACTGTTACCCAATGGGTACAAGCAACCAAGTCCACGACGTAATAAACATCAGAACATTTAGTTTCATACCTGCTTATAGAATTGCATTATATTAATAAATACAGCTCATTTATACAGACCACTCCTTGTAATTCAAAGATGCTTAATTCTATAGAGCGGTTAAGTCAATAGTTCTCAGCACTAAATTCCCACTTTCTTGTGTTATTCATGCTGATTAATTCAAATTACTCGATAATTGAGTTGTCAGGAGTAGACTGTATATCAGAAGTCTGTGTTATAATTAACACTCTGTCATGTCTGCTATAGGTACACCAGCTGGGGTAAGCGTTTCCAGCCCAGGCGAACCTGATTTTAAAAAAGCACTGGTATTGATTTCCAGAATGACCATGCTGAAACGGAAACCTGATCTTTCATTCCAATTTGAAATTTCAGCTCTTCTGCTGTTCGGTGAATTACAGTGGTACTAGTGATACCAGGTATGATAGAAATGTTTGCATAGGCTAGGCTTGTATTCCCATGAGTATAGAAGATTAAAGGATGATCTATTTTGAGGTGTTTAAGATGATTAAAGGATTTAAACTATTTCCTCTGGTGTGGGGGTGTCCAGAACAAAGGGGCATCGCCTTACAATTGGTTCAAGGAGGATACCAGGAAGCACTTCTTCACACACAGGGTCGTTAAAATCTGTAACCCTCTCCACCAAAAAGCTGTTGAGGCTATGTCAATTGAAAATTTGAAGGCAAGAGAATGATAGATTTTTGTTAGTTAAGGATATTAAGGGAAATGGAACCAAGGCGGGTCGATGGAGTTGAGATACAGAGCAGTCAAGATAACTGGAGACCAGCTCTGCCACTGGACCAAGACCTAGCTCTGTCAAGCCCGTGTGGTGGCTGGTGTGCAATGGCCACCACACGTTAAAAAAATCCACACCCAGGCATCTTCCACCCTTCAACATGTAGTTCTGGACCTGGAATATTAGGTCCTTCATTGAAACACCTGTGAACTCATCCCTTTTTGAAGTGGAAGCATGTCATCCTTGATATGAGGGACCGCCTATGATGATGATGCTGACAGATCAGTCACCATCTAATTGAATGGCAGAACAGGCTCGAGGGTCTGAATGGCCGAACCCTGTTCCTACGTTCCTGTGTAAAACCCTACCATGAAGTCACCCAACCAATATTTCTCGGTTTACCTTATCTTCTCTCCTACTCCTTTCAACCTTAGTGCTCTCTTGCGCAATAGGCCTCGGCCATTCACTTAGGTTTCTCAATTCTAAACAAATTTCAACAGATAATAAATGACCTTGTAGCAGCAGTGCTTGAGAACTGTCAGTTAAGCTGGCCAGACTGGCATATAAAAGCTGTTAATTCAATTACTGATATTAAAGAGCAAAATGTAAGCCCATCTCATTTGCAATTTAATCACCTATAATCTGCGGAGAGTTGTGGACTGTGGTTGCCTTTAGTTGGCAGTGGCACTTTAGCATCATGTGCGATTGGCTGAAAGCCATTTCTTATTAAACAACTGCCGGCGCTCACCTAAAATTAAAATGCTAATACGAGTGTTTGAACAGGTGCGACCAGCCCAATGCTAGCCGCAGTTAGGAATTAGGCAGCAAACAGTGCTGATTTACACAGGCAGGAGTGGCAGAAAATCCATTTACCTAGCACATTTAGCGTGTGATTGAGCTCAGTACAAATCTAACTCCATAAGTGTCAGTTTGATTCAGTTGGTCAAACTCTCAACTGGAAGCGGTGAGTTGGCAGCTCCACTCCCGGGCTCCAGTGTATATTTAGGCTGTCGCATCAGTATAGCACTGAGGCTGTGCTTCATTATCAGAACGTAAAGAAAGACTTGCATTTATATCGCACCTTTCATGACCACCGGACGTCTCAAAGCACTTTACAGCCAATGAGGTACTTTTGGAGTGTAGTCACTGTTGTAATGTAGGAAACGTGGCAGCCAATGTGCGCACAGCAAGCTCCCACAAACAGCAATGTGATAATGACCAGATAATCTGTTTTAGTGATTTTGGTTGATGAATAGATATTGGCCAGGACACTGGGGATGACTCCCCTGCGCTTCTTCGAAATAGTGCCATGGGATCTTTTACGTCCACCTCAGAGAGCAGAGGGGCCTCGGTTGAACGTCTGATCCAAAAGATGGCAGTGCATCATCATCTGACAGGACGGGACAGGTTAGATGTGGGAAGAATATTCCCGATATTGGGGAAGTCCTGAACCAGGGGACATAGTCTTAGGATAAGGGGTAGGCCATTTAGGACTGAGATGAGGAGAAACTTCTTCACTCAGAGAGTTGTTAACCTGTGGAATTCCCTGCCGCAGAGAGTTGTTGATGCCAGTTCGTTAGATATATTCAAGAGGGAGTTAGATATGGCCCTTATGGCTAAGGGGATCAAGGGGTATGGCGAGAAAGCAGGAAAGGGTTACTGAGGGAATGATCAACCATGATCTTATTGAATGGTGGTGCAGGCTCGAAGGGCCGAATGGCCTACTCCCACACCTATTTTCTATGTTTCTATGATCATAGGCGGTCCCTCATATTGAGGATGAATTGCTTCCACACAAAAAAGGGATGAGTTCACAGATGTTTAATTGAAGGACCTAACATTCCAGGGCCCGAACTACATATTGAAGGGTGGAAGATGCCTGTGCGTAGATTTTTTTAATGTGTGACGACAGTGCAGTGCTTCCTCAGCAGGGCATTGGAGTGCCAGCTTAGATTTATGTGCTCAAGCCCCTGGAGTGGAACTTGAACCCACAGCCTTCTGACTCAGAAACAAGTGTGTTACCAACTGAGCCACAGCTAACAATATACTAGATGGTAAACTGGAGCACACGTGTTCAGGATACAAGAGACGCCACAACACCACTTGAAGATTTGAAAGTTCTCCTCGTGTCCTAACCAGCATTCCTCCCTAAACCAGACTCAGACTGGTTATTCGTCTCACTCACTGTCTGTGGGGGCAGAGCTGTGTGCAAATTGGCTGCCGTGTTTTCCTACATAACAACATCACTTCAAAAAATAATTCTTCAATTGTGAAGTGTTTTGGGATGTCCTGATGTGGTGCTAAATAAATAGAAGTTCTTTCTATAACACTCGACTACCAACTAGGAATTCCACCTCCCTCTCTTTTGTGTTTGGCAAAAAGAAATTGCATTTATATAGTGCCAATCACAACAACAACAACTTGCATTTTTTTTATTTGGCACCTGTAACGTCCTAGTGCATTCATAGGAATTTTATCAAACAGAATTTGACACTGAGCCACATAAGATGATATTAGGGCAGGTGACCAGGAGCTTGGTCAAAGAGGTAGGTTTTAAGGAGGATCTTAAAGTAGGAGAGAGAGGGGTAGTGAAGTGGAGAGGTCTAGGGCCAGAATAAGAGCTTATGGCCAAGGCAGCTGAAGGCACAGCTGCCAATGGTGGAGCAATTAAAATCAGGTATGCGTGAAAGGCCAGAATTGGAGGAGTGCAGATATATCGGAGGGTTGTGGGGCTGGAGGAGGTAACAGAGATAGGGAGGGGTGAGGGGTGGAAGGATTTGAAATCAAGGATGGGAATCTTAAAATTGAGACGTTGCTGGACCGGGAGCCAATGTAGGTTAGCACAGGGGTGACATCCTCCCAGATAGCTGCCACCAATCTTCTATGGGGATTCTAGCCCTCAGTGCCCATTGGGCAGTCTCTCATGGCCCTCACTTCCACCAGCTGCACTTCTACTGATTCATCAGAAAATCTGATTGCCTTCGTAGCTGCTGACACCCTCAAGGCTGCTGCTCTCTCTGCTTTCTTGCTGAGAAGAGATGCTGCCATTTGAATGCTGCACCAGAACCTGTATTCTCCTTCCGCCCAGCGCAGGTGGTGTTCTGGCCTTCAAACCTCTCTGCGTGGCCAATTAAGGTTCTGGGAAGAAATTGCAGCAGGTCAGTGGCTGTTTCCCATTGATAGGTGTTAGGACCAACCTAGTCGCAAATCTCCCAGAGAGGGGAGGCCATTTGGGCCATCATGTCTGTGTCAGCCCTTTGCTAGTGCAAACAACAGCACCTCAGACAATGCAGCACTCCCTCAACAGCACACTGCAATGTCAATCTATATTATATGTTCAAGGCTGGTGAGGAGGAATTGAGCATACAATTAGAAGGTAAGAGTGCTACCATTATGCCACGCTGACACTTGTCCTCCTATATCTCCTGCCGTCCAGATCCAGGCCGACGATTCCAACATGGCTGACCAGAACATATAGGCACAATCTTTTGTCTTAATAGTATTGACTGTCCAACATTCCAGGTTTTTAGTCATTCCAGGTGGGAAAGGAAGGAGTCACTCTCATTTGGCAGACTGCAATTAGTGAGAAATATCCAGGTAGGAACAAAGCATAGTATTAGATTGGTGAGATCATGCACCCTTTTGTAATGCATTCCGCAGAAGCCCACAACAGCCTCTTCAGAAAGAACGGGAAGGATGAAGATTTGCCTTATCACGTCATCGAAGAATCTCAGTGACTGTTGTTCTGCAGGTAAATGACCTACATAAGGAAACATCTGCTGCAGGTCGGGGCCTGAAAAGGAGCATACCACTCCAGGGAGAAGCGCGAGCTGGTGCAGGAGGGCGATGGATGTGAAAAGGGTGACTGGATTGGACGTCACCATAACCCAGGTCGGTGGTTGGAGCATCGGCAGGTCAGGGCAAAGGAGCGGCAAGAGAATGCAGAGCAATGCAATCAGGGCCCAGGAGAGGCGAGAGTTCAGGGCCCAGAAGAGGCGAGGGCCCAGGGGTAGCACTGACTAGCCCACAATGCGATATGTGTGCGCATTAGGTCCGTGCAGCAGAGCTGGTGTGGAAATGTATTTTTATCTAAGCTGATACCACGCGGTATTTTTGTGCCCTTTGCAATATATAACAAAATGTAATCCTGGTCCTTCCAGAAATTTCTGCATAAAGCAGTCGGCTTGCAGAAACAGCTAAACCTAGCTTGAAATGGATGATAGCCACCAGACAGCTAGGAGACAAGTCCTGCTGAAGACAAGTACCACCCATGGTGCTTTCCTATTGTCTATACGACACCAGTTCCACTCCACCCCACCCTTTTCAAAGTACTCAAACCACCAGCCATTATCTCTTGTAGAGACCTCATCCATTTGATGCAAAAAGATAACTGACCAGGAAACTGGACAATCCTGACACAATGCAAGGCAGGTAATAGCTCATTACCACACTCTCATCGAGTGATGGCCGGCTGGCCAACTAATCATCTGGAAATATCTGGAAACCATGTCAGGACAAGGATGTAGTAATTAACTCTTTATCTGTAATCACTGACTGCGAAACAGAGCTAATACACAGGGAGAGGCCATAACTTGGATTTTACTGTATAAATATCTCATGAAATTGTACTATTGCGGGGGTGTTCACTTAGCCATTGACTGAGTGTGACCTTTCCCTTGTTAGCAAGTAAATTAAAGAAACTTCTGCCGGAGCTGAAGGTGTCTGAGTCGTTTATCGGGGGTCGAGATTTCGACACTGGTCTCCAGTCATCTTGATTAATTCTTGCCACTGGATCAAGACCTTGCTCTGTCAAGCCCGTGTGGTGGCTGGTATGCAACGGCCACCACACGTTAAAAAAATCCACACACAAGCATCTTCCACCCTTCAATATGCAGTTCGGGATTTGGAATATCAGGTCCTTCATTGAAACACCTGTGAATTCATTGAACTCATCCCTTTTTGGCGTGGAAGCAACTTATCCTTGATCCGAGAGATTGCCTAAGAAGAAGAATACACCAACAAATATCAAAGTATAAGCTAAAAGCATGTTGCCTTATGAAAGGTACTTACCGACTTTTTCATGCCCAGGGTCGGTGGCATGTGGTCTGCTGCCTCTGCCTCCTCCAACGCTTCCACTCCCAGCGCAACACTTCTCACTTTCTGCCCCCTGCGCCCCACCATTAGTAGCTGCTCCTTCAGACATCTCGTCCCCACCCTCCGGAGCTCCCTCCATTAACATCGCTGCCTTGCTGCCTCCTTTACTGCACTCAACAAGCTCCTTAAAACTGTCCTCTTCCAACGTGCCTTTGCCTCCTGCTGTGACCCTCTTCCTTCCACCCACAAATACCAGCTCCCACCGCCCCACCCTTGTGTCCACTCCAATCACCACTGTGTAGAGCACTCTGAGGAGTCTCCTCGCGTGTAATGAGCGCTATAGAAATGCAACTGGTTGTTGAACAGCAATTTAATGCTAAAATAAGCAATGAAGTACCAGTTGAGTTAATTATTTTTGGTATTGCTGGTGCTTCATAGGAGAACCGTTCTGACATTCTCACTTCGACAACGCTCATGAAAATGTCTCTTTTCAGCAAAGTAAGTTTAGTGCCTTTCTGCCTGGCATGCAGTGTTGTTGGAGTGTTAAAAGTATATTTGGCTAATTGGCTCTCTCCCGATAGCAATGCTGCAGCCGTACAGTTTCAGTACTGAGGGTGAGAAGCTGTCAGCTGGTGTTGTATCCGAGCCACTCCAACACGTTATTTCCATAGCTCTATCATTATGTCCCTTAATTTCAACTTTGGTGCCAGGCAGCTTCGCTTTTCTCACATTAATGAAAGGATTTACAAGTGTTCCATTTCCTCTGGTAGCAAACTGATTAACATTCATCATTTTTTTTAAATGTTGTTTTAAACAGAGGAAATCACACCCTATAGATACTGAGGTCGGTCTTTAAAAAACAATATTCCTGGGACGTGAGCAATACTAGGAAGACAGCGATTATTACCTGATCCTCTCTCAGAGTAAAAACAAGGCTGAAGCATTTGCAACCGCCCTCGGGCAGAAGTGCAGAGTGGATGATGCATATCAGCCTCCTCCTGTGGTCCCCACCATCACTGATGTCACTCTTCAACCCATTTGATTCACTCCATTCCAAGTTGCTATCAAGAAACGGCAAAAGCTATGGACTCCGACCCGATCCCAGCTGTCATGCTGAAGATTTGTGCTCCAGAACTAGCCGGACCTCTGGCCAAGCTGTTCCAGTACAGCTACAACACATTTACCCGACAAAGTGGCAAATTGCCCAGGAATGTCCTGTCCACAAAAAGCAGGACAAATCCAATCCAGCCAATTATCACCCCATCAGTCTACTCTCAATTATCAGCAAAGTGGTGGAAGGTGCCATCAGCAGTGCTGTCAAGCGGCACTTACTCACCAATAACCTGCTCATCAATGCTCAGTTTCGGTTTCGCCAGGACCACTCGGCTCCAGAGCTCATTACAGCCTTGGTCCAAACATGGACAAAAGAGCTGAATTCCAGAGGTGAGGTGAGAGTGACTGCCCTCGACATCAAGGCAGCATTTGATCGAGTGTGGCACCAAGGACCCCTAGTAAAACTGAAGTCAATGGGAATCAGGGGGAAAACTCTCCACTGGCTGGAGTCATACCGAGCACAAAGGAAGATGGTTGTGGTTGTTGGAGACCAATCATCTGAGCCCCAGGACATCGCTGCAGGAATTCCTCAGGGCAGTGTCCTAGGCCCAACCATCTTCAGCTGCTTCATCAATGACCTTCCCTCCATCATAAGGACAGAAGTGGGGATGTTCGCTGATGATTGCACAATGTTCAATTCCATCCGTAACTCCTCAGATAATGAAGCAGTCCGTGCCTGCATGTAGCAAGACCTGGATAACATTCAGGCTTGGGTTGATAACTTGTGTGGTGCAAGAAGCATTCACACCACACAAGTGCCAGGCAAAAAGGAGGGAGAGAGAAAACAGGGAATTATAGACCGGTCAGCCTGACCTCAGTAGTGGGTAAAATGATGGAATCAATTATTAAGGATGTCATAGCAGTGCATCTGGAAAATGGTGACATGATAGGTCCAAGTCAGCATGGATTTGTGAAAGGGAAATCATGCTTGACAAATCTTCTGGAATTTTTTGAGGATGTTTCCAGTAAAGTGGACAAAGGAGAACCAGTTGATGTGGTATATTTAGACTTTCAGAAGGCTTTCGACAAGGTCCCACACAAGAGATTAATGTGCAAAGTTAAAGCACATGGGATTGGGGCTAGTGTGCTGACGTGGATTGAGAACTGGTTGTCAGACAGGAAGCAAAGAGTAGGAGTAAACGGGTACTTTTCAGAATGGCAGGCAGTGACTAGTAGGGTGCCGCAAGGTTCTGTGCTGGGGCCCCAGCTGTTTACATTGTACATTAATGATTTAGACGAGGGGATTAAATGCAGTATCTCCAAATTTGCGGATGACACTAAGTTGGGTGGCAGTGTGAGCTGCGAGGAGGATGCTATTAGGCTGCAGAGTGACTTGGATAGGTTAGGTGAGTGGGCAAATGCATGGCAGATGAAGTATAATGTGGATAAATGTGAGGTTATCCACTTTGGTGGTAAAAACAGAGAGACAGACTATTATCTGAATGGTGACAGATTAGGAAAATGGAAGGTGCAACGAGACCTGGGTGTCATGGTACATCAGTCATTGAAGGTTAGCATACAGGTACAGCAGGCGGTTAAGAAAGCAAATGGCATGTTGGCCTTCATAGCGAGGGGATTTGAGTACAGGGGCAGGGAGGTGTTGCTACAGTTGTACAGGGCCTTGGTGAGGCCACACCTGGAGTATTGTGTACAGTTTTGGTCTCCTAACTTGAGGAAGGACATTCTTGCTATTGAGGGAGTGCAGCGAAGATTCACCAGACTGATTCCCGGGATGGCGGGACTGACCTATCAAGAAAGACTGGATCAACTGGGCTTGTATTCACTGGAGTTCAGAAGAATGAGAGGGGACCTCATGGAAACGTTTAAAATTCTGACGGGTTTAGACAGGTTAGATGCAGGAAGAATGTTCCCAATGTTGGGGAAGTCCAGAACCAGGGGTCACAGTCTGAGGATAAGGGGTAAGCCATTTAGGACCGAGATGAGGAGAAACTTCTTCACCCAGAGAGTGGTGAACCTGTGGAATTCTCTACCACAGAAAGTAGTTGAGGCCAATTCACTAAATATATTCAAAAGGGAGTTAGATGAAGTCCTTACTACTCGGGGGATCAAGGGTTATGGCGAGAAAGCAGGAAGGGAGTACTGAAGTTTCATGTTCAGCCATGAACTCATTGAATGGCGGTGCAGGCTAGAAGGGCTGAATGGCCTGCTCCTGCACCTATTTTCTATGTTTCTATGTTTCTAATGGCCATCTCCAAAAATTGAGAGTCTAACCACCACCCCTTGACATTCAACGGCATTACCATCGCCGAATCCCCCACCATCAACATCCTGGGCTCACCATTAACCAGAAACTTAATTGGATCAGCCACATAAATACTGTGGCTACCAGAGCAGGTCAGAGGCTGGGTATTCTGTGGTGAGTGACTCACCTCCTGCCAATGTTCCCTTTAAGCTGCACAGCGGCTCAGTGTTCCGGAGGTCCCGCGCAGCCGATGATCCGGCTTTTAAATAGAGCAGCAGTGCATACACAGAATTTGAAATGGCCTGCACTGCCCATTAACGGGAGGTTGTGAAAGGAGCTATATGAATGCAAATTCTTTCCCTCCTTCCTCAGCTCTAGTTGCCCTGATGGTCCTAAGAGTTAAATGAAGGCCACACTTGGCAGGGGTGACAGGTATCCTTCCCTGAAAGACATTACTGAACCTCTTGAGCTTTTATGGTAATCCAACAGTTTTCATGGTCATTTCTTTCTGGTGACGGCCACAAAATATCAGATTTTGCTACGCTCAATTTCTCAACTTGGTGGGATTTCGAACTTACTACCCAAGGGTTGCTGGTCCAGAATCCTGGCCACAAGGCTACCATACCCACTGTCTCTACTGTTTCAGCATCTAAGCATCGCTCTTTATTCCCTCCTCTCCTGAAAGTGCTGACTGTTGCTGGGAGATGGTTCCATACGTGCCTACAGCCCTCTGGTACTCAACACTGAGCATGGAGAGCAAGTCCAATTTACTGCTTGCCCAATTGGCTCAGGTAGACATTAAAACTTCTACGGCGCTGTCGGAATCCAGAACATGAGTACAGTAACACAGTGATACTGAACTAGTGATCTATCTGATCATGATTGTGAAATTGGATTTATTATATCTGGTAATCTGTGGGCTGGTACCAGGAACAAAATTCATTTAATTGTCAGCCGTGGCTCACCCACTCCAGAGATTTGAGCACAAAAATCTAGGCTTGCACTCCAGTGCAGTACTGAGGAGCGCTGCACTGTCGGAGGTGCCGTCTTTCCAATGAGGTCCTGTCTGCTCTCTCAGCTGGACATAAAAGATCCCATGGCACTATTTCGAAGAAGAGCAGGGGAATTATCTGTGGTGTCCTAGCCAATATTCATCCCTCAATCAACACCACTAAACTAAAGATTATCTGGTAATTATCACGTTGATGTTTGTGGGAGTTTGTTGTGCGCAAATTGGCTGTCACGTTTCCCAGATTGCAACAGTGTCTACACCTCAAAAAGTACTTCATTGGCTGTAAAGTGCACTGGGACGTCCTGGGACCGTGAAAGGCACTATATAAGTGCAAGTCTATCTTCTCTTTCTTTTTTAAAATAACCATGAAAGGTTGTATTTAAAAACCCAATTGGTTCACTGTCCTTCAGGGATGGAAACTTTGTCCTTATCTGGTCTGGTCGGGTGTATATGCAATTCCAACCTTACATTGGGTGACTTTTAATACCCTCAGTTGTAAAAAGTAATCACTACAGGGCCCACTACCATCTTCTCAGGGCAACTGCGAATGCCAGCGTCACACTTAGTCGGAGAACTAATAAAACATGCTTTATTTATCTCACTGCAATTTGTGCGACATTGCTTGTCCAAAATGGCAGCCATGTTTTCCTACATAACAACAGTCACTTCATCCAAAAATAGTCAATTGTGACAGGCACGTTCATAAATGCAGGTACAGGTTGAACCTCCCTTATCCGGGATGCCCTTATCTGGGGCTCCCTCGTCCGGCACCATTCCCAACCGTCGGGTGGTGCATGCACAGATACATTCCTTTTGTATTCACCAATATTCTCTGCTCTCCTGAAGACAGAGACTCAGATTCTGAAGGCACTGATTGCCTAAGTGGCCTTGAGGGTGGGTATTCAAGTCGGTGGGGGGGGGGGGGGTGCGGTTGGGGGGGGGGAAGGGGGGAGAGAGGTTCAATCTGTACTACTAATAATTATATTTTGAATTAAATTATAAATAAAAGCTTGATAAGTTGTTTTATTCCCTGCTGCCATCGGTACTCCCTCTAGGGTCGGGCCGGTAGGCCTGTGTCCTCGGGCTGGTCGCTCCTCCACTCCGCTCCCCGCTGCTCTCGCCATTCTGCCAGACAAAAAGAAAATACCTCTTCATTACTTTCAATGAGCCTTGGAGATCGTGGTGGGGGGAGGGGGGGTGGGTGGGGGAAGATGTGGTGGATCGGGGATATCTGTATCGGGGCTGGCTGGCTGGGGCTGGGGGCTGGCAGCTGCAAAAGACGGTACGACGCGTGACCTCCCCTCGTCCGGCAAAATCCCTTATCCGGCACAGGCCAGGTCCCGAGGTTGTCAGATGAGGGAGGTTCAAACTGCATTACTTTTACGATGTAAAATATGAGGAAGCAGTGGCTTCAGGACTGAGCAGGGCAGCTGTGAGAAGTGTTACAAGCTATACAAACATACGAAAATGGCAAACAGAAAATGACAAGCTGGTCCATTGACCCTGTCCCATACTGTCATGACCCCCTTTGCTGACCATCCCACCCCGCACCCACCCCCCACCCCCCGACACTTCCCAGATCCCATCCATCAGTTCTCGCGTAATCTCCTGAGAGGGGCAAAAATATATATATTTTTTTAAACCCTAGGCCAGTTCAGGGGAAATAAATATAGAAAATCCATCTCCAGCACCTCGAAGGTGATCTAAACGAGTTCCAGGAGGTCACAGTACCCAAGTGACAGATAGTCCAAAATCCCACCTACCCTTTGTACAGTGTCATGGCAACCACAGCCAGGACTGGTCCAACAGGCAGGAAATCCGCATTTACTGCATGAGCTGGCAATTTGTTCCGAAGGTCAATGGCCTTCAGCCGAGGCTTATCTGACATGTCACCTGGTTTTCCTTCATCTGTTTAACTGGAGTAGTCTACCCACATGGAAACAGTCTAGTCTCTTCATTATTTTAAACACCTCAATCATATCTCCCTGAAATCTCTGCTTTCCTAGAATAAAAAGACCCAGTATTCTAGATGAGGCCTAACCAAGGCTTTGTACAAGGGCAATATGTCACTTCTGATTTTATATTGGATCATCCTAGCCTGACATCCAATAACCTATTAGCCTTTACTATAGCCTTGTGGCACCCATCATGAATCTTTAGAAAATCATGTACTATAATGCCTAGACTCTTTTCCCACTTCATAGACTTTGGTTAAGAACCCTGCATGGTATGCACATGCTTGGCATTAGCCCTATACATGTGTCATTATTATATACTACATTTGTCTATATTAAATGCAAAAGAACCAGGGGGAGATGAGGAGAAATATTTTTGTGCAGCAAGTTGTTAAAATAATTTATTTTGATCCCCCCTCTGCTTCTTTTGCCAATTATTTTAAATCTGGTTACCAATGCTCCTGTAAGTAGAACAGTTTCTCCCTTGTACTCAATCAAAACCCTTCAGAATTTTGAACGCCTCTATCAAATCTCACCATAACCTTCTTTGCTCTGTTGGGGTAAAAAAAAGACTTCTCTTCCTCAAGGTGGACTCCCTGATATAAGAAATCGACACCTGCCCGTATTGTATAGCGACCACGGAATCACTCAGACAAAACCTCGGTTAACCGGTTTTATTCGAACATGCTCGGGAAATGTTCCGATGAACACTTCAAAGTAGAAGAGCTCTACAAGCACAGTTATATGATGTTTCGATTGGCCTACTGCTCAGACTGGCTTGGAGTGGTTCTCCCCCACCTGTCCATCTCCCATGGTGTCACCCTTCTGGAATGTGTTCAACTTTGCCTCAGTTCCTCGTGACGTGTTGATTGACTTTGTTTCCCAGGGTATGTTATCTTTCTAGGCTGTTGATTCTCCACTGTCCTTGTTATTCATTACTGAGTGTATGTTTTCATCTTCTATCAGTCTGTGCTTAGGGTCAATGTAATGTTGGCTACTTATGATGGACCATCAGGCATTGCTGCCTCCCTCTTCTTAACCCAATGTAAGCGAGTTTTACATAATCGGTCAATATTACAATCCATACCGTAAGACAGAGGAAATCCTGATTCCTCAGAACCTCCTAATTCCCTTATACTTCTTACTCAAATGTTCCTTTTACCCCCTTACAGCTCTAAGGAGAACAACCCCTGCTTCTCTAGTCTGACCACATAACTGAAGTCCCTCATCCCTGGTACCATTCTAGTAAATCTTCTCTGATCCAGACTTGGGCACAATACTGCAGCTGGGCCCTAACCATAATTGTGAGATTATATATATATATATAAAGTCATGATTAAAAAGCAGCCATTTACTCTTGTTCAGTGCCAGTGTTGTTGTAGTCGATGGCACACAGTTGGATATGTTAGTTGTAAAGTCCTGTCCCCTCAGTACAGATTCACACGAGGCACATAGTGAAGTCAAGGTCATTCAGGACCTGCACCTTTATTACACAGCTCTCGAATGCCGCACTTGCTGAGAGCTGTCCTTATATAACTGTCTGGGACAGGTATTCAGTGTCTCCTGCAAGTGCACCCCTGGTGGTAAGGTATGCTGGTGGTTACAGGTCATATCTTATTACAGTCATGTCTAGCATGGTAAGATACAGTTGTGTACAGTAGTGTGAGATACATGACATCACCCTCCCCCGAGGTCTTATTGTCTTTATAGGTTCAGTCTCTCAGGTGGTCTATGCTCTCGCATGGAGCGTCTTAGTTGTAGTTCGGTTGTTTGCCTTGATGTCTGTTTTTCTTTGGGTGTGATTGCTGGTATCTCACCTGGGCTGTCTGTTTCATTTGGTGTGATTGTTGGTGTCTCACCTGGGCTGTCTGTTTGGATTGCCCTTTCCTCAGGTTGTTCCCTCTGTCTGTCCACCAGGTGTGGTGTGCGTTCCACATTGTAGTCTGCCTCTGGTTCAGCAGTGTTGTTGGTGAATCTGCTTTTGACTTGGTCTACATGCCTCCAGCAGGTTTGGCCATTGTCCATTTGTACAACCAGTAGCCTGTTTCCTTCCTTGCCCATTACTGTCCCTGCGAGATATTTGGGACCCCTGCCATAGTTTAGTACAAACACTTTGTCCCCTATCTCATTCCATCTCCCCCTTGAATTTCGGTCATGGTACTCGGTCAGCTTACGACGCTTTGCCTCAACGATTTCGTGCATGTCTGGGAGGATTAATGAGAGCCTTGTCTTTAAAGTCCTTTTCATCAAAAGTTGTGTGGGGGGATCCCCAGTCAGTGAGTGCGGACGAGATCTGTATGCCAACAGCAGTCGCGACAGGCGACCCTGCAACGTGGGACCTTGGATTTTAAGCATGCCTTGTTTAATGATTTGCACTGCTCACTCCACCTGGAGGCTGGCTTGAACGGTGCCGTCTTGACGTGATTTATGCCGTGGTCAATTATAAAATCTTGGAATTCTGCACTGGTCTTCATGAGAACGATCCCCGGGTGCTCGCGGTGGAGCTCCCGGACAAATGTCTCTCTGCCTCGCAGAGGCATAACTACTCGGCTGCCCCACATCAGGCAGTCTGCTTGTAGGGATAGCTCATGCATGCGCCTGTGAAAGGGTTTGATCTCCTCGGGGCAGGCATAGCGAGCCTCTGCCCAGTCACCGGTTAGGACACATCTTTTTACTAAGGATAACGTGGGGTTGCTGGCCGTCCAGGCTCTGATTTGGTGAGCCTTCATGGGCGAACCTATGGACTCAAAGGCATTGATTGCCATGACTATCTCACAGTCCTGTTCGTCAGACCCTTCCGTGATCACCAGGGGTAGCCTGCTAAGCGCGTTGGCACAGTTGTCTGTGCCTGGTCTGTGCCTTATGGTGTAGTCGTAAGACGCCAGCATGAGTGCCCACCGTTGAATGAGGCCGAGGCATTGGCGTTTATTACCTTGCTCTCAGATAGGAGGGACGTGAGGGGCTTGTGGTCAGTTTCTAACACGAACTTGGCCCCGAAAAGGTATTGGTGAATCTTTTTAACCCCGTACACGCACGCGAGCGCCTCCTTCTCTACCATTCCTTACTCGCGCTCCGCCTGCGAAAGTGACCTGGAGGCATAAGCTATGGGTTGTAATTTACCCGCACTATTGACATGTTGTAAAACGCACCCGACCCCATATGTAAGAACTAGCTTTTTACCTGGATCAAAGAAAGCCAAAACACTGTTGGAACACAGAAGGTTGCGTTCCTGGGCGTCCCCTCAAAACCAATTGCACCCCTTTCTGAGTAGCACGTGGAGAGGCTCCAGCAGTGTGCTCAAGTTCTGCATAAAGTTCCCAAAGTAATTGAGTAGCCCGAGAAAGGCACGCAGTTCTAAGACATTCCGGAGCCTGGGTGCCAGGCGAATTGCTTTTGTTTTGGACTCTGTTGGGCGGATTCCATCAGCGGCAATCCTTCTGCCCAAAAATTCAACCTCGGGTGCGAGAAACAGGCACTTGGATTTCTTAACTCTTAGACCTACCCGATCCAACCGCTTTAGCACTTACTCCAAATTGCGGAGATGGGAGTCGGTGTCCCTGCCCGTCTTGAAATACAATCGTCCCCGGGATGGACTTGAGCAGACTCTCCATGTTGCGCTGGAATATGGCAGCTGCCGACCTAATGCCAAATGGGCATCGATTGTACATGAAAAGGCCTCGATGTGTGTTGATGGTGGTGAGTAGCTTGGACTCCTCGGTCAATTCTTGCGTCATATACGCATATGTGAGATCTAGTTTTGAGAAAAGTTTACCTCCAGCCAATGTGACAAATAAGCCCTCTGCTCTGGGCAGCGGGTATTGGTCCTGTAGGGAGACTCTGTTTATGGTAGATTTGTAGTCCCCACAGATTCGTACGGATCCATCAGGCTTCATGACTGGGACGATGGGACTTGCCCACTTGCTAAGTTCCACATAATCATAGCCACTGGGCAAAGCAAATTCCTCACAACCTAAACAGTCAGGAAAGAAGAAAGGATTTTGATGTGTATTTAGATCTTTCAAAAACCTTTTTTTTGCAAACTGCTGGTAGAACAAAATGCCAGAAGCCTTGTGGCTAAATTGAATCATCCAATGTGTCAAAAAGAAATGGAGTAGGTCTTTTAATAGGAACACCCGACAATAACTTCCCCTTTTTCAATCGGTCCCAATAAACAAAGAATCGTACTCCCTTTTTGTTTTTAGTTGGCGAAAACATCGGTTTCAGGTCTACATTTATTTGGAGACTCTAAATAGCAATGGCGCCATGCTGATATGCAATTACAAATCAGCTTTTCCCAGCACTGATAGCACCCTGCCTGTGCCGTATTCTCAACCAAGTGTGCAGGGGACAGGCAAATTGCTGGGTTATATTCCTACCATGTCCATCTTCACTAGAATTGTCAATGTACTGTTGAGTGTGAGATTGTGTCCTTAACCATATAATGTTAATACTGAGGGTAGCTTCTCTGAGACATGGTGCAAACAAAATCAAAATTTCGATTACCAGGGCCATCTTGACCAATCGCACAGCATCCGTCCAGAGAGATCCTACAGCCCCCCTCCCCCGTCACCGTTTCAACTGATTCTGAAACTATACCAGCATTTTTGGCTCCACTATTGCCGCTAAAAATCCATTCTATGTCAGTGTTTGTGTGGCAAAGAACTTCCTAACATCAGTCCTAAATGTGCTGTTGCTAGTTTATTTCTGTGTCTGTTTGGCCACTTTCATGATGATGTCATCAGAGCCCGATCTGCACGGTTACAGGAAGGTAAGTCCCCCGCTCCATTTTAATTGTCCCCCACGATCGGTTTACCACGGGCGGGTGAAGTTAAAATTCCATTGGCCACACCCACCCCCCCCCCCACCCCCCAACCTTAATCTCAAGGATTGGCCTGTTGTCTGAGCAATTCACAAGTAAAGGCATGCTTAAAAGTATAAAAACAAACAGCATTATACTATGCAGTAGATTCAAAGGAAGTGGATTTATTCCAATGAAATTATAGAGTTGCAGTGAGCACATTTGAATCATGCTCACCTCCCTCTAGCACCTCTAGCCAATGCTCCATCTAAAGCATCTTCACAACTTCTTCGGATGTGCCTCCACGACAGCATCTCTTGGCCATTCGGCAATGTTTCAATCCCTCAACACTGGTGCTGACACTGCCATGATGTGACCGAGCACTATTGTGTTCCCAGCCAGCACCTATGCAGCATTCCAAGGTCTGGCTGCACCCAGACCTGGGCCTGATGTCAAAACATGGGCCCTACTTGAGGCCCAGTCCTGTGCACACGTCTTCTTCCATCTCACTACAAGCATTTCCTAACTCGATTGATTCCTGCGCTAACTGAGAGGGTTGTTCTATGAGGAGAGACTGAGTACAATGGGCCTATATTCTCTGGAGTTTAGAAGAATAAGAGGTGATCTCATTGAAACGTGTAAAATTCTTAGAGGGCTTGACAGGGTAGAAGCTGAGTGGCTGTTTCCCCTGGCTGGAGATTCTAGAACTAGTGGTAATAGTGACACGATAAGGGGTCGAACATTTAGGACTGAGATGAGGAGAAATTTCTTCACTCCGTAAGGCCATTAACAAATCTGGCCTTAAAGATAGCGTCTTTGTGTAAAGCCATCAACAAGACTGGCCTTGGTGATTGTGTCTTTGTGTCTGACAGACAGAAAGCATTAACTAACAAGCAGCTTTATAATGGTCGAGGAATGGTCGAGAAAGTAAAGCCATTAACAAGATTGGCCTTTGTGACTGCTGATCCAGTGAAGCTATTAACCCTTTACCCTTTTTTAACGCAAGCTGTGACTGGTTAGCGATCACGGGCTCACTTCCAGGGTTGTGAGAGGGCCCCGAACCACCATGAAACAAATCTTTCAGAATTTCAAAAGTACTAACTTTATTTAAAATGTTCAATTCAAAGTTGACCCGAGTCAATTGTCAATGTGATCTCTGTAACCCCCTTCCCCTATTGTCCATTCAGTCCCAATCCAGGTTTCGGTCCCCTCCTCCTCCCCATTAGTTTGGTTCTTGTGTGTGTTTGGTCGTGTGTGTGTTCCCCCTCCCATCTCTGATATGGTTCCTGTGCAGGTCTTTTCCCCATCAGTTGGTTCTGTGCTGATTTGGTTACCACCGCTGATTCTTTTGGGTATCTTTGATTTTTTTTGGTGTGATTTCTAAGGTGCAGATTGAAGCTATTGAGGGTATGCAGCTTCTGCTACTATAAATGTGTATTGTGTCACTAAAATCTCGCTAAATGTCTCAGGGATTTAGCTGCAATATGTGGTCGTTGCCCAAGGATATTGTCCTCGGTCTCTGACTGATGATCTCATTCAGCCCATTTAATTGGCGCACAAATGTTAGAAATGATTAGAAAATATTAAGTTCACTGGGCTGCTGGTTATTGGGTTCCCATACCTAAAATAAAAGTGGGGCAGATGGCAATTTTACCCCCTGTTACCCCACTGGGTGAGTTCTCGATTGCTGCCTGGAGCAGGTTTCTCTCCCACCCTGCAGGCAGAGTCCCCCTGGGCAGCTCCTGACCTCGAAGCAGGTTGTCTGATGGTTCTCGACTGGGAGCCAAGGACAGGAAGATCTGAAAGAGGGAAGGCAGGAGAGATGCAGAAAAAATGTAGCTTTTTAGAATTTGCCTATTGCCCTCCAGGTATTAGGATTCATGTAAATATCCAAGGGCCCAGGAAAGGCATGAATTCGGGACCCAGAAGAGGCGAGGGCCCAGGGGCAGCACGGGCCAGCCCACACTGCGATATGTGTGCGCACTAGGTCCATGTAGCAGAGCTGGTCTCCAGTCGTCTTGGTTAATCCCGGAAATCGGCACGGTCCCGGCCATTTGAGGGAGCAGCGTGTGGCGGCATACCACTGCAGGGAGCAGCGCGTGCTGCTGCAGGAGGGCGACGGCTGACTGCAGTGTGGGCAGGTACAGCAGGAGCGGCGAGGTCAGGGCGAAGGAGCGGCAAGAGTTTGTAGAGGGATGTGATCGGGGCCCAGGAGAGGCGAGAGTTTGGGGCCCAGAAGAGTACTTGAAGGGAAAAGAAAATTGCAGGACTGTGGGGAAAGAGTGGGGGAGTGGGATTAATCGGACAGCTCTACCAAAGAGCCAGCCCAGGCACGATGGGCCGAATGGCCTCCTTCTGTGCTGTATGATTCATCCAGTCATCTTCACTGCCAGCAGTTAGCCTCGGAGAAAATATGGTCCCTCCTTTCTTTTAGTGCAGTTGCCCTTTTAGAGTCGTCGTACTCAGAATTTCCTGTGCCCCCCCCTCCCCCCTCCCAAGCTGTTACAGTATTTCTAGGACACATTGCAAATATGCACAGAGCATATTCTAATGATATAAATGACCTGTTTTCTGCAGAATCTGTCTGGATTGGGGTTCCATCAACCAGAGCAGGTGAGCTGCACAGCACAGAGAACACTGGCCACTACCCCCACATTGATCGGCCCTGATAAACTCACGTCATCCCGTGTAATCTCAGTACACGCTGCACTTGTGTGTCCTGAAATGTTTGTTCTGTGCTGTGCCTCGAGCTCATTCATGAGCAAACAATGATATCAACTTCTCAACACCCAGTGTACATTGACTTAACCTTACTGAATACAACTGCATTGATCTCTGATCCCTGAACCAGGGAGCCCATACTGCGATATGTGTGCGCACTAGGTCCGTGCAGCAGAGTTGGTCTCCAGTCGTCTTGGTTAATCCTTCCCACTGGAACAAGACCTGGCTCTGTCAAGCCTGTGTGGTGGTTGGTGTGCAACGGCCACCACACGTTAAAAAAAAATCCATTCGCAGGCATCTTCCACCCTTCAATATGTAGTTCGGGACCTGGAATATTAGGTCCTTCATTGAAACACCTGTGAATTCATCCCTTTTTGGAGTGGAAGCAAGTCATCCTCGTTTCGAGGGACTGCCTATGATGATGATGATGATAACCCTTTACAGAGTTGAGGTAAAAGATCAGCCATGATCTTATTGAATGGCGGAGCAAGCTCAAGAGGTCATATGGCCTACCCCTGCTCCTATTTCTTTTGTTCTTAACTCCCAGCTATCCCCTCAGTGCTTCATCTTCCATCTCCCCCGCAGAGGTCCAAGGCCCTATCTTCCTTCAACCTCCATATTCCTAAATGCCCCTCAATGCTTCCAGTACTCATCTCTTGCTTTAGTGCTCCCACGTAATCCTCAGTGCTCCAACACCAGGTCACTTCCAATGAAACTATCCCCTTTCCCCATGCTTTCACATTCCAGCCCATCCCACCCTCTGCTGTTCCTACATCCCCTCCCAGCCCCCTCCCCCCCGCATTCTGTTTTCCAACAGCCTCAGCATCCCTTCAGTTTTCCGTGATCTCCAATCTCCCGAGCCCTAAAATCTCCAGACTGAGAAAAGTATGCGGTAGCCAAACATAGAGAAGAGAGAAAGAAAAGAGGGTGGAAGACAAACATAGAGGGCACAATGCAAAAAGAATTAGAAAAATATAGCTTAATTGGTTACTGACTCTATTGGAGATAGGAATTGATGCAAGCACATAAAGTATTAATACAATATCATAAGCAGTCCCTCGAAATTGAGGAAGACTTGCTTCCACTCTAAAAGTAAGTTCTCAGGTGACTGTACAGTCCAATACGGGAATTACAGTCTCTGTCACAGGTGGGACAGACAGTGGTTGAAGGAAAGGGTGGGTGGGGAGTCTGGTTTGCCGGACGCTCCTTCCACTGCCTGCGCTTGTTTTCTGCATGCTCTCGGTGACGAGTCTCGAGGTGCTCAGCCATCAAGTGTGAAAAAGAAGCAAAGACATAAACCCTGATTTCAATTCGGGGCGGGCATCGGGTGGGCAGAAAGACTCATGACATTGTCGGAGTGAGGCCACGGGTCATTTTAACTCTCAGCGCCTCGTTAACTTTTGAAGGATAGGCTGCTCCCCCCACCATTGCCTGCAGAATCGAGCAGCCCGCCCACAAATCCCGTGCAATTTCTGCCGCAATTTCCAACTGCACGTAAAACGCTGATGCATCTGGTAAAGCAAGGTTGTGTCCGGTGTTTACGTTCTACAGTGAACAACTGTGGAAGACTTTGTTGGCTGTAGAGATGAGTTGAAGGGCCACCCTCCCCCACCCCCCCACACACACACTCTCCTGATTCCTCCCTGGAGGTCCGAGTGGAGGAAATTAGTGCCAGGAAACAGGAAACTCTTCACCAGCACCCACGGGAGCATCTCCACGGTCACATGCGTGAACTGAGGGGGTTAAGCGGGTCAATGACAGCAGCATCAGCCCCAGAACTGGGTTCAATGTAGAAAGAAGGTTAGTGACCCCACAAAGGCAACAAAGATGAATACGGCGTTTCATCTCTCCACCTCTCGCCCGCAGCCCACAACACTCCTTTCACCCCCTCCCCATCACTCTCAACAATGACCTCCAAGCCACCACATCCTTCAACATACAATCACTAGGCCACACCACAATACCTCTCTTGCTCATTCCAAACACACGCAACTCTTCCTTTCCTCTCTTCACCCCACACACTAACACCATTCTCTTCTCGCAGACAGCCACTTCATCATCATCGGCAGTCCCTCGGGATCGAGGAAGACTTACTTCCACTCTTAGCATGGGTGCTTAGGTGGCAGTACAGTCCAATACAAGAACCACAGTCTGTCACAGGTGAGACACACAGTGGTTGAGGGGAAGGGTGGACAGGGAGCCTGGCTTGCCGCATGCTCCTTCCGCTGCCTGCGCTTGATTTCTGCATGCTCTCGACGATGAGACTCGAGGCGCTCAGCGCCCTCTCGGATGCACTTCCTCCACTTAGGGCGGTCTTTGGCCTAAGACTCCCACGTGTCAGTGAGGATGTCGCACTTTATCAGGGAAGCTTTGAGAGTGTCCTTGTAACGTTTCCTCTGCCCTCCTTTGGCTCGTTTGCCGTGGACGAGTTCTGAGTAGAGTGCTTGCTTTGGGAGTCTCGTGTCTGGCATGCGAACTATGTGGCCTGCCCAGCGGAGCTGATCAAGTGTGGTCAGTGCTTCAATGCTGGGGATGTTGGCCTGGACGAGGACGCTAATGTTTGTGCGTCTGTCCTCCCAGGGGATTTGTAGGATCTTGCGGAGACATCGTTGGTGGTATTTCGCCAGCGATTTAGGTGTCTACTGTACATGGTCCATGTCTCTGAGCCATATAGGAGGGCAGGTATTACTACGGCCCTGTAGACCATGAGCTTGGTGGCAGTTTTGAGGGCCTGGTCTTCAAACACTCTTTTCCACTGGCGGCCGACGGCTGCACTGGCGCACCGGAAGGCGGTGTTGTATCTCGTCATCAATGCCTGCGCTTGTTGATAGGAGGCTGCCGAGATAAGGGAAGTGGTCCACGTTGTCAAGGGCCGCGCCGTGGATCTTGATGTCTGGCGGGCAGTGCTGTGCAGTGAGGACAGGTTGGTGGAGGACCTTTGTCTTACTGATTTTTAGCATAAAGCCCATGTTTTCATATGCCTTGGTAAATACGTCGACTATGTCCTGGAGTTCAGCCTCTGTGTGCACAGACGCAGGCGTCGTCCGCGTACTGTAGCTCGACGACAGAGGTTGGAGTGGTCTTGGACCTGGCCTGGAGACAGCGAAGGTTGAACAGCTTCCCACTGGTTCTGAAGCTTAGTTCCATTCCAGCATGGAGCTGTTGACTGTGAGGTGGAGCATGGCAGCGAGGAAGATTGAAAAAAGGGTTGGGGCAATGACGCATCCCTGCTTGACCCCGGTCCGGACTTGAATTGGGTCTGTGATGGATCTGTTGGTAAGAATCATGGCCTGCATGTCGTCGTGGAGCAGGCGGAGGATGGTGATGTACTTTTGGGGGCATCCGAAACGGAAGAGGATGCTCCATAGACCCTCAAGGTTGACAGTGTCAAAGGCCTTACCCAATCACTTACCCAACGACCAACTACTCCCACCTCATCTGCCGGACTTCACATTGCACACATTTCACTTTACATTCATTACATTCATGTGTGTCAGTTGTGGCTTAGTGGATAGCACACTTGCCTCTGTTTTGGAAGGTTGTGGGTTCAAGTCCTACTCCAGAAACTTGAGCGCATAAAAGTGAGGCTGACACTGAGGGAGTGCTGCACTGTCAGGGGTGCAGTCTTTTGGATGAGATGTTAAACCGAGCCCCCGTCTGCCCTCTCAGGTGGACGTAAAAGATCCCATGGCACTATTTTGAAGAAGAGCAGGGAAGTTATCCCCGGTGTCCTGGCCAATATTTATCCCTGAACCAATATCACTAAAACAGATTATCTGGTCATTATCACATTGCTGTTTGTGGGAGCTTGCTGTTTGCAAGTTGACTGCTGCGTTTCCCACATTACAACAGCGACTACACTAGAACAGTACTTCATTGGCTTAAAAGCGCTTTGGGTCATCCTCTGAATATATCAATGCAAGTCTATCTTTATTTAAGATACATTATTTACGGCGAGGCAGGGAGTGAGTGAGAGCGGGGTAGCATGGAAAGATGGAGATGATGCCGAGTTTAACAGCAAGGCTTCATGATAAAGTTTTTCTTACATTTTCCACCCGGTAGTCGGCCAAATTGACCGGCTGGATCAGAGGCCGCAGCCGGGGACCGACCCCTGAGAGATCGGCTGGGGGTGGCGGGGGAGGGGGAACGGCAATCAGGAGGGACGGAGCGTAAGTTCTGGGCTGAAGGGAGCGAGGTCACTGATTGCGGCGGGAGAGAGTGAGAGGCCGCGATCGGCAGAGGGGAGGCCGAAGGCTTCCTGGAGGGGCTGAAGGGTGGGGGGAGGGGAAGCGCTCCTGCTCCTCCTGACCCATAGGGAGCGCTGCAAAAGGCCTTTGCCACCTTCAGCCGGCGGGTCCCACCTCCATTTCGCTGCCCTGGGCCCCCGGAAACCTGCTCGGCAACTGTTACATTTAAACCAGGCTCCCAATTGCCCTGTAGGATATACGACACGAAGACAGGCCATTCGGCCCAACCAGATCATGCCGGCGTTTATGCTCTACGTGAGCCTCCTCCTGTCCTCCCTCATCTAAATCTGTCAGCATGACCCTCTATTCCCTTCTTCCTCATATGCTTGCCTCTTAAATGAATCGACACTATTCGCTTCAACCACTCCCTGTGGTAGCGAGCTCCACATTCGCACCACTCTTCAGAGCCTGGTTTCAATGCGTTAATGAAGTTTCCCACCTCTCCAAGATAGGACGCACGCACGCATCACAACCCAACGTCGTAAAAATGGCGGCATGCGCGTATGCAGCGGGTTGTGGACATATTTAACGCTCCTCCCCCGACCCTCTCCCGTCCGTCGTGGGTGGTTAATATCGAGGCCGTTGTCGTTTTTTGAGCAGAATGCGCATTTTACGCAAGTTGCATGAAGAGAACATTCTTCTGTACGAGCAGGTTAGTCGCCGTCCTCAGCAGCTGAATCCCTGAGTGCCCCGTAGTAAACTTCATTGATTCACGTGGCAGTTGCTGCTTGTGCGTCTCGCTACCTGGTTCAGGGATCAGAGATCAATGCACTCAGTAAGGTTAAGTCAATGTACACTGAGTGTTGAGAGGTTAATGTCATTGTTTGCTCATGAATGAGCTCGAGGCACGGCACAGAACAAACATTTCGGGACACACAAGTGCAGCGTGTACTGAGATTACACGGGATGACGTGAGTTTATCAGGGCCGATTGATGTGGGGGTAGTGGCCAGTGTTCTCTGTGCTGTGCAGCTCACCTGCTCTGGTTGATGGAACCCCAATCCAGACAGATTCTGCAGAAAACAGGTCATTTATATCATTAGAATATGCTCTGTGCATATTTGTAATGTGTCCTAGAAATACTGTAACACGTTGGGAGTGGGGAGGGCACAGTAATTTCTGAGTACGACGATTCTTAAAGGGAAGCTGCATTAAAAGCAAGGAGGGACCATATTTTCTCCGGGCCTAACTGCTGGCAGTGACGATGACTGGATGAATCATACCACAGAGAAGGAGGCAATTCGGCCCATCGTGCCTGGGCTGGCTCTTTGGTAGAGCTGTCCGATTAATCCCACTCCCCCACTCTTTCCCCATAGCCTTGCAATTTTTTTTCCCTTCAAGTATTTATCTAATTCCCTTTTGAAAGTTACTATTGAACCTGCTTCTGCCACTCTTTCAGGCAGTGCGTTCCAGATCACAACAACTCTCTGCGTAAAAACAATAATTCCTCCTGTTGCCTCCGGTTCTTTTGCCAATCACTTTAAATCTGTGCCCTCTGGTTACCAACCCTTCTCCCATTGGAAAGAGTTTAGAAACATAATAACATAGAAAATAGGTGTAGGAGTAGGCCATTCGGCCCTTCGAGCCTGCACCACCATTCAATAAGATCATAGCTGATCATTCACCTCAGTACCCCTTTCCTGCATTCTCTCCATACCCCTTGATCCCTTTAGCCGTAAGGGCCATATCTAACTCCCTCTTGAATATATCTAACGAACTGGCGTCAACAACTCTCTGCGGTAGAGAATTCCACAGGTTAACAACTCTCTGAGTGAAGAAGTTTCTCCTCAAAAACTCAGTTCTAAATGGCTTACCCCTTATCCTCAGACTGTGACCCCTGGTTCTGGACTGCCCCAACATCAGGAACATTCTTCCTGCATCTAACCTGTCCAGTCACGTCAGAATTTTATATGTTTCTGTGAGATCTGCTTTCATTCTTCTAAACTCCAGTGAATACAGGCCCAGTCGATCCAGTCTCTCCTCATATGCCATCCCGGGAATCAGTCTGGGGAACCTTCGCTGCACTCCCTCAATAGCAAGAACATCCTTTCTCAGCTTCTCCAATATATCCACAAAACTGAAGTCCATCATCCCTGCTACCATTATGGTAAATCTCCTCTGCACCCTCTCTAAGACCTAAACTCAGGAGGACTGCCAAGGTGAGCTTCAGTAGAGGGTCCCTTCTGAAAAGAAAGGAACGCTGATGGAATGTAGGCTTGGCAGAGGTGGCTGTTGCCCTCCATTACTTTGCCGAGGTCTCCATTCCTTTTACACCAGGCAAGATGGTGAGTGTTGGCAGATGGCTTGACCATTGCAGGCTCTCCGGCTGAATCCAATCCTGTCCTCGCTGACATGCACACTTTCCATCAGCGTCACTGGATAGCGATCGGGATTGTGCGCCCTGCCTTTCTTCTCCCCACTCCAGCCGTGGGACCCCAGTCAATTGCGGCCCGTCCTCTGCAGCCTTGGTTAAGCGTAGTGGTGAGAATGTGGAACTCGATACCACAGGGAGTGGTTGAAGTGAATAGTATCAATGCATTTTAGGGGAGGCTAGAAAGCATATGTGGGAGAAGGGAATAGAGGGTTATGCTGATAGATTTGGATGAGGAAAAATGGGAGGAGGCTCAAGTGAAGCATGACTGGTTGGGGCGAATTGTTGTGTATGGAGAAAGAGTCAGACTGAGTAAAGGTAAATTGTGACCTTAGTCTTTTATTGCAGGTCTCCAGAGTGCCTCTTCAACCTGTGAAGCCTCCTTAAATACCTGTGCACCCAAGGGATTATGGGATCTCTTGGCACTCCAGGGGAAGAGCCCTCTGGTAGCTGTACAGAGTAAATACAAGTCCACATATATAACAACATTCCCCCCCCCCCCCAAAGACAATAGTGTAACTATTTACAGTGTGAGTTGATCTGGGGCCCTTCTTGCCCTGGTTGATCGTCTTGGTGTGAAAGCTGGTGTTGTTGAATCATTTGTTGGGCCCTCGCTGGGCTGCTGTGCAGCTGGCCTTGCTGGGCTGCTTGGTGGGTTGGGTCCTGCTGGGCTGCTGTGGATGATGGGTTCTGCTCCATGGTCAACCGTGGTGCCAGTTGCCACTGGTGTGTATGTTGGGGTATCAAAAAAGGTAGGGTCCAAGGTGGGTTGCTCAGGATAGTCCGTGAATCTGAGTTTGATTTGGTCCAAGTGATTCCAGTGAATGAGTCCATTTGAAAGTTTGACCCAAAACACCCCGCTCCCCTCTTTGGCCACAACAGTGCCGGGAAGCCACTTGGGACCTTGTCCATAATTTAATACAATACAGGATCATTGATTTCAATCTCGCATGACACATTTGCTCTAGCATGGAATGCATTTTGTTGAAGCCACCTGCTCTCTATCTGTTCATGTAGATCAAGGTGAACTAACGAGAGCCTTGTCTTAAGTGCTCTTTTCATCAGCAGTTCAACAGGTGGGATCCCAGTGAGTAAATGGGGTCTCGTGCGGTAGCTAAGCAGGACTCGGGATAGGCGAGTCTGCAATGAGCCTTCAGTTACCCTGTTCAAACCTTGCTTGATGGTTTGCACTGCACTCTCTGCCTGACCATTGGATGCTGGGTTAAACAGGTAGATGTGACATGTTTGATCCCATTATGGGTCATGAATTCTTTGAACTCAACATTGGTAAAACATGGCCCGTTGTCACTCACCAGGACACCGGGTAAGCTGTGAGTGGCAAACATAGCCCGCACGCTTTCAGTAGTGGCAGCGGACGTGCTAGCCGACATTATCTCACATTCAATCCACTTGGAGTATGCGTCTACAACCACAAGAACATTTTACCCAAGAGCGGGCCTGCATAGTCGACGTGTACCCTAGACCATGGTTTGGAGGGCCAAGACCATAAACTTAGCGGCACCTCCCTGGGTACATTGCTTAACTGCGAGCATGCATTACATCTGTGAACACAGGAATCGAAGTCCGCATCGATACCGGGCCACCACACATGGGATCTGGCTATCGCTTTCATCATTACGATGCCTGACTGGATACTGTGGAGGTCATTGATGAAGGTATCTCTGCCCTTCTTGGGGAACACTACTCGATTGCCTCACAGAAGGCACTCTGCGTGTATAGACATGGGGCTTAGGTTAAAATGCTCGAAGTGCGTTTTCCTGGCGCCTGAAGTGGAGTTCTTGGGAAGGATTGTGGCGGACGGCATCAGGCCCACCAACACGAAGACAGAGGCAATCGAGAACACACTGAGGCCACAGAATGTGATGGAGCTGCGGTCGTTTCTGGGACTCTTGAACTACTTACCGGGTCTCAGCACACTGCTAGAACCATTACATATCTTACTACAAAAAGGGGCGAATGGGTTTGGGGCAAAAGCCAAGAAAATGCCTTTCTAAAAGCAAGAAAATTGTTCTGCTCAAATTGCTTGTGTTGTATCGCTGGAACGACTTTATCTCTTCCTCCATTTCCACTGGGACACTGGACCAGCTCCCGTGAAGCACACAGCTTTTGACTAGAGATAATATGGGGTCCTGGCTTGTCCAGGTTTTGATCTGCCGGGCAGTGACGGGTGATTGCTCACTCTCAAATGCTTCCATAACCATGGCTAGATCTGCGGGCTGCACCATTTCCACCCCCGTGGTGGGCAATGGCAGTATACTGAGAGCATCGGTGCAGTTTTCTGTGCCTGGCCTGTGGCGGATGGCGTAGTTGTATGCGGACAACGTGAGCGCCCATCTCTGGATGCAGGCCGATGCGTTGGTATTTATCCCTTTACTTTCGGAAAACAGGGATATGAGTGGCTTTTGGTCAGTTTCCCATTCGAATTTTAGCCCAAAAAGGTAATGATGCATTTTCTTTACCCCATCGACACACACTAGCACTTCTTTTTCAATCATGCTGTAGGCTCTCTCAGACTCCTGGATGCATAAGCAACCGGTTGCAGTTTCATGAAATCATTAGCTTGTTGCAATACACACCCGACGCCATATGACGACACATCACATGCTAGTACCAAACGCTTACATGGATCATACAACACAAGCAATTTGAGCATAATAATTTTCTCGCTTTTACAAAGGCATTTTTTTGGCTTTTGCCCCAAACCCATTCGCCCCCTTTTTGTAGTAAGACATGTAGTGGTTCTAGCAGTGTGCTGAGACCCGGTAATAAGTTACCAAAGTAGTTCAAGAGTCCCAGAAACAACCGCAGCTCCGTCACATTTTGTGGCCTCGGTGCGTACTCGATTGCCTCTGTCTTCGTGTTGGTGGGCCTGATGCCGTCCGCCACAATCCTTCCCAAGAACTCCACTTCAGGCACCAGGAAAACGCACTTCGAGCATTTTAACCTGAGCTCCACACGGTTGAGTCGACTAAGAACCTCCTCCAGGTTCTGCAGGTGCCCGACTGTGTTCCGACCTATGACCAAGATGTCGTCCTGGAACACCACGGTGTGCGGGACCGCCTTCAGTAAACTTTCCATGTTTCTCTGGAATATCGTCGCCGCTGACTGGATTTCAAACAGGCATCTGTTATAAACAAAAATACCTTTGAGGGTGTTGATGCAGGTGAGGGCCTTCGATGATTCCTCCAGTTCCTGCGTCATGTAGACTGAAGTCAGATCCAGCTTTGTGAACGTCTTTTCTCCCACCAGCGTTGCAAAGAAGTCGTCGGTCTTTGGTTATGGGTATTGGTCCGGTCATGTATTCAACTGTCATTGTAATCCATGTATAACCTGACCTAAGTTGTACACCGTGAGAACACTGACCACTAGGTGGTAAACTTGTGGGAGACACTCCTAACCTGGACTTCCAAGTATAAAAGGGGAAGCTCCACCCATCTTCTGCACTTCTGGGCTGGCTAATAAAGGTTACTGGTCACAGAATGACCTTCGCTCTAGTATGGGCCTCGTGTGCATTCGTAAGGACATATTATTGGCGACGAGAAACTGCGATTTAAACCACGTGAGCATGGCCACTAGCAGCACAGAAGTTTCGTCACTAAGGAATGGCTGGGACAGGATTCGGCCGACAAACGCAGGCTCGTCTCCTGACATTATGTGGATCCAGAACGTACTCCCTGATGAAGGACCTTCTAGCGCCAGAGAAGCCGGCAGACTTTTGAAGAGCTCAGTAAGCTGATTGGGGAACACTTTAAACCGGTGAGCAGCATGCACATGGCGAGACACCGGTTTTACATGCACCAGCGGCGAGAAGGGCAAAGCGTTCCAGACTTCGTGGTAGACCTCCGGCGACTGGCGAGCCTATGTAAGTTCCCAGATGCAGGCAGAGCGGAGATGCTGTGAGACTTTTTTATTGAGGGCATCGGGCACGCTGGGTTTTTCAGGAAACTGATTGAGACCAAAGACTTGACCCTGGAAATGGCGGCTTTGATGGCCCAGACATTTATCTCAGGGGAGGAAGAGATCAGAATGATGTTTGACAAAAATCTTGGTTTAAATGCAGCAAATGGACAGGGAGTCAACATTGTTAACGCGGCACACAATTCTCCAGGCAGACAGGGGCAATCGGACATGCCCGAGCATGTAGTCGAACCCAAAGGGGGAATTCAACAGAGACAATGGCAAGCTGAACGGCGATTCATGCCATCGCAAGGGACAATGCGGCCAGTAATGGGGCCATCACACCTGTCAATGGTGCATTTAAGGACAGTTACTGAGACAGTCAGAGACGATCGACTGGTAATGGACCTATTGTTTCCAACAACGGCTCATATTGGAGGTGTGGAGGCAAACACAGCCAGAGCTGACAGGTATCAGCAATACACCTGCAGAAATTGCAACGTCAGCAGTCACTTGGCGCGTATGTGCAGGAAGCCTGCAGCCAGGTTGATGTACGAGGAGGACGGGCCCGATGTAAGCCCTACAAGGCCAAATGGACACTGGGGGAAATCGCTGGAAGCTGAAGTTCAGCGAGTTCATGTGGAGCACATATACAGTTCATACACCAGGACGCCACCGATAATGATGAAAATGCTCCTCAATGGCATCCCAGTATCAATGGAGCTGGACACTGGGGCCCAGCGAATCCCTGATGAGTATCAAACAGTTCGACAAGTTGTGGGCGTCCAAGGCCAGGAGGCCAAAATTATTGCCGATTGACGCACAGCTACGGACATATACAAAGGAGATCATTCCGGTGCTAAGCAGCGCCACAGTAGTCGTGACCCACAAAGATTCGGAGAACAGGTTGCCACTCTGGATTGTCCCGGGGGATGGTCACGCACTGCTGGGGAGGAGTTGGCTTGCTGTCATGAACTGGAAATGGGGCGATGTCAATGCAATTTCTTCTGTGGAGAGAATATCATGCTCACAGGTCCTGGACAAATTTGACTCACTATTTCAACCCGGCATTGGCACTTTCATGGGGGCCAAGGTAGTGATTCACATAAACCCGGATGCCAGACCAGTACACCACAAGGCCAGAGCGGTGCCGTACGTGATGCGGGAAAAGATAGAAGGCGAATTGGACCGCCTGCTGAGGGAAGGCATCATCTCGCCAGTCGAATTCAGTGACTGGGTGAGCCCGATTGTGCCGGTGCTCAAGGCGGATGGATCGGTCAGGACTTGTGGTGATTACAAGACCACCATCAATTGGGTGTCACTCTAAGACCAGTACCCACTACCGAGAGCGGAGGACCTCTTTGCGACGCTAGCCGGTGGCAAACTTTTTAAAAAATTGGACCCGACCTCAGCTTACATGACCCAGGAGCTGGCGAGTGAGTCAAAGAAGCTGACCACAATCACGACACACAAGGGGTTGTTTGAGTACAACAGATGTCCGTTCGGGATTCGCTCGGCCGCCGTGATCTTTCAACGAAACATGGAAAATCTCCTCAAGTCGATTGCAAGGACGGTGGTTTTTCAAGACGACATCCTCATCATGGGTTGCGATACTGAAGAACACCTCCACAACCTGGAGGAGGTGCTACGCAGACTGGACTGGGTAGGTCTTCGACTGAAAAAGGCGAAGTGCGTCTTCCTAGCTCCAGCGGTAGAATTCCTGGGGATGAGGGTAGCAGCAGATGGGATCAGACCTACTGCGTCCAAAACAGAAGTGATCCAGAGAGCACCCAGACCCTGTAACACGACGGAGCTGCGTTTATTCCTGGGGCTCCTAAACTATTTTGGGAACTTTCTTCCCAAATTGAGCACGCTGTTAGAGCCTCTACACGTGCTCCTATGCAAAGGTCGCGAATGGGTCTGTGGGGACAGCCAGGAAAGGGCTTTTAATAGAGCACGAAATTTGTTATGCTCCAACAATCTGTTAACGCTATATGACCCATGAAAGAAACTTGTTTTAACGTGCGATGCGTCGTCCTATGGGGTCGGGTGTGTGTTGCAGCATGTTAATGGCAAGGGTCAGTTACAGCCGGTAGCTTATGCCTCCAGTAGTCTGTCCCAGGCAGAAAGGGGCTATGGGATGGTAGAAAAGGAAGCGCTTGCATGTGTATATGCAGTAAAAAAAATGCACCAGTACCTGTTTGGCAGGAAATTTGAGCTGGAGACAGATCACAAACCCCTAACCGTCCCTTTTGGCCGAAAACAAGGCCATAAATGCAATTGTGTCGGCCCGCATACAGAGGTGGGCACTCACGTTAGCCGCCTATGACTACACAATTTGGCACAGACGGGGCATCAATAACTGCGCCGATGCACTCAGCAGGCTCCCACTAGCCACCACCGAGGGGGCTACCGAGCATGCTGCTGAGATGGCTGTTGAAGCTTTCGAAAGCGAAGGCTCACCCATGACAGCCCGTCAGATTAAAGTCTGGACAAATAGAGACCCGCTACTGTATTTAGTCAAGAAATGTGTCCTGAATGGGGACTGGACAGCCACATATGGGGCATGCCCTGAGGAACTTAAACCATTTCACAGGTGCAAGGATGAACTCTCGATTCAGGCCGATTGCCTACTATGGGGAAACCAAGTAGTCATGCCCCAGATGGGCAGAGAGGCGTTCATCCGAGAACTCCACAATGAGCAACTGGGTATTGTCATGATGAAGGCAATTGCCAGGTCACACGTTTGGTGGCCAGCGATAGATGCAGACCTGGAACTTTGTGTTCGCAGGTGCAACACGTGTGCCCAGCTGGGCAATGCGCCCAGGGAAGTTCCCCTTAGCCCCTGGTCCTGGCCTGCCAAGCCATGGTCACGCATCCGTATGGACTACGCAGGTCCTTTCATGGGAAAAATGTTTTTGGTTGTAGTAGACGCCTACTTCAAATGGATCGAGTGTGACATTCTCAATTCAAGCACATCCTCTGCCACGGTAGAAAGTCTACGGGCAATGTTCACCGCCCATGGTCTACGCGACAATAGCCCGTGCTTCACAAGCATTGAATTCCAAGACTTCATGGCAGGAAATGGTATCAACCATGTCAGAACGGCACCGTTCAAGACGGCCTCAAACGGCCAGGCAGAACGAGCAGTGCAAATAATCAAACAGCGGATGCTCAGAATCCAAGGGGGTTCCCTACAAAGCCGCTTATCAAGCCTCCTGTTGGCCTATAGATTCCGACCACACTCACTCACAGTGGTTCCACATGCAGAGCTGCGAATGAAAAGGATGCTCAAAGCCAGGTTATCCCTTATACACCCCACCATGAAAGAAATTGTTGAGAGCAAGCGCCGGTCACAATGTGACTACCATGGCGGGAATGCGAGGGCGCAATGTATTGATGTCAATGACCCTGTCTTTGTCCTCACCTACGCTGCAGGGCCCAAATGGCTCGCAGGCACTATGATTGCCAAAGAGGGGAATAGAATTCTGGTAGTTAAAATGGACAAATCTGCCGCAAACACGTGGATCAAACAAAAAGGAGGTTCAGCAACCCCATAGAAGAAGCAGAGGAAGAACACAATGTAGAGTTTACTCCACCACAGGTGACTGAACACTGGAACCAAGTGGAGGAGAGCCCAGTCACTGTGGGCAGTCCGGACAGGCCTGAGGCACCGCAAACAGCAGACACTCAGGCCAGCGCCCAACAACCGGAGCCCCAACTCAGGCGCTCTACAAGGGAGCGTAAACTACCAGAGAGACTTAACCTGTGATCCCAATAAGATTTTGGGGGGGAGGTGATGTCATGTATTCAACTGTCATTGTAATCCATGTATAAACTAACCTAAGTTGTACACCGTGAGAACACTGACCACTAGGTGGTGAACATGTGGGAGACACTCCTAACCTGGACTTTCAGGTCTAAAAGGGGAAACTCCATCCATCTTCTGCACTTCAGTGCTGGCTACTAAAGGTTACTGGTCACAGAATGACCTTCTCTCTAGTATGGGCCTCGTGTGCATTTGTACTGTATAGTAAGGACATATTAGGTCCTGCAGGGAGAAATGATTGATAGTTACTTTGTAATCGCTACAGATTCTGACAGTGCCGTCTCTCTTGAGGACTTGGACAATAGGACTGTCCCACTCGCTGAACTCGATCGGTGAAATGATGCCCTCTCTTTACAGCCCGTCTAGCTCGATCTCTACCCATTCTCTTATCATGTGCGGTACTGCTCTCTCCGTGTGATGGATGGGTCGCGCCCCCGGAATTAGGTGGATCTGTACTTTTGCTCCTTGGAATTTCCCGATGCCTGGTTCGAACAACGAAGGAAATTTGTTTAAGACCTGGGCACACGAAGTGTCGTCAGTGGGCGGTAGCGCTCGGACGTCATCCCGGTTCCAGCGAATCTTTTCTAGCCAGCTCCTGCCGAGCAGCGTGGGACCATCGCCCAGTACCACCCAGAGTGGTAGCTTGTGCACCGCTCCATCGTAGGAGACCTTTACGGTAGCACTGCCGATTACAGGAATCAGTTCTTTTGTGTAAGTTCTTAGTTTCGTGCGAGCTGGAGTTAAGATTGGCCTTGAGGCCTTATTGCACCACAACCTTTCGAAAGTCTGTTTGCCCATGATGGACTGGCTCGCGGCCGTGTCCAGCTCCATTGATACCGGGAGTCCATTTAGTTTAACATTCAGCATTATCGGGGGACAATTCGTGGTGAATGTGTGCACCCCATGTACCTCTGCCTCCTTGATCCGAGGCTCTGGCTCGTCGTGATCCTCTGTGGATCTGTCCTCCTCTGCAACATGGTGGTTTGCAGGTTTAACAGGCTTTGCAGCTCGCCTACACACTCGTTGGAGGTGTCCCATTGTTCCACAGCCCTTGCAAATGTACCCTTTGAAGCGGCATGAATGGAAACGATGATCACCCCCGCAGTGCCAACAAGGTGTTAATGGCCTTGCATTCATCACCTTTGATGGTGGACTCTGAGACATCTGCAGACGTGCAGCTGCAGGTATGTGTGACCTGCCCTGTACGTTACGATTCGAAAACAACATCACTTTGTTCACAGTACTTGTAGCAGCACTCGTGTGCTGAGAGATTTGCTTTGTATTGTCACTGGTGGCAATGAACGCCTGGGCTATCGCTATGGCCTTACTCAAGGTTGGGGTCTCTTCAGTCAAAATTTTGCGAAGTATGGTTTCGTGGCCAATGCCAAGTACAAAAAAGTCTCTGAGCATGTGCTCCAAATGACCTTCAAATTCGCAATGTCCTGCAAGGCGTCTTAGTTCGACGACATAACTCACCACTTCCTGGCCTTCAGACCTTTTGTAGGTGTAGAACCGGTACTTCGCCATCAGAATGCTTTCCTTCGGGTTCAAATGCTCTCAGACCAGTGTGCACAAATCGTCATACAATTTCTCCGTGGGATTCACTGGAGTGAGCAGATTCTTTATGAGGCCATACGTTAGTGCCCCACAGACAGTGAGGAGGGTCGCCCTTCGTTTGGCAGCGCTGTCTTCTCCATCTAGCTCATTGGCCACAAAGTATTGGTCGAGTCACTCCTCAAAGGTTTCCCAATCATGTCCCTCTGAAAATTTCTCCAGGACGCCCACTGTTTTCTGCAGCTTTGGGTTCGCTATCTGTATCTCGTCGCCAGTTGTTGTATATGGAGAAAGAGTCAGATCGAACACTGTGAGCTCAAAGTAAAGTGTGACCTTAGTCTTTTATTGCCGGTCTCCAGAGTGCCTCTCCAACCTGTGAGGCATCCTTAAATACCTGTGCTCCTAAGGGATTATGGGATCTCTTGGCACTCCAGGGGAAAAGCCCTCTGGTGGCTGTACGGAATTAATACAAATCCATATATATAACACGAATGGCCTGTTTCTGTGCCATATTTTCGATGTAATCCTATGTAGTAGCTAATTTAGCTCAGACTATAGACTGAATGAACCATAATTTGCTATAGGAGTGAATCTAACGGCATCTGCAACAGGATTGGATTCAGCCAGGGTGTAAAGACACTCGGCACTTGGGATCTGAGTGAACAGGGAAAGCAACTGTGTATCTCCTTAACCAATTTTGGAAAGTGTTGGTTCAGGAAGAATGTCAAAGAGTCCCCACTTTTCTTTGAGAGATGCTGCGGGATCTTTTGCATCCACCTGTATCACCGGAGCAGGCAGACAGAGCTTCAGCTTACGATGGCACGTCTGAATGCAGCACCCTATCAGTACTGCACTGATGTGTCAGCCTAGATTATGGTCTTAGGTCCAGAGGTTGGGATTGATCCCAATGCATTCTGACTCTTAACAACTGAGCCAAGATGCGCTGAGCTTTAGGGCGACGGAGTGGCAGTTTCATGCTTCCCAGTAATGCTGATGCTCATTTACAAGTGGCCCTGGCACTAATAGCTATTGCAGGAAGAACCTCACTCGCATTCCTGTCCAATGCTGCAGGAAGATAAGAGACTTTTTCTAAGCTCCCCCGATGGGTTGCAATGTGGATAAAGGCACCCCCAGCGTCGTACTAGGCAGATTGAAAGGTCGCCGATTCCATCCCGAACCTGTGCTCAGAGACCTGATCTGAGCTCGGAAGGCAGTGGAGACATACGTGCTCAGAAATGATGGACCAAATGGCCTGTTTCTGTGCTGTGAATCGAGGGCACCCATTACCCTCAGTGCACTTGGCTAAGGAGCGACAAACTAACCAGGGCCCTCACTCCTGCCCACAATCCGGGACATCACAGCTTTCTATTGTTAAACAGCCTGCTGACACACACTGACTAGACTCACACAGGAAGTCTGCGTGCTGTATTTGCTGTGCACAAATTGGCAGCCGCGTTTCCTACATTGCAACAGTGACGCCACTTCAAAGTACTTAATTGGCTGTAAAGCACTTTGGCGCGTCCTGAGGTCGTGAGAGGCGCTATATAAATACAAGTTCTTTCTCTCTTTTTTTCTTCTGGGCAGCGTCCATGAGATTTTGCAAGCAGCAATGTTACTGAATCTGCCAGCTGCAATGGGCTTTTGAAGCCGATGAATCATTGCTGTGGTATTCAAAACAACTCATTGGTAAATGTAGATAGGATACATTCTCTTCAAACTTTGAACTACAAGTTTATTTGTCTGTGCTGATGTGGTAGCTGCAGAGGTGACTGAGCATCTTGCTCAACCTATTGCTGTAAACAAAGATTTTCAAGGTCATCAGTTCTGGCTAGAGTAGTATTACCAGTGGCCTGGATTGTCACACCATGCATTTGCCAACTTGACTATGACAGCGTCAAGTGCCACTGTTTGAAAGAAAGGACAAACCTGCAAGTATACAACGCCCTTCACAACCTCAGGGCCTCCCAACGCGCTTTACAGCCAATGAAGTACTGCTGTAGTGTTGGAAAGAAAGGCCATTCTCCCAGATGAACAATGGCTGAAAATTAGATCAATGTGGAGAGTTTGGCTTTTTGTAATTTTACTGAGAATGCTACTGAAACAGTCGTTGTGTTTTACTGGTTCACTGTTTACTGAAACAGTTACGGTCTTATTCCTTACATTGTCATACAGTTTCTGCAAACAAAAATGTTCATCAAACTTCTTGCACTGTCACTGGAACTTCTTTTAAACCCAAATTTTACATATTTTTGACAGATTCTTATTAAGAAAATGTTTGCAACATACCCAGGCCTAAAATTCGTCTCGGGCGGAGACAACAACAACAACTTGTATTTCTATAGTGGCTTTAACGTCGTGAAACATCCCAAGGCGCTTTACAGGAACATTATCAGATAAAAAATTTGAGACATAGCCACATAAGGAGAAATTAGGACAGGTCAAAGAGGTAGGTTTTAAGGAGCGTTGTGAAGGAGAAAAGAGAGGTAGAGAGGCGAAGAGGTTTAGGCAAGGAGTTCCAGAGCTTGAGGCCTAGGCATCAGAAGGCATGGCCACCAATGGTTGAACGATTATGATCAGGGATGCTCAACACGGCTGAATTATAGGAGCGCAGACATCTTCGGGGGGTCGTGGGGCTGGAGGAGATTACAGCGATAGCGCAAAGCTGGCGGTATCCGATTGGCCGCTGTTATGCCCAGCGTCTGATATCCAGTGCCGTTGACGGCAAGGGGAATCAAATTTCAGGTGCTGCGTATAACGGGCGGCCGATCCAATAACGCCCGCTTTGCGTCACTGCCCGAGCCGTATTTCTCGGCTCAAAATTGTTTTAAAAAATCACGAAAATAAACACTGAAATCTGAAAAAGATGAACACCAAAAGAACAACGGGAGCCCTGACAATGCAGACTCCTGCTGTTAATTCAAAGCCAGTTTTTCTTTCCTGAGATTTAAAAAAATGACAAGTTTGAATGAAGCAAAATGAAACAAAAAAATGCCTTCTGCTCAAAGAACATTTGAACAGGCAGATAATTCAAATGAGGATTTTGCTATTAAGAGAAGTATGGCCGTATTAGAGAAAACCAAGTGGTCTTTAAGCAAGCCAATGCATTATGTAGTGACAGAATACAAAACGAGAAATGCACTGGTCTAGTTCAGGAAACACACTGTTGACCTCGGTGAGAAGGAACAAAGGTCACAGAAGGCAAAATCAATTTTGCAAAATCAAAATGTGGAACGAAGTACAATGGACACGCGGGTGGGATCACTGCCTTGCCTGAAGAGCACTTACTAAACACAAAAAAGGGGGAGCGTGCATTTCCATACAGAGGAAACTCCGGCTTCAGGGGTATTCGTGTACATCAAGTGCACTGCCAACAGCAGGAAGCTGACAGGCTGCCCTTTGAAAAGCTGTTGGCTGCATTCCCTCACATTAAGTCAGAAGCTTAAATGGTTCTTGGAAAGGATATTTCCTGCCTGCATTTCCAGGATGGAATGAACAAAGCCAGGGAATTCAGTGCTGGCTGTTTCAGAATTCACGCCGATCAATCAGTAATCGGCCTTCGTTGCCAGTGGTCAAAGGTCACATGACTGAGTTTATAAGAGGGAAAGGAGGGGAAGAGCAACTGAGCGTACCGAGAACTGTTGTCAAAAAATAAATAAACAAATTCGCTCATGTCCTTTAGGGAAGGAAAGCTGCTGTCCTTACCCCGCTCTGACCAAAGTATGACTCCAGACCCACAGCAACGTGCTTGACTCTTAACTGCCCTCTGTAGTGGCTCAGCAAGCCATTCAGTTGTAGCCAGGGCAACTAGGGAGGGGCAATAAATGCCGGCCTCGCCAGTGAAGCCCACGTCCCGAGAAACAATAAAAAATACCAAAAACCACTCGGGTTGCAGCTATATTTTACTACGATGTTACCACAGTAGTTTTTGTTCTGTACAACATATTCCATCTCTTGTAGTCCCAACTACAGAATGTATCAAAAGCAATGAGAAGCACTTGGCAAGTTACAAAACTTGAACAATGCCCGAGTGACACTATCCCCAGGGTAGAATTAACTCACAAGGTCACAGGGTCCATTGCCACATCTGTGCTGTGTTTACATCACATAGGATTACATAGGATATAGAAACATAAAAACAGAGAAATTTACAGCGCAGAAGGAGGCCATTTCGGCCCATCGTGTCCGCAGTGGCCGACAAAGAGCCACACGGCCCTCGGTCAGCAGCCCTAAAGATTACATATAAACCTATGAACAATGACGGAAAGGCAAAGAGCACCCAGCCCAACCAGTCCGCCCCACACAACTGCGACACCCCTTATACTGAAACATTCTACACTCCACCCCAACCAGAGCCATGTGATCTCCTGGGAGATGCAAAAACCAGATAAAAACCCAGACCAATTTAGGGAGAAAGAAATCTTGGAAAATTCCTCTCCGACCCGTCCAGGCGATCGAAACTCGTCCAGGTGATCACCCTGGCCATATTCTATTCCCTGCAGTACTTACCATTATATCTGCGTGTTCCAACAAAAGGTCATCCAGTATAATCCCAATTACCAGCTCTAGGTCCGTAATCCTGCAGGTTACGACACTTCAAGTGCCCATCCAACCAACTCTTAAAAGTGGTGAGGGTTTCTGCATACACCACTCTTCCAGGCAGCGAGTTCGAGATCTCCACAACCCTCTGCGTAAAGAAGCCCTCAAAATCCCTCTAAACCTTCCACCAACCACCTTAAAACTATGCCTCCTCGTAATAGACCCCTCCACCAATAGCAATAGATCCTTACTATCCACTATGTCCAGGCCCCTCAATATTTTGTACAGCTCAATGAGATCTCCTCTCAACCTCCTCTGTTCCAATGAGAACAAACCCAGCCTATCCAATCTGTCCTCAAAACTAAGATTCTCCATTCCAGGCAGCATCCTAGTAAATCTCCTCTGCACCCTTTCTAGCGCAATCATGTCCTTCCTATAATACGGCGACCAGAACTGCACGCAGTATTCCAGCTATGGCCTAACCAAAGTATTATAAAATTTAAGCATAACCTCCCTGCTCTTATATTCTATGCCTCGGCCAATAAAGGCAAGCATTCCGTATGCCTTCTTAACTACCTTATCCACCTGGCCTGCTACTTTCAGGGATCTGTGGACAAGCCCGTCTAAACCTTCAAAACCTCTCTAAACTTTGCACCAACCACCTTAAAACTATGCCCTCTCGTAATAGGCCCCCTCCACCAATGGCAATAGATCCTTACTATCCACTATGTCCAGGCCCCTCAATATTTTGTACACCTTACTGAGGCCTCCTCTCAACCCAAGGTCCCTTTGTTCATCTACACTATTAAGTGGCTTACCGCTTAATGTATTTACCCTTTCCTTATTAGCCCTCCAAAAGTGCATCACCTCACACTTCTCTGAATTAAATTCCATTTGCCACTGCTCTGCCCACCTGACCAGTAGATTGATATCCTCCTGCAGCCCATGACTTTACTCTTCCTTATCAACCACACAGACAATTTTAGTGTCGTCTGCAAACTTCTTAAACATGCTCCCTATATTTAAATCTAAATCGTTGATATATACCACAAAAAGCAAGAGACCCAATATATAGCACAGAAACAGGCCATTCGACCCAACCAGACCATGTATACATACATTTATGCTCCACTCGAGCCTCCTCCCGTCTTTCCTCACCTAAATCTATCAACATAATCCTCTATTCCCTTCTCCCTCATATGCTGGCCTAGCCTCCCCTTAAATGCATCTATACTATTCGCTTCAACCACTCCCTGTCGTAGTGAGTTCCACATTCTCACCACTCATTGGGTAAAGAATTTTCTTCTGAATTCCCTATTGGATTTTTTGGTGACTATTTTATGTTGATGGCCTCTACTAATGTTCTTCCCCACAAGTGGAAATATTCTCTCTCTATCCACTCTATCAACACCTTTCATCATTTTAAAGATCTCTATTAGGTCACTCCTTAGCCTTCTTTTTTCAAGAGAAAAGAGACCCGGCCTTTATACCCTCTGGTATCATTCTTGTAAATCTTCTCTGCAGCCTCTCCAGTGCCTCTATATCTTTTCTATAATATGGCAACCAGATCGCTAAGTGTGGTCTAACCAAGATCGATACAGGTTTAGCCAATCTCAGCCGGGAGAGCAGTTCAGACACTACAGTTGACCTCAGCGGCTTTGGGGACAGAGAGGTAGCAAAAAGCTCTTGGTTGGTTTGCTGTGAGCTCCCTCTTAGACAGTGCCCGTGCGTGTGGAAGTCAGGAGGGAGCAGCATGGCACTCAGCTGTGATGGCATTAGCGGCCAAATAGTGCCTGCCGAAACTCGTTGTCAAGGCTACTTGGGCGAGTAATGGAGAACCACAGGGTGCCTACAGAACTTACCCCAGCAGGGGTTAACAACGGCAGGAAAAAATTGGGGGACAAATTTACAAAAGCTTCATTTCAGTTTTGCTGACTGTTATTTCAAGTCCTATTTATGTGAATTCAAGAGGGGTGACACTCGACTTGGGTGGGGTCACAACAGGGGCACTACCGCAACCGGCGCCCGTTATCCATCAGGTCTGATACTCAGTGCCATTGACTTCGATGATATTGAATGTCGGCATGGCGTATTATAGGCACCAGGTGCGATACCACTCATCTTACGTCCCTGCTGTAGGCTGTTTGTTTTCCACTCTACTCTGATTCGTAGACCTCGGAACTTATAGTGGGAAAGGACAACACATGGCACAAAATTTAGGCTTAACCCAGTGTCAGTTTTATTATGCAACAAAAACCGGCTCAAACTACAGGACTAGACTGCTGAGAGAAATTGACTTAAGACATACAATCACCACCCTGGCTGTAGCTATTGTAGGTTCATGGTCGTTGATTGCGTGACTGGTTGGTCCGTTCTCTGCAGTGCTGTTCCCATTCCTGTCCTTCTGTTTCTCTGTTTGTCCTTCTTCTTCTCCTTGTGTTTCCGTGTTCGTATATTTATATCCATAGTATGAATAAGTTTCCCACTGGGCCGGGGTCCGATTAATGCGTCTGGATCAATGTGGTGATTTGTTTGTGGTGATGAGTTTGAATGGCTACTAATTTGCACACGGAGTCGACAGTGCAAAAGATAACTCCTTATCCTTAATGCCCTGTTATCCAAAAATGTGCATTTCGTAGGGTCCTTTGTAGTCCTGGTTTCTTGCGGACTTGCAGTCTCTAGGGTAAACTGTTTTACCCCCTGTGGCCAATCAACTCTGGGGCTCTTCTGATAGATAGTATCTCTTTGTCTGTATGCATAACCAAGTTTAGTCCTTGACCTCAGAGAGTTTTCTTAATGGGTGATGAGTCACCACTTGCCTCAGGCTGGTGCCTTTTCCCCTCCCAGGTAGTCCAAAAGTTTTTACTTTAAAACAGTTTGTTCGTGGCCTCTTCCTGTGCCTTGCTCCAAAAAGATAGATGTACCCTTACACTACTCAAATCGAATTCCACCCCCAATGATTTTAACCAAACACTGAAATGTGTATTTATCGTAAATGTAACTGAAATAAAGTTCTAGGTCAAAAGAAAAACTGCGGATGGCAGAAACCTGAAATATAAACCAAAAATTCTGGAAATACAGCAACAGGTCTGTCAGCATCTGTAAAGAGAAAAAGACAGATTATTTTTTTCAGGCAGAGACATTGAAATGTTAAGTTTTCTTTCCTCTTTTCAGATGCTGACATACTTCCTACGTATTTCCTACGTATTTTCTGTTTTTAGTTGAAGTACATACTGTAAAGTCGCTACTGTTGACTTGTTGAACTCCAAAGCTTTGTGTACTAGCTGTACAACTTCACACAGTCTGAATCCTACTCACGGAGTATTGAATGCTGCTAAAATGAAGAATGTGAAGGAGAGGAGGAAGGGGAAAGGATCAATGTAGCTATGTCAAAAATTCCGGCTTATCTAAAATGGCTAGTGTATAGTGAGGTTAATCTGTTATATGATAGAATGTGAAAGATGTGAGTCTTATCCTCTGGTATTGATTCTTAAATGGTTGAAGAGAGTATTACAATCAGAAAAGAATTGTATAAGGACTTGTGTGGTTCAGTGTTGCAATCTTTAAGCAGGGGCCAGGCTCGAATTCCTTCACTACTCACAAAGTTTTGACACAACAGTAATCCCCTTCAGCAAGCCTTAAATGATCTTCCAGCCAACAGCTGGTAAATGTGGTACCCACCATTACAGGGAAGTCAATTAGTCCTATGAGGAGAGATTGAGTAGACAAGGCCTATATTCTCTAGCGTTTATAAAAGTGAGAGGTGATCTCATTGAAACATAGAAAATCCTTACAGGGCTTGACAGGGTAGATGCAGGGAGGATGTTTCCCCTGGCTGGGGAGTCTAGAACCAGAGGTCACAGTCTCAGAATCAGGGGTCGGCTATTTAGGACTGAGATGAGGAGAAATTTCTTCACTCAGAGGGTGGTGAGCCTTTGGAATTCTCTACCCCAGAGGGCTGTGGAGGCTCAGTCTTTGAGTATATTCAAGACGGAGATCAGTAGATTTTTGAATATTAAGGGAATCAAGGGATATGGGGATAGTGCAGAAAAGTGGAGTTGAGGTAGAAGATCAGCTATGATCTTATTGAATGGCACAACAGGCTCGAGGGGCCGAATGGCCTACTCCTGCTTCTAATTCATATGTTCTTTTGTTCTTATGTCAACAGGAATGCTGTGCTCAAAGATTCACCCAGTCAACAGGGATTGTTCCCTCCCGAACCTGGGCCAATGGAAGAGAGACTGGCACTTTGCCCATGGCCAACTTTCGATTAAGAATTGCTTGTAGGAACTTTTATTTGTATTCTCTCTGGAAGGTATATAGAGATGGGGGAGGTGGGAGTTTGGGGGGGGGGGTAAGAATCTGCCTTGTCACGATATGTAGTAACATTTTACATGCTTTCGTGAAACATTTTTTTCTTCAGACACGGGTTAGTGGGTAGCGCTCTCGCCTCTGAGTCAGAAGCTCATGGGTTCAAGCCCCACTCAAGCGTCTTGAGCACAAAAGCTAGGCTGACACTCCAATGCAGTGCTGAGGGAGTGCTGTATTGTCAGAGGTGCTGACTTTCGGATGAGATGTCAAACCGAGGCCCCGTCTGCTCTCTCAGGTGAACATAAAAGATCCCATGGCACTATTCAAAGTAGGGTTCTCCCCAGTGTTCTGGCCAACAGTTATCCCTCAACTAATATCACTAAAACCGATTATCTGCTCATTATCATGTTGCTGTTTGTGGGAGCTTGCTGTGTGAAAATTGGCTGCCGCGTTTCCCACATTACAACAGCAACTACACTCCAAAAGTACTTCATTGGCTGTAAATCCTGAGGTCGTGAAAGATGCTAGCGAAAAGCAAGATTCTTTCTTTCTAATAGTTCCAGCCAAACAACAAATTTGTTTCTTTTGGAACACGTTTGCGATCAGAGAAAATCTTCACACATATATTTTCTGCGTTGCTAAACATAGTGGCCAAAGAAATTCTCACCTGGGGAGGGCTGTTCCCCCATACTTTTTCAGCGAATAAATTTAACTCTTTATTAAAAAGAAATTCTATTACCGTTGGAAAAAAAACTGACATTGGGTAACTTTTTGGGCGCAATGTCCAAATAAAATCTAATCTAAAATGTAATGGCTATATTTTTTTACAATCACAATAGGACATGCGTTGGAATTGGTGCCTTCAGCAGTTATCACATGCAGATAAAATATAAGAACAAGTGCTCGCGGGGTTTTATTAACACGGATGCTGGTTAGTGCAAGTGACCCTACTAAACTCTGGCCTGTCTCACAGTCAGACTTTATCAGGGAATTTTATGCCCCAAAAATGGGTGGCTTTGGCTGTGATGGCATGCAAAAATGCTAAAAAAAAATGGGAACCTGCCCACTTCCTCACAGGAGGCGGGTTGGTTATTTAGATATAACGAGGCTGCGTGCCTCAGAATTAACCACCTTCCAATCACCCGCCTAACTCTTCCAATCCCCCCACCCCAATCCTTCCAATTCCCCCGATCCTTCCAATACCCCCACCCTGTTAGGTATATAATTACTCAAAAGACTAGTTACTGTGAACTCACTCAGGTGTAAACCTGGTCCAGTTTATTCACACCCAAAGTGACCACAAGACAAGGTATCAGTACTTATATACCAGGGCCTGCGCACACGTGCGTACAGCCCGATGACCTCCGACAATGGCGCCCCCTGGTGCCTAGTGACCCCAAGCATCAATACCTGACACATCCCAACCCTTCTGATCTCCCCGACTCTTCAGTTATCCCCCACGATGCCTCTAATTTTCTCCACCATCAACCCTTCCAATCTCCCCCACCGACCTTCCTAATCTTTCCCCCCCCCATCCCAACCCCAACTCTTCGGATCTCCCCCAAGCTCCTACCAATCTCCCCCCAAGATTTCCAATTTCTCCCCGACCCTTCTGATCTCCAGCCCAACTCTTCCAATCTCTCCCAACCCTTCCAATCTCTTGCCGACCCTTCCGATCCCCCCTCTCCATCTTCCCCCCCACACCCGCCCCCTGACTCTTCGGATCTAGCCCAAGACCCTTCCAATTTCCCCCCAAGGCCTCCAATCACCGCCGACCCTTCCAATCCTCCCCCAACCCTTCCAATCCTCCCCCCCAACCCTTCAAATCCTCCCCCCCCGACCCTTCCAATTCTCCCCCCGACCCTTCCAATCCTCCCCCCTGACCCTTCCAATCCTCCCCCCCAACCCTTCCAATCCTCCCCCCCCGACCCTTCCAATCCTCCCCCCGACCCTTCCAATCCTCCCCCGACCCTTCCAATTCTCCCCCCGACCCTTCCAATCCTCCCCCGCAACCCTTCCAATCCTCCCCCCGACCCTTCCAATCCTCCCCCCCAACCCTTCCAATCCTACCCCCCAACCCTTCCAATCCTCCCCCCCAACCCTTCCAATCCTCCCCCCGACCCTTCCAATCCTCCCCTCCCGACCCTTCCTATCCTCCCCCCCAACCCTTCCAATCCTCCCCCCAACCCTTCCAATCCTCCCCCCCAACCCTTCCAATCCTCCCCCCGACCCTTCCAATCCTCCCCCCGACCCTTCCAATCCTCCCCCCCCGACCCTTCCAATCCTCCCCCCCCGACCCTTCCAATCCTCCCCCCCGACCCTTCCAATCCTCCCCCCGACCCTTCCAATCCTCCCCCCGACCCTTCCAATCCTCCCCCCCAACCCTTCCAATCCTCCCCCCCCGACCCTTCCAATCCTCCCCCCCGACCCTTCCAATTCTCCCCCCCCGACCCTTCCAATCCTCCCCCCAACCCTTTCAATCCTCCCCCAACCCTTCCAATCCTCCCCCCAACCCTTCCAATCCTCCCCCCCAACCCTTCCAATCCTCCCCCCGACCCTTCCAATCGTCCCCCCAACCCTTCCTATCCTCCCCCCAACCCTTCCAATCCTCCCCCAACCCTTCCAATCCTCCCCCAACCCTTCCAATCCTCCCCCCAACACTTCCAATCCTCCCCCCGACCCTTCCTATCCTCCCCCCCAACCCTTCAAATCCTCCCCCCCCGACCCTTCCAATTCTCCCCCCGACCCTTCCAATCCTCCCCCCTGACCCTTCCAATCCTCCCCCCCAACCCTTCCAATCCTCCTCCCCGACCCTTCCAATCCTCCCCCCCGACCCTTCCAATCCTCCCCCGACCCTTCCAATTCTCCCCCCGACCCTTCCAATCCTCCCCCGCAACCCTTCCAATCCTCCCCCCGACCCTTCCAATCCTCCCCCCCAACCCTTCCAATCCTCCTCCCCAACCCTTCCAATCCTCCCCCCCAACCCTTCCAATCCTCCCCCCCAACCCTTCCAATCCTCCCCCCCAACCCTTCCAATCCTCCCCCCCAACCCTTCCAATCCTCCTCCCCAACCCTTCCAATCCTCCCCCCAACCCTTCCAATCCTCCCCCCCAACCCTTCCAATCCTCCCCCCCCGACCCTTCCAATCCTCCCCCCGACCCTTCCAATCCTCCCCCCAGACCCTTCCAATCCTCCTCCCCAACCCTTCCAATCCTCCCCCCCGACCCTTCCAATCATCCCCCCCAACCCTTCCAATCCTCCCCCCCAACCCTTCCAATCCTCCCCCCAACCCTTCCAATCCTCCCCCCGACCCTTCCAATCCCCCCCCCCCGACCCTTCCAATCCTCCCACCCGACCCTTCCAATCCTCCCCCGACCCTTCCAATTCTCCCGCCGACCCTTCCAATCCTCCCCCGCAACCCTTCCAATCCTCCCCCCGACCCTTCCAATCCTCCCCCCCAACCCTTCCAATCCGCCCCCCCAACCCTTCCAATCCTCCCCCCCAACCCTTCCAATCCTCCCCCCCAACTCTTCCAATCCTCCCCCTCAACCCTTCCAATCCTCCCCCCCAACCCTTCCAATCCTCCCCCCGACCCTTCCAATCATCCCCCCCAACCCTTCCAATCCTCCTCCCCAACCCTTCCAATCCTCCCCCCCGACCCTTCCAATCCTCCCCCCCAACCCTTCCAATCCTCCCCCCCAACCCTTCCAATCCTCCCCCCCAACCCTTCCAATCCTCCCCCCCAACCCTTCCAATCCTCCCCCCGACCCTTCCAATCATCCCCCCCAACCCTTCCAATCCTCCTCCCCAACCCTTCCAATCCTCCCCCCCAACCCTTCCAATCCTCCCCCCCAACCCTTCCAATCCTCCCCCCCAACCCTTCCAATCCTCCCCCCCAACCCTTCCAATCCTCCCCCCCAACCCTTCCAATCCTCCTCCCCAACCCTTCCAATCCTCCCCCCAACCCTTCCAATCCTCCCCCCCGACCCTTCCAATCCTCCCCCCCCGACCCTTCCAATCCTCCCCCCGACCCTTCCAATCCTCCCCCCCGACCCTTCCAATCCTCCTCCCCAACCCTTCCAATCCTCCCCCCCGACCCTTCCAATCATCCCCCCCAACCCTTCCAATCCTCCCCCCCAACCCTTCCAATCCTCCCCCCGACCCTTCCAATCCTCCCCCCGACCCTTCCAATCCTCCCCCCCCGACCCTTCCAATCCTCCCCCCCAACCCTTCAAATCCTCCCCCCCCGACCCTTCCAATTCTCCCCCCGACCCTTCCAATCCTCCCCCCTGACCCTTCCAATCCTCCCCCCCAACCCTTCAAATCCTCCCCCCCGACCCTTCCAATCCTCCCCCCCGACCCTTCCAATCCTCCCCCGACCCTTCCAATTCTCCCCCCGACCCTTCCAATCCTCCCCCGCAACCCTTCCAATCCTCCCCCCCAACCCTTCCAATCCTCCCCCCCAACCCTTCCAATCCTCCCCCCCAACCCTTCCAATCCTCCCCCCGACCCTTCCAATCCTCCCCTCCCGACCCTTCCTATCCTCCCCCCCCAACCCTTCCAATCCTCCCCCCAACCCTTCCAATCCTCCCCCCCAACCCTTCCAATCCTCCCCCCGACCCTTCCAATCCTCCCCCCGACCCTTCCAATCCTCCCCCCCCGACCCTTCCAATCCTCCCCCCGACCCTTCCAATCCTCCCCCCGACCCTTCCAATCCTCCCCCCCCGACCCTTCCAATCCTCCCCCCGACCCTTCCAATCCTCCCCCCGACCCTTCCAATCCTCCCCCCCCGACCCTTCCAATCCTCCCCCCCAAGCCTCCCCCCCAACCCTTCCAATCCTCCCCCCAACCCTTCCAATCCTCCCCCCCAACCCTTCCAATCCTCCCCCCCAACCCTTCCAATCCTGCCCCCAACCCTTCCAATCCTCCCCCCCAACCCTTCCAATCCTCCCCCCCCGACCCTTCCAATCCTCCCCCCGACCCTTCCAATCCTCCCCCCCGACCCTTCCAATCCTCCCCCCCGACCCTTCCAATCCTCCCCCGACCCTTCCAATTCTCCCCCCGACCCTTCCAATCCTCCCCCGCAACCCTTCCAATCCTCCCCCCGACCCTTCCAATCCTCCCCCCCAACCCTTCCAATCCTCCCCCCCAACCCTTCCAATCCTCCCCCCGAACCCTTCCAATCCTCCCCCCGACCCTTCCAATCCTCCCCTCCCGACCCTTCCTATCCTCCCCCCAACCCTTCCAATCCTCCCCCCAACCCTTCCAATCCTCCCCCCGACCCTTCCAATCCTCCCGCCGACCCTTCCAATCCTCCCGCCGACCCTTCCAATCCTCCCCCCGACCCTTCCAATCCTCCCCCCGACCCTTCCAATCCTCCCCCCCCGACCCTTCCAATCCTCCCCCCCCCGACCCTTCCAATCCTCCCCCGGACCCTTCCAATCCTCCCCCGGACCCTTCCAATCCTCCCCCCCAACCCTTCCAATCCTCCCCCCCCGACCCTTCCAATCCTCCCCCCCGACCCTTCCAATTCTCCCCCCCCGACCCTTCCAATCCTCCCCCCAACCCTTCCAATCCTCCCCCAACCCTTCCAATCCTCCCCCCAACCCTTCCAATCCTGCCCCCCAACCCTTCCAATCCTCCCCCCGACCCTTCCAATCCTCCCCCCAACCCTTCCTATCCTCCCCCCAACCCTTCCAATCCTCCTCCAACCCTTCCAATCCTCCCCCAACCCTTCCAATCCTCCCCCCAACCCTTCCAATCCTCCCCCCGACCCTTCCTATCCTCCCCCCCAACCCTTCCAATCCTCCCCCCGACCCTTCCAATCCTCCCCCCAACCCTTCCAATCCTCTCCCCAACCCTTCCAATCCTCCCCCCCAACCCTTCCAATCCTCCCCCCCAACCCTTCCAATCCTCCCCCCCAACCCTTCCAATCCTCCCCCCCAACCCTTCCAATCCTCCCCCCCAACCCTTCCAATCCTCCCCCCGACCCTTCCAATCATCCCCCCCAACCCTTCCAATCCTCCTCCCCAACCCTTCCAATCCTCCCCCCCAACCCTTCCAATCCTCCTCCCCAACCCTTCCAATCCTCCCCCCCAACCCTTCCAATCCTCCCCCCCAACCCTTCCAATCTTCCCCCCTAACCCTTCCAATCCTCCTCCCCAACCCTTCCAATCCTCCCCCCAACCCTTCCAATCCTCCCCCCCAACCCTTCCAATCCTCCCCCCCGACCCTTCCAATCCTCCCCCCGACCCTTCCAATCCTCCCCCCCGACCCGTCCAATCCTCCCCCCGACCCTTCCAATCCTCCCCCCGACCCTTCCAATCCTCCCCCCCCAGACCCTTCCAATCCTCCCCCCGACCCTTCCAATCCTCCCCCGACCCTTCCAATCCTCCCCCCGACCCTTCCAATCCTCCCCCGCAACCCTTCCAATCCTCCCCCCGACCCTTCCAATCCTCCCCCCCAACCCTTCCAATCCTCCCCCCCAACCCTTCCAATCCTCCCCCCCAACCCTTCCAATCCTCCCCCCCAACCCTTCCAATCCTCCCCCCCAACCCTTCCAATCCTCCCCCCGACCCTTCCAATCATCCCCCCCAACCCTTCCAATCCTCCTCCCCAACCCTTCCAATCCTCCCCCCCAACCCTTCCAATCCTCCCCCCCAACCCTTCCAATCCTCCCCCCCAACCCTTCCAATCCTCCCCCCCAACCCTTCCAATCCTCCCCCCCAACCCTTCCAATCCTCCTCCCCAACCCTTCCAATCCTCCCCCCAACCCTTCCAATCCTCCCCCCCGACCTTCCAATCCTCTCCCCAACCCTTCCAATTCTCCTCCCCAACCCTTCCAATCCTCCCCCCCAACCCTTCCAATCCTCCCCCCCAACCCTTCCAATCCTCCCCCCCAACCCTTCCAATCCTCCCCCCGACCCTTCCAATCATCCCCCCCGACCCTTCCAATCCTCCTCCCCAACCCTTCCAATCCTCCCCCCCAACCCTTCCAATCCTCCCCCCCAACCCTTCCAATCCTCCCCCCCAACCCTTCCAATCCTCCCCCCCAACCCTTCCAATCCTCCCCCCCAACCCTTCCAATCCTCCTCCCCAACCCTTCCAATCCTCCCCCCAACCCTTCCAATCCTCCCCCCCAACCCTTCCAATCCTCCCCCCCCGACCCTTCCAATCTTCCCTCTCCCCCCGCCACCCAACCCCCCGACCCTTCGGATCTTCCCCAATGTCCTTCCAATCTCCCCCCAAGGCCTCCGATTTCCCCCTGAACTTTCCGATATCTTCCTCCCTTCTCGCTGCTTCCTGACTGCAGCCTGGTGCCAAAGGCCTATCACCCGACAGCCAGCCTGCCTCCCAATCTGGCTGACTGCGGTCGGGAAACAGAGACAAAAAGTGTTAATCGGGTCCAGCCATTACATTCGGCAGGACCTGAGGGAAATCTGTTCTTCCAGGTTTCCCAACCTCAAAACAGCCCCCCAACCATGCGCCCTCCCACCTCCGAGCTAATAGCCAGCCCTATGATATTGTTTAAATATATTCTTTTTAAATACAGAGCTAGGTTCATTTTTTTTTATCATTTTCTCTCCATCTTTCTTGAATGCATTGAACCATACCAGAGTATAATTCCAAGGGCCTCTCCAGCCCAACACTAGGCTTGCATTTATATAACGCCTTTCACGACTTCAGGATGTCCCAAAGTGCTTTACAGCCAATGAAGTACTTTTGAAGTGTAGTCACTGTTACAATGTAGAGAATGCAGCAGCCAATTTGCGTATAGCAAACTACCACAAGCAGCAATGTGAAAAATGATTAGATAATCTGTTTACTGATGACGGTTGCAGGATAAATATTGACCAGGACACCGGGGATAACTCCCCTGCTCTTTTTTGAAATAGTGCCCTGGAAGCTTTTAAGTCCACCTGAGAGAAGACCTCAGTTTAACATCTTATTTGAAAGACGGCACCTCCAACAGTGCAGCACTCCCTCAGCACCGCACTGGCGTGGCAGCCTAGATTTTTGTGCTTAAATCTCTGGAGTGCAACTTGAATCCACAATATTCTGCCTCAGAGGCAAGAGTGTTACCAACTGAGCAATGGCTAACTTGTTCTTCTTTCGAAGTAGCATCTTGCTATAACTTACAATTTTGAAATAATCAAAGCTGGATGAACTGACGCACGTGTTTTTTACATTCATGGAGAATACAATACAGGGTCGGGTTATGTCAAGATTGAATAAAGTGAGATTTCAAATACATTAGAAGCTTGTTCAGTCATTGGCTTCTGGGGAGTTTCTCTGAATGTCACAATAACCTAAGGATGTAGAAAAAAGAAATAGCAATTCAGCTGCAATAAATCTCAGTGGGTAAATGCATCACTGCAGAGGCTAAAGTGCATCAACTAGAGCTGACACTCCAGTGCAACATGGCAGCTGCACTTTGAGAGCAGCAGGCTTTTCCACACTCCCTCTCCCCCCGCCCCCGCAAGCTCCTAAACAGCGAGCTACCTATACCGGAGCAAATAGCATTGGCAGCCTGCCTCCAGTATTTAAACGAGGCCCAATCAAAAAAATCTATCGGCCCTCCCGGGCGGGGTGGAGAGACATCCCACCCGTCCAATCTGTGTCACGAACAAAAGGTGAGTTGTGTCACTTTTGGACTGTAAAATCCAGATTTGACACTTCAGTGCAGTACTGAGGGAGTGCTGCACAGTCGGAGGTGCCGTCTTTTGGCTGAGACAATAACTCGAGGTCCCATCTGCCTCTCAGGTGGACGTAAAAGATCCCACGGCAATATTTTGAAGAAAGGATCTGGCAATACTTATCCCTCAACCAATATCACTAAAAAAAGATTATCTGGTCATTATTTAATTGGATATCGTGTTTCCGACATTACAACAGTGACTATGCTTCATTGTTTAATTGTAAGTATTTAATTGGCTGTTAAGCTCTTTGGGACATCCAAAGGTCATTAAAGGCACTATATAAATGCAAGTCTTTATTTATTGCAGATCCACCATTTTATTGTGTGGCTCAATTCAAATGTGACATCCGTTCAGTCTGAATGTTTACAAAAGATGATACAAAAATTGGCCGTGTGGTTGATAGTGAGGAAGAAAGCCGTAGACTGCAGGAAGGTATCAGGTGGACAGTAAAGTCGCAAATATAAGAACATAAGAACATAAGAATTAGGAACAGGAGTAGGCCATCTGGCCCCTCGAGCCTGCACCGCCATTCAATAAGATCATGGCTGATCTGGCCGTGGACTCAGCTCCACTTACCCGCCCGCTCCCCGTTACCCTTAATTCCCTTATTGGTTAAAAATCTATCTATCTGTGACTTGAATACATTCAATGAGCTAGCCTCAACTGCTTCCTTGGGCAGAGAATTCCACAGATTCATAACCCTCTGGGAGAAGAAATTCCTTCTCAACTCGGTTTTAAATTGGCTCCCCCATATTTTGAGGCTGTGCCCCCTAGTTCTAGTCTCCTTGACCAGTGGAAACAACCTCTCTGCCTCTATCCTGTCTATCCCTTTCATGATTTTAAATGTTTCTATAAGATCACCCCTCATCCTTCTGAACTCCGAGTAAAGACCCATCTACTCAATCTATCATCATAAGGTAACCCCCTTATCTCCGGACTCAGCCTAGTGAATCGTCTCTGTACCCCCTCCAAAGCCAGTATATCCTTCCTTAAGTAAGGTGACCAAAACTGCACGCAGTACTCCAGGTGCGGCCTTACCAATACCCTATACAGTTGCAGCAGGACCTCCCTGCTTTTGTACTCCATCCCTCTCGCAATGAAGGCCAACATTCCATTCGCCTTCCTGATTACCTGCTGCACCTGCAAACTAACTTTTTGGGATTCATGCACAAGGACCCCCAGGTCCCTCTGCACCTCAGCATGTTGTAATTTCTCCCCATTCAAATAATATTCCCTTTTACTGTTTTTTTTCCCAAGGTGGATGACCTCACACTTTCCAACATTGTATTCCATCTGCCAAGCCTTAGCCCATTTGCTTAACCTATCCAAATCTCTTTGCAGCCTCTCTGTGTCCTCTACACAACCCGCTTTCCCACTAATCTTAGTGTCATCTGCAAATTTTGTTACACTACACTCTGTCCCATCTTCCAGGTCATCTATGTATATTGTAAACAGTTGTGGTCCCAGCACCGATCCCTGTGGCACACCACTAACCACCGATTTCCAACCCGAAAAGGACCCATTTATCCCTACTCTCTGCTTTCTGTTCGCCAGCCAATTCTCGATCCATGCTAATACATTTCCTCTGATTCCGCGTACCTCTATCTTCTGCAGCACCTTATCGAATGCCTTTTGGAAATCTAAATACACCACATCCATCGGTATACCTCTATCCACCATGCTCGTTATATCCTCAAAGAATTCCAGTAAATTAGTTAAACATGATTTCCCCTTCATGAATCCATGCTGCGTCTGCTTGATTGCACTATTCCTATCTAGATGTCCCGCTATTTCTTCCTTAATGATAATTTCAAGCATTTTCCCCACTACAGATGTTAAACTAACTGGCCTATAATTACCTGCCTGTTGTCTGCCCCCTTTCTTAAACAGAGGCGTTACATTAGCTGCTTTCCAATCCGCTGGTACCTCCCCAGAGTCCAGAGAATTTTGGTTGATTATAACGAATGCATCTGCTATAACTTCCGCCATCTCTTTTAATACCCTGGGATGCATTTCATCAGGACCAGGGGACTTGTCTACCTTGAGTCCCATTAGCCTGTCCAGCACTACCCCTCTTACTGATAGTGATTGTCTCAAGGTCCTCCCTTCCCACATTCCTGTGACCAACAATTTTTGGCATGGTTTTTGTGTCTTCCACTGTGAAGACCGAGGCAAAATAATTGTTTCAGGTCTCAGCCATTTCCACATTTCCCATTATTAAATCCCCCTTCTCATCTTCTAAGGGACCAACATTTACTTTCGTCACTCTTTTCCGTTTTATATATCTGTAAAAGCTTTTACTATCTGTTTTTATGTTTTGCACAAGTTTACCTTCGTAATCTTTCTTTCCTTTCTTTATTGCTTTTTTAGTCATTCTTTGCTGTTGTTTAAAATTTTCCCTATCCTCTAGTTTCCCACTAACCTTGGCCACCTTATATGCATTGATCTTTGATTTGATACTCTCCTTTATTTCCTTGGTTATCCACGGCTGGTTATCCCTTCTCTTACCGCCCTTCTTTTTCACTGGAATATATTTTTGTTGAGCACTATGAAAGAGCTCCTTAAAAGTCCTCCACTGTTCCTCAATTGTGCCACTGTTTAGTCTGTGTTTCCAGTCTACTTTAGCCAACTCTGCCCTCATCCCAGCCAACTCTGCCCTCATCCCAATAGAATTCAATCTGGAGAAGTGTGAGGTAATACATTTGGGGAGGGCTAACAAGGCAAGGGAATATGTATTAAATGGTAGGACACTGAGAAGTGTAGAGGAGCAAAGGGACCTTGGAGTGCAGGTCCACAGATCCCTGAAAGTAGCAGGCCAGGTAGATAAGGTGGTTAAGAAGACATACGGAATACTTTCATTGGCCGAAGCATAGAATATAAGAGCAGGGAGCTTATGCTTGAACTGTATAAAACACTAGTTAGGCCACAACTAGAGTATTGCATGCAGTTCTGGTCACCACATTGCAGGAAAGATGTGATTGCACTAGAGAGGGTACGGCGGAGATTTACGAGGATGTTGCCTGGACTGGAGAATTTTAGTTGTGAGGAAAGATTGGATAGGCTGGCTTTGTTTTCTTTGGAAAAATGGAGACTGAGGGGAGACTTAATTGAGGTGTATAAAATTGTAAGGTGCCTAGATAGAGTGGATAGGAAGGACCTATTTCCCTTAGCAGGGGGGTCAATAACCGGGGGGCATAATTTAAAGTCATTGGTAGAAGGATTAGAGCGGGGTTGAGAACTTTTTTCACGCAGAGGGCTGTGGGGGTCTGGAACTCATTGCCTCAAAGGATGGTAGCGGCAAAAACCCTCATCACATTTAAAAATACTTAATATGCACTTGGGAAGTGCCCTAAGCTACAAGGCTATGGACCAAGTGCTGGAAAGTGAGATTAGGCTGGATAGCTCTTTTTTGGGCGGCAGAGACACGATGGAATGAATGGCCTCCTTCTGTGCCGTAAATTTCTATGACTCAATGTATTAGGGCGAATAAATGCCTCTGGATACTGTCTGCCTCCAATAATATGCTGTACCTTCCGAATGTTTTTGGCTAAAATGTATGTTTTGAGTGAACAATAACTGAAATGGCGTAACTCAATATAAATGTACCATCCTTTCCAGTGCAATGTAGTGGATAGCAATGAGCATTATTAGAGTCAACACTAAACAATGTAAATGTAGCCTCAGCAAATATCCTTGGTGTTCACAATTATACCCTGTTCACATCAGCAATTACCCTGTATTTACACCAGCAATTAGCCTGCATTCACACCAGCAATTACCCTGTATTCACACCAGCAATTACCCTGTATTCACACCAGCAATTACTCTGCATTCACACAAACAATTACTCTGCATTCACACCAGCAATTACCCTGTATTCACACCAGCAATTACCCTACCTTCACACCAACAATTACCCTGTATTCACACCAGACATTATGAATGGCTTCACACCAGACATTACTCCATTCTGGATACCAGTAATTACACCAGTATTCAGAGCAGCAATTAGAATGGGACCAATTTTGCTGTCAAAGTCATCATCATCATAAGGCAGTCCCTTGAATCGAGGAAGACTTGCTTCCATGTCAAAAGGTTCACAGATGTTTCAAAACCAAAATTCCAGGTCTCAAAGTAATGGCGGGGTAAATGGCGCTTGGCATTATTTATGCGTAACTGGTACAACAACTTCGAGCAAAGGGCAGGTGCACGGTTAAATGCAAATATCGAAAGGTTGCTGTCCGGGTTCTAAAGCTCCGCTATCAGCTATGTGAATACAATATCTCGCTGTCCGCCTCATCATTGATATGCACTGAATGTCGTGAAGTTGTTGTGTTTGCGCGGCAGATACCTCTCAGCCCGCCTCAGATATTTAGGCAAGTAATTACAAGTGTAAGCACCCTTTTAACAACATGATGAGTGGTAATAACTGCTCATCAACCTTGTGGACAAAGATATTTTGAGCTAAGGGGTGCAGGGCTGAGTCTAACCAACAGCAGACACTGCCATTATTCCTGCATAATTGAGAGTGTAGAGTCCCAGCTCTTTTGGCCCATCTTGATAACTAAGATGCTTCAAACTGGGAATTAATCTTGTGGCCCTCCTCTGCACCCTTTCCAAAGCTTCAATCACCCAGCATGTGAGGAGACCAAAACTGGACACAGTGTTCGAACTGAGGCCTGACCAATGTCTTGTCCAAGGCTTTTCTTCTTTTTACCCGTGACTGCCTGATATTTTAGCGACATGTCAATTAAAAATGTGAACAAAGATTTTAATCAAAAAAAGCCTAATTTGCAAAAGCCTTAATCAGAATAGGGCATTCTTTTCAAATAAGTGATTCCCAGCTTATCGCACCTTAGTTACCGCTTTCTGAACAGCGTGCGGGGGGATTCTCTGCACTCCAGCAGAGTGAAGCTGTCCCCTGTAGGTGCTATGAACACTGTGCAGCCTGTCAGACTCTGGCCAGTGACCCGAGCAGCTGCTACTTCTGCGGAATAATTGCTGTACCCTCTGAGGATCCCGAACATATGTAGAAAGCTAATGGGTGGCAGCAGGCGGTTTGTAAAAGTAGGGTCTCATAATTATAACTAATCCCAGACTTTTACTGGGTGTGTCGACTTTATCTATTGAAGCACATTTACTCAGCGTTTCCCGCACAGCTGGCACAAAGTTGCAATAGTGTAAGCTGAGGATAAGAATCCACATTGCAACTCAAAAGGATCAGGGCTGGATTTTCGGTTCTGGTCATTTCGGGGCAGTAATGGCGACAGGGCGGTAAAGTTTGCACCGGGAAATGTTTTGCGTCCTCAGCCACAAAGTCCATCAGCTGGGCCTGTAGTTTGAAGCGGAGCGCTAAGGGAGGCGTTGCATACCTCTTTTAGGGCACTAGGCCGACTGAGTAAGCGAAAATCCCGAGCGAAACAGCCGGCCCGGGAGCGCCCTAAGAGAGGCCGGGGGAAACAAAAAAACCTGAAAAAAACACCACCAAAATACATTCCCAATACATAACTCAGGCCACCACAATATAAGTTGCAAAAAGAAACTCACACTGACCTGTGGTCGACATTATTTACCTCACTGCAGCTGCTACAGCTTGGAACGCCTATTACCACAGGCAGTCCCAGCATGGTGCTCTATGGAGCACTCATCATCATCATAGGTGGTCCCTCGAATGAGGAAGACTTGCTTCCTATGGAGCACTACAGGTCGGGCGGCAGCCAAAGATCGAGCCGGTGTCACAACCAGGGGCATCATCATCATCATAGGCAGTCCCTCAGAATCGAGGAGGACTTGCTTCCACTCCCAAAGTGAGTTCTTTGGTGGCTGAACAGTCCGATACGAGAGCCACAGACCCTGTCACAGGTGGGACAGAGATTCGTCGAGGGAAGGGGTGGGTGGGGCTGGTTTGCCGCGCGCTCCTTCCGCTGTCTGAGCTTCACCTCTTCACGCTCCTTGCGTTGAGACTCGAAGAACTCAATGCCCACCTGGATGCACTTTCTCCACCTCGGGCGGTCTTCGGCCAGGGACTTTGGCAAGGGCATTGTAAAAACGAGCCAAAGGTGGGCAGCGGAAACGTTACAAGGACACCCTCAAAGCCTCCCTGGTAAAGTGCGACATCACCACTGACACCTGGGAGTCCCTGGCCGAAGACCGCCCTAGGTGGAGAAAGTGCATCCGGGAGGGCGTTGAGCTCTTCGAATCTCAATGCCGCGAGCGTGAAGAGGTCAGGCGCAGGCAGCGGAAAGAGCGTGCGGCAAATCAGTCCCAACCCCCCCTTCCCCCGACGAATGTCTGTCCCACCTGTGACAGGGTCTGTGGCTCTCGTATTGGACTGTTCAGCCACCAAAGGACTCACTTTGGGAGTGGAAGCAAGTCTTCCTCGATTCCGGGGGACTGCCTATGATGATGATGTACACAGGCTTGCCTCTTCCAGGCGGTAATGCTTCGCACACCCTCCAAACCGACACCGAATTTCCGGGGGGAGCGCTGGAAGCTGGCCGTCCGCCCTCCAGAGCTTTAACAGGGACGGCAGAAGACTGAAAATGCAGCGCTCAGTTTTTTATCAAATACTCAAGGTCTCAAGCTCCAGCGATCGTCTACCAATGTATCTTTACAGTGCGAATCTGAACATACCCTTCCCCCAAATGTGAAGGAAGTGCAACATTAGAATTTGAAACGTGAGGTTGTACTGACAATGAGCGCTTGCTTTGATGTTGCTTTTACGACAACTAAACAAGTGCATACGAGCAAATCTTGGTTAGCAAATCCAGTAGAATCAGAGGGAATTCGATACAAAGGGAACAAACCAGTTAGCATAATCTAAACAGGGCATGATCTTAGAATACGGGGCCGCCCATTTAGAACTGAGATGAGGAGAAATTTCTTCTCTCAGAGGGTTGTAAATCTGTGGAATTCGCTGCCTCAGAGAGCTGTGGAAGCTGGGAGATTGAATACATTTAAGACAGAAATGAACAGTTTCTTAAACGATAAGGGAATAATGGGTTTTGGGGAGTGGGCGGGGAAGTGGAGCTGAGTCCATGATCAGATCAGCCATGATCGTATTGAATGGCGGAGCAGGCTCGAGGGGCAGTATGGCCTACTCCTGTTCCTATTTCTTATGTTCTTATGTAAGGCATTTGATGAATGCAGTCAATAGTCTATATTTCCAGTGTAGGCAAAGGATATCTCGCACACACTTTCTACGTGAGATATACATGACTCTCATGGAACTGTAAACTTTTACACAGTGTATGTGGTAACTGTCAGCACACCACATATTACAATTGTCTAACCAATTTTTCACAACCAGTTCCTGTGCACCATTGGGCGCCTCAATACTGTACTACCTTTTCCCAACATGCAAAATGATACCACATGTTCTGATTGTGCATCATCAGCCCAACATGGTGCAGAGTTGGAGATACTCCTAGACTACAATACATTGCAGCATTCAGTGAGTAGTTCTATCATAGATGCTGAAAAACCCTAATCCACAATCATTAAACTTCTATAAATGGATGCTTCTTCCTGAAACATGACATGGAGAGGCTGAGGTTCAAGATCACCCTCATATACCAAGGATTGATAACAACAAAATATCCCTATATGGACCTGTGATGCACTGAGGTTTGACAAGGGACAATACCATTGCGTTATATTATCACAAAAATCATTTCCTCCCCTTCTTAACCTGTGGAATTCCCTACCGCAGAGAGTTGTTGATGCCAGTTCATTGGATATATTCACGAGGGAGTTAGATATGGCCCTAACGGCTAAGGGGATCAAGGGGTATGGAGAGAAAGCAGGAAAGGAGTACTGAGGGAATGATCAGCCATGATCTTATTGAATGGCGGTGCAGGCTCGAAGGGCCAAATGGCTTACTCCTGCACCTATTTTCTATGTTTCTATGTTTCTACATTTCCCCAGACTCTTCTTGCGGCAAACGTATCTTTCAGCTAAATGCTTCAAAGCCACTGATGCAGCTCTGAATAACTAAAAGAAAAAGAAAGACTTGCATTCATATAGCGCCTTTCACGACCACCGGATGTCTCAAATCGCATTATAGCGAAGTACATTTGGAGTATAATCACTGTTGTAATGTGGGAAACGCAGCAGCCAATTTATGCACAGCAAGCTCCCACAAACAGTAATGTGATCATGACCAGATAATCTTTTTTTTGGTTATGTTGATTGAGGGATAAAGATTAGCCAGGACACCAGGGATAACTCCCCTACTCTTCTTCGAAATAGTGCCATGGGATTGAAAGATTTCTAAATCTCTGGCATTAGTTTAATAAAACACACACACATGCACATATACAAACAATCGTAGTTACCCTACGGATCTTACTTAGTTACAACAGATACAATGTTAAAATACTAATTTATAAAAAGGTATGCATCATTTTCCTCTGGCTGGCTGGCTGAACACACAGCCTGCTGTTTCGGCTGGTCTTTGAGTGGGCATTTTGCCGTGTGCCCAGGAGAGGAGAGAAAGAGAGATAGAGCAGTCTGTGTTTGGGTTTTTATATCCCTTAAACCCATTATTTCTCCGAAAGCCTCAGGATTGGACCTTGGTTCCAGGGCAGTTCCTTATTGGCTGTCCTCACTCATGTGTCTACTGGACTGGCCCAGCCATCCCTTGATTAGGTGTAATGGCTTTCCAATTAACACAATACACAAACACCACGCTGGAGGTCTGTGAGCTTCCATTTTGAATCTTTCAAAACTGTCTTTTCGTATAGTCTACACTTTCAGCATTTATACATGCACAGAATCAATTTTACTACTGAACACTTTAACAGGATCTTTTACATCCACATGAGAGCGGTCCCTCAGCACTGCACTGGAGTGTCAGCCTAGTTTTATGGGCTCAAGTCCTGAATCCACAACCTCCTGGCTCAGAGGTGAGCGTACTACGCACTACGTGCTACACAGCTGATAAGAGTACGAGCTTTGATTCAGGTGGGTGAGTTGGTGCCTCAACTGGTGTGGTACTGGGCTCAGAAGACACCCAGGTTCAATCTCTGCTGTGCGCTGAAGTTAGCTGGTCTCAGCGAGGTGCAGGTAGGATGCTATCATTGGCCTTGCGACCCTGGAGCAGGGAGAGGAATAAAACCAGCGAGGGATCCCACTCCCGATCACATTGCTGTGACCCCCTTGCTCGAGCATGATTGTGTGTGGACCTCGGGTGAATGCGAGATTAGGCTTGGATACAGTGCCGTCCACCTTCGACTAGCCATTGAGCACTCACTGTCTAAACTCGCACGTGGAGAAAGAAAAAGAAAGACTTGCATTCATATAGCGCCTTTCACAAGCACCGGACGTCGCAAGGTGCTTTACAGCCATAAAGTGGAGAATGGGTGAAGGACTAGAAATGCCTGAGCTATTGTCCAATCACATGATGCAAGAGTCAGCACTTTCCGAGAAGGAGGGAACGGAAAGAAAGAAAAGTGGGAGAAGGTTTTTTTTTCTAAATATGTTACTCAGCAATTCGTACTGGAATGCAGCCTTGGCCTGTTCTGTGCCCCTCCCCGCAACCCCCACCCCACCCCACTTAATACATTCATCTGTACTTCACTATTCTTAAAAAAAGATTTTAGCCAAGGAAATGTTCACCCAACATTTAAGAACATTGATATTTTGTGATCTGCTTCATTTTGTTCTTTAAGGTGTCAGTCTGGGCTCAGTGGGGAGTATTGTGTTCCTAATGAGACTGCACACAGGGAGGTTAAAGTAACAGTGACCTCAGTCTTTATTAAGGCACTCCAGAATGAGAAACAGGCCTGAGGAGCCGGCTTATATACAGTGCTCCCAAGGGATGCTGGGATCCCTTGGGACTTCAGGGGATGCGCTCCCTGGTGGCGGAACATGGGAGAGCATTCTTTACAGATACACAACATCACTCCCCCCCAAAGTCAAAGTGAGAACTATTTACAAGGTGAGGCGGTCGGGAGCCTTTCTTTCCCTGGTGGACCGCCTAGGTACAAATGCCTGTGTTGGCTGTGCCGTCGCTGGGCTGGCGTGTTGTTGACCCTGCAGGGCTGCTGGGTGAGCCTGGCCTTGCTGGGCTGTTGGGCGTGATGGGTTTCATTTCCTGGTCCGGGGTGGTGTCGTTGACCCTTTGGGTGTGTGTTGTGGGCTCGATAAAGGTGGTGTCTGCTGTGGGTTGTTCAGGGCAGTCTGTGAACCGCAGCCTCATTTGGTCCAGGTGCTTTCTGCAAATTTGTCCATTGTCTAGTTTGACTACAAACACCCTACTTCCTTCTTTAGCTATCACCGTGTCCGCGAGCCACTTGGGACCATGTCCATAGTTTAGCACATATACAGGGTCATTCAGATCAATTTCCCGTGACACAGTGGCGCAACCATCGTTTACATTTTGTTGCTGCTGCCTGCTCTCTACCTGATCATGCAGGTTGGGGTGAGCCAGCGAGAGTCTGGTTTTAAGTGTCCTTTTCATGAGTAGCTCAGCCGGGGACACCCCTGTGTGTGAGTGGGGTCTTGTGCAGTAGCTGAGCAGTACTCAGGACAGGCGGGTTTGGAGTGAGCCTTCTGTGACTCGTTTAAGGCTCTGTTTGATTGTTTGAACTGCCCGCTCTGCCTGCCCATTGGAGGCTGGTTTATACGGGGCCGAGGTGACATGTTTGATCCCATTGCGGGTCATGAATTCTTTAAATTCGGCACTGGTGAAACATGGCCCGTTGTCACTGACCAGAATGTCAGGCAAGTCGTATGTGGCAAACATGGCCCTCAGGCTTTCAATGGTGGCGGTGGCGATGCTTCCCGACATTATTTCACATTCAATCCATTTTGAAAAAGCATCCACCACCACCAGGTACATTTTACCGAGAAATGGGCCCGCATAGTCGACATGGATCCTTGACCATGGTCTAGAGGGCCAGGACCACAAACTTAGTAGTGCCTCTCTGGGCGCGTTGCTCAACTGAGCACATACGCTGCATTGCGTACACAGGACTCTAAGTCAGAGTCGATACCAGGCCACCACACGTGGAATCTGGCTATTGCTTTCATCATTACTATACCCAGGTGTGTGCTGCGGAGATCCGAGATGAACATCTCCCTGCCCTTTTTGGGTAGCACTATGCGGTTACCCCACAACAGGCAGTCTGCCTGAATGGACAGCTCGTCCTTTCGCCGTTGGAACAGCTTGATTGGCTCTTGCATTTCAACGAGGATGCTGGCCCAGTTCCCCTGCAGTACACGGCTTTTTACGAGGGACACCAGAGGATCTTGGCTGGTCCAAGACCTAATCTGGCGAGCCGTGACAGGTGATTTATCATTTTCAAATGCTTCCATGACCATCAACAAGTATGCGGGCTGCGCCACCATCAACAAGTTTGCAGGCTGCGCCATTTCCACCCCGTGGTGGGCAATGGTAGCCAACAGTTCTCGGTGCCTGGCCTGTGGCGGATGGTATAGTTATACACTTTGTATGCGGGCTGAGGCATTAGTATTTATCCCCTTGTTTTCAGTGAACAGGGATATGAGGGGCTTGTGATCGGTTTCCAGTTCAGATTTGAGGCCAAACAGGTACTGATGCGTTTTCTTTACCCCGAACACACACGCTAATGTCTCTTTCTCAATCATGCTGTAGGCCCTCTCAGCCTTAGACAAGCTCCTGGAGGCATAGGCGACAGGTTGCAACTTCCCCGCAACATTAGCTTGTTGTAATACACACCCGACTCCGTACGACGATGCATCACATGCTAGCACAAGTCTTTTACACGGATTATACAATGCAAGCAGCTTGTTGGAGCATAAAATGTTTCTGGCTTTCTCAAAAGCAATTACTTGTATTTTTCCCCATACCCAGTTCTCACCTTTACGCAATAACACATGTAGGGGCGCTAAGAGGGTGCTTAACCCCGGTAGGAAGTTACAAAATAGTTGAGGAGTCCCAGGAACGACCGCAGCTCTGTGATGTTCTGTGGCCTGGGCGCGTTCCTGATAGCCTTTGTCTTGGCGTCTGTGGACAGAATGCCGTCCGCCGCGATCTTTCTCCCCAAAAACTCCACTTCTGTTGCCATGAAGACGCATTACGACCTCTTCAGCTGCAGCCCTACGCGATCCAGTCACTGGAGGACCTCCTCCAGGTTTTGTAGGTGCTCGACGGTGACCTGACCCGTGACCAATATGTCGTCCTGAAAAACCACCGTGCGTGGTACCAACTTGAGTAGGTTCTCCATGTTTCTCTGGAAGATCGCTGCAGTTGACCGAATTCCAAAAGGGCATCTGTTGTAGATAAACAGTCCCTTGCGCGTGTTGATGCAGGTGAGGCCCTTCGAAGACTCCTCCAGCTCCTGTGTCATGTAGGCCGAAGTCAGGTCGAGCTTGATGAACGTCTTGCCTCCTGCCAGCGTCGCAAATAGGTCATCTGCCTTAGGTAGCGGGTATTGGTCCTGTAGCGAGAAACGATAAATAGTTACTTTATAATCGCCGCAAATCCTGACCGTGCCATCACTTTTGAGTACCAGAACAATCGGGCTGGTCCACTCGCTGAATTACACAGGGGAGATGATGCCCTCGCATTGCAGTCTGTCCAGCTCGATTTCCACTCTCTCTCTCATCATGTGTGGTACCGCTCGCGCCTTGTGGTGAATGGGTTGTGCCTCTGGGACCAAGCGGATCCGCACCTTCGCCCAGAAAAATTTCCAATGCCTGGCTCAAAAAGGGAAGGAAATTTGTTAACAACCTGGGTACACGAGGCCTCATCGACATGTGATAGTGCTTGGGTGTCATCCCAGTTCCAGCGGATTTTGCCCAGCCAGCTTCTTCCAAGCAGTGTGAGGCCATCGCCCGGGACTATCCAGAGTGGTAGTTCGTGCACCGTGCCCTCGTAGGTGACCTTGACCATGGTGCTGCCCAGCACAGTGATAAGCTCTTTGGTGTACGTTCTCAGTTTCGTGTGGATGGGGCTCAGGGTTGGTCTGAATGCCTTGTTGCACCAGTCTCTCAAACATCTTTTTACTCATGATGGATTGGCTAGCGCCAGTGTCCAGTTCCATGGCTACGGGTAAGCCATTCAATTTTACATTTAGCATTATAGGTGTACATTTCGTCGACAATGTGCGCACCCCGTGTACTTCAGCATCTACCTCCTCTCTCTGAGGCTCGAACTTGCTTTGATCCACCATGGACCAATTTTCCTTTGCCACGTGGTGGTTAGCAGGTTTTGCAGAGCTTGGCAGCTCGTCTGCAAGCTCGTTGGAGGTGCCCCATTGTTCCCTCTTGTAAACATAACCTTTGAAGCAGCATGAATAGGCTGAATGGAAGCCTCCATAACGCCAACAAGGTGTGAATTGCCTTGCATTCATCCTTTGTTGCGGACTCTGAGTCATCTGGGTCACCTGAGGCTTGCTGGCAGTTGCAGACTCATGGTTTCTGCCCTGTACATTTCTGCTCGCAAACACAGTTCCAGTTAATTTATGAACATTGCTAGCACTTGTGTGCTGAGAGATTTGTTTGGTGTTATCACTGGTGGACATAAAGCTTGTACTATCGCAATGGCCTTACTGAGGGTCGGTGTCTCTACAGTCAAAAGTTTTCATAGGATGGTCTCGTGGCCAATGCCCAGTACAAAAAAGTCTCTGAGCATTTGCTCCAGGTAGCCATCAAACTCACATTGTCCTGCAAGTCGCCTTAGCTCGGCGACGTAGCTCGCCACTTCCTGACCTTCAGATCGCTGGTGCGTGTAGAACTGATACCTCGCCATCAGCACGCTCTCCCTCGGGTTAAGATGCTCCCGAACCAGTGTACACAGCTCCTCATATGACTTATCTGTGGGTTTCACTGGAGCCAGAAGATTCTTCATGAGGCTGTAGGTCGGTGCCCCGCAGACCATGAGGAGGACCGCTCTCCTTTTTGCAGCGCTTCCTTCTCCATCCAGCTTGTTGGCTACAAAGTACTGGTCTAGCCATTCGACATAGGCTTCCCAGTCCTCACCCTCCGAGAACTTCTCCAGGATGCCCACAGTTTGCTTCATCTTTGCGTTGGATTCATATACTCATTGCCAGTTATTGTGTTCCTAACACAGATGAGGCTGCACACAGGGAGGTTAAAGTAACAGTGACCTCAGTCTTTATTAAGACACTCCAGAGTGAGTAACAGGCCTTAGGGGCCGGCTTATACACAGTGCTCCCAAGGGATGCTGGGATCCCTTGGGACTTCAGGGGATGCGCTCCCTCGTGGCGGAACATGTTGGCCTTCATAGCAAGGGGATTTGAGTACAGGGGCAGGGAGGTGTTGCTACAGTTGTACAGGGCCTTGGTGAGGCCACACCTGGAGTATTGTGTACAGTTTTGGTCTCCTAACTTGAGGAAGGACATTCTTGCTATTGAGGGAGTGCAGCGAAGGTTCACCAGACTGATTCCCGGGATGGCGGGACTGACATATCAAGAAAGACTGGATCAACTGGGCTTGTATTCACTGGAGTTCAGAAGAATGAGAGGGGATCTCATAGAAACGTTTAAAATTCTGACGGGTTTAGACAGGTTAGATGCAGGAAGAATGTTCCCAATGTTGGGGAAGTCCAGAACCAGGGGTCACAGTCTAAGGATAAGGGGTAAGCCATTTAGGACCGAGATGAGGAGAAACTTCTTCACCCGGAGAGTGGTGAGCCTATGGAATTCTCTACCACAGAAAGTTGTTGAGGCCAATTCACTAAATATATTCAAAAAGGAGTTAGATGTAGTCCTTACTACTAGGGGGATCAAGGGGTATGGCGAGAAAGCAGGAATGGGGTACTGAAGTTGCATGTTCAGCCATGAACTCATTGAATGGCAATGCAGGCTCGAAGGGCCAAATGGCCTACTCCTGCACCTATTTTCTTTGTTTCTATGTTTAACATGGAATTGCATGCTTTACAGATACACAACAGGGAGCACTTTCACCTCAGTGTCAGAAGGTCATGGGTTCAAGTCCCACTACAGAGACGTGAGCATATAACTTAGGCTGGCACTCCAGTGCTGTACTGAGGGACTGCTTCACTCTCAGCTGTGCCGTCTTTCGGATGAGATGTTAAACTGATGCCCTGTCTGCCCTGTCAGGAGGATATAAATGATCACATGCCATTATTCTGAAGAAGGGCAGGGAGTCCTAACCAATGTTTATTCCTTAGTCAATATCATGAAAAACAGATTATCTGGTCATTATCTCACTGCTGTTGGTGAGAGCTTGCTGTGCACAAATTGGGCTGCCACATTTCCTACATTGTAAGAGTGACTACACTTCGAAAGTACTTGATTGGCTGTAAAGCACTTTGGGACGTGCTGAAGTTGTAAAAGGTGTTGTATAAATGCAAGTCTTTCTTTGGGAAAGCTGTTTTCTTTTCTGTATTCATCGAGGTGAGGTCTATAAGTGCTGGGGATTCCGAGCATTTTGTTCCTCTGTGCTCAGAGTGTGTACATCAGGCATTCTCACATGGCACATGTTAGCTCGCCTCTTCACTCTCACCCCAATTCTGCTTCACCCTAAGCCTCAAAGGAGACGCTCTTACTCTGTACATGTGTGAGATTCAGAACTCTCACGCCAGCCAGCATTGCTGGCTCCCTGAGAGATTGTGGTTTATGCCAAGACACAAGGCGGTTTTGTGTTGTGAACTTTTGCCAACTGGGGCCTGAGTTCAGGCTGCCCAAACTCATTTCACTCAGCCTGCTTCAGCTGGCAGAGGGAGGAAATTGTCCTCCCATCAGCCTCTGCTGGGTCAAACATGAGGTTAAAGTTCATCGTGCACCCAATCTGTGGGTCTTTCACACTTTTGAATATCAAATAAATGTGCATGTGATCCCACATGTAATTTAGTATTAAATGTGGATATTGTATTTGCTAACTCACAAATATTCGTTAAGTGGAGGTCAAAAGAATTATATTTCCTATCCTTATGTTATTTCCCATCAATTGGTATTGACAACCTGTGAGCTGAACTCCCCCTTTTCAAGGATCAGAGGGAGTGCATGCAAGCAAACTCTCCCTGCAATGCTGTGCCTAGTTCTGATCACCTAGTCCGAAGGAAAGGTAATATTATTCTTCAGTGGATAAATGGACAACTCAAATGATATCAGGAATTTAAGTCATGAGGAAAGCTTAAGTTGGATTTTGTTTTTTAGCAAAGTGTGAAGTCTCGACCCGAAATTGGCCTCCTGTGCGCCTGCCATTAGGGCCTACAGGGTGCGCTAACGGGGCGCAAATGGTTTTTGGCCCGAGCGTGGCGAGAACAGCGGCCCCCGCGGAATGGACGGGGGTTTTGCGGAGGCGCTAAGAGATAACGCCTCACTCCTGCCGGCAGCGCCCATCTCAGCTGCGCCTGACAATGATGATGTAATCGCCATGCACAGTGCCCCATTCCCACCCTGGGAGAGAAATACTGCCACGCCCTCTCACTTGTCGCCTGCCGCTGACAACAAAAGCTTCAGTCGAGAGTCGGCTGGAAGAGCGCTATTTAAAGGCGCCATCTTTACTAACAATTACTCTGTGCAGCTTGCTACCACATAGGCAGAGTGGCTGGTGGACAGATTTCAGTGACTTGGTTCTGCCTCTGAACTATTCCCTTGTCTCATTGGGGGCAGATCTGAAACCACAACATTTATATTGTTTCATGGGGGCTGTGTTGGGACTCGACCACCTGCTCCGACGTCATCGTCAGAGGCTAATTAGGCAGAGACAAATGTACAGAGAAAGACAGGGAGAGGGAGAGGGAGAGGGAGAGGGAGAGGGAGAGGGAGAGGGGAGAGGGGAGAGGGAGAGGGAGAGGGAGAGGGAGAGGGAGAGAGAGAGAGAGAGAGAGGGAGAGGGAGAGGGGAGAGGGGAGAGGGAGAGGGAGAGGGAGAGGGGAGAGGGGAGAGGGGAGAGGAGAGAGGGGAGAGGGAGAGGGAGAGGGAGAGGGAGAGAGAGAGAGGGGGACAGGGAGAGGGAGAGAGAGAGAGAGAGAGGGGGACAGGGAGAGGGAGAGGGAGAGGGAGAGGGAGAGGGGAGAGGGGAGAGGGAGAGGGAGAGGGAGAGGGAGAGGGAGAGGGAGAGAGAGAGAGGGGGACAGGGAGAGGGAGAGGGAGAGGGAGAGAGAGAGGGAGAGGGAGCAAACTGTGGCCAGAGGGAGAAGGCTGAACAAGTAAGGTAACAGGAGATCTTACCCTCCCAGGTATTCCGGCCGCAGTTCTCCTACATCAGTTTCAATGAAGAACAGCGTGCTCGAAGGCTGCGCTTCAGCAAGAACTTGGTCACAGAACTCTGCAACCTGCTGCAACCAGACTTCGAGCCTCAGACCAGGGTGAAGACAGCTCTCTCAGTGGCAATCAAGCTCACCATCTCGCTCAATTTCTACGCCAATGGATCCTTCCAGGATAGGACAGGAGACAATTCCAACATGTCCCAGTTTGCCGACCATTGCTCCATCCGTGAGATCACAGATGCTCTGTACAGAAGGAGCAGAGAATACATCTCCTTCCCCATGACCAGCAAGAAGCAGCACCAGCGTGCATGTGGCTTCATCAGGCTAGCAGGCTTCCCCATGGTGCAGTGTGCCATTGACTGCACCCATGTCGCCTTCTGGTGTGGAGGGTGACTGGTATGAGAAAAGGAGAGGTGATAAAGATACCGTTGTTGTCTGTCGAAGTCTCCACCAAACACGCCGCCCACCACCTGCGGGTCAATGAGTCACAGCACTTGCTCCTGAAGGTCACTCAGCATCCTCAATTCAGGTTCCCCTCCTCCAGTCTGCAGCTGCTCCCTTCTGTTATGTGCCATCTTGGCCTGCGTAAGAAAGGAATTTGCGTGAGCAAGAATCCAGCTATGTAGGTGGAAGATATGCCTGCCGTGGTTGAATAGCTGTGGATTTAGGCATGGCGTGAGATGAGGATGTGAGTGTGACTGGCTGCAGATGCTTGGTGGTTGAGTGGTGGGGAAGTGGTGGTTTGCACAGTGTGCACAGACAGAGGTTCAGAGGCTGGTATGCAGGAGTTTGGAAGCATATACTGACCTTCACCACCCGGCAGAGGTCGTTGAATTTCTTTCTGCACTGGATGAGGCTTCTGTCCACCACTGTGCTGGCCGACATCTCCTGGGCCATCTCTTGCCACATAGCCCTGAAAACCTGTGGAGGTGGCCTCCTTCCCGATGGAGGGCACAGCGACTCCCTCCTTCTTTCCACTGCCCCCACCAATGTCTCCAGTGCCACATCATTAAAATGTGTGGGCCCCCTCCCTTGAAGGGAGATTTGCAGCAGCCATTTCAGAAAAGGTCTCTGAGTTCCTGAAATGCACAGATCACTGACTCAAGTGCAGCAATGCTGAAAATGAGCAGCAGCAGGTTGAAATGAGTTAAATTAAAAAGTAGGACCTCGAAAGTGATAATCTCAGGATTGCTCCAGTGCCACGTGCTAGTCAGATTAGGACCCGCAGGATAGCTCAGATGAATACGTGGCTTGAGGAGTGATGCAGAAGGGAGGGATTCAAATTCGTGGGACATTGGAACCGGTTCTGGGGGAGGTGGAACCAGTTCAAACCAGACGGTCTGCACCTGGGCAGGACCGGAACTAATGTCCGAGGGGGAGTGTTTGCTAGTGTTGTTGGGGAGGAGTTAAACTAATATGGTAGGGGGATGGGAACTTATGCAGGGAGACAGAGGGAAACAAAATGGATTCAGAAGCAAAATATAGAATGGAGAATAGTAAAAGTGGAGGGCAGAGAAACCCAAGGCAAAAAACAAAAAGGGCCACATTACAGCAAAATTCTAAAGGGCCAAAGTGTGTTAAAAAAAAACAAGCCTGAAGGCTCTGTGCCTCAATGCGAGGAGTATTCGGAATAAGGTGGATGAATTAACTGCGCAGATAGCAGTTAATGGATACGATGTGATTGACATCACGGAGACATGGCTCCAGGGTGACCAAGGCTGGGAACTCAACATCCAAGGGTATTCAACATTTAGGAAGGATAGACAGAAAGGAAAAGGAGGCGGGGTGGCGTTGCTGGTTAAAGAAGAAATCAATGCAATTGTAAGGAAGGACATTAGCCTGGATGATATGGAATCGGTATGGGTGGAGCTGCGGAATTCCAAAGGGTAGAAAACGCTAGTGAGAGTTGTGTATAGACCACCAAATAGTAGTAGTGAGATTGGGGACAGCATCAAACAAGAAATAAGGGATGTGTGCAATAAAGATACAGCAGTTCTCATCGGTGACTTGAATCTACATATTGATTAGGCTAACCAAATTTGTAGCAATGCAGTGGAGGAGGATTTCCTGGAGTGTATTAGGAATGGTTTTCTAGACCAATATGTCGAGAAACCAACCAGGGAGCTGGCCATCCTAGACTGGGTGATGTGTAATGAGAAGGGACTAATTAGCAATCTTTGTTGTGCGAGGCCCCTTGAGGAAAAGTGACCATAATATGGTAGAATTCCTTATTAAGATGGAGAGTGACAAAGTTAATTCGGAAACTAGGGACCTGAACTTAAGGAAAGGTAACTTCGAAAGGTATGTGGCGTGAATTGGTTAGAATAGACTGGCAAAGGATACTCAAAGGGTTGACGGTGGCTACGCAATGGCAAACATTTAAAGATCACATGGATGAACTTCAGCAATTGTTCATCCCTGTCTGAAGTAAAAATAAAACTGGGAAGGTGGCTCAACCATGGCTAAAAAAGCAAATTAAGGATAGTGTTAAAGCCAAGGAAGATGCATATAAATTAGCTAGAAAAAGCAACAAACCTGAGGACTGGGAGAAATTTAGAATTCAACAGAGGAGGACTAAGGGTTTACTTAGGAGGGGGAAAATAGAGTATGAGAGGAAGCTTGCAGGGAATATAAAAACTGACTGCAAAAGCTTCTATAAATATGTGAAGAGAAAAAGATTAGTAAAGACAAACGTAGGTCCCTTGCAGTCGGATTCAGATGAATTTATAATGAGGAACAAAGAAATGGCAGACCAATTGAACCAATACTTCAGTTCTGTCTTCACGAAGGAAGATACAAATAACCTTCCGAAGGTACGAGGGGACCGAGGGTCTAGTGAGAAAGAGGAACTGAAGGATATCCTTATTAAGCGGGAAATGGTGTTAGGGAAATTGATGGGATTGAAGTCCAATAAATCCCCGGGGCCTGATAGTCTGCATCCCAGAGTACTCAAGGAAGTGGCCCTAGAAATAGTGGATCCATTGGTGAACATTTTCCAACAGTCTATCGACTCTGGATCAGTTCCTTTGGACTGGAGGGTAGCTAATGTAACACCACTTTTTAAAAAAGGAGGGAGAGAGAAAATGGGTAATTATAGACTGGCTAGCCTGACATCAGTAGTGAGGAAAATGTTGGAATCAATCATTAAGGATGAAATTGCAGCGCATTTGGAAAGCAGTGACAGGATCGGACCGAGTCAGCATGAATTTATGAAAGGGAAATCATGCTTGACAAATCTTCTGGAATTTTTTGAGGATGTAACTAGCAGAGTGGACAAGGGAGAACCAGTGGATGTGGTGTATTTGGACTTTCAAAAGGCTTTTGACAAGGTCCCGCACAAGAGATTGGTGTGCAAAATCAAAGCACATGGTATTGGGGGTAATATACTGACGTGGATAGGGAACTGGTTGGCAGACAGGAAGCAGAGAGTGGGGATAAACGGGTCCTTTTCAGAATAGCAGGCAGTGACTAGTGGAGTGCCACAGGGCTCAGTGCTGGGACCTCAGCTCTTTACAATATACATTAACGATTTCGATGAAGGAATAGAGTGTAATATCTTCAAGTTTGCGGATGACACTAAACTGGGTGGCGGTGTGAGCTGTGAGGAGGACGCTAAGAGGCTACAGGGTGACTTGGACAGGTTAGGTGAGTGGGAAAATACATGGCAGATGCAGTATAATGTGGATAAATGTGAGGTTATCCATTTTGGGGGCAAAAACATGAAGGCAGAATATTATCTGAATGGCGGCAGACTAGGAAAAGGGGAGGTGCAACAAGACCTGGGTGTCATGGTTCATCAGTCACTGAAAGTGGGCATGCACGTACAGCAGGCGGTAAAGAAGGCAAATGGTATGTTGGCCTTCATTGCTAGGGGATTTGAATATAGAAGCAGGGAGGTCTTAATGCAGCTGTACGGGGCCTTAGTGAGGCCTCACCTGGAATATTGTGTTCAGTTTTGGTCTCCTAATCTGAGGAAGGATGTTCTTGCTATTGAGGAGTGCAGTGAAGGTTCACCAGACTGATCCCCGGGATGGCTGAGCTGTCATATGAGGAGAGACTGGATCAACTGGGCCTGTATTCACTGGCGTTTAGAAGGATGAGAGGGGATCTCATAGAAACGTATAAGATTCTGACGGGACTGGATAGGATAGATGCGGGAAGAATGTTCCCGAAGTTGGGGAAGTCCAGAATCAGGGGACATAGTCTTAGAATAAGGGATAGGCCATTTAGGACTGAGATGAGGAGAAACCTCTTGACTCAGAGAGTTGTTAATCTGTGGAATTCCCTGCTGCATAGAGTTGTTGATGCCAGTTCACTGGATATATTCAGGAGGGAGTTAGATATGGCCCTTACGGTTAAGGAGATCAAGGGGTATGGAGAGAAAGCAGGAAAGGGGTACTGAAGGAATGATCAGCTATGATCTTATTGAATGGTGGTGCAGGCTCGAAGGGCCGAATGGCCTACTCCTGCACTTATTTTCTATGTTTCTATGACCTCCCCTTTAAGAGCTTGATTGAGCTGAAGTCAAGGATTGAAGGCTGATTGCTGAATGCAAGCCAGCTGAAATTGGGCAACTCTCTGTGACTCGTGCCCCTGCAGCTTCCAGCTGAGGCTAATAGTGTCTCATTTACCGCCACCCTTCACCCCGGGGGAAAATACCAAATTCCACACAATTTGCCAAGGCATCTCTCCGGGCACTAAATTTTCTAAAAGTTAAAAGTTACTGCCCCAAATGGGGCATAGAAACATAGAAACATAGAAAATAGGTGCAGTAGCAGGCCATTCGGCTCTTCGAGCCTGCACCGCCATTCAATGAGTTCATGGCTGAACATGCAACTTCAGTACCCCATTCCTGCTTTCTCGCCATACCCCTTGATCACCCTAGTAGTAAGGACTACATCTAACTCCTTTTTGAATATATTTAGTGAATAACTTGATGCAATGCCTGTAACAAAATTTGAATGTTCCCAGAACAATTTTGCATCAGCATCTTGCTTGAGCTTGGAATTAATGAGCAATGGTAAAACTCAATTTTGTGGGATTTTTTGTGAAGCACTCTTTCAAGACTGCTTTGGTGTGTCAGCCTAATTTATATGATGACACCTGTTGTGGTCGTGGACCGACAACCTTGTGACCCAGAGCTGACAGCGGATCACAAATCCATCCTCACTCTGCTGAATAGGCAACAAGCTGGGTCTGTGGCACATATTGTACACAAACGTTTTGGAAAGAGATAATGTTGAAGATCAGTAAAATTAGAAAAGGAGTCAATTCTAGTCAGCCCAGAATAGACTACGATATTCCTTTCCCTGCTCTTTTCAATTCCCCACTGAAACCTGCCTAATTCCATCCTCACAATCATACCAACATACGATAAATGACGGACAGGAAAAGACCATCCTGCCTTTCCAATACAGTTGTCTTGTACACCACAACACATACACTCCACACTCCACTCGGAGCCATGTAATCAAACAAACATAAAACCCAGGCCAATTAGAGGGTAAAAATCCATAACATTCCTCTGCAATCCTATGAGAGAATTGAAACTGATTCAGGAAACGACTCTGGCCATGATTAATGTTACACATTAAGGGCTGGTTTTTAAGCTTTTTTGGGGGCGGGGGCGGGGTGGGGTGATAATGGCGGTGGGGCGGGAAAGTTAGAGACTGGGAATAGTTTGCGCGTTCGTACTTAAGTTTGGGCATCTGGACCCTGCGTTAGGGGGCGCAGCGCTAAGGGAGGCATTGTACACCTCTCGTGGCGCAAGGATGGGAAAAACCCGAGCTAAAGAGCCGGGCCGAGAGCGCTCCAAATGACGTTTGGGGGGGGAGGGGGAAACTTTAAAAAAACAGCACAAATATGTTCCCAAAACATAGCCCATGCCAACACAACACAAATCGCTGAAAAAAATTAAAAGAACAAACAATAACACTTACCTTAGGACTCCATTACTCACCTCTTCGGTGACGGGATGGTAGGACCACCCTGGTTTTCCAGGCGGTCATTGTGGGCACATGTATGGGCGGATGGGTTGGGCAGGAGCTCAAACTCGCACTGGTGTCGCAACCAGGGGCGTTGCACACCGGGCACAGCTCTTCCGGGTGATCACCTGTTGAACCATGTTCCACACTTTTGAAAAGCCCAGATCAGGACACTAATCATGCCACGGGAGACTACGACAGAAGCATTCAAAGTGGGATAGACTTGCGTTGGAGAAAGTTCAAAAAAGGTTCGCTTGGTTGATTCCTAAAATGAAGGGGTTGTCTTACGAGGAACGAGTGAGCAGCTTGGAGTTTAGAAGAATGAGCGGTGATCATATCGAATCGTATAAGATTCTGAGGGGGATTGACAGGGTCGATGCTGAGAGGATGTTTCCTCTCGTGGGGGAATCTAGAACGAGGGGGCATAGTTTCATAGAAACATAGAAACATAGAAAATAGGTGCAGGAGCAGGCCATTCAGCCCTTCTAGCCTGCACCGCCATTCAATGAGTTCATGGCTGAACATGAAACTTCAGTACCCACTTCCTGCTTTCACGCCATATCCTTTGATCCCCCGAGTAGTAAGGACTTCATCTAACTCCCTTTTGAATATATTTAGTGAATTGGCCTCAACTACTTTCTGTGGTAGAGAATTCCACAGGTTCACCACTCTCTGGGTGAAGAAGTTTCTCCTTATCTCGGTTCTAAATGGCTTACCCCTTATCCTTAGACTGTGACCCCTGGTTCTGGACTTCCCCAGCATCCAACCTGTCCAAATCCGTCAGAATTTTAAACGTTTCTATGAGGTCCCCTCTCACTCTTCTGAACTCCAGTGAATACAAGCCCAGTTGATCCAGTCTTTCTTGATAGGTCAGTCCCACCATCCCGGGAATCAGTCTGGTGAATCTTCGCTGCACTCCCTCAATAGCAAGAATGTCCTTCCTCAAGTTAGGAGACCAAAACTGTACACAATACTCCAGGTGTGGCCTCACCAAGGCCCTGTACAACTGTAGCAACACCTCCCTGCCCCTGTACTCAAATCCCCTCGCTATGAAGGCCAACATGCCATTTGCTTTCTTAACCGCCTGCTGTACCTGCATGCCAACCTTCAATGACTGATGTACCATGACACCCAGGTCTCGTTGCACCTTCCCTTTTCCTAATCTGTCACCATTCAGATAATAGTCTGTCTCTCTGTTTTTACCACCAAAGTGGATAACCTCACATTTATCCACATTATACTTCATCTGCCACGCATTTGCCCACTCACCTAACCTATCCAAGTCACTCTGTAGCCTCATAGCATCCTCCTCGCAGCTCACACTGCCACCCAACTTAGTGTCATCCGCAAATTTGGAGATACTACATTTAATCCCCTCGTCTAAATCATTAATGAACAATGTAAACAGCTGGGGCCCCAGCACAGAACCCTGCGGTACCCCACTAGTCACTGCCTGCCATTCTGAAAAGTACCCATTTACTCCTACTCTTTGCTTCCTGTCTGACAACCAGTTCTCAATCCACGTCGGCACACTACCCCCAATCCCATGTGCTTTAACTTTGCACATTAATCTCCTGTGTGGGACCTTGTCGAAAGCTTTCTGAAAGTCCAAATATACCACATCAACTGGTACTCCTTTGTCCACTTTATTGGAAACATCCTCAAAAAATTCCAGAAGATTTGTCAAGCATGATCTCCCTTTCACAAATCCATGCTGACTTGGACCTATCATGTCACCATTTTCCAAATGCGCTGCTATGACATCCTTAATAATTGATTCCATCATTTTACCCACTACTGAGGTCAGGCTGACCGGTCTATAATTCCCTCCTTTTTTAAAAAGTGGGGTTACATTGGCTACCCTCCACTCGATAGGAACTGATCCAGAGTCAATGGAATGTTGGAAAATGACTGTCAATGCATCCGCTATTTCCAAGGCCACCTCCTTAAGTACTCTGGGATGCAGTCCATCAGGCCCTGGGGATTTATCGGCCTTCAATCCCATCAATTTCCCCAACACAATTTCCCGACTAATAAAGATTTCCCTCAGTTCCTCCTCCTTACTAGACCCTCCGACCACTTTTATATCCGGAAGGTTGTTTGTGTCCTCCTTAGTGAATACTGAACCAAAGTACTTGTTCAATTGGTCTGCCATTTCTTTGTTCCCCATTATGACTTCCCCTGATTCTGACTGCAGGGGACCTACGTTTGTCTTTACTAACCTTTTTCTCTTTACATACCTATAGAAACTTTTGCAATCCGCCTTAATGTTCCCTGCAAGCTTCTTCTCGTACTCCATTTTCCCTGCCCTAATCAAACCCTTTGTCCTCCTCTGCTGAGTTCTAAATTTCTCCCAGTCCCCAGGTTCGCTGCTATTTCTGGCCAATTTTTATGCCATTTCCTTGGCTTTAATACTATCCCTGATTTCCCTAGATAGCCACGGTTGAGCCACCTTCCCTTTTTTATTTTTACGCCAGACAGGGATGTACAATTGTAATTCATCCATGCGGTCTCTAAATGTCTGCCATTGCCCATCCACAGTCAACCCCTTAAGTATCATTAGCCAATCTATCTTAGCCAATTCATGCCTCATACCTTCAAAGTTACCCTTCTTTAAGTTCTGGACCATGGTCTCTGAATTAACTGTTTCATTCTCCATCCTAATGCAGAATTCCACCATATTATGGTCACTCTTCCCCAAGGGGCCTCGCACAATGAGATTGCTAATTAATCCTCTCTCATTACACAACACCCAGTCTAAGATGGCCTCCCCCCTAGTTGGTTCCTCGACATATTGGTCTAGAAAACAATCCCTTATGCATTCCAGGAAATCCTCCTCCACCGTATTGCTTCCAGTTTGGCTAGCCCAATCTATGTGCATATTAATTTGAGTACTGTTGGGGAGGATGACTCATCAGGGGAGGGCAGCAGCAGCCAAGTTCATGGCACCGTAGGTGGCTCTGCTGCAAAGGAGGGCAGGAAAAAGAGTGGGAGCGCGATAGTGATAGGGGATTCGATGGTGAGGGGAATAGATAGGCGTTTCTGCGGACGCAACCGAGACTCCAGGATGGTATGTTGCCTCCCTGGTGCAAGGGTCAAGGATGTCTCGGAGCGGGTGCAGGACATTCTGAAATGGGAGGGAGAACAGCCAGTTGTCGTGGTGCACATTGGTACCAACGACATAGGTAAAAAAAGGGATGAGGTCCTACGAAAAGAATTTAAGGAGCTAGGAGCTAAATTAAAAAGTAGGACCTCAAAAGTAGTAATCTCGGGATTGCTCAATATTCAGAATAAGGGGTCGCCCAATAAGGTTGGGGACAGCATCAAACAAGAAATAAGGGATGTGTGCAATAAAGGTACAGCAGTTCTCATGGGTGACTTGAATCTACATATTGATTGGGCTAACCAAACTGGTAGCAATGTGGTGGAGGAGGATTTCCTGGAGTGTATCAGGGATGGTTTTCTAGACCAATATGTCGAGGAACTAACTAGAGAGCTGGCCATCCTAGACTGGGTGATGTGTAATGAGAAAGGACTAATTAGCAATCTTGTTGTGCGAGGCCCCTTGGGAAAGAGTGACCATAATATGGTCGAATTCTTTATTAAGATGGAGAGTGACACAGTTATTTCAGAAACTAGGGTCCTGAACTTAAGGAAACACAACTTCGATGGTATGAGGCGTGAATTGGCTAGAATAAACTGGCAAATGATACTTAAAGGGTTGAAGGTGGATAGGCAATGGCAAACATTTAAAGATCACATGGATGAACTTCAATAATTGTACATCCCTGTCTGGAGTAAAAAATAAAACGGGGAAGGTGGCTCAACCGTGGCTAACAAGGGAAATTAAGGATAGTGTTAAATCCAAGATAGAGGTATCTAAATTGGCCAGGAAAAACAGCAATCCCGAGGACTGGGAGAAATTTAGAATTCAGCAGAGGAAGACAAAGGGTTTAATTAAGAGGGGGAAAATAGAGTATGAGAGGAAGCTTGCTGTGAACATAAAAACTGACTGCAAAAGCTTCTATAGATATGTGAAGAGAAAAAGATTAGTGAAGGCAAACGTAGGTCCCTTGAAGTCAGATTCAGGTGAATTTATAATGGGGAACAAAGAAATGGCAGACCAATTGAACAAATACTTTGGTTCTGTCTTCACAAAGGAAGACACAAATAACCTTCCGGAAGTACTAGGGGACAGAGGGTCTAGTGAGAAGGAGGAACTGAAGGATATCCTTATTAGGCCGGAAATTGTGTTAGGGAAATTGATGGGATCAAAGGCCGATAAATCGCCGGGGCCTGATAGTCTGCATCCCAGAGTATTTAAGGACGTGGCCCTAGAAATAGTGGATGCATTGGTGATCATTTTCCAACAGTCTATCGACTCGGGATCAGTTCCTATGGACTGGAGGGTAGCTAATGTAACACCACTTTTAAAAAAGGGAGGGAGAGAGAAAACGGGTAATTATAGATCAGTTAGCCTGACATCAGTAGTGGGGAAAATGTTGGTATCAATTATTAAGGATGAAATAGCAGCGCATTTGGAAAGCAGTGACAGGATCAGTCCAAGTCAGCATGGATTTATGAAAGGGAAATCTTCTGGAATTTTTTGAGTGTGTAACTAGTACAGTGAACAAGGGAGAACCAGTGGATGTGGTGTATTTGGACTTTCAAAAGGCTTTTGACAATGTCCCACACAAGAGATTGGTGTGCAAAATTAAAGCACATGGTAATGTACTGACGTGGATAGAGAACTGGTTGGCAGACAGGAACAGAGAGCTGGGATAAACGGGTCCTTTTCAGAATGGCAGACAGTGACTAGTGGAGTGCCGCAGGGCTCAGTGCTGGGACCCCAGCTCTTCACAATATACATTAATGGTTTAGATGAAGGAATTGAGTGTAATATCTCCAAGTTTGCAGATGACACTAAACTGGGTGGCGGAGGAGGATGCTAAGAGGCTGCAGGTTGAATTGGACAGGTTAGGTGAGTGGGCAAATGCATGGCTGATGCAGTATAATGTGGATAAATGTGAGGTTATCCACTTTGGGGGCAAAAACACGAAGGCAGAATATTATCTGAATGGCGGCAGATTAGGAAAAGGGGAGGTGCAACGAGACCTTGGTGTCATGGTTCATCAGTCATTGAAAGTTGGCAAGCAGGTACAGCATGTGGTGAAGAAGGCAAATGGTATGTTGGCCTTCATAGGTAGGGGATTTGAGTATAGGAGCAGGGAGGTCTTACTGCAGTTGTACAGGGCCTTGGTGAGGCCTCACCTGGAATATTGTGTTCGCTTTTGGTCTCCTAATCTGAGGAAGGACGTTCGTGCTATTGAGGAAGTGCAGCGAAGGTTCACCAGACTGATTCCCGGAATGGCAGGCCTGACATATGAGGAGAGACTGGATCAACTGGGACTTTATACACTGGAGTTTAGAAGGATGAGAGGGTATCTCATAGGAGCATATAAGATTCTGATGGGACTGGACAGGATAGATGCGGGAAGAACGTTCCCAATGTTGGGGAAGTCCGGAACCAGGGGACACAGTCTTAGAATAAGGGGTAGGCCATTTAGGACTGAGATGAGGAGAAACTTCTTCACTCAGAGAGTTGTTAACCTGTGGAATTACCTGCCGCAGAAAATTGTTGATGCCAGTTCATTGGATATATTCAAGAGGGAGTTAGATATGGCCCTTACGGCTAAGGGGATCAAGGGGTATGGAGAGAAAGCAGGAAAGGGGTACTGAGGGAATGATCAGCCATGATCTTATTGAATGGTGGTGCAGGCTCGAAGGGCCGAACGGCCAACTCCTGCACCTATTTTTCTATGTTTCTATGTTTCTCTGAGGAGGAATTTCTTCTCTGAGAGGGTAGTGAATCTTTAGAATTCTCTACCCCAGAGAGCTGTGGAAGCTGGGTCATTGAATATATTCAAAGCTAATATAGACAGATTCTTGAACTATAGGGGAGTCAAGGGTTATGGGGATCAGACAGGAAAGTGGAGTTGAGGCCAAGATCAGATCAGCCATGATCTTATTGAATGGCAGAGCAGGATCGAGGGGCCGTATGGCCTACTCCTGCTCCTATTTCTTATGTTCTTATGTAGAACCTTATCCCTTCTGGAGATATATCACCAACGATGTCTCGGCAAGATCCTGCAAATCCCCTGGGATGACAGGCGCACCAACATCGGCGTCTTCATCCAGCATTGAAGCAGTGACCACACTCGATCAGCTTCGCTGGGCAGGCCATATAATTTGAAAGCCAGACACGAGACTCCCTAAGCAATTACTCTGTCAGAGCTCCTTCACGGCCAACGAGCCAAAGCTGGGCAGAGGACACGTTACAAGGACACCCTCAAAGCCTCCCTGATAAAGTGCAACATCACCAATGACACCTGGGAGTCCCTGGCCAAAGACCACCCTAAGTGGAGAAAGTGCAACCGGGAGGGCGTTGAGTTCTTCGAATCTCAACACTGCCAGGGTGAAGAGGTCAGGTGCAGGCAGCGGAAGGAGTGAGCGGTAAATCAGTCCCATCACCTCCCTTCCCCCGACAAATGTCTGTCCCACCTGTGACAGAGTCTGTGGTTCTCGTATTGGACTGTTCAGCCAGCAAAGGACTCACTTTAGGAGCGGAAGCAAGTCTTCCTCGATTCCGAGGGATTGCCAATGATGATGATGATGATAGCCCCACAAGAATAATCCCTCTCTTTCTGCATTTATTTTCCTCTCTCTAAGTTATGTTTAATTTGTCAATACTTCCAATCACAGTAAATTGTATGCTGGCACCCTTCAGTACCTCAATTATTCTTGGTTTGTAATTTCTGTTCAAAACCAACTTGTTCAGCAGTGGTACACTATGGGTAAGAAGGTTGGCTGCAGATCTCAAAAACGTCATACTCAGAGTGCACAGTTATTGGTCCATAACAAACAATTAATTAAAGTCATTGGCATGGTTCTCAAAATCAATGGTGCAAATACAATACTTGCTTCCCATCATCTATTAAAAACAAGGTCATCTCAGCAATTAGTAACTATGGTCCTCAAAAGCCGTAACAAAATATGCTCAACATTACCACCTCTGATCCCCCTCCCACACACAAACACACACTTTCTCCATTACCTCTGTCTGTATGCCTATGTAACCTGAAGTTCCTTGTATCCATTCACGTGCTAATTTTGCCTGCCGTTCCAGACCAGAGCCCATTTATTCTTTCCCCCTTTTCCTTTCTTTTCTCTTTAACCCTCTTGGGCTCTTTTCTTCTATCTCCTCCACTCCTCTTACTCAACCATGTCTCCTTTCACATTTCCCCTCTCAGGTGTGTTTCCCCTCCAAATTGCTACTTCAATCCTTCACCATTTTTCTATTTCCCACCTCTGCTTTTTAAAAATTTGTTCATGGGATGTGGGCATCGTTGGCAAGTCCAACATTTATTGCCTGTCCCTAATTGTCCTTGAGAAGGTGGTGGTGAGCTGTCTTCTTGAACCGTTGCAGGTCTGATGATGAAGGTACACCCACAGTGCTGTTACAGAGGGAGCTCCAGGATTTTAAGAACATAAGAACATAAGAAATAGGAGCAGAAGTAGGCCATACGGCCCCTCGAGCCTGCTCCGCCATTCAATAAGATCGTGGCTGATCTGATCATGGACTCAGCTCCACTTCCCTGCCCGCTCCCCATAACCCTTTACTTCCTTATCGCTCAAAAATCTGTCTATCTCCGCCTTAAATATATTCAATGACCCAGTTTCCACAGCTCTCTGGGGCAGAGAATTCCATAGATTTACAACCCTCTGAGAGAAGAAATTTCTCCTCATCTCAGTTTTAAATGGGCGGACTTCTCTGCTTTTATATTCTATCCCCCTTGCAATAAAGACCAAAATCCCATTTGCTTTCCTGTTTACTTGCTGTACCTGCATACTAACATTTTGTGTTTCATGCACAAGGAACCCCAGGTCGCCCTGTACTGCAACACTTTGCAATTTTTTTCCATTTAAATTCTAATTTGCTTTTCTATTATTACTGCCAAAGTGGATAACCTCACATTTTCACAAATTATTCTCCATTTGCCAAATTTTTGACCACTCACTTAGCCTGGCTGTATCCAAGTCAGCATGGATTTATGAAAGGGAAATCATGCTTGACAAATCTAGAATTTTTTGAGGATGTAACTAGTCGAGTGGACAAGGGAGAACCAGTGGATGTGGTGTATTTGGACTTTCAAAAGGCTTTTGATAAGGTCTCACACAAATGATTGGTGTGCAAAATTAAATCACATGGTATTGGGGGTAATGTACTGATGTGGATAGAGAACTGGTTGGCAGACAGGAAGCAGAGAATCGGGATAAACGGGTCCTTTTCAGAATGGCAGGCAGTGACTAGTGGAGTGTCGCAGGGCTCAGTGCTGGGACCCCAGCTCTTTACAATATATATTAATGAATTGGATGAAGGAATTGAGTGTAATATCTCCAAGTTTGCAGATGACACTAAGCTGGGTGGCGGTGTGAGCTGTGAGGAGGATGCTAAGAGGCTGCAGGGTGACTTGGACAGGTTAGGTGAATGGGCAAATGCATGGCAGATGCAGTATAATGTGGATAAACATAGAAAACATAGAAAATAGGTGCAGGAGTAGGTCATTCGGCCCTTCAAGCCTGCACCGCCATTCAATGAGTTCACGGCTGAACATGCAACTTCAGTACCCCATTCCTGCTTTCTCGCCATATCCCTTGATTCCCCCTAGTAGTAAGGACTACTTCTAACTCCTTTTTGAATATATTTAGTGAATTGGCCTCAACAACTTTCTGTGGTAGAGAATTCCACAGGTTCTCCACTCTCTGGGTGAAGAAGTTTCTCCTCATCTCGATCCTAAATGGCTTACCCCTTATCCTTAGACTGTGACCCCTGCTTCTGGACTTCCCCAACATGGGAACATTCTTCCTGCATCTAACCTGTCGAAACCCATCAGAATTTTAAACGTTTCTATGAGGTCCCCTCTCATTCTTCTGAACTCCAGTGAATATAAGCCCAGTTGATCCAGTCTTTCTTGATATGTCAGTCCCGCCATCCCGGGAATCAGTCTGGTGAACCTTCGCTGCACTCCTTCAATAGCAAGAATGTCCTTCCTCAAGTTAGGAGACCAAAACTGTACAGAATACTCCAGGTGTGGCCTCACCAAGGCCCTGTACAACTGTAGTAACACCTCTCTGCCCCTGTACTCAAATCCCCTTGCTAGGAAGGCCAACATGCCATTTGTTTTCTTAACCGCCTGCTGTACCTGCATGCCAACCTTCAATGACTGATGTACCATGACACCCAGGTCTCATTGCACCTTCCCTTTTCCTAATCTGTCACCATTCAGATAATAGTCTGTCTCTCTGTTTTTACCACCAAAGTGGATAACCTCACATTTATCCACATTATACTTCATCTGCCATGCATTTGCCCACTCACCTAACCTATCCAAGTCACACTGCAGCTTCATAGCATCCTCCTCGCAGCTCACACTGCCACCTAACTTAGTGTCATCCGCAAATTTGGAGATACTCCATTTAATCCCCTCGTCTAAATCATTAATGTATAATGTAAACAGCTGGGGCCCCAGCACAGAACCTTGCGGTACCCCACTAGTCACTGCCTGCCATTCTGAAAAGTACCCATTTACTCTTACTCTTTGCTTCCTGTCGAAAGCCTTCTGAAAGTCCAAATACACCACATCAACTGGTTCTCCCTTGTCCACTCTACTGGAAACATCCTCAAAAAATTCCAGAAGATAAATGTGAGGTTATCCACTTTGGTGGCAAAAACACGAAGGCAGAATATTATCTGAATGGCGACAGATTAGGAAAAGGGGAGATGCAACGAGACCTGGGTGTCATGGTACATTAGTCACTGAAAGTTAGCATGCAGGTACAGCAGGTGGTGAAGAAGGCAAATGGCATGTTGGCCTTCATAGCTAGGGGATTTGAGTATAGGATCAGGGAGGTCTTACTGCAGTTGTAAAGGGCCTTGGTGAGGCCTCACTTGGAATATTGTGTACAGTTTTGGTCTTCTAATCTGAGGAAGGATGTTCTTGCTATTGAGGGAGTGCAGCGAAAGTTCACCAGACTGATTCCCGGGATGACAGAACTGACATATGAGGAGAGACTGGATCGACTGGGCCTGTATTCTCTGGAGTTTAGAAGGATGAGAGGAGATCTCATAGAAACATCTAAAATTCTGACAGGACTGGACAGGTTAGATGCAGGAAGAATGTTCCCGATGTTGGGGAAGTCCAGAACCAGGGGTCACAGACTAAGGATAAGGGGTAAGCCATTTGGGACCGAGATGAGGAGAGGCTTCTTCACTCAAGAGAGTTATTAACCTGTGGAATTCTCTACCGCAGAGAGTTGTTGATGCCAGTTCGTTAGATATATTCAAGAGGGAGTTAGATATGGTCCTTTCGGCTAAAGGGATCAAGGGGTATGGAGAAAAAGCGGGAAAGGAGTACTGAGTGAATGATCAGCCATGATCTTATTGAATGGTGGTGCAGGCTCGAAGAGCCGAATGGCCTACTCCTGCACCTATTTTCTATGTTTTTATGTTTGCAGATTTTTTGTGTCCTCCTCACAATTTGCTTTCCCACCCATCTTTGTATCATCAGCAAACTTGGCTACATTACACTTGGTCCCTTCATCCAAATCAATAATATAAATTGTAACTAGTTGAGGACCCAGCACCGATCCCTGTGACACCCCACTAGAAAATAACCCAGTTATCCCGACTCTCTGTTTTCTGTTAGTTAGACAATCCTTTATCCATGCTAATATATTACCCCCAACCCTGTGAGCATTTATCTTGTGCTTAACCTCTTATGTGGCACCTTCTTGAATGCCTTCTGGAAATCCAAATACACCACATCTACTGGTTCCCCCTTATCCACCCTGCTTGGTACATCCTCAAAGAACTCCAGCAAATTTGTCAAACATGATTTCCCTTTTCCTTTCATAAAACCATGCCGACTTGATCAGCAACAATGAAGGAACGGCGATATAGTTCCATCAGGATGGTATGTAACTTGGATGGAAATTTTTAGGTGGTGGTGTTCCCATGCGCCTGTTGCCTGTGTGCTTCTAGGTGGTGGATGTCGTGAGTTTCGGAGATGCTGTCAAAGAAGTCTTGCTGAGTTGCTGCAGTGCCTCTTGCAGATGGTGCACACTGCAGCCACGGTGCACCAGTGGTGGAGGGGGTGAATGTTTAAAGTGGTGGATGGGGCTGCCATCCCAAGATTGACTCCCATTTGGATAATCCCACAGCTTCCTTCTGTGTTTCAATATTCTCTGAAGGGCCCATCAAAGCTCTCATTGCTGGCTCCTTACCAGCAGCAACCCCAACTGCCCCATCCTCTTCTCTCGCCAATCTTCCCACCCAGCGTGACTGCTCAGGGCTAATCTTCCTATCCCACTCACCCCTCCCATTGTTGACCCTGCGGACTCTGCCTGAGGATCAACAATTACTGCTCCTCCTAGTATCTCCCTCCAGAATAATCATTCACTTTCCATCCATGATCTTATTGTGGATGATTGTATTGATATCATGACATGCCCCACCCAAACTGCCACAGTTCTTGAGTGTCGTTGGAGCAACACTCCTCCAGGCAAGTGGAGAGTATTCTATCACACTCCTGACTTGTGCCTTTTGATGGTGGAAAGGCTTTGGGAAGTCAGGAGGTGAGTCACTCGCCACAGAATACCCAGCCTCTGACTCGCTCTTGTTGTCAGAGTGTTTACGTGGTTGCTCCAGTTAAGTTTCTGGTCAATGGTGACTCGCAGGATATTGATGGTGGGGGATTCGATGATGGTAATTCCATTGAATGTCAAGGGGAGGTGGTTAGACTCTCTTGTTGGAGATAGTCATTGCCTGGCACTTGTGTGACCCGAGTGTTCCTTGACACTTATCAGCCCAAGCCTGAATGTTGTCCAGGTCTTGCTGCATGCGGGCATGGACTGCTTTATTATCTGAGGAGTTACGAATGGAACTGAACACTGCCATCATAAGTGAACATCCCACCTCTGACCTTATGATGGAGGGAAGGTCATTGATGAAGCAGCTGAAGATCTCACCTTGGTCTGCCCCCTCAATCATTGTGGTGGCTCTCTTCTGTATCCTTTGAATCATGCCCATGAGACCCAGCTCCTGCTCTCTCTCTCTCTCTCTCTATTCCCACTTATCTGCTGACCACTCAACTTCCCTTCCTGGCCACCATGCTAGCTGCTATTGTGAATTATTTCCTCCCCTCAGGTACTGTCCCTCTCCCTTTCAAATCAGCCATCATCACCATCCCCCGCTCCATCAAAAAACTTGCCCTTGATGCCTCTGTCCTTGCAAACTAGCGCCCCAACTCCAACCTTCCTTTCCTCTTCAAAGTCCTTGAATATGTTGTCGCCTCCTAGATTTATGCCTATTTTTACCACAACTGCATTATTTGAACTTCTCCAATCAGGTTTCTGCCTCTGCCACAGTACTAAAACTACCCTACAACCTTCCAAAAACTCTACATCACTCCAACTCTGGCCTCTTGTCCATTCTCCATTCCCCATTTAATGTGTATTCCCTTGCCTTGTTAGCCCTCCTCAAATGCACTGCCTCACACTTCTCCGGATTGAATTTCATTTGCCACTGTTCTGCCCACCTGACTAGTCCATTGATATCTTCCTGCAGTCTGCAGTTTTGTTCTTCATTATCAACCACACGGCCAATTTTAGTATCATCTGTAAACTTTTTAATCATACCACTACATTCAAGTCTAAATCATTGATAAATACCACAAAAAGCAAGGGACCCAGTACTGAGCACAGCGGAACCCCACTGGAAACATCCTTCCAGTCACAAAAACACCCATCGACCATTATCCTTTGCTTCCTGCCACTGAGCCAATTTTGGATGCAACTTGGCACTTTGCTTTGGATCTCATGGACTTTTACTTTCAGGACCAGTCTGCCATGTGGGACCTTATCAAGACCCTTGCTAAAATCAATATACACCACATCAAATGCACTATGCTCATCGACCTTCCTGGTTACCTCCTCAAAAAATTTAATCAAGTTAGTCAGACACGACCTTCCCTTAACAAATCCATGCTGACTGCCCTTGATTAATCCGTGTCTTTCTAAATGAAGATTTATCCTGTCCCTCAGAATTTTTTCAAATAATTTTCCCACCACCGAGGTTAGGCTGACTGACCTGTAATTACTTGGTCTATCCCTTTCTCCCTTTTTAAACAATGGTACAACTTTAGCAGTCCTCCAATCCTCCGGCACCACACCTGTAGCCAGAGAGGATCGAAAGATCCTCTCTACATAAGAACATAAGAACATAAGTATCATGTATTCAACTATCATTGTAACCCATATATAAGCTGACCTAAGTTGTACACCTTGAGAACATTGACCACAAGGGGGTGAACTTGTGGGAGACACTCCTAACCTGGACTTTCAGGTATAAAAGGGAAAGCTCCACCCACCTTCATTACTTGAGGGCTTGGTAATAAAGGTAACTGATCACAGAGTGACCTTCTCTCAAGTATGAGCCTCGTGTGCATTTATACTGTATAGTAAGGACATATCATTGGCGACGAGAAACTGGGATTTAAACCACACGAGCATGGCCACTAGCAGCACAGACAAGAGGTACTGTGTTGGTAATGATTGGGACGATTTTATTGAGAGACTACAGCAAAGTTTTGTCACTAAGGAATGGTTGGACAGGATTCGGCCGACAAACGCAGGGCTCATCTCCTGACGGTTTGTGGATCCAGAACATACTCCCTGATGAAGGACCTTCTAGCGCCAGAGAAGCCGGCGGACAAGACGTTCGAAGAGCTCAGTAAGTTGATCGGGAAACACCATAAACCGGCGAGCAGCATGCATATGGCGAGTCACCGGTTTTACACGCGAGAAGGGCAAAGCGTTCCAGACTTCGTGGCAGATCTCCGGCAACTGGCGAGCCTATGCAAGTTCCCAGATGCATGCAGAGCGGAGATGCTGCGAGACTTTTTTAATGAGGGCATCGGGCACGCTGGAGTTTTCAGGAAACTGATTGAGACCAAAGGCTGGACCTTGGAAGCAGTGGCTCTGATAGCCCAGACATTTATCTCAGAGGAGGAAGAGACCAGAATGATGTATGACAAAAATCTTGGCTCAAATGCGGCAAATGACCAGGGAATCAACATTGTTAACGCGGCATACAGTTCTCTAGGCAGACAAGGGCAATCAGACATGCCCCAGCATGTAGTCGAACCCAAAGGGGGAATTCAACAGAGACAATGACTAGCTGAACGGCGATTCATGCTATCGCAATGGACAATGAGGCCAGTAATGGGGCCATCAATACCTGATAATGGGGCGCTTAAGGACAGTTACAGAGACAGATCAGAGACGATCGACTGGTAATGGACCTTTTGTTTCCAACAACGGGGCCTCCAGCTCATGCTGGAGGTGTGGAGGCAAACACCCAGCCAGAGCTTGCAGCTATCAGCAATATACCTGCAGAAGCTGCAACATCAGCGGTCACTTGGCGTGTATATGCAGAAAGACTGCAGCCAGGTTGATGTATGAGGAGGACGGGCCCGATGTAAGCCCTATGAGGCCAAATGAATACTGGGGGAAATCGCTGGAAGCTGAAGTTCAGCGAGTTCATGTGGAGCACATTATACAGTTCATATACCAGGACACCACTGATAATGATGAAAGTGCTCCTCAATGGCATCCCAGTATTAATGGAGCTAGACACAGGGGCCAGCCAGTCCCTGATGAGTATCAAACAGTTTGAAAGGTTGTGGGTGTCCAAGACCAGGAGGCCAAAATTATTGCCAATTGACACACAGCTATGGACATATACAAAGGAGATCATTCCGGTGCGAGGCAATGCCACCGTAGTCGTGACCCACAAGGATTCGGAGAACAAGTTGCCACTCTGGATTGTCCCGGGGGTCAATCCCGCACTACTGGGGAGGAGTTGGCTTGCTGTCATGAACTGGAAATGGGGTGATGTCAATGCAATTTCTTCTGTGGAGCGAGTATCATGCTCACTGGTCCTGGACAAATTTGACTCATTATTTCAACCCGGCATCAGCACCTTCAGGGGGGCCAAGGTCGTGATTCGCACAAACCCGGACGCCAGGCCAGTACACCACAAGGCCATACCTGCCATACCTGATACGGGAAAAGATAGAATGCGAATTGGACTGCCTGCTGAGGGAAGGCATCATCTTGCCAGTCGAATTCAGTGACTGGGCGAGCCCTATCTCAAGGCGGATGGATCGGTCAGGATATGTGGCAATTACAAGGCCACCATCGATCGGGTGTCACTCCAAAACCAGTACCCGCTACCGAGAGCGGAGGACCTCTTTGCGACGCTATCCGGTGGCAAACTTTTTTCAAAATTGGACCTGACCTCAGCTTACATGACCCAGGAGCTGGCGAGTGAGTCGAAGAAGCTGACCACCATCACGACACACAAGGGGTTGTTTGAGTATAACACATGTCCGTTCGGGATTTGTTCGGCCGCCGCGATCTTTCAGCGAAATATGGTCCTTCATCAGGAAGTACATTCTAGATCCACAACCTGGAGGAGGTGCTATGCAGACTGGACCAGGTAGGGCTGCGACTGAAAAAGGCGAAGTGCGTCTTCTTAGCTCCAGAGGTAGAATTCCTGGGGAGGAGGGTAGCAGCAGACGGGATCAGACCTACTGCGTCCAAAACAGAAGCGATCCAGAGAGCACCCAGACCCCATAACACGACGGAGCTGCATTTGTTCCTGGGGCTCCTGAACTATTTTGGTAACTTTCTTCCCGAATTGAGCACGCTGTTAGAGCCGCTACACATGCTCCAACACAAAGGTCGCGATTGGATCTGGGGGGACAGCCAGGAAAAGGCTTTTGATAGAGCACGCAATTTGTTATGCTCCAACAAACTGTTAACGTTATATGACCCGTGTAAGAAACTTGTTTTAACGTATGATGTGTCGTCCTATGGGGTTGGGTGTGTGTTGCAGCATGTGAATGCCAATGGTCAGTTACAGCCGGTAGCTTATACCTCCAGAAGTCTGTCCCGGGCAGAAAGGGGCTACGGGATGGTAGAAAAGGAAGCGCTAGCATGTATATACACAGTAAATAAAATGCACCAGTACCTGTTTGGCAGGAAATTTGAGCTGGAGACAGATCACAAGCCCCTAACGTCCCTTTTGGCCGACAAGGCCATAAATGCGAATGCATCGGCCCACATACAGAGGTGGGCACTCACGTTAGCTGCCTATGACTACACAATTCAGCACAGACCGAGCACTGAAAACTGCGCCGATGCACTCAGCAGGCTCCCACTAGCCACCACTGAGGGGGCAACTGAGCATGATGCTGAGATGGTCATGGCTATTGAAGCTTTCGAAAGCGAAGGCTCACCTGTGACAGCCCGTCAGATTAAAGTCTGGACAAATAAAAACCCGCTACTGTCTTTAGTTAAGAAATGTGTCCTGAATTGGGGACTGGGCAGCCACGTACGGGGCATGCCCTGAGGAATTTAAACCATTTCATAGGCGCAAGGATGAACTCTCGATTCAGGCCGATTGCCTACTGTAGGGAAACCAAGTAGTCATGCCCCAGATGGGCAGAGAGGTGTTTATCAGAGAACTTCACAATGAGCACCCGAGCATTGTCATGATGAAGGCAATTGCCCGGTCACACGTTTGGTGGCCAGGGATAGATGCAGACCTGGAACTTTGAGTTCGCAGGTGCAACACATGTGCTCATCTGGGCAACGCACCCAGGGAAGCCCCCCTTAGCCCCTGGTCCTTTCCCGCCAAGCCATGGTCACGCATCCATGTGGACTACGCAGGTCCTTTCATTTAGAAAAAATTTTTTGGTTGTAGTAGACGCCTACTCCAAATGGATTGAGTGTGCCATTTTAAATTCAAGCACATCCTCTGCTATGGTAGAAAGTCTACGGGCAATGTTCGCCGCCCATGGTCTACCGGATCTCTTGCTCAGTGACAATGGCCCGTGCTTCACAAGCACTGAATTCCAGGACTTCATGGCAGGCAATGGAATCAACCATGTCAGAACAGCACCGCTCAAGCCAGCCTTAAACGGCCAGGCAGAGCGAGCAGTGCAGATAATCAAACAGGGGATGCTCCGAATCCAAGGGGGTTCCCTACAATATGACTACCATGACAGGAATGCGAGGGCACGATGTATTGATGTCAATGACCCTGCTTTTGTCCTTAATTATGCTGCAGGGCCCAAATGGCTTGCAGGCACTGTGATTGCCAAAGAGGGGAATAGGGTTTTGGTAGTTAAACTTACCAATGGACAAATCTGCCGCAAACACGTGGATCAAACTAAAAGGAGGTTCAGCAACCCCATAGAAGAAGCAGAGGAAGAACACGACGTAGATTTTACTCCACCACAGGTGACCGAATACCGGAACCAATTGGAGGAGAGCCCAGTCACTGTGGGCAGTCCGGACAGGCCTGAGGCACCGTAAACAGCAGACACTCAGGCCAGCGCCCAACAACCGGAGCCCCAACTCAGGCGCTCTACAAGGGAGCGTAAACCACCAGAAAGACTTAACCTGTGATCCCAATAAGATTTTGGGGGAGGAGGTGATGTCATGTATTCAACTATCATTGTAACCCATGTATAAGCTGACCTAAGTTGTACACCTTGGGAACATTGACCACAAGGGGGTGAACTTCTGGGAGACACTCCTAACCTGTACTTTCAGGTATAAAAGGGGAAGCTCCACCCATCTTCATCACTTGAGGGCTTGGTAATAAAGGTAACTGGTCACAGAGTGACCTTCTCGCAAGTATGGGCCTTGTGTGCATTTATACTGTATAGTAAGGACATATCAATAAGAAAATAAGAAATAGGAGCAGGATTAGGCCAGTCGGCCCATTGAGCCTGCTCCGCCATTCAATAAGATCATGGCTGATCTGATGTAGACTCAACTCCACTTCCCTGCCGGTTCCCCATAACCCTTTATTTCCTTATTGCTCAAAAACCTGTCTATCTCCGCCTTAAATATATTTAAAGACCCAGCCTCCACAGCTCTCTGGGGTAGAGAATTCCACAGATTTACAACCCTCTGAGAGAAGAAATTTCTCCTCGTCTTAGTTTTAAATGGGCGGCCTCTTATTCTGAGACTGTCTCTAGGATTCCTTCCCGCCTCTCTGTCTCTCTGCTCCTTTAAGACCCTCCTTAAATCTTACCAAGCTTTTAGTCACTCATCCTAATATCTTCTTCTTTGGCTCGGTGCCAATGTTTGTCTGATTACATTCCTGTGAAGCGGCTTGGAATGTTTTCCTGTTAAGGGTGTTATATAAATTCAAATTGTTGTTTTAACTACATTAGAATAATGACAAATCTTCAAAATACTTAGCTGTAAAGCCTTTGGAATGCAAGTTATTTCCTTTCTTTTTAAGTCGATAAGCAGAGAGACAGATACTGGGATTGTGGATGTTGATGAAAAAAAGCTTAATAATTAACCTTTCCTAACGTTTGTAGAGAGTGCTTATTCATGTCGTGGAACACATTTAAAAAATAACTACCACTTAAATCTGGGCATTGGTGAGAACATGGAACTTGCTGCCACAGGGAGTAGTCGAGGCGAGCAGCAGAGATGCATGTAAGGGGCGGCTAGATATGAGGGAGAAGGGAATAGAGGGTTATGCTGAGGGAGTTAGATAAGGAACATTGGGAGGAGGCTCCAGTGGAGCACAAACACCAGCACGGACTAGTTGGGCCGAATGGCCTGCATCTGTCCAGTATATTCTACGTAATTGCAAACTTGTGAGTGTTTGTGAAACTGGTGTACATTTGTGGAGCATTTACATGTACATTAAAGGCCGAGGGTATAAATTACTGTCACATTCCAGCAAACCCAAAATATGTTCCACGTCATCATCATAGGCACTCCCTCGAAATCGACGAAGACTTGCTTCCACTCTAAAAGTGAGTTCTCAGGTGACTGTACAGTCCAATACGGGAATTACAGTCTCTGTCACAGGTGGGACATACAGTGGTTGAAGGAAAGGGTGGGTGGGGAGTCTGGTTTGTTGCACGCTCCTTCTTCTGCCTGCACTTGTTTTCTGCATGCTCTCGGCGACGAGACTTGAGGAGCTCAGCACCCTCCCGAATGCTCTTCCTCCACATAGGGCGGTCTTTGGTCAGGGATTCCCAGGTGTCGGTGGGGATGTTGCACTTTATCAAGGAGGCTTTGAGGGTGTCCTTGAAATGTTTCCTCTGCCCACCTGGGGCTCACTTGCTGTGTAGGAGTTCCGAATAGAGCGCTTGCTTTGGGAGTCTCATGTTGGGCATGCGAACGATGTGGCCCACTCAACGGAGCTGGTCGAGTGTGGTCAGTGCTTCGATGCTGGGGTTGTTGGCCTGATTGAGAACATTGATGTTGGTGCGTCTATCCTCCCAGTGGATTTTCAGGATCTTGCGGATGCAGCGTTGGTAGTACTTCTCCAGCGCTTTGAGGTGTCTACTGTATATGGTCCACGTCTCTGAGCCATATAGGAGGGTGGGTATCACCTGGCACCAAGCTTATGGCCTATAGGTGGGTATCACCTGTAGGCCATAAGCTTGGTGCCAGATTTGAGGTCCTGGTCTTCTAACACTCTCTTCCTCAGGTGATTGAAGGCTGCGCTGGCGCACTGGAGGCAGTGTTGGACCTCGTTGTTGATGTCTGCCCTTGCTGATAGTAGACTCACAAGGTATGGAAAATGGTCCACGTTGTCCAAGTCCACGCCATGGATTTTGATGACCGGGGGACAGTGCTGTGTGGCAGGGTCAGGTTGATGGAGAACCTTTGTCTTATGGATGTTTATTGTAAAGCCCATGCTTTCGTACGCCTCTGTGAAGATGTTGACTATGTCTTGGAGTTCAGCCTTTGAATTTGTGCAGGCGCAAGCGTCGTCCGCGTACTGTAGTTCGATGAGGATAGGATGACCTTGGATCTAGCTTAGAGGCAACGAAAGTTGAACAGGTTCCCATTGGTTCTATTGCTGAGTTCCATTCCAGTGGGGAGCTTGTTGAGCGTGATTTGGAGCATCGCAGCGAGGAAGATCGAGAAGAGGGTTGGTGTGATGACGGACGCAGCCCTGTTTGACCCCAGTCTGGACGTGAATTGGGTCTGTGGTGGATCTGTTGGTCAGGATCACGGCTTGCATGTTGTCGTGGAGCAGGCGGAGGACGATGACAAACTTCTGGATGCAGCCGAAATGGAGGAAGATGTTCCATAGTCCCTCGCGGTTGACAGTGTCAAAGGCCTTTGTGAGGTCAAAGTAGGCCATGTACAAGGGTTGGTGCTGTTCCCTGAATTTCTTTTGTAGTTGTTGTGCGGTGAAGATCATGTCCGTTGTACCCCTTAGTGGACGGAATCCGCATTATGACTCTGGGAGGAGCTCTTCAGCCACAGGGAGAAGACGGTTGAGGAGGATTCTAGCAATGACTTTCCCAGTGGCCGACAACAGGGAGATTCCTTTGTAGGTGTCGCAGTTGGACTTTTTCCTTTTTTTTAAAGATGGTCATGATTACGGCATCGCTGAGATCTCCTGGCATGCTATCCTCCTTCCAGATAAGAGAGATGAGGTCATGCATTCCTACCAATAGTGCTTCTCCGCCATACTTTAGTGCCTCAGTAGGGATTCCATCTGCTCCTGATGCCTTGTTGTTCCTGAGCTGACGGATGGCCTTTTCTACCTCGTACAGGGCTAGGGCTTTGCTGAGATGGTGATGGGTAGCATGCTGTGGGATGGAGTCGAGGACACTCGTGTCAACGGCAGAGATTCAATGAAGGATATCTTTGAAGTGCTCCTTCCAGCGGGACCTGACTGCCTCGATGTCCTTAATGAGTGTCTCACTGTTCTTGGCCAGCAGTGGGGTGGGGCCTTGGGTGCTCGGGCCATAGGTGGACTTAACTGCGGTGAAGAATCCTCGCACATCATGGCTGTTGGCCAGCTGCTGAATCTCCTGTGCTTTCTCCACCCACCATCTATTCTTTAGGTCGCGGGCTTTTTTGTTGGATCTCAGCCTTCAGCCATCTGTGGAGCTGCTTTGCTGCTCCTGAATTGGGTTGCTGCTTTAAGTTCAGACATGCCCTGTGCTTGCGGTTTATTAGTTCCTGGATCTCCTGTTCATTCTCGTCAAACCAGTCCTAGTGTTTCCTGGTTGAGTGACTGAGTGTCTCTTCGCAGGTGCTGGTTATGGAGGTCTGGAGGACAGACCAAACGCTGTGGGCACTCTGCGTCTCAGGGTCACGAGGGTCCCCAGGTTGGCAGTGAGGCACTGGCTATATAAGGCTCTCTTAGCTGGGTCTTTGAGTGCCCCGGCATTTATTTTTCTGCAGCATTGCCGTCGCAGCTTTGGGGCTATATTGATGTTGATGATGGAATGGATTAGGCGGTGGTTCCGTCCAGCAGTCGTCAGCTCCTGTCATGGCGCGGGTGATGCATACGTCCTTGCGATCCCTCGCTCGGACGATGACATAGTCGAGCAGGTGCCTGTGCTTGGAACGAGGGTGTTGCCATGATGCCTTGTACTTGTCCCTCTAGTGGAACAAGGTGTTGGTGATGACAAGGTCGTGTTCTAGGCATTTTGTCAGGAGCAGGGTACTGCTGGAGTTGGTTTTCCCTACCCCCCTCTCTGCCGATCACACCTCCCCAGAGGTCTGTGTCCTTACCGACCCTGGCGTTGAAGTCACCGAGGAGGATCAGTCCGTAGGGACTCGAGACAGGGATTGTTCGAGGCTGGAGTAGAATTCCTCTTTGGCCTCATCTGTTGCGTCGAGTGTTGGGGCATACACACTGATAACTGTGGTGCACTGGTTCTGGGTTAGGGTGAACCAGAGAGTCATGAGATATTCGCTAATCTCGCAGGGGGAGTCTCTGAGGCAGCCGACCAGCTTGTTGTTGATGGCGAAGCCAACTCCATGGAGGCGGCGTTCTTCTGGTTTGCCTTTCCATAAGAAAGTGTAACCTCCACCTTGTTCCCCTGCCTGCCGAGTCTCACTTAGGGCTGAAAGGTACTGATGAGAATAGTGCACTGATTTGCAAAAGCAGCAAATCTCCTGATTTACTTCCATGGAGTAAATGGTGTTTCTTTTGGCACAGAGCAATGAGCTCATGTAAAGTTTTATACCATCCAATTGACATTTCAGTTCTACGTCTTTCTAACCAATGTTTCAGTTCCCCATCGCATTTGAAATAAATCAAAACAGAATTATTTAGTGGTAACACAGGAATATACAACTGTGGGTTGATTTGAATTTGTACGTGTGAGGTGGAGACTGTGAGCAGGAGCAGGGATCAGTGGGATGCAGTCCTCGACTCAGAGAGTGCCTGATCTCAGATATGTCCAAGTCACACACCATCCTGACTTGGAAATATATCGCCAATCCTTCATCGTCGCTGCATCAAAATCCTGGAACTCCCTCCCTAACAGCACTGTGGGAGTAGCTTCACCACAAGGCCTGCAGCGGTTCAAGAAGGAGGCTCACCACCAACCTTCTCAAGGGGCAATTAGGGATGGGCAATAAATGCTGGCCTTGCCGGCGACACCCACATCCCATGAACAAATAAAACAAAAATGTTGCTGCGGAACAAAAGCACCAAGTAGAGGCTCAGCAGCTTCTTTACATAGAATTACATTGAATATGCAGTACAGAAACAGGCCCCCGAGTCCGTGCTGCTCTTTATACTCCACATGTTCTAGCCCGTACTTTAGAGGGAGAGAAGGGGGAAGAGTCAGACTGTGAGTGTTCTTCCTGGGTCATTCTGACATACATTGCTACTTTCACAGTGACATTGGATCAGGTAACCCACTTACTCTCGCACCCAGGGCAGGGGTATGGAGTGAGGAAACCGGTATAGAAACATGAAAAAATGGATCTACCTTAATTCAAAAAAATACATTTTTAAAAATACAACCAATCCCACTCCAGAGACTTGAGCACAAAAATCTAGGCTGACGTTTTCCTAAGTTAAAGGTGTTATGTCAATGCAAGTTGTTGTTGTAACTACATTACAACAATGACTACTCATTGTTGGCCAGGCAGTGCTGAGGACGTGCTGCACAGTCCACTGTGCCATCTTTCAGATGGGACATTAAACCGAGGCCCTGTCTGCTCTCTCAGGTGGATGTAAAGGATCCCATGGCACTTTTCGAAGAAGAGCAAGGGAGTTATCCCTGGTGCCCTGGCCAATATTTATCCCTCAATCAACATAACAAAAAACAATTATCTGGTCATTATCACACCGCTGTTTGTTGGAGCTTGCTGTGCGCAAATTCGCTGCCACGTTTCGTACATCGCAACAGTGACTGCACTTCCAAAAGAACTTAATTGGCTGTAAAGCGCTTTGGGACATCTGGTGGTTGTGAAAGGCGCTATATAAATGCAAGTCTTTCTTTATTTTAACATTACATACAATTTGCAGCACAAAACAGGCCGCTCGGCCCAACAGGTCTATGCCGATATTAGACATACAAGTGCCATCTGACCACAGAGGGCGATCAGCTGCTGGCCCAATATGGTCAGGAAGGGTGATTTTAGGCCAAGACATTGGATCCATTTAGATGTTGTAATGGGAAGATTATAGAGTTGGCCTTGCAGTCGGAATCAGGTGAATTTATAATGGGGAACAAAGAAATGGCAGACCAATTGAACAAATACTTTGGTTCTGTCTTCACGAAGGAAGACATGAATAACCTTCCGAATGTACTAGGGGACAGTAGGTCTAGTGAGAAGGAGGAACTGAAGGATATCCTTATCAGGCGGGAAATTGTGTTAGGGAAATTGATGGGATTAAAGGCCGATAAATCCCCGGGGCCTGATAGTCTGCATCCCCAGAGTGCTTAAGGAAGTGGTTATAGAAATAGTGGATGCATTGGTGAACATTTTCCAACAGTTTATTGATTCTGGATCAGTTCCTATGGACTGGAGGGTAGCGAATGTAACACCATTTTTTAAAAAAGGAGGGAGAGAGAAAACGTGTAATTATAGACCGGTTAGCCTGACATCAGTAGTGGGGAAAATGTTGGAATCAATCATTAAGGATGAAATAGCAGCGCATTTGGAAAGCAGTGAGAGGATTGGACCAAGTCAGCATGGATTTATGAAAGGGAAATCATGCTTGACGAATCTTCTGGAATTTTTTGAGGATGTAAGTAGCAGAGTGGACAAAGGAGAACCAGTGGATGTGGTGTATTTGGACTTTCAAAAGGCTTTTGACAAGGTCCCGCACAAGAGATTGTTGTGCAAAATCAAAGCGCATCGTATTGGGGGTAATGTACTGACGTGGATGGAGAACTGGTTGGCAGACAGGAAGCAGAGAGTCGAGATAAACAGGTCCTTTTCAGAATGGCAGACAGTGACTAGTGGAGTGCCGCAGGGCTCAGTGCTGGGACCTCAGCTCTTTACAATATACATTAACGAGTTAGATGAAGAAATTGAGTGTAATATCTCCAAGTTTGCAGATGACACTAAACTAGGTGGTGGTGTGAGCTGTGAGGAGGATGCTAAGAGGCTGCAGGTTGACTTGGACAGGTTAGGTGAGTGGGCAATTGCATGGCAGATGCAGTATAATGTGGATAAATGTGAGGTTATCCATTTTGGGGGCAAAAACACGAAGGCAGAATATTATCTGGATGGCGGCAGATTAGGAAAAGGGGAGGTGCAACGAGACCTGGGTGTCATAGTACATCAGTCACTGAAAGTGGGCATGCAGGTACAGCAGACGGTGGAGAAGGCAAATGGTATGTTGGCCTTCATAGCTCAGGGATTTGAGTATAGGAGCAGGGAGGTCTTACTGCAGTTGTACAGGGCCTTAGTGGGGCCTCACCTGGAATATTGTGTTCAGTTTTGGTCTCCTAATCTGAGGAAGGACGTTCTTGCTATTGAGGGAGTGCAGCGAAGGTTCACCAGACTGATTCCAGGGATGGCTGGGCTGTCCCATGAGGAGAGACTGGATCAACTGGGTCTTTATTCACTGGAGCTTAGAAGGATGAGAGGGGATCTCATAGAAACGAATAAGATTCTGATGGGACTGGACAGGTTAGATGCGGGAAGAATGTTCCCGATGTTGGGGGAAGTCCAGAACCAGGGGACATAGTCTTAGAATAAGGGATAGACCATTTAGGACTGAGATGAGGAGAAACTTCTTCACTCAGAGAGTTGTTAACCTATGGAATTCCTGCCGCAGAGAGTTGTTGATGCCAGTTCATTGGATATATTCAAGAGGGAGTTAGATATGGCGTTTACGGCTAAGGGGATCAAGAGGTATGGAGAGAAAGCAGGAAAGGGGTACTGAGGGAATGATCAGCCATGATCTTATTGAATGGCAGTGCAGGCTCGAAGGACCGAATGGCCTACTCCTGCACCTATTTTCTATGTTTCTATGTTTCTAATGGTGGGGAATTCCAGAACCAGGGGTCACAGTCTAAGGATAAGAGGTAAGCCATTTAGGACCGAGATGAGGAGAAACTTCTTCATTCAGAGAATTGTGAGCACGTGGAATTCTCTACCACAGGAAGTTGTTGAGGCCAGTTCGTTAGATATATTGAAAATGGAGTTAGGTGTGGTCCTTATGGCTAAAGGGATCAAGGGGTATGGAGAGAAAGCAGGAAAGGGGTACTGAGGTGAATGATCAGCCATGATCTTATTGAATGGTGGTGCAGGCTCGAAGGGCCGAATGGCCTACTCCTGCACCTATTTTCTATGTTTCTTATGTTTCTATGGAAGCTCAGCTCAGGGTCAAAATAGTGTGGTTCAACATCGGACGGTGGGTGTAATACTCTCCGTAACTGCCACTCTTTTTGTGTCCTGGACATCTTTCTCTGTCTATCCTGATCATTTACTGTATGTGTATCTGTGTGTCTTGCTCTCTCACATATTATCTGCTCGCTCTTGTTGTCCAATTCTGGCTTGACTCTCCCTTTATTCTCTGGCTGTCTCTTTCATTTTCTGGCTGCCTGTAATGGACTCACCCTCTCTATCCTGTCAATTAATGTTCATCGATGGCTATCACATTGTCTCTCTCTCTCTTTGGTTTGCACTTTGCTCTCATTCTCTCTCTCTCTCTCTCTGTAAAAAAGGGGCGAGAATTCGGGCTGATGGTGCGTGCATCTGGTGATGCTATGACGGGTAGGTGTGCTTTGACTTCCACTTCCTCATTTTGTGGGAAGGGAGGCAATGTGAGCGGGGACGGTGCAGCGAGTGGTGTGTCCTGAACGTCATATGGGCCGTCAGGCTGCTATTGGCTCGACTGCGCTCACCAGACAGATTGTTTTTGACCGCCCGCCTGTCTGCGCCGTATGAATAGTCCCATGCAGGATGTGACCTAGTAATTTAACATACAATGTAAGCCAGCGGCAGTCGCCGAACAGCATCGACAGCAAAACTTACAAAGTTGCCCCCTTTTGCAGAAGGCTGACATGAATGGGTGCTGATACCTGGCTGCACGTCTTGGTCGGTAGGTGTTGCATTCTGATCGTGGCATGATTATTGAGCTGGGTCAGATCTCACTGTGCATTGGGGGTTTATTGCTCAGTGCAGGGCCTGTTGGTTACACAGTAACTCCAGGCTGCGATTCATCTTTTCGGTACCGGCTCTGTAGACTGAAGTGAACGGTAAAACGGGCAATTTTTTGTTGTTGTTGGTGTTGGGGGGGGGGGGGGTATGAGACATGTTTGCCTCTAGATATTTGTAAAGATTCCTAGATTTTTGCCACCTTAATGTAAGATCAGAATCAACCCCTATTGTTAACCTAGAAAGTGAAAGTAAGACGCGAAGTGGAGCCTGTTCTCGTTTTATATAGCGACTGAACCCTTTCTTATAAACACATACATCGTAATTCACATTTGCCTGATATTTGGGGTATTATATTGCCCTACTGAACCCTTCCTTATGAACACATACATAGTCATTCACATTTGCCTGATATTTGGGGCATTATACTGCCCTGTTTTTCATTTTTGAGGGGTTGCTGTATGAGTAAAACAAATGCTTCCATTCATAAAGTTTGGGACTTGGGCTAGTTCTGGTGTTTTTTTTTGTGTTGAGCAGTGCCAGTGAAGTCACCGAGTGATGTCTCATTTGTTTTCTCCTGACCCCGCAGGGCCGTGAGGTGCCGCCAATTGAGTGTTGACAACCCCAAGGAATCCCTTTTGTACCAAATGTCAAGGATTGAAGAGGCTTGCTGGACGTGCAGTTGCACACGGGCTGGTCGCTCTGAAAGCACCTCCGGCGGCACGCTGCTGGTGGCAAAGCTCTACGAAATGATGACCATCGTCACCTCGATCCTGGGCAGTGCCTACTGCTCCCTGGCCAGCGGCCACACCATGAACTTGCTGCGGAGGGGTTTGGTGCTCTTCACCGTGGGAGTCTTTCTGGCTCTCGTCTTAAACCTGCTGCAGATCCAGAGGCACGTCACCCTGTTCCCCGAGGAGGTCATTGCCACAATCTTCTCTTCTGCCTGGTGGGTGCCACCTTGCTGTGGCACAGCTGCAGGTAAGGATGTGTGTGTGTGTGTATGTGTATTGGGGAAGGAAGGGAGAGAGAGAGACTCTCTTCAAGTCAATATATCCTGTGTAGTTCAGCAGCACTTGTATAATCTTTAGCAGTGTAAAGTTCTCCAGCAGAGTTAAAGATCTGCAGTTGGCACCACCTTAACCTTGGCAAGGAAAAGTGCCCTTTCAATTTCAACAAGTCCTGTCCTATCTTAATGATCCTGTCATTGAGTAGACATGTGGAGCATTTTTTTAAATTAACCTATTGTAGTAAAAAATCATGTTTACCTCAATAAATGGAGATTAGGATGGATTTGGAATACAACTATTTTAAAATACAAACTGAGCAATGGAAACCCCGAATAAAACGCAACTAGGTTTTCATTGATTTTGTCAATCCTATATTGTTGTAAAACAAAGATGCACATCGCATCTGGCCACCAAAGGCGGGAATCTAATGAGTTGCAAACAATTCAATGCGAAATAATAAGGTGTTAATAGATCTCGAACTGTAAGAACAAAGACATTTAATCGTCTGTGGGTTCTGCCAATAGCAAGGATGCAATTTCTCTCCGTTCCAACTGCCTTTTGTCTAAATACAGCAACATTATGAAACTTTATGTTGTTGGATGTTTCTTTCAGAGAACTGAAAATTCACTTTAGTGTGAAACTTGCTGCAATGTGCTTGAAGCAGCTCAGAGCTCCCAGCCCCCTAATAGCTTTAACAAGACTCACACACCCCGGGCAAAAAAAAACCTTTTAAGTCTTGAGAGTAAATTATTTTTTTGTGAGAAAAGCATTTTTTTTTTTTGCAGTGTTTGTTTTAAATCTGAATGTTTTATTTTTGAAAACGAGTACTTCAAACAATTGGCATTTTAAAGAAAACTCTGTGCTTTAGGGGAGAGGGCTCACGTTGACTGTGGTTTTCCTGTTGTGCTTGGGGGGGGGGGGGGGGGAACACAAACCCTGGCTGGCCACAAGGCGCCTGTTCCCAGCTGGAGGGGGTTTCGCGCCACGTGTCCCTGGATTTGCATGGAATGTGGTGGAGGAGGGGGGGCGGGCCTTGCCGAAGGAGAGCCGCCTTTTCATTGGCCCAGCTGGGAACTGGTGAGCTGGGATGTTCGCTCCTGATTGGTTGCTATGTGCAACACGCCACCGCGCTGAAAAAAAAGAATGAAAACAAGGAAATGAGGCTCAGCAGCCAAGGTACTCCCTCCCGCCCCCCCACCACATCCTCCCATCTCAGTCAGTGAGCACAGCAACCGAGGTGTCAGGCTCGCTAAGGAGCTTGCAGTGCTGTTGAGTGGTTAACCCAATAACAACATGCTCTCCCTTCTATTTCATTGCTGGTTGCTATCTGTTTGTTTTTGAATGGGTTAACCCCCTCAGTGCAATAGCAGAGAGAGCAATTTGAAAGAAAAAGGACTTGCGTAAGAACGTAAGAATTAGGAGTCGGCCATATGGCCCATCTTCAACCTCAACTCCACTTTCCAGCCCGATCTCCGCATCCCTTGATACCCCTCGAGTCCAAATATCTATCGAGCTCAGCTTTGATTATACTCAACGACTTAGCATCCTCAGCTCTTTGGGGTAGCGACTTCCAAAGATTAACAGCCCTCTGAGTGAAGAAATTCCTCCCCATCTCAGTTTTATATTGCATTTGTAAAGCGCTTTTCATGACCTTAGTACTGCTCAAAGCATTTCGCAGCCAACTTTTGAAGTGTGGTCACTGTTTTAATTATCGTTGTATCATGCCACTGCCAGGATGGTAGAAGGCAAACTGAATGGACCTGTGTGTATCTTTTTTAGTCCAGCAATTCATACATAATGTTGGGAAAATTTGGTAGTACGGTAACAACCGCAACAATAATTTCTACCCATCTGTGTGGTAGCCTGTTTTGGGTTAATGCTGTCACTAAAACACTGCCCAGTGCAATCAGCCATAAGAGAATGGTTACAGCACAGAAGGAGGCCCTATGGCCCATCGAGCCTGTGCTAGCCCACTGCAAGAGTACTCAGCTAGTCCCATTCCCCTGCTCTTTCCCTTTAGCCCTGCAAATTTATTTTCCTTCAAATACTTATCCAATTCCCTTTTGACAGCCACGATTGACTCTGCCTCCACCATCATTCAGGCATTGTCTTTCCAGATCCTAACCACTCGCTGCATAAATAATATTTTCCTCAAGTTGCTTTTGGTTCTTCTGCCAATAAGCTTATATCTGTGTCCTCTGGTTCTCGACCCTTCCACCAATGGGAACAGTTTCTCTGTCCAGATTCCTTGTGATTTTGAACATCTCTATCAAATCTCCTCTCAACCTTCTCTGCTCGAAGGAGAACAACCCCAGCTTCTCCAGTCTATCCACGTAACTGATCTCAGTGAATGGTGGAACAGGTTCAAGGGGCTGAATGGCCTCTTTGTGGCCCCAAGTTTCCACATGATTTGCTCCTGATTTTTAGGAGCAACTGGTGTAGAACGGAGTATCTTAGAAATCGGAATTCTCCACATTTAGTTTTCTGCAGTTCTAGTCAGGTCGAACAGTTTTACTTTGGAACTGAATTTTTTTTTCAAAAGGGGGCGTGTCCGACCACTGACGCCTGATTTGGAAGTTTCCACAGTGAAAACGTACTCCAAACTAACTTAGAATGGAGCAAGTGAAGATTTTTGTACGCTTGAAAAAACCTTGTCTACACTTTAAAAAATCAGGCACAGGTTACAAATTAGGCGTCGGGAACGAGGTGGGGGGGGGAGGAGGGGGAAGGGAAGTCATTAAATTATACAATCAATCCTTAGTTATACTTATACAAATATTATACAAATAAATCCAACCTGAATAAAAATTTATAAGCAAAGAAAAGATGAAATAAACCATGTTCCTACCTGTGTGAAAGTGCTTCAGGCAGGCCTTTCAGGCAGCGGTGTGGCATCGGTCTCGACGGCAGGGGCAGGCAGCAAGCAGCCTTGGTGCTGAGCTTCAGTGCTTGAGGCAGCGGTGTGGCGTCGGTCTCGACGGCAGGGGCAGGCAGCAAGCAGCCTTGGTGCTTGAGGCAGGCCTTCATTCCCCGCGAAGATGCAGCACCTGGACGGACTTGAGGCCATTCGGCCATGGGATTGCAGCGGCGTCAGTGGCTGGTCGGGAGCAGCAGCAGCCTTCGAGCTGTGAGGGGGACTGAGGCCATTTGGACAGGGAGAGGCAGCCACATCGACATCTTTATATTTAAATTTGCAGAATGGGTGCACCACATATCATGCAATGGTTTGCTTCCTCATGCAAGAAATTCTTTGTTCTTGGTGGAAGTTGATCCATTGCAAAGTTGAATTGGCACTTTTATTTCTCCAAACACACAGTCCTTAATTTGCAGGCACCGGTTCTGCAAGTTTAGCAGTGAAAAGCTGAACTCACTGATTTCAGCAGGTGATTTATTCAGCAGTGCTGCTAAAAGCACTCCCTCACACACAGAAATATCAAGAAAATTAAAATGCAAGCCTTTGCAGGGGTCCAAGAAACAAATCTTCATTTTTTCTGCAGCACTTTTAAAAATGGCCGAGTGCCAATGTTTACGTCAGACTGCGCATGCGTGAACGCTCCAACGCGCACGCGCAGGGTTGCCGGCACCAAGAAGCCTCATTTAAATTGTACCCGCCCCCTCCTACTTACAAAATCGGCGCGAGTGGTAGGCTCCGCCGCGCCAAACAGACATCGAGCTCCAAGGAGCTCGGGAATACCGCGTTTTTTTTCAGGCGCCGTTTTCGGCGCGAAAAACAGGCGTCCAGCTCTGAGGGGCGCCTTTTTCGCCGCGTGTGGAAACTTGGAGCCCTTGTTCCTATGCTCCATAGGAATTTTAGATTCGTATGTTACCCGATGTGCTAAAGTGTTCAGCAAACAAATAAAGCTGATTTTTTTTCCTGTTTTATATAGCCCAATAAAGGAACAGAAATACACAATAGATCAATCAGCGTGTGAAAGGGAAAGGTAGATTAACATTTGGGAAAAAGGCTTATTCCTAAGCATTGACCATTTCTGTCGGACACTGATTATCCTGTTGTTCATCTCCAGCATATTCTTTTTCTGTTTTATTCCTTTAGTGACAATTGTACAAGTCTATATATTTCACGAATAACTCTTGCTAATATATTGAAGGGTGAATAATTTACCTGACAGAAATCTGTAAGCATTTTATTAAATCTACGACAGCTAGCTTGAATTAATATTCTTCTGCATGGTCTTAGTTTATGGTCCTAACTACTTTAACTTCTAATCTTTATTCAGCTGTGGTGGGCCTGCTGTACCCCTGCATTGACAGCCACCTTGGAGAGCCTCACAAGTTCAAAAGAGAGTGGGCAAGTGTCATGAGATGTGTAGCAGTCTTTGTTGGCATCAATCACGCGAGTGCTGTATCCTTCCAAATGTTAACAACAAGATGAACTGTTCATTTTTTCTGAAAGTTATTACTAATAACGTTTTGTAACTGCCAAATGGACTATATTGCTGCTTTTTCATAAGTTTTGCTTTTGAATAGGACAAGAAAAATATTTAAGTTGAGAGGGAATTTTGCAACTTTTTTTCTGTCTCCTAAAGAGCCTGGCACTAGGTTGCTAACCGGGAGATCAAAGTTGGTCAGGGTCAGACTTGCCTATAGGTGAATCATCATCATCATAGGCGGTTCCTCGAACCACATCAAAAGGGCTGAGTTTGAAGACTGGACCCTTCCTGTCAAGAAACACACTTTACAAAAAAGGCATTATTTATAAAACAATATCAAGCTATAAAATGAAGGGAATAATAGATGCCCGGCAGTGATTCATAAAATCATAGAATAGTACAACACGGAAGGAGGCCATTCGGCCCATTGGATTTGTACTGGCTCTTTTGAAGAGCAATCCAGTTAGTCCCGCTTCCCCTCCGCGCCCTCCCCCCCCCCACCCCCGCTCTTTCCCCATATCCCTGCAATTTTTTCTCCTTCAATTATTTATCCAATTCCCTTTTGAAGGCTACCATTGAATCTGTATCCACCACACTCGGGCATCGCATTCCAAATCCTAACCACTCGCTGCGTAAAAAAGGTTTCCTCATATCCCCTCTGGTTCTTCTGCCACTCATCTTAAATCTGTGCCCTCTCGTTCTCGACCCCTAAGCCATTGGAAAGAGCTTCTCTTTATATGCTCTATCTAAACCCTTCATGATTTTAAACATCCCATACACAACTTCCACTCCTCTGGCAAAGTTACACAGCAATCTCATTGAGAGGTTCACAATCTGCAAGAGAAAAGCTGAAATAGTTTCCAACTGTCATCCAAATCCTAAAATCTGATTCTTGTATTGCAATCACTCCATGGTTCATCCATAATTACATGGATACAGTGTCGATCCTGGATTTTTGTCAGATTTAGCTCCTTTTTCTCCCGACACATCCAAATGCTATCATATTGCCGAGATCATGATGTGCACACTGGAAGTTTAGGATTGAGATTTTAAGTCTTCACCCATCACATCTATGAACTCTGGAATTCTCCTGAATCTCTTCGCCTTGCTATCACTCTCTTTTCCCACCATTAAAATAATTCCTCAGAACTTCCCTCTCTGACCATTTGATCACCTTACCTTATTTTGTGTCAGCTTGGCTTAGCGGAACCCTTCTTGCCTCTTGAGTCAGAAGGTTGTGCTTAGAGGCCCCAGTGCTCGAATTTCAGCACGTGATCTAGATTGGCACTTCAGTGCAATATTGAGGGCAGTATCAGAGGTGCGATCTTTTGGATCAGACATTAAACTGTTCATGTGGGCGTAAGCAATCTCACGGTACTATTGGAAGAGCAGGAAGTTCTGGAGTTCTGCCCAACATTTAACCTTCCACCAACAGCAATTTACATTTACAGAGAGTGCAACGAAGGCTCACCAGACTGATTCCTGGGGTGGGGGGATTGTCCTATGAGGAGAGATTGAGTATACTAGGATTATATTCTCTAGAGTTTAGAAAATGAGAGGTGATCTCATTGAAACATGCAAAATTCTTACAGGGCTTAACAGCGTAGATGCAGGGAGGATGTTTCCCTGGCTGGGGAATCTAGAACCAGGGGTCACAGTCTCAGAATAAGGGGTCGGCCATTTAGGACTGAGCTGAGGAGAAATCTCTTCACTCAGAGGGCGGTGAATCTTTGGAATTCTCTACCCCAGAGGGCTGTGGAGGCTCAGTCATTGAGTATAGAGATCGATAAATTTTTGAATATTAAGGGAATGAAAGGATATGGGATTAGTGCTGGAAAGTGAAGCTGAGGTAGAAGGTCAGCCATGACATTAAATGGCGGAGCAGGCTCGAGGGACCGAATGGCCGACTCCTGCTCCTAATTCGTATGTTCGTTATATTGCGACTTTAGTGTAGTAAAATGTCCCAAGGTGCGTCACAGGAGTGTTATCAAACAAAACTTGACATCGAGCCACATAAGGAGATATAAGGATGGGTGGCCAAAAACTTGGTCAATGATTAACCAGTAAATTAAAAGATTAAACAGATTAACTAGACATTTATCTCATCTATTTATGAGATCTGGATGTACAGTGATTTGGGATATCCTGAAAAGCGCTGTATAAATACTAGTGCATTACCTCTTGCAATGTGTCCATCCTACTTACTGTAAGCGCTTTGGGACTACATTAAGGGTGCTATATAAGTGCAGGTTGTTATTGTAAAACTCCTTTGGCTGGTTTGTTATCTGATTTTCAGGAAATGCAGCAGTAATAATGCAGTGTGCTTCACATGATTTGCTGTCACTTCAGTTACAACACTAAATTATAGTGGGAATAGGGCCATTTCCAATGTCATCAGTCAGGTTCCTGCCATTTAATTACTGTTGCCAACTCTCCCTTCAGTCAGTTGAAGCACACTAGAGGTGAAAGAAGCAAACACAATCTAAAAATACCCATCTAGGGAATGTCAAAAATCAGGGTTTTTTTTTTGGAAAAAATAACAAGGATTCTGTCCTTGGCAAATAATATTGTGTTTACAGTAAAATAGAAGATGGTAGAAATGAAACTAAAAGCAGTCGGCCTCTGAAAGTGAAAGACAGTCTCCCTCATCCCGATCGACCAGTGATTCGTCACATCAGTTCAACCTCCCCATTCTCACATTCCATTTTGGCCTCCTGCGCAGCTTCAACCAAGCTAGCCTTCCTTTTGGGCACTCACTATTCCACAGCTTGTCTGTCTTATCCTTTTTTTCCTGCTGGATTCTCTCATTCATATTCCGGCATTTTTATCATTCCATTTTGGACCCACATTGGACTCACCATTTGTCGTTCGAAGCCTGATTCTGATGACCTTTGTGTAGTTGACAGCACTTTACATCTTTTTGCACCCTTTTAGTGATCTATTTCCAGGTTGTTAAGCCCATTCATTAGTTGCCTGTTTGTGAGACTGAAGAGCAGATTTGAACTCTTGAGCTGCTAGTCACTTCCCTCCCCTGTCCCTGTCATTGCTTTGGTCAGCCCTGTATAAGGGCCTCTCCCAACTACCTGCTCTGTTGCTTACATAGGGTCTTTCTAGGTACAGATGCAGGGGGCTTACTACTACATCAAGGAGCTTTTAAGTCTGTTTAAAAACTTTTTTTAAAATTTAGTGTAAAAGGGATAAAAATCAGTGTGGGGAAAAAGTTCGACCACAAATATTCAGGGAAATCCATAATGAAAACAATTTTTATTTTGTGTATCGCTAATACTCAAAAACAAACAAAAGAGAGAGTCTTGCATTTATACAGCAACCTCGGGATCTCCCAAAGCACTTTACAGCCAATGAAGTACTTTTGGAATGTAGTCGCTGCAGTAATGTAGGAAACGCAGCAGCCAATTTGTGCACAGCAAGCTCCCACAAACAGCAATGTGATAATGACCAGATAATCTGTTATTTGTGATGTTGATTGAGGAATAAATATTGGCCAGGACACCAGGGAGAGTTCTCCTGCTTATCCTCAGAAAGTGCCACGGGATCTTTTACGTCTACCTGAGAGAGCAGACAGGGCCTCGGTTTAACGTCTCATCCAAAAGCTGGGACCTCCAACAATGCAGCACCCCCTCAGCACTGCACTGGACTGTTTCAAGTTTCTGGAGTGGACCTAGTCAAACAAAATAATAATCCAGAAATATTGTAGCAGGAGTATGCCAAAAGGGCCTTCGATTTTTGGTCTCCTGTGCTTATTGTTTCAGCTTCTGTATCTTGTACCTGTCACTATGCTGGTGGGATGATAATTGTTGGAGATTATGCACACGGGGACCAGTTACAGTCTTAGAAACATAGAAAATAGGTGCAGGAGTATAGTAGGCCATTCAGCCCTTCAAGCCTGCACCACCATTCAATAAGATCATGGCTAATCATTCACTTCAGTATCACTTTCCTGCTTTCTCTCCATACCCCTTGACCCCTTTAGCCGTAAGGGCCATATCTAACTCACTCTTGAATATATTCAATGAACTGGCATCAGCAACTCTCTGCGGTAGGGAATTCCACAGGTTAACAACTCTCTTAGTGAAGAAGTTTCTCCTCATCTCAGTCCTAAATGGCTAACCCCTTATCCTGAGACGATGTCCCCTGGTTCTGGATTTCCCCAACATCGGGAACATTTTTCCTGCATCTAACCTGTTCAGTCCTGTCAGAATTTTATATGTTTCTATGAGATCCCCTCTCATCACTCTAAACTCCAGTGAATACAGGCCCAGTCGATCCAGTCTTTCTTCATATGTCAGTCCTGCCACCCCGGGAATCAGTCTGGTGAACCTTCACTGCACTCCCTCAATAGCAAGAACGCCCTTCCTCAGATTAGGAGACCAAAACTGAACACAATATTCCAGGTGAGGCCCCACTAAGGCCTTGTATAACTGCAGTAAGATCTCCCTGCTCCTATACTCAAATCCCCTAGCTATGAAGGCCAACGTACTATTTGCTGCCTTCACTGCCTGCTGTACCTGCATGCCAACTTTCAATGACTGATGTACTATGACACCCAGGCCTCGTTACACCTCCCCTTTTCCTAATCTGCTGCCATTCAGATGATATTCTGCCTCCGTGTTTTTGCTACCAAAGTGGATAACCTCACATTTATCCACATTATACTGCATCTACCATGCATTTGCCCACTCGCCTAATTTGTCCAAGTCACCCTGCAACCTCTTAGCGTCCTCCTCACAGCTCATACCGCCACCCAGCTTAGTGTCATCTGCAAACTTGGAGATATTACACTCAATTCCTTCATCTAAATCATTAATGTATATTGTAAATAGCTGGGGTCCCAGCACTGAGCCCTGCAGCACTCCACTAGTCACTGCCTGCCATTCTGAAAAGGACCCGTTTATCCCGATTCTCTGCTTCCTGTCTGCCAACAGTTCTCTATCCACATCAGTACATTACCCCCAATACCATGTGCTTTAATTTTGCACACTAATCTCTTATGTGGGACCTTGTCAAAAGCCTTTTGAAAGTCCAATTACACCACATCCACTGGTTCTCCCTTGTCCACTCTACCAGTTACATTCTCAAAAAATTCTAGAAGATTTGTCAAGCAGGATTTCCCTTTCATAAATCTACGCTGATTTGGACCGATCCTGTCACTGCTTTCCAAATGGGCTGCTATTTCATCCTTAATTGATTCCAACATTTTCCCCTCTACTGAAGTCTGGCTAACCGGTCTATAATTACCCTTTTTCTCTTTCCCTCCTTTTTTAAAAAATGGTGTTACATTAGCTACCCTCCAATCCATAAGAACTGATCCCGAGTCGATAGACTGTTAGAAAATGATCACCAATGCATCCATTATTTCTAGGGCTACTTCCTTAAGTACTCTGGGATGCAGACTATCAGGCCCCGGGGATTTATCGGCCTTCAATCCATCAATTTCCCTAACACAATTTCCCACTTAATAAAGATTTCCTTCAGTTCCTCCTTCTCACTAGACCGTCGGTCCCCTAGTATTTCTGGAGGGTTATTTGTGTCTTCTTTCGTGAAGACAGAACCAAAGTATTTGTTTAACTGGTCCGCCATTTCTTTGTTCCCCATTATAAATTCACTAAATCTGACTGCAAGGGACCTACGTTTGTTTTCACTAATCTTTTTCTCTTTGCAAAATCTTCTATAGATATGTGGTCAGTTTTTATGTTCCCAGCAAGCATCCTCTCATACTCTATTTTCCCCCTCCTAATTAAACCCTTTGTCCTCCTCTGCTGTATCATAAAATTCTCCCAGTCCTCAGGTTTGCTGCTTTTTCTGACCAATTTATATGCCTCTTCCTTGGATTTAACACTAATTTCCCTTGTTAGCCACGGTTGAGCCACCTTCCCCGTTTTATTTTTACTCCAGACAGGGATGTACAGTTGTTTTTTATTGACAAATGCGTCAGTATGTGACCGGAGTCAGCCTTTCATTGATGACTATCCCTGCGACTATTGATGTAGTATTGTATCGACGCACTGCTGTCGTTGTTCCATACCCAACTAGGAATGAAAGACTGCTGTGGTCTACCATCTTAACAGCAGTATTCAAAGGAATCACATAGAATTTACAGCACAGAAACAGGCCATTTGACCCGACTGGTCTGTGCCGGTGTTTATGCTCCACACAGTAGAGCCACATTCCCTTAAACCGTTCTTTTCCTGGCAAAAATCGAGTGCAGAATGTCCATGCCCCTGTGATGTCACTAACATGTGCAACACGCAGTGGACAGGCTGAGCTCACCGTTGCGACATGCAATCAAGGCTGGATCCGGGTTAGAGGAAGAAAACCCTGGGAATGTTTTTCCTCGGATTCAAATTGTCTTTGTTACTGATTCATCACCTGGAAAACAACCAGGGGGGGGTGGGTTAATTTTAACTTTGGTCAGCAGTGTACACGAGATGATGTTGGATCAGCTCCCTGTTGTACACCTTTCAGCTTGTTTTTGTTTCCATTGACTTCACTGAAAAGGAAATTCAGGAGAGGTGTATAACGTGCGGCCAATCAGATATCGCCTCATTTACGATATCGGCAAAAGTGAAAATGACCCCTAACCCCGGGAACTTATTACTGGAAATAGATTAAAAGTAGATTTTAATGATCACCCACTTTGGTTACAATTCTCGAACCTTCGCTAGTTGATACTGGGGCTCTGCCCCAATGACACATCTCCTAAAATCACCTCTTTATACGCCATCACAAGAATTACTTGATTGAATTCGAGTCATTTAACTTCTGGTCAGCTGTCATATACCAAATGTTGAAGAATCAGGCGTAGTATTTAACTTCAGTTTGGCCCAGGCTGTGCACATTATTAGATGTCTTGTGAATCGTTCACTTTATAATCCAAGATTGTTTATGGCTCTTTCCTTAACTCTCATTCAATCAGAAATTAGATTTTGCCAATAACATGCAATTGTCCTTGACCCTAGCAGCCCTCTCGCTGGGTCTCTGGTGGACTTTTGACCGCTCTCGAAGTGGATTTGGACTTGGCCTTACAATAGCATTTGTCGCAACCTTGGTCACCCAACTGTTGGTGTACAATGGCGTTTACCAGTAAGTACAAAACTTCATTTGTAACTTTGACTTTAGGCAGCCTCTCATCATTTCCCCCCTCCTTCCAGTCACCTCCCCAGCATCTGCGTTATTAGTAATGTATAGAAATTCGACAAGTATCTCCATGGCATTTAAGGCTATCTCTCCCAGTAGGAACCTCTTGGAATGTGCCAAAAGTTCCATACTGCACCCCAATAGCATGGCATTTTTACTCTTCTCTTTGAGTGCACTGTGCAAGATAGGGGAAAATCACTGGGATCCCCAGGTATGAATATCAGCCAAGATCGGCTTCCAGCGTCACAACTGATAGTCCAGTGTTAAAGCTACTCAGTACCCGACGGAAATACTTTCAACCATTTTGTGTCCAGTGGCTAAAAGGGGTGTAACGCTTATGTCTCACGGGACTGTGAGCTTTATTACAATAGCACTTCAATGTTTATTTCACTCTTATTTTATTACTAATTATAAAAATTGCCGTTCTTTTTGCAGTACTTTATTCTGGTTATGTTAAAGTAACAATATCCATTGCTGTTCAGCTCACATAATTAGTATTAAATTCATACCGACTGGAATATCCATTTCTCCCCTTGTAATGTACTTGGTTCTTTGCTTAAAAATTCATAGCAACACACTGCTATTAAGAACTGGTTTGTTTATTAATTACACTAGGTTTAACAATCACACTACACATTACGAGGTCATCCACCAGGCTCACAACCACTTGCCTCATCGTGGATCCCCTCAACCCAACTGGCTGGGGTTTTATTGAGTCTTGTGAACATCATGTGACTGGCTAAGCCTCTCCCAACTCAACAGCTCGATAAACCTGTGAGCATACTCACAGGCGTTTACATTACATCCCCCAATTCTAGATCCATTGGTATAACCTCCCCACTCCTGCCCAGTGCATTAGCAGCTGAACAGCAGTACCATCTGAAGACCGTATAGTCATTCAGCATTTTGATAGTCTGTGGGTTCTTTTCCTATTATTTCTCACATGATGAATTCACGTGGTCAGCTATGCCACCTGGGGGGGGAGGGGTGGTGAATAGGGAGTGAAGATGGTGGCAGGCTGTTACTATGCCACAAACTCGATGCTTGCTCTTGCAGTGCAAGACAAAAACTAGGTCTGGCCAATTGCTGATTAGACGAGTGCAACGTGTGATAGAGTCCTGAACCATATAATAACATATCGGCAAAGCACTATGTTTAGTTCCTGGTCTGTGGTGAGTTAGGTCTGTCATTTAGGATTTTTTTAATTCATTCACGGGATGTGGATGTCGCAGACAAGGCCAGCATTTATTGCCCATTCCCAATTGTCCTTGAGAAGGTGGTTGTGAGCCGCCTTCTTGAACCGCTGCAATCCATGTGGTGAAGGTGCTCCCACAGTGGGGGGGGACTTTGACCCAGCTGGTGTTCCCATGCACCTGCTGCACTTGTCCTCCTAGGTGGTAGGGGTCACGGGTTTGGGAGGTGCTGTCAAAGAAGCCTTGGTCAGTTGCTACAGTGCATCTTGTGGATGGTGCACACTTCAGCCACGGTGCGCCAGTAGTGGAGGGAGTGAATGGGGTGCCGATCAAGCAGGCTGCTTAGTCCTGGATGGTGTCGAACTTCTTGAGTGTTGTTGGAGCTGCACTCATCCAGGCAAGTGATTTTACTGGTGGCATTCTAATTAACTGTGGTTCCAGTCAAGGGAAGGGTTCCAGTCATTCATTGTTCCTGCTCTTTGCTCACAATCCAGCAGCCTGATCATCCCCTCCCCTGGAAGATGCACATGTATTGAGTGTAAGACCACTGTGATGTCTCCCATCTATGAATTGCCAGATTGACATGTTGCGACCTGGGGTGGGGAGAGTGGGTGGGGGGAGATACTGAAAGGCTGCCACTACTGGTGGGGGAATAATGAGGAAAGAAATCTTCTAACTGGTATTTAAGTTGAAGCAAGACAAGGTGCCCTGTGATCGAAAACTCCCAGCAGGAGTGCCTCTCGTAAAATCACAGGCACACCGTTTTAATAGACGCAACATCACAGACTGCGTACCCACAGTCTCTGTCCGGCGAAGGCTATTCCCCAAAACTGGGTCCAATAATCACTCGCCCCTCATGAACATAAGAAATAGGAGCAGGAGTAGGCCATTTGACCCCTCGAGCCTGCTCTGCCATTTAATAAGATCATGGCTGATCTGATCATGGACTCAGCTCCACTTCCCTGCCCGCTCCCCATAACCCTTCACTCCCTTATCGCTCAAAAATCTGTCTATCTTCGCCTTAAATATATTCAATGACCTAGCCTCCACAGCTCTCTGGGGCAGAGAATTCCATCGATTTACAACCCTCTGAGAGAAGAAATTCCTCCTCATCTCAGTTTTAAACGGGCGGCTCCTTATTCTGAGACTATGCCCCTTAATTCTACTTTCCCCTATGAGTGGAAATATTCTCTCTGCATCCACCTTGTCGAGACCCCTCATTATCTTGTATGTTTCGAGAAGATCACCTCTCATCCTTCTGAACTCCAATAAGTACAGGCCCAACCTACTAACCTATCTTCATAAGTCAACCCCCTCATCTCCGGAATCAACCTAGTGAACCTTCTCTGAACTGCCTCCAATGCAAGTATATCCTTCCTTAAATACGGAGACCAAAACTGTATGCAGTACTCTAGGTGTGGCCTCACTAATACCCTGTATAGCAGTAGCAAGACTTCTCTGCTTTTATACTCTATCCCCCTTACAATAAAGGCCAACATTCCATTTGCCTTCCTGATCACTTGCTGTACCTGCATACTAACATTTTGTGTTTCATGTACAAGGACCCTCAGGTCCCTCTGTACTGCAGCACTTTGCAATTTTTCTCCATTTAAATAGTAATTTTCTTGCTATTTTTTCTGCCAAAGTGGATAACCTCACATTTTCCCACATTATACTCCCATCTGCCAAATTTTTGCCCACTCACTTAGCCTGTCTATATCCCTCTGCAGATTTTTTGTGTCCTCCTCAGAATTTGCTTTCCCACCCATCTTTGTGTCATCAGCAAACTTGGCTACATTACACTCGGTCCCTTCATCCAAGTCATTAATATAGATTGTAAATAGTTGAGGCTCCAGCACCGATCCCTGCGGCACTCCAATAGCTACTGTTTGCCAACTGGAAAGAGACCGGTAATGGCATTGTTTCAAAGTTCCAGTCCTCCAGCTATTCTTGTAATAAGCCAAGAAATAAAGAAAGTATGTTTCATTGTTGATCCAGGTATACTTCACCAGACTTTCTGTATATTCGCTCCTGGCTGCCATGTATATTCTTCTCTGGAGGAGTGACTGTAGGAAACATAGGAAGGCAGCTGGCCATGGTAAGCAGTCTCCTTCAATCCAAATCTCTTCATTCTTCTCTGTGTGGGTGACTGAATTTGTCGATTTTTGTCTGATTATGTTTTACTACGTTAACGGCGCTCTATAAATGCAAATTTCCGTTGATTATTGTTTGTTCGGCAAGGGTATTCAGGGTTATGGAACCAAGGGTGGATGGAGTTAAGATACAGAGCAGCCATGATCTAATACCGGAGCAGGCTCGAGGGGCTGAACGGCCTCCTCCTGTACCTATGCCCCGGATCTTGTATGTTGTGTACAGCTACGTCGAACACTTCCTCTTGCTTCAATGTGCCGCTGTATTTACGTTGCAGCACTGTGGCTGTGATGTGATGTAACCGACACAGCAGTCCAACCGGAACAACACCTCCGTAGGTGACTGTTCCGCAAGTGCGGCATCACCGGCAACAACTGTAACTGGCCATCACTGATGTCACCGCCGGGCACAATATGTATATATATATTTTTTTTTCTGGTCAAGAGCAGGCTGAGAACTCGGCCCAGCCTGCATCTTTGCTTTTGCTGTTCTGTGCGGGTCTTCCCCGACACTGCCACTGCATCTGTTTAAAACCACCGCTTTGTGCTTTGCCAGAGGGGGCCTTTTGTCCCTGGGGGCGATGCAGAAATGATCCACGAGGCTGACTACCAGCGTCTGAAGATTGAGCTCCGACTTCATCGAATCACACAACACAGCGGGAGACCATTCGGCCCATCGTTCCTGTGCCTGCTCTTTGAAAGAGCTATCCAATTAGTCCCCACTGCCCTGCTCTTTCCCCATCGCCCTGCAAACTTAATCTTTTTCAAGTATATATCCAACTTGACTTGATAGGAGGCAGCTGAGCGGGGGCCATATAGATCTCATAGATAAGATGGTAACTGGTGTAGAAATGGTAAACCGCGACCAGTGGGATAAGGGGGATATCGTGTCCAAGCAGCAAAGTGCAAGTTTTGGACTGATGTGAGGTAGTTGACACAGTGCAAGATCCTCGCATCATCCGAGACTTTTCAAGTGTGCACCGGCAGCAATGCTCATCGGCAGCTGCCGGCTCGGATGGGGAAAATGGCAGGGAACACTCTGCCGACTGACCGCCGAGATTCCTTCCTGCAGAGACACACTGGCCAAATTACCCCCGAGGAGTTTTAGATAGAGGAACACAGCCAAAATCCCAGTAATTATTCCACAAACCATGTGCTGCTGTGATGGGTGGGGTGGTCAGTAGGTTTTTCTGCATCAGTGACTTAATAACAATGCATTTATATACCACCTTTCACGACTTCACCACTTCTCGAATTTAGAAGAATGAGAGGTGATCTCATCGAAACATGTAAAATTCTTACAGGGCTTGACGGGGTAGATGCTGGGGAGTCTAGAACCAGGGGTCACAGTCTCAGAATAAGGGGTCGGCCATTTAGGACTGAGCTGAGGAGAAATTTCTTCATTCAGAGGGTGGTGAATCTTTGGAATTCTCTACCCCAGAGGGCTGTGGATGCTCAGTCATTGAGTATATTCAAGATTTTTGGATATTAAGGGAATCAAGGGATATAAGGATAGTGCGGGAAGGTGGAATTGAGGTCGAAGATCAGCCATGATCTTATTGAATGGCGGAGCAGACTCGAGGGGCCGAATGGCCTACTCCTGCTCCTAATTCTTATGTTCAGGACATCCCAAAGTGCATTACAGTCAACATTGGTATTTTTTGAAGTGTAGTCGCTGTTGTAATGTAGGAAATGCGGCCGCCAATTTGCGCACAGCACAATCATCAATGAGATAAATCTATTGTTTTAGAACAAATATTGACCAGGACACTGTGGAGAACTCCCCCGCTCTTCTTCAAAATAGTGCCGTGGGATTTTTTTTATGTCCATCTGAGAGAGCAGACAGGACCTCAGTTTAAGGCCTCATCCAAAAGACGGCACCTCCGACAGTGCAGCACTCCCTCAGTACTACACTGGAGTTTGTGCTCAAGTCTCTGGAATGAGACTTGAACCTACGACTTTCTGACTCGGAGACAAGAGTGTTACCAAGTGAGCCACGGCTGACATTTAATGAAGTCAAATGGCCTCCCTTGGCTTCGTTCTGAAGAACGCCCCAGAGTTTTTATTAATTCATGGGATGTGGGCGTCCTAATTGCCCTTCATTGGCTTGCTGGGCCATTTAAGAGTCAACCACATTGCTGTGGGTCTGGAGCCACATAGGCCAGACCGGGTAATTTCCTTCCCTAAAGGACATTTGTGAACCAGATGGGTTTTTACAACAATCCCGTAGTTACATGGTTATTGATTCTGATACTAGGTTTTTAATCCCGATTTATTTAACTGAATTTAAATTCCACAGCTTCCGTGGTGCGATTTGAACGCTTGTCTCTGGATCATTAGTCCAGGCCTCTGGATTACTAGTCCAGTAACATAACCGCTATGCTACCGTTCCCGGTGTAAACTGGCCATCTAATGTCAAGCAAATTGTCAACCTCGTTGAGAATAATTATGGACTTGTTTAAAAATCCTTAATTAAAAATACACGGATTCAGCTGCAACCTGCACAATGAATGTTCACAATAAGCTTTCTGACAAATGCAGAATTTATTTTCAACCAACATCTGTCGAGGACACTGTACAGCTGCTTCCTGCCTGCCAAGTGTGAAACCTACCAAGTAAAGCAATTGTCAGTCGTCCAATGCTGCTATTTTCTATTTTGACTTCGATAGTGAAATCAAATTTTATAAATAAATAAAGCCTCAAAGATAAAAATAGAGCATGTCTGCTTTTCAAATGCCTGAGCTACATATGATGAATCGCCACGTGCAGAGATCTGAAAATTCACCTCGGTAGAGTCGCAGGTGCCATTCTCTGAGAGGAGGGGTTAGATCACGTATGTTATTGGGCAGAGTCAAGGAAGCAATGAATAGAATTTCTCAGACTGTGAGAATCTTGTGCTTCCTGACTGCCCATTTCACCTCTCGCACAATCAGGCTAAAAAAGCACACCCTCTCATATTACAGTAATTATGGCATTGAGGCATCAGTAGTTTTATTACTGGAATATAAATATAAGGCACAGACATCAAAAAGTTCTAAATGAAGTTTGAAAACATAGCTTTGTTTCTGCTCTGCCGTTATCTGTTCTCTCACCACTGTCCCATTCTTACTCTTAACTATTATTTTTGTTTTACAATCTTGCCGGGGCCTTCCCCCGCTAGGTCAGTGAGTTTATCCAGAGGAATAGCTGAGCTATAGGAGTAGGCCGTTCAGTCCCTCGAGCCTGCTCCACCATTCAATGAGATCATTGTAGAATTCCATTTACCCACCTTTGCTCCAGATCCTTCGATACAATGAGCTAACAAAAAATATATCGCTCTCAGACTTGAAAGCTCCAATTGTCCCAGTATCCACAGCATTTTGAGGGAGCGAGTTCGTGATTTCCACTACGCTTTGTGAGAGAAAATGCTTCCTGATTTCCCTCCTAAATAGAAACATAGAAAATAGGTGCAGGAGCAGGCCATTCAGCCCTTCGAGCTTGCACCACCATATGATCATGGCTGATCATGCATCTCAGTACCCCACCCCTGTCTTTTCTCCATACCCCCTGATCCCTTTAACCGTAAGGGCCACATCTAACTCCCTTTTGAATATGTCCAACCAACTGGACTCAACAACTTTCTGTGGCAGAGAATTCCACAGGTTCACAACTCTGGGTGAAAAAGTTTCTCCTCATCTCGGTGCTAAATGGCTTACCCCTTATCTTTAGACTGTGACTCCTGGTTCCGGACTTCCCCAACATCGGGAACATTCTTCCTGCATCTAACCTGTCCAATCCCATCAGAATTTTACATGTTTCTATGAGATCCCCTCGCTCTAATTATAAGATTATGTCCCCCCGTTCTTGATTTCCCCCATTAGAGGAAATAGTTTCCTTGTATCTCCCCTATCAAATCCTTTTAAGATTTAAATCATCAGGAGATGCCAGATTGGATTCCATGCTGAGTTAGCAATAATGGGAGTGTTAGAATTGCCCAAATGCATATAGATAGATTAGCAAGATGGTAATGAGCTCAGGTTCCTGTTGTTGATCACATACAGCCACCTCTGTTGGAGGTCCATGCGTGTGGATATGAGGACAGAATTAGCTTCAGCCTCAACTTGATGTCCTTCCGACTCACAGTTAGACCTGCCCTATACCCACATCCCTTGATTCCCTTTAGTGTCCAAAAATCTATCGATCTCCGCCTTGAATATACTCAACGACTAAGCGTCGACGTCCCTCCCTCTGGGGTAGAGAATTCCAAAGATTCACCATCCTCTGAACAAATTTCTCCTCATCTCAGTCCAAAATGACCGACTCCTTATCCTGAGACTGTGACCCCTGGTTCTAGACTGTTCAGCCAGGTTAAACATCCTCCCCACATCCACCCTGTCAAGCTCTGTAAGAATTTTATACGTTTCAATGAGATCACTGCTCATTCTTCTAAACTCCAAAGACTATAGGCCCAATCTACTCAATCGCTCATCATAGGACAGCTCTTTCATCGCAGGAGAGCTTTAACCTACCACATGGGGCGTGGCCTGTCTGCATGCTATGGAGTTGCACAAGGAGCAGGACCACAGATCAGTCAAAAATCCCATCTGCCCTGGCAGAGTCCCTTCATCTATTCTGTCCATTCTATTCTGCTTACCCTACCCTGATCATGTAACTACTTCCACAAAAATAATTAGTTTTGAAACTCCAGAAAGGAACTTTTACTTTAACGTGCCTTCTTGGGAGCAGTAGCTTTGAGCCTGAACAAACAGACATGTTTTACATGTCCAGTGAAGTTAGGCTAAGAGTAGAGGTAAACGAGCTGATTCCACGGGCCGGGACCTCCAAGCGACGTTGCAGGCTGGGCTCGTGCAGGAAATCGTAGGCCCGTGATTTTCTGCACGCTTGCTGGGAAAGCCCAATGGTAGAATTGGCCACAAAACCAAAAAAAAGGACTGAAAAATACCAAAGGAGAGTGAGTTGTCCTGGTGTCTGGGCCAACACTTCTCAATCAGCCATCTAAGGCAGATTAACTGTCCATTCAACTCATTGCTGTTTGTGAGCCACTTTTTGGCCCCGTACAGCTGCCGCATTTGCCTACATAACAGCAGTCATTGCCATCCAAAAATATCAATTGCGTGAAGTCCTTTACCATGCTTTACCATGTTCTGAGGTGATTAGGTATTTATAACGTTATATGAAATGTGGAACTCGGTACCAAATGGAATGGTTGAGTCGAATAGCATTGATGCATTTAAGGGGAAGCTGCGTGAGGGAGATGAAGTAAATAAAGTCAGGAGGAGACTCGTGTGGGCTGAATGGCCTGTTTCTTTGCTGTAAATCCTATATAATGACAGACGCAAAATCGTAACATCATTATAACATCAGAAAATTGCTAGAAATATACAGGCTGATGAGTGCATGAATGCCAGAGATGATGAAGGGTCACACCTGAAACATCAGCCTATCTTTGACCCACTGAATATAATTGCAGCAGATTTTTTTCCATCTTGTTTTTAGTGCTGAAACAGATTGCACCAGTCTGAACTGAAATCCAACTGTTTTTTTTTTCTGATTTGCCGTTTTTCTCTTTTTTTTTTTATAGGGAGTCACGGAAATCACACACAAGGACTGTCTGGATAAGATGCACAAGGATTGAACAATTGAGTGTTGGTGGAAAGGAGTGCTCATGGTGCCAATGTAGATGCTTCGTGTGAGAGTGCACGTATATACACCGGGCTGACCAGTAGGTGCCATATATGGTGGAGGTTGCGATTACTGCATGATATTCATAAAAGGGAACATTTGCAATCTGTGATTGCCTTCGTACAGTTGATCCATTTTTCAGCATCGACGTCTTTTTTTTGTCGCAGACTGTACATACCGAGTCTAATGAGTGTACATCATTTAATTTGTGTGTGAACTGCAATGCCATTGCCCCTGTTGCTACGGCAGACCTAATTAGCAAGTATTAGGTCTGGCTGATGAAAGTGCAATGTACACAGTACATGAGCCTTGTTGTATACCCATACCTTATTTATTTCCTCTTTTCGAATCCATTTGTACCATAAACATACAGCAGGGTTTCCCACCTCTTTGTACTGCATGGGTCTAAAATTGTAAGCAAAGAGATAGTATTTTTTTCTCCAAACTGTTATTCAGTACCTGCAAGTGACAATAGCTTTCACCAGAATTTAGCTCTTGTGCCACAATGTGTATATGTACAGTGTGTATATAGATATATATATGTGTGTATATATATATATATATACACACACACTATAGACATATATAAAGATTTATGATCCTAAGGGATGTGCGCAGTGCCGAACTGAAGGAAATGAACTTTCTCGAGCTGGAATTCTCCATTTGAACCAATATTGAGACTGTCACAGAGTGAAGGTTGGTTTTCCCTCTCTGCTTTCACAGTGCAATAGGGCAGTGAGAACAATTCCATTGCTTCGGGCCCAATCGGTGTATGCCTGCTTGCTGCTCCTCCACCCCCAGAGTGAAGTGATTTATTTTCTTTGTTTTTGCAGTGTTTCTGATCTGAAGCAATCATCGCGTTTGCACGCCTGGCGATAGGATGATTTATCTGATTTTGTAATTTAAATGTACACATTCAGTTTAAATGTATTCTGGGTTTTTTTCCCCCCTCACTGTTCGCAATAAAAATGTACAGTAATTGTCAAGTGGGTTTTCCCTTGTTGCGTTTTTTTTTCATTCAAAAGAGCGACTCAAAGTACCAGTTCATCTGAAAAAATGTTCATGTTATTGTTGACCTGAAAACATTTTATTTTCTCACAATCGTGTTGGCTGCTGGAAATAAGTAAATTAAATGTCCATTGTACATATGCTTTCCGAAGTTGACACAGTGCAGCCTGTGTGTCAACTTGACTCGCATTTCTGAGTCAGAAGGTCATGGGTTCGAGCCGCACTCCAGAATTGGAGCATATAATCCAGGCTGACACTTCAGCGCATTGTCAGAGGTGTCGTCTTTCAGATGAGACATTAAACCAAGGCCCTGCCTGGCTATTCAAGGGGATATGAAAGCTCTTATGTCGCTATTCAAAGTTCCCTTGGTATCAACCAAAGCACGTTAACTAGTCATTTATCCTACTGGAATTGGTTGCCGCATTTGCCTCTCAACGGTGACTACAGTTAAAAAGTTGGTTGTGCAGCGCTTTGGGATATCTTGCGTATGTGAAAAGTGCTGCATAAGTACCATAAATTATTTAAAAATATGAAAGATTTTGATAGAGCAGACACAGAGAGTGTTTTCATTTGTGGGAAAGAGCAAAATTAGAGGCCGTCAATATAGGATAGTGACAAAGAAATCAAATGGGGAATCCAAAAAAATCTTCTTTACCCAGAGCGTGGTGAGAACGTGGAACTCGCTACCACAGGGAGTGGTTGAGGTGAATAGTATCGATGCATTTAAGGTGAGGCGAGACAAGCACATGGAGGAGAAGGGAATAGAACGTTACGTTGATAGAGTTAGATGAGGAAAGGCAGGAGGAGGCTCGAGCGGCCTGTTTCTGTGCTGTGTATTCTGGAGATGAGGGGATTGACTTGTGAGAAAAGGTTGAGGAGGTTGGGCCTCTGCTCATTGGAATTCAGAAGAATGCGAGGTGATCTTATCGAAACGTGTAAGATTATGAGGAGGCTTGACAAGGTGGATGCAGAGAGGATGTTTCCACTGATGGGGGAGACTAGAACTAGAGGGCATGATCTTAGAATAAGGGGCCGCCCATTTAAAACTGAGATGAGGAGGAATTTCTTCTCTCAGAAGGTTGTAAATCTGTGGAATTCGCTGCCTCAGAGAGCTGTGGAAGCTGGGGCATTGAATAATTTTAAGACAGAGATAGATAGTTTCTTAACCGATAAGGGGTTATGGGGAGCGGGCAGGGAAGTGGAGCTGAGTCCACTTCCCTGCCCGCTCCCCATAACCCCTTATGGTCGGATCAGCCATGATTGTATTAAATGGTGGAGCAGGCTCGAGGGGCCATATGGCCTACTCCTGCTCCTATTTCTTATGTTCTTTTGTATTCTATGTAAGCCTGTGTAATAAATGATGTGCGACCACTAGGAGGCTGGCCCAGTAATTCTGAGTACTGCTCCAAGAAAAACAATTTCTTCCATTCTTGGCTTCACGTTCCCTAAGTTTCTTCCTACTCTCCTAAAGGGACAACATAACTGTGGGTATTTGTTCCATGGGTTGCCACTCTGCTACCCCAGTCAAGTGGCATTTCTTCATGTGTGACCATCTACCAGGAACGCTGGTAGACTATTATTGGGGGTAATCGAGTCGGGTCTGATCCTATGCTGCCCCAGTACCCAGAAACTGGGCTTGACAAGGTGGATGCAGAGAGGATGCTTCCACTGATAGGGGAGACTAGAACTAGAGGGCATAATCTTAGAATAAGGGGCCGCCCATTTAAAACTGAGATGAGGAAGAATTTCTTCTCTCAGAAGGTTGTAAATCTGTGGAATTCGCTGCCTCAAAAAGCTGCAGAAGCTGTGTCATTCAATATATTTAAGACAGGGATAGACAGTTTCTTAACCGAAAGTGGTTATGGGGAGCGGGCAGTGAAGTGGACCTGAGTCCATGATCGTATTAAATGGCGGAGCAGGCTCGAGAGGCTGTATGGCCTACTCCTGCTCCTATTTCTTATGTTCTTATGTGTGTTCGTTGATGGAAAAACTGGGCAGTGAGCAGGAGTGGCTGATTTTTTTTTTCCTCTCACAAGCTCAGGTCGTCAGGTCAGTTGGCGGTCGCATTGCCAAGATCAGCTAACCTCAGCTCCTGTAGTGAATTAAACGTGGACCCATCCCAGTCTGGGTCAGTTCCACGCAGCGCAGTTCATCTACCCACTGAGGCATCAGGCACTCCAAGGCAACACTTTTTATTTTAATGTATTTTTGTGCTTCAATGTTTTTTCTTTGATATTTATGTTTTTGAAATGTTACTGTTGTTCAGTTCATTCCCCTTTAATTATGTTTGCTCTTAACTTTTTTATGACCTTTGTTCTCAAATATTTGAAGTGTTTTAATCTTTTATTAACAAGTAAGAAAGTGTTAAGTATCGAATAACTCCACGAGGCTAAGTGCGGTGAGCTAGTTCAGGCATGACCTTACTCCAGTTTATTTATTCTCAAAGTGAGGATTCAACATGACTGCCAATATTTTATACACGGCTTGCACGTGTCTGCCAGTGACCATGAGGACTCCGATAGTCACGCCCTCCGGTGGCAGGTAAAACCCAGTTAACATACATAACAGAAAGAACGTGCATTTATATAGCACCTTTCACAGCCTCAGCATGTCCCAAAGCGCTTTACAACCAATGAAGTACTTTTGAAGTGAAGTCACTGTTGTAATGTGGCAAATGCGGCAGCCAAATTGCGCACAGCAAGATCCCACAAACAGCAGCGTGATAATGACCAGATAATCTGTTTTTGTTATGTTAATTGAGGGATAAATATTGGCCAGGACACCGGGGATAACTTCTTCGGAAAGGTGCCATGGGATCTTTTACATACACGTGAGAAGGCAGACAGGGCCTCGGGTTAACGTCTCATCCGTCAGTCGGCACCTCCGACATTGCAGAACTCCCTCAGCCCTGCACTGAAATCAGCCTAGATTTTACAGTCCAAAAGTAGCACAATTCAACTTTTGTTCGTGACACAGATCAGATGGGCAGGATATCCAGCACTCCCAGCCGATGATGATGGGCGGGCCGATTGATGTTTGGGATCAGGCCTCATTAAAATACCGGAGGAGAGTTATCAGTGCTAATTGCACCACGAATAGGCTGCTCACCATTTGGGAGAGGGGAAAAGCCTGCTGCTCTCAAAGTGCAGGTGTCATTTTCAGTGTTGGTGAGTCGACGGCAAATTACTGAGGCAGCAGGCACAATGATACCAGCCAGTGAGGACCAGGAAAGTGGTCCACCTTCCTTCAGATGGGCGATGGTGCACCGGCAAATTCAATAGCAGCAGTGGAGAGAGGTAGTTGCACAGGTCAAAGGCATCAGCACAGTCCTTAAGACCTGACTGCAGCGCAGGATAAAATTTAATGACCTTACTAGGACTGAAGAGGTAAGACTTCTTTTGATATCTCTCTTATCCTTTACACAGCCCTGTAACAACCAGACCTTAACCTCAGGACTGTCAATCCTTTCCGCCCCCCCCCCCACTTCATAAGCCTCTCCTCCAATCATAATAGGGCATTTCGCTGCACCTCCTTCTCCTGGCACTCTCGTGCTCAACACCTGCTAGTGACCGCCCCCCTTGCCCACACTTGCTGCTTCCTCTTATCAAGCACACGATTGTAAATCCACCTCACACGTCTTCAGAACATCTTCAACAGGGCAAACACTGACCCACTCACGCTCTTGCAGCGGAAGCTGGCATATAATCGGAAGGAGAACTGGAGGAGGTCCCGACACGTAAGCTTTGACTCCAGTGGAGTACATCACCATCACTATCGGCAGAGGGAGGGCCTGCAGTACTGGAGGTGGCCAGGTGAGAGATCACGCACTGGAGGGTTTTGGGGGAATTTTCCCTTTCCACGCTCTAGCTCACCCACAGCATGATAGCCCGGGGCTGCATTCCGCTGCCACTCATCGGCTGCTGTTTACCCTTACCATTACTTATTCTTAAGCAATCACCTGGAGTCGAGGATGACGTGCTTCCATCCTCTCCCAAAGCAAGCGCTCTACTCGGAACTCCTTCACGGCAAACGAGCCAAAGGAGGGCAGAGGAAACGATACAAGGACACCCGCAAAGCCGCCCTGATAAAATGCAACATCCCCACTGACATCTGGCAGAGCCTGGCCAAAGACCACCCTAAGTGGAGGAAGTGAATCAGGGAGGGCGCTGAGCGCCTCGAGTCTCATCGCCGAGAGCATGCAGAAATCAAGCGCAGGCAGCGGAAAGAGCGAGCGGCAACACAGTCCCACCCTCCCTTACCCTCAACAACTGTCTGTCCCATCTGTGACAGGGACTGTGGCTCTCGTATTGGACTGTTCAGCCACCTAAGGACTCACGTTTAGAGTGGAAGCAAGTCTTCCTCGATTCCGAGGGACTGCCTATGATGATGATGGTGATGATGCTTCCATGCTAATATGAGTTCTAACGTGCCTGACGTTCCAGGTCCCGAACTTCAATTTGAAGGGTGGAAGATACCTGTGCGTGAATCCTTTTAACGTGGTGTGGCCGTTGCACACCAGCCACCACACGAACTTGACAGAGCAAGGTCTTGGTCCAATGGCAAGGGGACGCAAGACGTTTGGAGACCAGTCTCTGCTGCATGGGCCTAGCACACACCACACACACATCTTCCCACTGACCCCCACCCTCAGGTCCTCTCACCCTGATTTTCAGGGATCGCAGCGTGGGTGAGACCATTGTGTTTGGAGCAGCTTGTGAGTTTGATCATATAGTACTGACACTGTACCCCGGCCCCCCCCCCCCCCCCCACCCCAGCTTTCGCACGCTGCTCCCCATTCGCAGGCTCTGCTGCACTTTTCCCCCTCTCTCCAGCTGACCTCTCTGCAACAGGGAGCGGGCGGGGAAGTGGAGCTGAGTCCATGATCAGATCAGCCATGATCGTATTGAATGGCGGAGCAGGCTCGAGAGGCCGTATGGCCCACTCCTGCTCCTATTCCTTATGTTCTTTTAACAGCCCACTCACCAATCTGCTGACATCGCCAGCAACCAGGAGTTAGGAACTCCAAAAGTGCTGTCGGGCGATGACTAAGGTGAAGGGTGCACAGTTGAGAATCGACGTTCCCGCTCCCCGGGATTATTACCTCCGATTTCTTCCCCCGCCGGTTGCAAAAAAATTACCTCCGATTTTCGTAGCCCGCTGCCCTCCGACTCCTGATGCCATGGTTTTTGCCGGTACCTACCGGTTATCTCGTCGCTCGCCGCCCGATGCTGCCAGATTGGGGAGGCCCAGTGGTGACCAAGCCGCTACCATTCCTTTAGCTGTGCACAACTTCTCTGCCGTTAAATGGCAACCCTTGTCCTTCTGTGCCCTGCTTCTGCAGCCGCACAGATATAGAGGAAGTACGATAAGGGAGTCAAGGGTTATGGGGAGCGGGCAGGGAAGTGGAGTTGAGGCCAAAGATCAGATCAGCCACGATCTTATTGAATGGCGGAGCAGGCTCGAGGGGCCAAATGGCCTACTCCTGCTCCTATTTCTTAGCATCGGCATAGATATTGGCACCTCAGGCGGTATAGGTTGTGAGTTTAAGGGGCCTGCTCTGGGTGATTCACAGAATACATGAGCAAGGGCAGGCGCAAGTGGAAAAGACAGCCCTGGGAGTCAGTTCTCAGCCGGGCAACGTGGGTGCAGTTAATGAGATCCTGGACTTGGAGAAAGGCTGCAATCTGCTTCAAACTCAGTGCTCTATCCTGCTGTTTTCCAGTTGTCCATGGAGAGCGGCCATGAAAGGGCTTGCTTCAGTGAGCCTGGCATCGGTCAGCTGCTTAATGCAAGCACGAGCTGCAGACTGACTACTGTTGCCGATCTCCCCTGTGGCAGCCTGGAAGGAGCCAGAGGCAATGAAGTTGAGAGCTGCAGTAACCTTGAGTGAAGGGGGCGATACTGTGCCAGCAGGTGGCGGTGGGTCATAGAAATTGAAACATAGAAAATAGGTGCAGGAGTAGGCCATTCGGCCCTTCGAGCCTGCACCGCCATTCAATGAGTTCATGGCTGAACATGCAACTTCAGTACCCCATTCCTGCTTTCTCGCCATACCCCTTGATCCCCCTAGTAATAAGGACTACATCTAATTCCTTTTTGAATATATTTAGTGAATTGGCCTCAACAACTTTCTGTGGTAGAGAATTCCACAGGTTCACCACTCTCTGGGTGAAGAAGTTTCTCCTCATCTCGGTCCTAAATGGCTTACCCCTTATCCTTAGACTGTGACCCCTGGTTCTGGAATTCCCCAACATTAATAAGAACATAGGAACATAAGAACATAAGAATTAGGAACAGGAGTAGGTCATCTAGACCCTTGAGCCTGCTCCGCCACCCAACAAGATCATGGCTGATCTGGCCGTAGACTCAGCTCCACTTACACGCCCGCTCACCATAACCCTTAATTCCCTTATTGGTTAAAAATCTATCTATCTGTGATTTGAATATATTCAAATAGGTCGCTGGCGTCTCCCTGGAGAAGCGCAGCCTCCTTGTGCAGCGCTCTTCAAAGGAACACAGGTTTGTTGTCCTGGGCCTTTGCACTCTTGAGTTTAAAGATCCCGACAAGATCACCTGCCCTGAAGCTGCAGCTCCACGTGCTCCGCCCACCTGTCCCTGCTGCTCCTCTTCCTCTACAATTGTTAGAAAGATGGCAATTTTGAAAAACGGAAGTGCATTCCCAGTACTCCCTAAACATTTCAGAAGGTTGGCCGGCTCCGAGCCACCACAAGCACTTTCAAATCAAGCAACTTGCCAAAAAAAAACACGATAAAATATATGCTGATGCTTTGCTAATTTTTAAACAAGAGCAGATGAGGATGTCTTTAAGTTGCGCTGGAAATGGCCCCACCCCAACGTGTACTCCCCACGATTTGTGGGTGGGTTGAGGAAGCTCGTGGTGGCAACACAGACTGACTTCAGAAATGAACTGGAGTCTATACTGTGTCATCTGCCCCTTATCTAAATATATTCATTTGGGCCCCTACCCTGTTTTTCAGGGGAGTACTGGCTCTCTACTCTTGACTCCAATGGTAGCACAGCTCCCGCTATTTCACCAATGTTTCATTTCCATTTCACGCGCCAGCCTTCCTTGTGGCATCTACGAGTCAGACTGCCAATGAGTGCCGGGGGTGGGCAGTTAACATCGTACATTAGGGTTCGGGATTGTAATGACTGATATGTTCACAGGTTTGTAGAGCTGTTGAGTCTGGAAGAGTCCGTGTTCCACGTTTTTATTGAATGTGTGAGGTTGCAGCCCCTCTTCCAATATTTGAAGGGGCTGTTTCTCAAATTCTGGTTGCACTTCAGTCCCACACTCCTGATCTTTGGGCACCCTGTGCGGAGGGGAGCAGGTAGGTCCGAAGGCCTCCTCGTAGGACTGCTCCTGGGCACGGCCAAGGGTGCCATCAGCCGGTCCAGGCAGTGGGCAGTCGAGGGGGTCGTTCAGCCCGACTGCCTGCCTCTCTTCCGCGGTTACATCCGAGCCAGGGTATCCCTGGAGATGGAGCACACGGTGTCCACCGGTACGCTCGCGGCCTTCCGTGAGAGGTGGGCGCCGGATTGACTGGAGTGCATTATCACCCCCGGCAACCAAATTTTAATTTGATTTTAATGTCTAAAGTTTAATTTGTTTAAGTTGTCGGTTTTAGTGCCCCCTCCCTTTTAGCCAGGGCACTTGTATAATTTGTGTTTTAGTGCCCTCAAAAACCCCCCCAAAAAAAAGGCGGCACTTGAAAAGATTTTGGAGTGTGCCACCTCCCCTCCCCCCGCCCCCCCCCCCCTTTAATCAGGGGGCACTTGATTATTTGTTTTCTACAAAAATAGTAGTAGAGCTGTTGAGTCTGGAAGAGTCCGTGTTTCATATTTATGTTGAGTGTGCAAAGTTGCAGCCACTGTTCCAATATTTGAAGGGGCTGCTCCTCAAATTCTGGTTGCACTTCAGTCCCACGCTCCTGATCTTTGGGCACCCTGTGTGGAGGGGAGAGGGCAGGTTGAAGGCTTCCTCATAGGCTTACTCCTGGGTATAGCCAAGGTGGCCATTCTCTGGCCCAGGCAGCGGACGGTCGAGGGGGTCATTCAGCCCGACTGCCTGCCTCTCTTCCGCAGTTACATCTGAGCCAGGGTGTCCACCGGTACGCTCACGGCCTTCCGCGAGAGGTGGGCACCAGAGGGACTGGAGTGCATCATCACCCCCGGGAACATGATTTTAATTTAATTTGATAAAATTCCCGTTAATTTGGATTTATGGGCTCTAGTACCCTTTAAAAAAGGGAGTAGTTGATTTAAACTCGAAATAGTTGAAAGATCCCAATTCATTGTTTATTGTTAAAAAGTTTTATTTTCAATTTGTTGGTTTTAGTGCCCCTTTAATAAGGGGGCACTTGATTTATAGGTTCAACTTAAAATAATTGTAGAGCTGTTGAGTTGTGAATGGCTTAGTCAGTCACGTGATGTTCACAAGACTCAATAAAACCCCAGCCACTTGGGTTCAGGGGATCCACGACGAGACAGGTGGTTGTGAGCCTGATGGATGAACTGGTAATGTGTAGTGTGATTGTTTAATCTTTGCTAATAAACCAGCTAGTTCTTAATAGCAATATGTTGCTATGAATTCTTAAGCAATGAACCCATGAAGCAAATACATTACAGATATCGTAGTGGTTGTGTTACTGGACGAGTAATACTGAAGTATGGATACAAGATCCCGTGGCACTATTTCAAAGAAGAACAGGAGAGTTATACCCAGTCTCCTAGCCAATATTTATCCCTCAATCATCATCACTAAAACAGATTATCTGGTCATTATCACATTGCTGTCAGTGGGAGCTTGCTGTGCGCAAATTGGGTGCCACAATTCCAACATTTCAACAGTGATTACACTTCAAAAAGTACTTCATTGGCAGTAAAGCACTTTGGGAGGTCCCGAAAGGGGCTATATAAATGCAAGTCTGCTTTTATAATCCAGAGAACGTGAGTTCAAATCCTATTGTGGCAGCTTGCGAATTTGAATTCAGTTTAAAAAATCTGGAAATAAAAAGCAGGTCTCAGTAAATGTGACTGTGAAGCTGTCGTAAAAAACCCAACTGGTCAATTAATGTCCTTTTCAGAAGGAAACTTGCCGTTCTTACCTGGCCTGTATGTGACTCCAGTTTCATGCCAACATGGTTGACTCTTAACTGCCCTTTGAAATAAAGAAAGGAAGAAAGAACTTGCATTTATATAGCGCCTTTCACAACTTCAGGACAACCCAAAGTATTTTACAGTACTTTTGAAGTGTAATCTCTGTTGTTGTAATGTAGGAAACGCAGCAGCTAATTTGGGCACTGCATATACAGAAACGTGATAATGCCCAGATAATCCGTTTTAGTGATAGTGATTGAGGGATAATTGGCCAGCGATAAATCCCCTGCTCTTCTTCAATATAGTGCCATGGGATCTTTTACATCCTACTAAGAAAGCAGATTTTTCACTTTTCGGTTTAACTTTACATCCAAAAGACAGCATCTCTGACAGTGCAGCACTGCCTCAGTACTGAATTTTAAGCTCAAGCCTCTGGAGTGGGATTTGAATCTGCAACCTTCTGTCTCAGGAGCTGAAAGTGCTACCCACTGATCCACAGCTGACACTATAGCGTGAATCTTTGCAAACCTCTGCCCCAAAGAGCTGCGGAGGCTGAGTCATTGAATATATTCAAGGCCGAGATAGGCAGGCCTTTGAACTACAGGGAGTCAAGGGTTATGGAGAACAGGCAGAAAAGTTGAGGCCAAGATCAGATCAGCCATGATCTTATTGAATGGTGGAGCAGGCTCGAGGGCCCAAATGGCCCACTCCTGCTCGTATTTCTTATGTTCTTATAGCCTAGAATCCCCTCAGTCAAAGAAACTAGGGATGGGCAATAAATGCCAGCGACGCCACATCGTGTGAATGAATTAAAAATAAAAACATTTATGTAGGACAATTGGCAGAAAGAGACCTTTGTCCAATCAATCAAGACTGAAATTAAACTGCAGTCCTAGAGGGCACTAACAGGCAAGAAAGAGCTGACATTTATACAGCTCCCTCAGGGCATCCCAAAGCCCTTTATGTAACATGGCATGCAATTACCATTGTTATGTCGATAAGCACACAGCCACTTCGCACGCAGCAATGCGCCACAGTCAGCAATAAATGTTTGTTTTCGGTACTTCTGGTTGGGAGAAGAAAGTTGGCCCGGATAGCTGAGAACCTGCTGCTCTCAGATGGTGCCATGGGATCTGTAACTTGAACAACTGGAACAGGTTGAGCCTCTCGGGAGGATAGAATTTCTGACAATGCAGCACCTTCCCTCAGGGCTACGCTGAAATATCAGTCCAGCTTCACATGTCCCAAGTCCTGGAGTGAGGCAAACTCAGAACATTCTGACTTGCAGGCGAGAATAAACATAAGAACATAAGAAACAGGAACCCCTCGAGTCTGCTCCGCCATTCAATAAGATCACGGCTAATCTGATCTTGGACTCAGCTCCACTTTCCTGCCCGCTCCCCATAACCCTTTACTCCCTTATTGTTCAGAAATCTGTCAATCTCCACCTTAAATATATTCAATGACCCAGCCTCCACAACTCTCTGGGGCAGAGAATTCCATAGATTTACAACCCTCTGAGAGAAGAAATTCCTCCTCATTTCCGTTTTCAATGGGCGGCCCTTTATTCTGAAACTATGCCTCTAGTTCTAGATTCCCCCACTAGGGGAAACATCCTCTTTGCATCTACCTTGTCAAGCCCCCTCAGTATCTTATATGTTTCAATAAGATCACCTACACACCAATCAGTATTGGCCCAACCTGCTCAACCTTTCTTCATATGACAACCCCTTCATCTCAGGAATCAACCTCGTGAACCTTCTCTGAGATGCCTCCAATGCAAGTATAAGAAGACCAAAACTGTACGCAGTACTCCTGGTGTGGTCTCACCGATACCCTACACAGTTGTAGCACGACTTCCCTACTTTTATACTCTATCCCCCTTGTAATAAAGGCTGACATTCCATTTGCCTTCCTAAATATTTGCTGTACCTGCATGTTAACTTTTTGTGATTCATGTACAAGAACCCTCCGATCTCTCTGTACTGCAGCATTTTGTAATCTCTCCCCATTTAAATAATAATTTGTTTTTTTATGTTTCCTACCAAAGTGGATAACCTCACACTTTCTCACATTATACTCTATTTGCCAAATTTTTGCCCACTCACTTAGCCAGTCTATGTCCCTTTGCAGATTCTTTGTGCCACCCATCTTTGTATCATCAGAAAATTTGGCTACATTACACTCGGTCCCTTCATCCAAGTCATTAATATAGATTGTAAATAGTTGAGGCCCCAGTATTGATCTCTGTGGCACCCGACTAGTTACCATTTGCCAACCGGAAAATGACCCATTTACTCCAACTCTCTGTTTTCTGTTAGTTAGCCAATCCTCTATCCACGCTAATATATTACCTCCAACCCCATGAGCTCTTATCTTGGGCATTAATCTTTTATGTGGCACTTTATAGAATGCATAGAGAATGCTACCAACTGAGCCCAGAAGACACCAGTTTTTTGTTCTTTGTGGACCACTTAGGGGCATATCATAGAGCCGTGGCCGCCAAATGTAAAATTTAAGTCAACGTTTATCATTAATTTGCAAATTCTCAAATACGGATGCAACAGATCTCAGTGTTCTATCTTGGAATGTGTTCACCAATAAGGCAACAGCACCAGGAAGCTCCAATCCATGATTTTAGTCTTATTTGCTCATGTGAATTGGGCGTCGACAGCAAGGCCAGCATTTATTGCCCATCCCTAATTGCCCTTGAGAAGGTGGTGGTGAGCCGCCCTCTTGAACCGCTGCAGTCCGTGTGGTGAAGGTACTCCCACAGTGCTGTTAGGTAGGGGGCTCCAGGATTTTGACCCAGTAACAATGAAGGAACAGCGATATATGTCGGTGTCAGGATGGTGTGTAACTTGGAGGTGATGGTATTCCTATGCGTCTCCTGCTCTTGTCCTTCGAGGTGATGGAGGTCACAGGTTTGGGAGATACATCAAAGAGGACAAAGCAATGTAAGGAATATAAGCACAAGTAGAAGCTGAGTTGCCTGGGATTAATCAGCCAGAGTTTGCAGGCGCCTTATGGCCCAAGGCACCCCTCTTCTTAACCAACCCATCATTTCTATTGTTTAGTACATATCACTGCAACTGAATATTTAAACAATGTTTGCATATTAAATGCAGCTCATGAAAATAATTAATGCATATTTGAGCTCAGAAATGACTGTGTATGGTGATACTGTATGATTCCTTAACACGTTCATACAACATTGATTTGTCTGCTGTTTTGATGGAACAATTAACCTGTTGGCTCTGTTAAAATCTAACATGTTATTTGTACAGTAATATCATGTACAGTTTACTTGGTTTGATTCTTAAATTTGGTTCATGTGTCACAAGGAGGCAATCCAATTCATGCTAAGCAGCATGACTAAGGAGTCATCATCATAGGCAGTCCCTCGAAGTGAGGATGACTTGCTTCCACGCCAAAAAAGGATGAGTTCACAGGTGTTTCAATGAAGGACCTAATATTCCAGGTCCCGAACTGCATCCTGAAGGGTGGAAGATGCCTGTGCGTGGATTTTTTTAACGTGTGGTGGCCGTTGCACACCAGCCACCACACTGGCTTGACAGAGCTAGGTCTTAATCCAGTGGCAAGGATTACCCAAGACTAACTGGAGACCAACTCTGCTTGGGAGCTACAGGAAGGCCACATTTTCGATCAGACAGCATGGCTGAAATTTTCTGAGGTAAGAGTGGGTGGGTTGGAGGTGTGGGAGGAAGTGAAAGTTGCAAAAATGTGAACCCCAACCCACCTACTTTCACCTTTAACTCGGGGCGGGCTGCCAACCCATTGCCAGGAGGTGGTTTGGCAATTTACATATGCTAATGAGGACCGAAGCTTCTACTTTGACCTGCTTTGCAGGTTTAACCGCAGGCGGCCGGGGATCCCGGGGCTTAAGGCGTCCACAGCCTCAGGGAGCAATCCTTGTGGGCCGGGAGGAGCAGCAAGGCTTCCTCCCGCCCTCCCCGCCCCCCACACCAGGTTCGGGGATCGGATACCCCCATGGGGATCGCAACCCCATCCCGGGGACAGGGATCGGACCTCTCCCCCTCTCCCCGCCCGGAGTTTAGGCCCCACTACACCCACCATCCTGGACCCAGCACTTACCTGTCACTGCCAGCAGCCCCCTCCTCTGAGTTCCACGCACAGCTGGTTTCTGGACGGGGTACCCACCACTGACGTTGAACACCAGCTGTGGAGTGCATTGAATGCTCCACAGTGTGCCAGGAAACCCGACTTTCCGGATTTCCTGCTGTCTCCCGGGTGCCCCCGCACCGTGCGGGTGGGAGCTAGGAAAATCCAACCCCATGTTACATTTATTGTAATTAAATTTATACAACAATAACAACAGCTTGCATTTATATGGTGCCTTTAGGATAATAAACTGTCCCACGCCGCTTCACAGGAATGTTAACACCAAACAATATAAGGTGATATTAGGGCAGATGACCAAATGCTTAGTCGAAGAGGTAGGTGTTATGGAGCGTCTTGTGAATTCTGAGATCTGCTGTGATGTGCACTCTTCAATAAACAACATAAAGATGCTTTAATATATTCTTTTCTCTTTCTTTTCCATGGAGCATTCGATGCACTTTGGCTTTGTTGAAAACAATGAGACAAATGTTAACAGTTAACAACAAGCAGCTTACTTGCAGTAACAGAGATTTGGGGTCTGGTCCGTATGGTGAAGGTGCTCCCACTGTGCTATTAGGGAGGGAGTTCCAGGATTTTGACCCAGCAACAGTGAAGGAACGGCGATGTATTTCCAAGTCAGGATGGTGTGTGACTTGGAGGGGTACTTGGAGTTGGAGGTGTTTCCGCGAGAGATGAGCGCCGGAGGGACTAGAGTGCATCATCACCCCGGGCAACCAAATTTTAATTTGATCTAAGTTTCCGTTAAAGTTTTATTTGGAAATTTGTGGGTTCCAGTGCCAAAAGGGGGCACTTGATTTGAAGTTTCTATTTAAAATAGTTAGAGGTGTTCCCATGTGCTTGTTCTCAAAGAAGTCAAGTTTGTGGGTTTGGGAGGTGCTGCCAAAAAAGACTTGGAGAGTTGCTGCAGTAGAACTTGTAGATGGTACACACTAGATCGACTGGGTTTAGTGTGAATCAGGAAGGTCGAAGTGCACACTTGTAAAGGAGCTCAACTATTCTAGTGTGCTTGTACCCAGGAGACCCTCCCCTGTCATGTACAGAGACTGAGGGAAAACAAGAGGGTGGCCTTCGCCAAGGTCCCCCAATACAAGTCTGCAGGTTCAGGAGAGGAAAGAGAAATTAAAGGGAAGTGAGGAAGGAGAGATACTTGCCGAGGAATAGCATACAGCAGGTCTTCCTCTATGTGTTGGTTTTCTCCCTGGTGGTCTGGTTCAGAACTGCCAAAGGTAATTGATTGGACTGTGGTTCAACCCAACAAGCAAGCATCTTAGGGCCGCCTCTTGCAATCGACATGAATAGGACCACGTTGGGCAGCCATTGAATACTTAACTCTGTTACCAGGCAACTGAAAAAAAACAATTTCTCCAATCCACTGCATTTTAACTCAATGTATGGCATAAATTCAGGTAATGTCATAGCAACTAATTTGAAATTATTAAAATTTTACCTAAACAACTAAAAACGAGCCACCATATCTTTGTATCTGAGCCCAACTTCGAGTGTCCTGACTCGAACATGTGCAGAAATTGGCAACTGTAACTAAACAGGCAGCATTCTCATGTTACCAATGCTGACATGTGTCATGGAATTCTTCGGTGGCTTTGACAGAATTGTTGACAGTGGGATCTTGTGTAGCAACCAGTGAAGGTCACTCAAAGGAGCTGGCAACGATTGCCCAAAAAATAAAGTTACAAATAAATCTGCTGATACAGTGAGGATTGACATTCAACAACAAAAACAACTTGTATTTATATAGCGCCTTTAACATAGTAAAACATCCTAAGGCGCCTCACAGGAATGTTCTCAAGCAAAACTTTTACACCGAGCCACATAAGGAGAAAGTAGGGCAGATGACCAAAAGCTTGCTCAAGGAAGTAGGTTTTAAGGAGCAGCTTAAAGGAGGAAAGAGAGGTAGAGAGGCGGGGAGGTTTAGGCAGGGAATTGCAGAGCTTGGGGCCTAGTCAACAGAAGGCATGGCCGCCAATGGTTGAGAGATTATAATCAAGGTCGCTCAAGAGGGCAGATTTAGAGGAGTGCAGAGATTTTGGGGGTTGTGGGGCTGGAGGAGATTACAGAGATAGGGAGGGGCGAGGCCATGGAGGGATTTGAAAATAAGGTTGAACATTTTAAAATCGAGGTGTTCCTTAACCAAGAACCAATGTAGGTCAGCAAGCACACGGGTGATGCGTGAGCAGGACTTGGTGTGAGTTAGGACACAGGTTGCCGAGTTTTGAATGACCTCAAGTTTACGTAGGGTAGAATGTGGGAGGCCAGCCAGAAGTGCATTGGAGTAGTCAAGTCTAGAGGAAACAAAGGAATGGATGAGGGTTTCAGCTGCAGATGAGCTGAGGCAGGGGCAGAGAAAGGCGATGTTACAGAGGTGGAAATAGGCGGTCTTACTTATACTTAATAAATGTGGTCGGAACTCAGTTCAGGGGCAAATATGACACCAAGGTTGCAAACAGTGTGGTTCAGCCTCAGACAGATGCTAGTGAGAGAGATAGAGTCAGTGGCTAGGAAACTGAGTTTGTGGTGGGAACCTAAAGCAATGGCTTCAGTCTAAAGTTTAAAGTGTAAAGAAACAGAAACCTGTTGTCAGGAACATGGGGCCACAGAATGAAAACAACGTACACCAAAGAAACAGGACAGCTCAACCCGCAACCAGTGCAATAAGAATTTTACAAATGTTTCAGGCTGTCCAACTTTTTACACTTCATTTTTAGCATTTTAGCCCGAGTAAAGAGCTCTTCGTTGAAGATTAAAAATTCAACTTGCCAATGAGTTTATCAAAGATTTGCTGAACCTGGAAGATCTCAGGTTTGATCCCTGGTCTGTGCTGTTTCCGTTGATTAACAGTAAGAAAGGAGAAAATCCACCAGAGTTCCTGCTCTTAATGTCAATCCAGTGATTCCTTGTTGGAAGTGCTGGAAGTGAACGTCATACAGGATCTGCTGGGCTGTGACACCCCACGACTGTAAAATCGACCACCTACGGGCATGTAAACAATGATGCTTTGAGTGAGGACCAGCGCCTATGGAATCGTACTTCAGCAAAGGATATAATGTGCATAGAGGACTAGGAGAGATAAACAGCATTAGAATAAAGAATCGTTCAGAAATAGGACGCGTCAGACAAGGAGGGAAATGCAAAGCAGACTAAAGTGGGTCTGGAGTGCATGTGCATAAATGCACAGAGTTTTCTAAATAAGAATGTTAAACTGCAGGCACAAGGAGCCTCTTGGGATTATGATATAGTGGCAATGAAAGAGTCCTGGCTCAAACAAGTGGATGTGGTGTATTTGGACTTCCAGAAGGCATTTGATAAGGTGCCACATAAAAGGTTACTGCACAAGATAAAAGTTCACGGGGTTGGGGGCATGGAAGAGGATTGGCTAACTAACAGAGAATAGAGAGTTGGGATAAATGGTTCATTCTCTAGTTGGCAACCAACTTGGGGTGCCGCAAGGATCAGTGCTGGGACCCCAACTATTTACAATCTATATTAATGACTTGGAAGAAGGGACTGAGTATAACATGGTCAAATTTGCTGACGATACAAAGATGGGAGGAAAAGCAATGTGTGAGGCGGACACAAAAAATCTGCAAAAGGACATAGACAGATTAAGTGAGTGGGCAAAAATTTGGCAGATGGAGTATAATGTCAGAAAGTGTGAGGTCATGAACTTTGGCAGAAAAAAATCAAAGAGCAAGTTATTATTTAAATGGAGAAAGATTGCAAAGTGCCGCACTACAGCGGGACCTGGGGGTATTTGTGCATGAATGACAAAAGGATAGTATGCAGGTACAGCAAGTGATCAGGAAGGCCAATGGTATCTTGTCCTTTATTGCAAAGGGGATGGAGTATAAAAGCAGGGAAGTCTTGATACAGCTATATAAGGTTTTGGTGAGGCAACACTGAGAATACTGCATGCAATTTTGGTTTCTATATTTACGAAAGAATATACTTGCTTTGGAGACATTTCGTTGAAGGTTCACTAGGTTGATTCCGAGGATGAGGGGGTTGACTTATGAGGAAAGATTGAGTAGGTTAGGCCTCTACTCATTGGAATTCAGAAGAATAACAGGTGATCTTATTGAAACGTATAAGATTATGAGGGGGTTTGACAAGGTGGATGCAGAGAGGATGTTTCCACTGATGGGGGAGACTAGAACTAGAGGGCATGATCTTAGAATAAGGGGCCGCCCATTTAAAACAGAGATGAGGAGAAATCTTTTCTCAGAGGGTTGTAAATCTGTGGAACTCACTGCCTCAGAGAGCTGTGGAAACTGGGACATTAAATAAATTTAAGACAGAAATAGACAGTTTCTTAAACGATAAGGGGATAAGGGGTTATGGGGAGTGGGCAGGGAAGTGGAGCTGAGTCCATGATCGAATCAGCCATGATCTTATTGAATGGCGGAGCAGGCTCGAAGGACCGTATGGCCTACTCCTGTTCCTATTTCTTATGTTCTTATGATCTTATGTTAAGAGGAGGAATGGGCACTTATTTCTGGCCAAAATGTATTCAGGAATGGTAGAGAAGGTGAAAATGGAGTGGGGGTGGCCATATTGATCAAAGATACTGTTTCAGCACCAGATGTACTTGAGGGTTCAAAGACAGAATCTGTTTGGTTAGTATTAAGGTACAATAGAGGAGCTGTTACATTGCCAGGCCATCAATAAGTGGGAAGGAGACAGAGGAGCAAATTTGCAGGCAAATTGCAGAAAGATACAGGGACTTTAGAGTAGTGAAAATGGGGGACTTAAAATGAAACAGGAAAAGGAGGCTTCTGTTAAGTGTCGGGTTCAAAATTCAGTAGCGAGCCAAGCTGAATACAGAAAGTACAGAGGAGAACTGAATAACAGGGGAAAATAGAGGTTATGAGATTATTTTAGTGGGTATCATAAAAGGGACCCAAACGTCTTCTATAACCATATAGATAGCTAAAAAGGTCAAAGGAAGGGTGGGACTGATTAGGGACCAAAAAGGAGATCTTCTTGTGAAGACAAAGGATATGGATGATGTACGAAATGAGTACTTTGTATCTCTTTTCATTAAAGAGGATGCTGCCAATGTCACAGTAAAGGAGGAGGTAGTAGAGAAATTGAATAGGATAAAAATAGATAAAGAGGAGGCACTTAAACGGTTAGCAGCGCTCAAAGTAGAAAAGTCACCCGGCTGGTCCAGATAAACTTCTGGTCAATAATGACCTTAAGTATATTGATGGTGGGGTATTTAGTGTTGGTGCCGTTACATATCGGGGGAGGTGGATGGGTTATTCTTGTAAAAGAAAGACTTGCATTTATATAGCATCTTTCACGACCACCGGACATCACAAAGTGCTTTACAGCCAATGAAGTACTTGTGGAGTATAGTCACTGTTGTAATGTGAGAAATGCAGCAGCCAATTTGCGTACAGTAAGCTCCCACAAACAGCAATGTGATAATGGCCAGGTAATCTGTTTTTGTTATGTTAATTGAGTGATAAATATTGGCCAGGACACAGGGGATAACTCCCCTGCTCTTCTTCGAAATAGTGCCATGGGATCTTTTACAGCGACTTGAGAGAGCAGACGGGGCCTCGGTTTAACGTCTCATCCAAAAGACGGCACCTCATCCATGAGCCAGTGCCACGTGGTGCTGGTAGAATACAAACCCAAGCGATTGGGAGAAGTTCTGATAGGGTGCTTGTTATGCATGTATGTAGGCCTTACACAAATGTAAGACCTGCCACTAGGGGGTGCACTTGTGGGAGATCTAAGGGTCACCTGTGCATCCTGGGGCAAGCAGGTATAAAAGGTGATTTCCCATGCTGCTTCCTCACTCGAGAGTCTGAATAAAGAGACCAAGGTCACAACAGTTTGAGCTTACAATACAGTCCTGTGAATTTATTCTGAACATAACAAATTGGCGACGAGTAACGGATCAAGAACTTTCACGTGGTAATGGCTGCCATTGTTATTCTTGAGAGATTTGTTGAGGGTGATGATTGGGAAGCCTTCGAGGAGCGCCTTGACCAGTACTTTGTGGCCAACAAATTAGACAAGGCTGAGAAGGCGACTTGGCGCAGGGCGATTCTCCTCACCTTATGTGGATCATCGGTATTTGGCCTCCTTAAAGATTTGCTGGCACCGGTCAAAATAATGGACAAATCTTACGCAGAGTTGTGTATGCTGGCTAAGGAACATCTCAAGCCAAAGGAAAGCATCCTGATGGCCAGGTATCACTTTTACATGCACCGTCGCTCCGAGGGCCAGAACGTGGCGAGTTTTGTCGCCGATTTAAGACGCCTTGCGGGGCAATGCGACTTTGCAAGATCCTTGCAAGATCCTTGGGGGAAATGTTCCGGGACTTTCTCATGCTTGGAATTGGCCACGAGGTCATCCTTCGCAAACTGCTGTCTGCAGAATCCCTAGATCTGAGCAAGGCCATCACGATAGGCCAAGCCTTCATATCCACAAGCGATAACACGAAACAGAGATCTTCACAGAATCGAAGCTCACCGGCAAGCTCCGTGCACAAAATAATGTTTGCAGCAGGCAGAACGGCACAGGGCAGGGCCCACACGACTGCAGAGGCCAGACCTAGGCCTAGTGTGACTCAGAGTTCGCCGTGGGGCGTGAATGCATATCCATTAGCACCATGTTGGTGCTGCGGGGACAGCCATAGAGCTTATCAATGTAGATTCAAGCCCTTAGTGTACAAGGGCTGTAGAACAATGGGGCACCTCCGGCAAATGTGCAAACGATTTCTGACTCACCATGTGGCAAAGTCTGGCGAGGACGACTGATCTAGCGAGGATCACGATGAACGAGCAGGAGAGGCAACTGAACCTGAGGATGAAGAGGAAGTATATGGGATACACACTTCACCACCAAAAGCCCTCCGATAATCTTAAAAGTTAATGGCACTCCAGTCTCCATGGAACTAGACACGGGGGCGAGTCAATCAGTTATGAGCCAGAAGGCTTTCGAGAAGCTGTGGAGCGACAAAGCACAGTGACCCAAGCTGATCCCAATTCAGGCAAAGCTGCGCACCTACACCAAGGAACTGATACCAGTTATTGGTAGTGCGGACATAAGAGGGGGCAGTGCACGATTTACCACTTTGTTTCAGGTGATGGGCCATCGCTGCTTGGCAGGAGGTGGATGGGGAAGATTCGATGGAACTGGAAAGACCTCTGCGTACCTTCTCCAGCGAACGAGGCCTCCCTTTCCCAAAGGCAGAGCAAACCGACATTTCCAGCTGAACCAGGCATTGAAGTGCAGATCCATTTGCAGATCCCCGAGGCACAGGCCGCTCAACACGAGATAAAGCTCAACCGAGCAGCGGTACAGGCACGGTACCCACCACCCGAAGCCGACGACCTCTTCGCGACGATGGAAGAGGATCTAGGTCGACCATGTGGAGTGGGACTATGACCGAAACGATCCGAATGCGTCTTGCCGACGCCAGAGGCAAAATACCTGGGGAGGAAGGTCACAGCAGTCGGCATAACGGACACAGACGAGAGAGCGCTCAGACCACGGGATGAAGGTGCGTCCAGGCCACGGGACGCGAGAGCGTCCAGACCACGGGACGAGATAGCGTTCAGACCGCGGGACGAGAGAGCATCCAGGCCACGGAAGGTCGCCGCAACGGAACAGAGGAATGTGTTGCCCAACAAGGAAGATGACTGGGTTTGGGGCAAAGGTAAAGGGGTGGCCGCGGTGAAGGCCAGGAACTCACTATGCTCAAATAAATTGTGTGCACCATGTAACCCTTGTGAGCAGTCTTTCGCAGCCAGAATATGAGGTTGGGGGTACCTTACAACAAGCCAAAGTAGCGGCGAATCCCAACTAGTTGTATATGTATCTAACAAAGTATTAGTCACAAGTGAGATGTTACCGCACGGGGTCGGGAGTGTTGTGCAGCAAGTAAAAGTAGCGGGCGAGCCCCAAACAATTGAACATGTATCAAATAAGCAACAAAGCAGCAGCCTGTGTTCACGGGACTAAAGAGACATACCAAAGAGTGTCCCAAAATGTGCTCGAGTCAGACAAACTGTTCATCCCACAAGCTTGGAAGAGCAGAGGCACCATTATCGATGCATTGTTTCGAGAATGTCCAACACTGTCTGTGCACTGTAACATGATCCGCCATGGGCCAGGCACAGAGAGTGGCACCTATGCTCTCAGTTGGCCACCGTTGTCCATCACTGGGGTGGAAACGGCGCAGCCTGCAGACCCACTCGCGGTCATGGAAGTGCTAGAAAGTGAGAGGTCAACCGTAACGGCCCCCAGCTTAGGACCTGGACCAGCCAGGATCCCACGTTACCGCCTGCCAAAGGTGAACTGCTCGATGGGATGTGGCAACCTATCAGCCAAAGAGACGATAGGCTCATCCCAACATTGCAAAGCAAGGCAGGGCGGCGACACATAGTCGGTGGTGCGGGGCCCCCATACTACAGCCCAAGTCCACGGGGACCACTAGGCCTCCCGCCACTACTGAAAGTCTCAAGGCCATTGCGGTCATCCTGGGCTTGTCAGACCTCAGGGTCAGCGCCCAAATCACTAAAGCTAGCCCTCCGCGTGCCATGATAGACTCCCGACAGACCCGGCTATCCTGGGTGTTATGCAATCACCAGACAGACTCACTCAGAACCGAGCCTTCTGCATGCCATCAGCAGAGAATGCACCATAATTGCATGGCCTCTCCACGCAAAATCAGAATAAGTGATGTAGACCATGTTCAGGGCCCCAGTTGGACCGCTAGCACCGCATTAGCCAAGGGGGGGAATGGTGTGTATGTGATGAAAACAGAGAGCTTGGTAGTGAAATCATGTACCAGGCTAACGAGTAAAGCAGTTGGACAAGACCAAACTGCGAACAACAGATAACCAGGGACCACTGTGAAAGGACCTGGCCCCCAGCAACCCGCTAACACAATCAACTTCACCGTCAACCACAAGGATGAATCCACCATGTCAGGACTTCAACCCAGGTGATCGACCCGGGGGCTCGGGGCACCAGATCGCCTCAACTTGCAAACAACTTGCACAATAAAACTTTTGGAGGGAGTGATGTTATGTATGTATGTAGACCTTACCCAAATGTAAGATCTGCCACTAGGGGGCACGCCTGTGGGAGACCAAAGGGGCACCTGTGCACCCTGGAGCAAGCAGATATAAAAGATGATTCGCCATGCTGCTTCCCCATGCTAGAGTTTGAATAAAGAGACCAAGGTCACAACAGTTTGAGCTTGTGATATAGTCCTGTGAATTTATTCTGAACATAACAATGCTAATGGGCCACATGGGATTTATTGTTTGTTGTGAATGGGAGATACCCGATTGGTACCAATATTAATGGTTTTCTACAACAAACTGGCAGTTTTAATGATCATTTTTTCCCCTAGATTAATTATTAATTATAGATAGTTATAATTCATTGGTTCGTGTGTTCTTCTGTTTCAACAAACTTGTTAGCTCATTTACATTTAACAGGTTAAACACCATCTTTAGTAAGCGAACATAGGAATTTCTCGCAAACATGTTAACCAATATGTTACAAGTATCAAAACCGGGAAATGCCGGAAGCACTCAGCAGGTCAGTCAGCACCTGTGGAGAAAACAGACAGGTTACCGTCGCAGGCATGTGGCCCCTTCGCACTCCAGCCAGGGGAAACAACCTCTCTGCATCTACCCTGTCAATCCCCTTCAATTTCAATCAGATCACCTTTCATTATTCTAAATTCCAGAGAGTATAGGCTCTGTTATATATGTGGACTTGTATTTACTCTGTACAGCCATCAGAGGGCTCATTCCCCGGCGTCCCAAGGGATCCCATAATCCCTTGGGAGCAAGGTATTTAAGAAGGCTTCACAGGTTGGAGAGGCACTCTGGAGACCTGCAATAAAAGACTAAGGTCACACTTTACTTTGAGCTCACAGTGTTCCGTCTGACTCTTTCTCCATACACTACAACTGGCGACGAGATACAGATAGCTAACCCAAAGATGCAGAGAACAGTGGGCATCCTGGAGAAATTTTCGGAGGGAGATGATTGGGAAACCTTTGTGGAGCGACTCGACTAACACTTCGTGGCCAACGAGCTAGATGGGGAAGAGAGCGCTACCAAATGAAGGGCGATCCTCCTCACCGTCTGTGGGACACAAACGTATGGCCGCATGAAGAATCTGCTCACTCCAGTGAAACTAACGAAGAAATCATATGACGATTTGTGCACACTGGTCTGAGAGCATTTGAACCCGAAGGAAAGCGTTCTGATGGTGAGGTACCGATTCTACACCTACAAAAGATCTGAAGGCCAGGAAGTGGCGAGTCATGTCACCGAGCTAAGACGCCTTGCAGGACATTGCAAATTTAAAGGACATTTGGAGCACATGCTCAGAGACTTTTTCGTACTTGGCATTGGCCACGAAACCATACATCGCAAACTTTTGAATGTAGAGACCTCAACCTTGAGTAAGGCCACAGCGATAGCCCAGGCGTTCATTGCCACCAGCGACAATACGAAGCAAATCTCTCAGAATACAAGTGCTGCTACAAATACTGTGAACAAAGTGATGTTGTTTTCGAATCATAACGTACAGGGCAGGTCACACATACCTGCAGTTACACGTCCGCAGATGTCTCAGAGTCCACCTTCAAGGGTGATGAATGCAAGGCCATTAACACCTTGTTGGCGCTGCGGGGGTGATTATCCCCCCCTGCTAAACCTGAAAACTACCATGTTGCAGAGGAGGATCATGACGAAACAGAGCCTCAGATAGAGGAGGCAGAGGGACATGGGGTACACACATTCACCACAAATTGTCCCCCGATAATGCTGAATGTTAAACTAAATGGACTCCCGGTGTCAATGGAGCTGGACACGGGTACAAGCCAGTCCATCATGGGCAAAAAGACTTTCGAAAGGTTGTGGTGCAACAGGGCCTCAAGGCCAGTCTTAACTCCAATTCGCATGAAACTAAGAACTTACACTAAAGAACTGGTTCCTGTAATCGGCAGTGATACCGTAAAGGTCTCCTATAAAGGAGCGGTGCACAAGCTACCACTCTGGGTGGTACCGGGCGATGGTCCCACGCTGCTCGGCAGGAGCTGGCTGGGAAAGATACGCTGGAACTGGGACGACATCCGAGCGCTATCGCCCGCTGATGACACTTCGTGTGCCCAGGTCTTAAACAAATTTCCTTTGCTGTTTGAACCAGGCATTGGGAAATTCCAAGGAGCAAAAGTGTAGATCCACTTAATTCCGGAGGCGCAACCCATCCATCACAAGGCGAGAGCAGTACCGTACATGATGAGAGAAAGGGTAGAGATCGAGCTAGACTGGCTGCAACGAGAGGGCATCATTTCACTGATCGAGTTCAGCGAGTGGGCCAGTCCTATTGTCCCAGTTCTCAAGGGAGACGGCATCGTCAGAATCTGTGGCGATTACAAAGTAACTATCAATCGTTTCTCCCTGCAGGACCAATACCCATTCCCAAAAGCCGACGACCTCTTTGTAACACTGGTGGGAGGAAAGATGTTCACGAAGCTGGATCTGACTTCAGCCTACATGATGCAGGAACTGGAGGAATCATCGAAGGCCCTCACCTGCATCAACACGCACAAAGGTCTTTTTCTTTATAACAGATTTCCTTTTGGAATCCGATCAGCGGCGGCGATATTCCAAAGAAACATGGAAAGTTCACTGAAGTCGGTCCCGCACACAGTGGTCTTCCAGAACGACATCTTGGTCACAGGTCGGAACACAGTCGAGCACCTGCAGAACCTGGATGAGGTTTTTAATCGACTCAACCGCTTGGGGCTCGGGTTAAAACGCTCGAAGTGCATTTTCCTGGGACCTGAAGTGGAGTTCTTGGGAAGGAGGATTGTGGCGGATGGCATCAGGCCCATCAACGCGATGGCGGAGGCAATCGAAAACGCACAGAGGCCACAGAACGTGACGGAGCTGCGGTCGTTTCTGGGACTCCTGAACTACTTTGGTAACTTCTTACCAGGTCTCAGCACACTGCTAGAACCACGAAATGTCTTACTACGAAAAGGGGGTGAATGGGTTTGGGGCAAAAGCCAAGAAAACGCCTTTGTAAAAGTGAGAAAATTGTTATGCTCAAACAAATTGCTTGTGTTGTATGATCCATGTAAGCGTTTGGTACTAGCATGTGATGCGTCGTCATATGGCGTCGGGTGTGTATTGCAACAAGCTAATGATTTCGGGAAACTGTAACCGGTTGCTTATGCATCCAGGAGTCTGTCTAAGGCCGAGAGAGCCTACAGCATGATTGAAAAAGCATTAGCGTGTGTCTATGGGGTAAAGAAAATGCAGCAATACCTGTTTGGGCTAAAATTCGAATTGGAAACTGACCATAAGCCATTTATATCCCTGTTTTCCGAGAGTAAAGGGATAAATACCAACGCATCGGATCACATCCAGAGATGGGCGCTCACGTTGTCCGTATACAACTACGCCATCCGCCACAGGTCAGGCACAGAAAACTGCGCTGATGCTCTCAGTAGGCTGCCATTGCCCACCACGGGGGTGGAAATGGCACAGCCCGCAGATCTAGCCATGGTTATGGAAGCATTTGAGAGTGAGCAATCACCCATCACTGCCCGGCAGATCAAAATCTGGACAAGCCAGGACCCCTTATTATCTCTAGTCAAAAGCTGTGTGCTTCACGGGAGCTTGTCCAGTGTCCCAGTGGAAATGCAGGAAGAGATAAAGCCGTTCCAGTGGCGCAAAAATGAAATGTCTATACAGGCAGACTGCCTTCTGTGGGGCAATCGAGTAGTGGTCCCCAAGAAGGGAAGAGACACCTTCATCAGTACCCACCCAGGCATTGTAATGATGAAAGCGATAGCCAGATCCCACATGTGGTGGCCCGGTATCGATGCGGACTTAAGAGTTCTGCGTTCACAGATGTAATACATGCTTGCAGTTAAGCAATGTACCCAGGGAGGCGCCGCTAAGTTTATGGTCTTGGCCCTCAAAACTGTGGTCTGGAGTACACGTCGACTATGCAGGCCCGTTCTTGGGTAAAATGTTCCTTGTGGTTGTAGACGCATACTCCAAGTGGATTGAATGGGAGATAATGTTGGCTAGCACATCCGCTGCCACCACTGAAAGCCTGCGGGCCATGTTTGCTACTCACGGCCTACTCGATGTCCTGGTGAGCAACAATGGGCCATGTTTTACCAATGCTGATTTCAAAGAATTCATGTCCCGTAATGAGATCAAACATGTCACATCTGCCCCATTTAAACCAGCGTCCAATGGTCAGGCAGAGAGAGCAGTGCAAACCATCAAGCAAGGCTTGAAGAGGGTAACTGAAGGCTCACTGCAGACTCGCCTATCCCGAATCCTGCTTAGCTACCGCACAAGACCCCACTCACTCACTGGGATCCCATCTGCTGAGCTGCTCATGAAAAGAGCACTTAAGGCAAGGCTCTCGTTAGTTCACCCTGATCTACATGAACAGGTAGAGAGCAGGCAGCTTCAACAAAGTGCATACCATGACAGCGCAAATGTGTCACGCGAGATTGAAATCAATGATCCTGTATTTGTATTAAATTATGGACAAGGTCCCAAGTGGCTTCCCGGCATTGTCATGGCCAAAGAGGGGAGCAGGGTGTTTTGGGTCAAACTTTCAGATGGACTCATTCACTGGAAACACTTGGACCAAATCAAACTCAGATTCACGGACTACCCTGAGCAACCCACCTTGGACTCTACCTTTTGATCCCCCAACATACACACCAGTGGCAACCGGCACCACGGTTGACCACGAAGCAGAACCCAACACATCAGGCAGCCCAGCAAGGCCAGCTGCACAGCAGCCCAGCGAGGGCCCAACAAATGATTCAACAACACCAGCATTCACACCGAGACGATCAACCAGGGCAAGAAGGGCCCCAGATTGACTTCCCTTGTAAATAGTTACACTATTGACTTTGGGGGGGAATGTTGTTATATCTGTGGACTTATATTTACTCTGTACAGCCACCAGAGAGCTCATTCCCCGGAGTCCCAAGGGATTATGGTATTTAAGAAGGTATTTAAGAAGGCTTCACAGGTTGGAGAGGCACTCTGGAGACCTGCAATAAAAGACTCCGGTCACACTTTACTTTGAGCTCACAGTGTTCCGTCTGACTCTTTCTCCATACACTACAGGCTCATTCTACACAATTTCTCATCATAAGACAGCCCTCTCATTCCAGGAATCAATCTAATGAACCTCCCTTGTACCGCCTCCAAGGCAAGTATATCCTTCCTTAGATAAGGAGACTAAAACTATGCACAGTACTCCATGTGTGGTCTCACCAAGGCTCTATACAATTGTAGCAAGACTTCCTTACTCTTATACTCCAATAAAGGACAACATACCATTTACCTTCCATATTGCTTGCTGTACTTGCATGCCTGCTTTCTGTGCTTCCTGTACGAGGACACCAAAATCTCTCTGAACACCAACATTTAAATGTTTCTCACCATTTAAAAAATATTCTGTTTTTCTATACTTACTACCAAAGTGAATAACCTCACATTTCCTTAGATTATACTGCATCTGCCACCTTACTGCCCACTCACTTAGTCTATCTATAACCCTTTGCAGACACTTTGTTTTCTCCGCACAGCTTTCTGTCCCACCTAGCTTTGCAGCGCCAACAAACTTGGATGCATTACATTCGGTCCTTTCATATAGGTCATTAATATAGATTGTAAATAGCTGAGGCCCCAGCACTGATCCTTGCCGCACCTCACTAGTTACAGCCTGCCAACCTGACTTGCTGAGTGTTTCCAGCATTTTTTTTTTTCCTTCAGTTTTCCAGTGTCCTCTGCTGTTTATTTTGTTTGTTGCTACAAATATCGTCCAGCAGAATTTCAACATGAAAGTCAAGGAGAAAGGCTCACAGGCTAGAAATTAATTGCATTACTGGGTGCAAACTCCAGTTAAACATTTAACGTTGGCGACGGGCAGATAGGTGGGCCAGTTTTTTAAAACAGTAAAATTACAAGTAAATGAAAAGTATGGGCCCGGAATTTGTGATGGGTACTAATGGCGAACGAACAGCGTTCATTGTTATTACCCCTTGGAAACTGACCCTAACTTCAGGATTTAGCGCGTGTGCATCCTAATGCGGAAATCCTGAAGTTGCGATCAGTCATTCACTGCTCCGATGCTGGCTGTGCTGTAGTACTCCCCCCCCTCTCCCACTCCCCCCCTCCCCCCACCCCCAACCACCAACCCCTGCATAGCCGGCAATCATTGTAACCTGTGAAATCAGGAAAACTGACGACAACTTGGGCTTTTCCACGGTAATATCACTGTTAACTACCCCATTAAAAGTTAGACCTTGTTGGATTAGGCGTAACTGGGGTTTTAACAGTGTATTGGCTGCTAAACAAATGTTATCGCCCTGAAAAACTATTTTAATTTTGTGGAGTGTCAAATTTCTCCATTTTAATAAAAATTTCAGAAACTTTAAAAGTGTTTCTCTTTTCTATTTTTTAAGTTTGTTAATATTTATTTTCCTTTTCCCCATGTGAGAGCCCCAATCTTTGTTTTGCTCTCTATAACAATTTTTTAAAAGTCGGAATAAAAGGAATTTCTTCACTTCCTGGTTCCCGGTCTGTGAGGATTCTGCATTGTGATTGGCTGCTTCGACAGCTTGTTGCCATCACAGCAGCTCGCATTATGGTATTCCCTCGACACTACACTGATCGCAACTCCATGTCGAAAAAGCCAAGTTTCTCGCCACAGAGATTGCGAGATCTTTGTGGGCGGCTTTCTTCGGGGCCAGTGTCAACACCATTGCTTCACCACTGACTGCAAATTACGGGCCAATAAGTTTCTAGATCCTCCAACTGGTCACTTTTTAAAGTTTCTCAGTGCAGTTATACTGTGATGTCACCCCATTTGCCAAAATGCTGTGAGCTTTCAGAATACCAACTTCATAGGTAAAAGATCCCATGGCTCCAGTCAAAGAAGAGCAGTGGACTTCTTCCCGGTGTCCTGGTCAATATTTATCCCTCAACCAACATCACTAAAACAGATTATCTGGTCATTATCACCTCTGTGGGAGCTTGCTGTGTGCAAATTGGCTGCCGTGTTTCCTACATTACAACAGTGACTACATTTCAAAAGTGCTTCATTGGCTGTAAAGCTCTTTGGGATGTCCTGAGGTCTTGAAAGGCGCTATATAAATGCAAGTCTTTCTGTTTTTCTTTCGCTGCCTGATTGTAGCACAGTTCTTGTATTGATACAAAGTGGAAAAACTTAATATATCAGAAACTGCAGTGTAACTGGTCAATTAGTAGGCACTCAAATCTGAAATCTAAGGATGCAAGTAATGCATCCACCCTCGTGAGTTTGTGATCTGGGAAAGTAAGTTATGGCATGTGGAGAAGAACAAAAGTGACAGAAAATGTTCCATTCTTCAGTACTGTCAGTCCTCACGCTGGTGAGCATACAAACCTGACAGATCATAACTCTTCAATTTCAAATTATTCAGTGAATTATTGATTTGCTTTTACATTAATTCTAATTCTTTTCAACTGATATTTTTGCGTTTTTCTTTCTCTAAATGTTATATTTTTATTTAAGCTGTGCATACTGATGACATCATTGGAGGAAATGGCTTTGAGGCAGCTGAATTTACACCAGTATGTACAGTCATGGACCCAGCATGGTTCAAAGAGCTTGTCATTTTAACTGTGCATAGTAAATTCATCACCATCACAATCAGAGCTGTCAACAATGGGACATTCCAAATGGGATTTACTATCAGGAATAATGGCTTAGATTGTAGATCCCATTTAAACACATGAAGCTGTAGTTATTTATTTTATCAGAGTGGCATAATTGAAACCAGGTTACACTTTAAAACAAAACAAAGTGAGTGTCACTGCCACTTGACTGGACTGCACGCTCTTAATTTCAGTAATGGCTTTCAAGCCAGTTCATTCGATAATGTCACTTACACTCATGCTTAAAGCGAAAAATCCCCCCAAAAATTAAAGATACTGCAAAAAGATATTGAAGTTGATCAATGGGCTATAATTGAATTGCACAATATTTGTAAAGATTCTGATTGTATGAAATTCCATTGTCACTATTTTAACAAAAGTTCTAACCCATTTATTTTAATAAAGGATTTCCTTATAAATGTAAGAATATATTTCTAAGTAACATTGCATAGCCCAAAGATTTGTATTAACCGTTTGATTTTTGACATGGCTGCTGATGGTGAGGTTTGTCCTTTAAAATAATAAGCACACAAATCAGTACTTTTAGAAAATCAAAATCAAATATTTTAGCGCCTGAGTAGAGATGAGCATCAAGAGTAACCAAACGGCTTGGTGTGTTTAAACATGGGCTTGGCTTTACTTTATTTCTTTACCAAAACAATCAACTAACTAAGAAAGACGTAGAGAAAAGACAATAATGAGTCAAGCCAGGATTGATCTGGGCTGTGACGACTCCTTTGTTCGAATTTCCTGCTACTGCACACTGCCAGGCGAGGCCCTATCAGAAAGTGGCCAGTCACTGGTGCAGCCATGGCCTAGTAAGAAAAAAAAAGAAAATCGTCAGAAAAAACTGTGCAAAAGTTGACCGGTGCTCACTCGCTCAAGTCTAAAGGTCGCTTCTAGAACATTTCACCCCCTCACATGCCACAAAACATTCACCAGTTACAGTGCTGCTATTGGCTTTAGGCTGGAGTAGGGAAACGTGCCTGCTCTTGATCACCATTTGGTGACACCTGCTGGATAGTTTGGTCTGTGGCTGTTGGGCGACAACATAATCAGGAGGTCAGCAATGGTAACTTCCTCCCCTAGGGTCAAATGGTATGACTTTTCCAAGATATTCAGGGCCGAAATTCTTGGAGACCCGCTCCACAGCTGAAAGTGTGGCAGTGCAAGACTTCCGCTCCCCGACTGTCCCAAATCCCAGGTATGGGGTCATTTTAATATTGGTCATGTGCAGCACACACCAGTAGAGGTGCAACAGAAGTGCCTGCTCTGAAATCTTCATTGGCTTCTTATTCTTTTTTCTCCATCTAGATAAAAAGTAATTTCATCTTTAATTAAATATTCCAACATTTTCCCTAGCACAGATGTTAAACGAACTGCCTGTAATTACCTGGTTAACTCTACCTCCCTTTTTGGAAATTAATATTACATTGGCCACATCCAGTCCTCTGGGTCCTATCACTCGCAGTAGAATCCTGAAATATACTGCTAATTCTTCCATAATTTCCTTCACTCTATTGCCTCTATTCCCTTGATAGCCCTCAATTCATAAAGAATCAAGGTGACTAATTGCAAGTGTTGTGTCCTGTTATGTGCCGCCTTCTTCTGCAAGCAGACACTGAAAGTGAAAGAATTAAGAAAGAAGATGACTTCTACCAAAATGCCCAGACCAACAACTACTTTACGTTAGTGTGCAAACATGCAATTGTATGGGATCTTGTGCCAGCCAGCACAATACCTTCTGCTTAATACTTTTTAGGATTTGGGGAAATGTCATTTTGGCTATATCGAAACATAGAAACATAGAAAATTGGTGCAGGAGTAGGCCATTCGGCCCTTCGAGCCTGCACTACCATTCAATATGATCATGGCTGATCATGCAACTTCAGTACCCCATTCCTGCTTTCTCTCCATACCCCTTGATCCCTTTAGCCATAAGGGCCACATCTAACGCCATTTTGAATGTATCTAACGAACTGGCCTCAACAACTTTCTATGGTAGAGAATTTCACAGGTTCACAATTCTCTGAGTGAAGAAATTTCTCCTCCTCTTAGTCCTAAATGGCTTACCCCTTATACTTAGACTGTGACCCCTGGTTCTGGACTTCCACAACATCGGGAACGTTCTTCCTGCATCTAACCTGTCCAATCCCGTCAGAATTTTATATTTCTATGAAATCCCCTCTCATTCTTCTAAATTCCAGTGAATATAAGCCTAGTCCATCCAGTCTTTCTTCATGTCAGTCCTGCCATCCCGGGAATCAGTCTGGTGAACCTTCGCTGCACTCCCTCAAAAGCAAGAATGTCCTTCCTCAGATTAGGAGACCAAAACTGTACACAATATTCAAAGTGTGGCCTCACCAAGGCCTTGTACAACTGCAATAAGACCTCCCTGTTCCTATACTCAAATCCTCTCACTATGAAGGCCAACATGCCATTTGCCTTCTTTACTGCCTGCTGTACCTGCATGCCAACTTTCAATGACTGATGTACCATGACACCCAGGTCTCGTTGCACCTCACCTTTTCCTAATCTATCACCATTAAGATAATATTCTGCCTTCCTGTTTTTGCCATCAAAGTGGATAACCTTACATTTATCTACATTATACTGCATCTGCCATGCATTTGCCCACTCACCTAACCTGTTCAAGTAACCCTGTAGCCTCTTAGCATCCTCCTCACGACTCACACTGCCACCCAGCTTAGTGTCATCTGAAAACTTGGAGATATTACATTCAATTCCTTCGTCCAAATCATTAATGTTAATTTAAGATATGAAATATGGTAAGGGAAGCATGCTTGGGAGGAACAGGTGACCTTGGATCAATGGTTCTCAAAGCTTTCCACCACTGGGGGTTTTCCTTGTGTCATGTCTGGCTCTGTTGCAAATGGGGTAATGTACTGACGTGGATAGAGAACTGGTTGGTAGACAGGAAGCAGAGAGTCGGGATAAATGGGTCCTTTTCAGAATGGCAGGCAGTGACCAGTGGAGTGCTGCAGGGTTCAGTGCTGGGACCCCAGCTCTTACAATATACATTAATGATTTAGATGATGGAATTGAGTGTAATATCTCCAAGTTTGCAGATGACACTAAACTGGGTGGCGGTGTGAGCTGCGAGGAGGAAGCTAAGAGGCTGCAGGGTAACTTGGACAGGTTAGGTGAGTGGGCAAATGCATGGCAGATGCAGTATAATGTGGATAAATGTGAAGTTATCCACTTTGGGAGCAAAAACACAAAGGCAGATTATCTGAATGGCGGCAGATTAGAAAAAGGGGAGGTGCAGCGAGACCTGGGTGTCATGGTTCATCAGTCATTGAAGGTTGGCATGCAGGTACAGCAGGCAGTGAAAAAGGTAAATGGTATGTTGGCCTTCATAGCAAGGGGATTTGAGTATAGGAGCAGGGAAGTCTTACTGCAATTGCACAGGGCCTTGGTGAGGCTCCACCTGGAATATTGTGTTCAGTTTTGGTCTCCTAATCTGAGGAAGGACATTCTTGCTATTGAGGGAGTGCAGCGAAGGTTCATCAGACTGATTCCAGGGATGGCTGGACTGACATATGAGGAGAGACTGGATCAACTGGGCCTTTATACACTGGAGTTTAGAAGGATAAGAGGGGATCTCATAGAAACATATAAGATTCTGACTGGACTGGACAGGTTAGATGCAGGAAGAATGTTTACAATGTTGGGGAAGTCCAGAACCAGGGAACACAGTCTTAGGATAAGGGGCAGGCCGTTTAGGACTGAGATGAGGAAAAACTTCTTCACTCAGAGAGTTGCTAACCTGTGGAATTCCCTGCCGCAGAGAGTTGTTGATGCCAGTTCATTGGATATATTCAAGAGGGAGTTAGATATGGCCCTTACGGCTAAAGGGATCAAGGGGTATGGAGAGAAAGCAGGAAAGGGGTACCGAAGGAATGATCAGCCATGATCTTATTGAATGGTAGTGCAGGCTCGAAGGGCCAGATGGCCTACTCCTGCACCTATTTTCTATGTTTCTATGTTTCTATGTTTCTAATTGATGGAGATGGATCACTGTGATTAGTCAACAATTCCACTATTGTTGTATTGTGCGACTCTCTGGATCATAGAAGGAGAACTAGATGGACCTTGGTCTTACACTTGGACCATTACATGGTCAACAAGTGCAGCACTGTGGTGTGGCAACACGGCCTGGTGAAAAGGAAGAAAATGAGCACGATTGGCCATTGACAGAGGTCAGCAGCTGATATAGTCGCAGTTCTATGCTACTTGCTGGGAGCACCATGGAAATATGGTAATGAGCTGACCTCACATTATTGGACTGCATTTGCCAACAACTCTTTTAAATTAAACAAATACAGCAAAGTGCCCCCTTGTTAAAGAATTTTAATTTGATTTGTTAAGGTTCCCTTTAACAGTTAATTGTTAATTTGTTGCATTGTGCCCCTTAAACAATGACTAGAACCAACAAATTAACAATTAAACGTTAAAGGGAACCTTAACAAATCAAATTAAAATTCTGTTCCCTGTTGTAATGATGCTCTCCAGTCCCTCCGGTGCCCACCTGTCGCGGAAGGCCACGAGCGTACTGATGGACATCGCGTGCTCCATCTCTAGGGACACCCTGGTGCGAACATAGCCGCGGAAGAGAGGCAGGCAGTCGTACTGAATGACACCCTCAACCTCCCGCTGCCTGGACCAGTTGATGGCCAAGTTGTCCAGCCCAGGAGCAGTCCCACGAGAAGGCTCTTCAACCTGCCCGCTCCCCCGCCCCCCGCACCAGGTGCCTAAAGATCAGGAGCGTGGGACTGAAGTGCAGCCAGAAATCGAGGAGCAGCCCCTTCAAATAATGAAAGAGGGGCTGCAACCTCGCACAATGTATAAAATCGTGGAACATGGACTCCTCCAGACCGCAGAAAATGCAGATGGCCTGGGGGTCCGCGAACCAACTTAAAAACATTTTGGACAGAACTGCCCCTGCAACACCTTCCAGGCCAAGTCTACATTTGCCTACATTACAACAGTGACTGCACTCCTGAAAGCAATGAATCGCATATGAAATATTTCAGGACAGCCTGAGGACGCAAAAGGACCAGGATAGAGGAAGCTGTTCCTTTTTTTCATGTTGAAGGAAGGATTACAACAGGTTATTATGTACTCCCAAACACTCCCAGTGAAGACTTTTAGGTCCAGCCATGATCATATTGAATGGTGGTGCAGGCTCGAAGGGCTGAATGGCCTACTCCTGCACCTAGTTTTCATGTTCTAGGTTTCTTATGTCCATGGATTTGAGAAAAAGCACCAGAAGCACAAGAATGAAGAGTGCAGAGGTTTACACACCGTAAACTCACATCACCGATTCACTCGGTGACATTCTTTCCCTTAAATGAAGCATAAATATCCATAATTACATGCAGCTTTATATACATCACAGTTCTACACATAGATTCCAGTAAAGGCAAAGAGACACAGGTATTCAAATACTCATTTTAACCAGTGCCAGAGCTGGCCTTCTTGTTGCAAATGCCAGCTCTTGTTTGCCAGCTTGAGGAATAAAAATGCAAATTTTCACATTTGAAATTCACCCAGCCATTTAGGATTCTTCTATAGTAACACTTGGGCTCTTTGAATTTCCCAGTGCAGACTTCTCAACACGGAGTCAGGGGAGTGGGAATCTGAAACTTCCTCGCAGCGGCTTAAAAGGTCAGAGCTGCCGACTGTTTCTCTGAGGTGTCTGCCAAAGTTGCAGCAGGCGATCGGGAGAATCCCTGCGGAAATTTCAGACGTGTGTGTGATGTTTGTGTATTCCTGTGAGTGGGTGAAAAATGGGTCAAGATATAACAAGAGCAGGATGGTACAAGCCCCGAGGTTGCGGGGAGTGTGTGCGTGGGGGGGGAGGGGGGAAGTGCGGGGGTGGGGATCACTGGCTTCATTTTCCTCTACTCCCTCAATGGTCTGACAGTCAAAGTTGTGCATGGTGGGGTTCCAACAAGCATTTCAAGGCTTGCAATTTCTGGGCCCTATTCCAATTTGAACCTGCTCCCTTGTACTAGGTGTCATTTTATCAAGCTAGCAGAGACATAGGGGGTACCTTTAACCTAACACTCCCAGCGGGAATGGGGCGGGTTAGGGTTGGACACACCGTCCAATTTTGCTTTCCATTGACTTTAATGGCTTAACATCGGGCACGGGATGGGGGTGTATAAGTTGCCCTGTTCCCACTGGGCGAGTTAGGTTTAAATAACTCCTGTACTCTGGAGATGTTGCCTTAGAAATTCATGTTCGCCACGAAAGTTGCCGGTGAAGTTAACGGCTGCTGAAAATGGTCTCAACGCTAAGGAGGAGAAAATCGTCTGGGGTGGGGGGCTGGAGAATGGTGGCGCAGCACTAACCTTCCGTGCATGGCCCTCCTGGCGGCATTAGTTGAGACCTCCGAGGCGAAGGTCCTGCTCAGGAACGGCATTTGAGCTTTGCACAGCCTCTGTGAGCGAGGCTATGGAGCTCACAAGGAACTATGGGCAATTTAAAGGCCTATGAATTAAAGGGGCAATGCACTCAGAACTAATACAAATATAAATGCAGTGAAAGAAAAATAGTTTTCAGCCCTTACTGCCTTTCAATTTTTTTCTTAATAAGAACATAAGAATTACGAGCAGGAGTAGGCCATACGGCCCCTCGAGACTGCTCCGCCATTCAATAAGATCATGGCGGATCATCGACCTCAATTCCACTTTTCCACCCGATTTCCATATCCCTTGATTCCCCTAGAGTTCAAAAATCTGTCTATCTCAGCCTTGAATATACTCAAAGCATCCACAGCCCGCTGGGGCAGAGAATTCCAAAGATTCGCAACCCTCTGAGTGAAGAAATTCCTCCTCATCTCAGTCTTAAATGAACGACACTTTATCCTGAGAACCCCTAATTCTGGACTCTCCAGCCAGGGGGAGCAACCTCTTAGCATCTACCCTGTCAATCCCCCTCAGAGCGTATAGGCCCAACCTACTTGATCTCTCCTCATAGGACAACTCTCTCATCCCAGGGATCAATCTAGTGAACCTTTGTTGCACCGCCTCTGAGGCACAAAGTGAATAACCTCACGTTTCCCCACATTATACTCCATCAGTCATCTCACTGCCCAATCACTTACCCTGTCTATATCCCTTTGCAGGCTCTTTATGTCCTCCTCACAGCTTACTTTCCCACCTAGCTTTGTATCATCAGCAAACTTGGATACATTACACTCGGTCCCTTCATCAAATCATTAATATAGATTGTAAATAGCTGAGGCCCAAGCACCAATCCTTGCTGCACCCCACTAGTTACAGCCTGCCAACCGGAAAATAACCTGTTTATCCCTACTCTCATTTTTCCTAATGATTCATATCAGGCTAACTGGCCTGTAGTTTCCAGTTTTCTCTCTCCCTCCCTTCTTGAATAGCGGTGTTACATTTGGTACCTTCCAATCCACTGGGACCATTCTAGAATCTAGGGAATTTTGGAAAATCACAACCAGTGCATCCACTGCAGTCACCTATTTTAGAACCACAACTCCACACTTGTGCCTTCCTTATTTCACACACCCAAAAAATGCAGGCTGCCCAGCCAATGGTTGACCAAGAAGAGGGAGAGGAGAGTGAAGAAAAAGAAGAAACACCACCACTTGATTTCACACTCCCAGCCACCAGATCCTTAAGGATGACCAGTCAAGGCTATTTTCAGTGAGCCTTACTGAAAGTCAGCAGCCTTCCACCAGCCATGCTGCATCCACTGGGGTACCCACTGGGCAGGCCACATAGTTCGCATGCCAGTGTCTTCCTCTTCCCTCTGCGAGTGGATGCTATAAATCTGAAAGGACAGCAAAAAATGCTGGGAAATACTCAGCTGGTCAGGCAACATCTCAACCTGAGATGTGAACTCTGTTTCTCTCTGCACGAATGTTGCCTGACCTGCTGAGTAGCTGCAGGATTTTCTGTCTTCTCAGAGGCATTCCTTTATCACCGAGGCCTTGCAAGCATCCAGCAACTTTTAACATCTATTTCAGCAAGCCACGACTTCAATAAAATCCAAAAGCTTAAATGTAAACGTACCTGAACAATGTGTGTGTCCCTTTAAGAGGTGCTGACATCACCACCGTGTTTCGGCCCAGTGCTGAATTCAGCACTAGGGGAGAAGTTCACAGTAGTGACATTGGCCGGAATTTTGCCAGTGCTCAGAGGATGGGATCAGAGGCGGGTCAGCTGTGATATTTAAAATGATTGACAGCAGGTCGGGACTCCGCTGTCAATCCGCTGCCATGCTACTTAATCAGGTGTCGGGTCTGTCAACACTGAACAGACCCGACACAAAGCGGCGGGAGAGGCAATTTAGGCCATTATGACCTTGGTAAAAGGCTATTAAACACAATTTTGAGGTCAACTTACCATTTTTCCAGGTTTTCTGAGGTTACCGCTGCTCGAGGTTCACGTCAGGTATGAACGTCGGGAGTTGTGTCAACATTAATTCATTTCATTACCTGACAGCTGTAATTGTGCTATAAAAGCTCGCATCTCACAACTGTTCACTTTCCAAGATCGGAACCTCTTACTTACTGCATTTGGAAGGCACATTGACCATTATGGAGGTTGCAACTCTTCGGAGCAATCTCTCCATCCAGTGTCACCTCATTGGTTCAACCTCTCTCACCATTGACTGATCGCTTCTGTCATCTTAAGTTCACCTGCCATCGATGACATTAGCATCAGTGTCCTAGAAACTATTTCACCTTAGTCTTCAGAATCCCACCACAATCAGCCCCAACACAAGCAGTACCAGACACACCAGCAACACCACCAACAACACCAACCTTCTCCACAATAAAATGATGCTGCACAGGACTGAGGGCATCAGCACCCAACCACATTGCTGCCCAGGATGCTAGGGATTGCCTTACCACGGCCAGATTGGCTGCACTTGATGCTGTACACCCTGGCTGCCACATGATGCACCAGGTTGGCACCACCCCACAACAACACCGTAAAGCATCCCTACAATGCCCAAGCCATTTCTTTCACACTCATCAACATTGTGACCCTTATGTCTCACCATTCGCTGCAACTCACTAAGCCACTTCTAAACGTGCACACAAATCTGTCCAAGAACGCAAAGTGTTGAAAATAAATGTTTCAATGTTTGACAACACATTAACAGAAACTTTACATAAATATTGGATAAAACACACAAGTGCCTACCCTTGTGTGTTGTTAGTTGGTATGCTTGGACTAGGATGAGGGTGAGTGTGAGAGGTGGCTAGTGAGATGGGAAAATGATAATGTAGATAGCGAGGGATGGGTGGAGGTGCAAGGTAAGTTGGTGTGTGTAAGGATGTGCAGGAGTAGGGTAGGGAAGGCAGAGTGATGGGAATGTGATGAGTGACAGGATGACATTGAGTGTGGCTTTGCAGTAATGTTTCGTGATCTACTAAGATCATTGAATGGTTTGTGCCACTGCAGCCTGGTCCTCCTGACAACATCCCTGCTTGTGCCCTCCTGTGCATTGTGCAACTAGGCTGCGTTGGTCTCCTGGGGAGGTCTCTTCCGCCCATTGGAAGGGAAGAGAACCATCCTGCATGCTGTAACTTTATGGAGGGTGTCATGAGAGAGCCTGGGTGCAGCTCAATGCTGTAGAACGCTGACAACACAACTGTCAAATTCAATGTGGAGATGGTCCCTTTAAGGAAACCGGCTGATGATGCATCATAAAATAACGTTATCGAACCTGCTTCTTTTTAATTAGCTGGGAACCTTGCTGGGCGGACTTAACATCCCCCATCAACGTAAAATCACTTCTACCGAGCGGGCTGCAGCCAGCAGTGGGCTCGGATCCCCCTACGGACCCCGACCACACCGAACCCACCTCGGTAGGCCAAATCGTGGCCGTTAAGTCGGCGTCACACACCTACTGACGTCACCATGCCGCCATTTTATTTTCCAGGAGGGAGGTAAATGGCGGCCACGATGGGACCCACCACCAACTGGTGAAAGAACGGCGGCTGCTATTTTTCACCATTTCATGTCACTACAGAGTGGTGGTCAGTAGATGAATTTATATCCCCTAGTAACTTGAAGAAGCACTGATATTTGCAGATGTGTGGCCATCAGACTTGTGTTCGAACAATTTTCTGTGCGAAGCCCTTTTAAGATTTCAGTTTGCTTATGCATTTAGTTGCAGCTCAAATGTGTGTTATACTGGAGTATGGGTGTGCATGTTAAACAATGAAAGAACTGTAACATTGTGTGAAGGATTGACATTAAGAAACATTCAATGTGTAATAGGTTGACAGGCAACATTTTGTGACGCACATACTTGGGCCATCAAGTTGGTATGTGGTACTGTTGTGTTGTTGTGCCGTGGCAACTTTCTAAAGGTATGCCTACTTTCTCATCTGTTCCCTGGTTCAGTGGGTACTGCACACAGCATTGATGGTATGCTGCACCTTCTGCCAGAAATACTGTCCTCTTTGGAGGGTGCATGAGGACAACCTGCACCCACCTCATGCAGAGCACTTACACTTTGCCAGATATCTAACCAGCTTGGGTGCTGAGCCATCCGGCACGTGCCCACATACTGTTTCATAAGATCATAAGAACATAAGAAAAAGGTGCAGGAGTAGGCCATTTGGCCCCTCGAGCCTGCTCCACCATTCAATAAGGTCATGGCTGATCTGATCATAGACTCAGCTCCACTTCCCTGCTCAGTCCCCATAACCCTTTACATAGAAACATAGAAACATAGAAAATAGGTGCAGGAGTAGGCCATTCGGCCCTTCGAGCCTGCACCAGCATTCAATAAGATCATGGCTGATCATTCCTTCAGTACCCCTTTCCTTCTTTCTCTCCATATCCCTTGATCCCTTTAGCCGTAAGGGCCATATCTAACTCCCTCTTGAATATATCCAATGAACTGGCATCAACAACTCTCTGCGGCAGGGAATTCCACAGGTTAACAACTCTCTGAGTGAAGAAGTTTCTCCTCATCTCAGTCCTAAATGGCCTGCCCCTTATCCTAAGACTGTGTCCCCTGGTTCTGGACTTCCCAACATTGGAAAAATTCTTCCCGCATCTAACCTGTCCAGTCCAGTCAGAATCTTATATGTTTCTATGAGATCCCCTCTCATCCTTCCAAACTCCAGTGTATAAAGGCCCAGTTGATCCAGTCTCTCCTCATATGTCAGTCCAGCCATCCCTGGAATCAGTCTGGTGAACCTTCGCTGCACTCCCTCAATAGCAAGAACGTCCTTCCTCAGATTAGGAGATCAAAACTGAACACAATATTCCAGGTGGGGCCTCACCAAGACCCTGTACAACTGCAGCAAGACTTCTCTGCTCCTATACTCAAATCCCCTTGCTATGAAGGTGAACATACCATTTGCCTTCTTCACCGCCTGCTGTACCTGCATGCCAACTTTCAATGACTGATGAACCATGACACCCAGGTCTCGCTGCACCTCCCCTTTTCCTAATCTGCCGCCATTCAGATAATATTCTGCCTTCGTGTTTTTGCCCCCAAAGTGGATAACCTCACATTTATCCACATTATACTGCATCTGCCTTTGCCCACTCGCCTAACCTGTCCAAATCACCTTGCAGCCTCTAAGCGTCCTCCTCACAGCTCACACCACCACCCAGTTTAGTGTCATCTGCAAACTTAGAGATATTACACTCAATTCCATCATCTAAATCATTAATGTATATTGTAAAGAGCTAGGGTCCCAGCACTGAGCCCTGCGGCACTCCACTAGTCACTGCCTGCCATTCTGAAAAGGATCCATTAATTCCGACTCTCTGCTTCCTGTCTGCCAACCCTTATCACTCAAAAATCTGTCTATCCCCTCCTTAAATATATTCAATGACCCAGCTCTCTGGGGCAGAGAATTCCATAGATTTACAACCCTCTGAGAGAAGAAATTCCTCCTCATCTCAGTTTTAAACCCGCCGAAAATGATAGGAAAGTTTAGCCCTATGTCCCCTAATTTTAATTTCCCCTATGTGGAAATATCCTCTCTGATCCTCTCTGCATCCACCTTGTCAAGCCCCCTCATTATCGTATATGTTTCAATAAGATCACCTCTCATTCTTCTGAACTCCAATGTGTATAGGCCCAACCTACTCAATCTATCTTCATAAGTCAACCCCCTCATCTCCGGAATCAACCTAGTGAACTTTCTCTGAACAGCCTCCAATGCAAGTATATCCTTCCTTAAATACGGAGACCAAAACCATACGCAGTACTCCAGGTGTGGCCTCACCAATACCCTGTACAGTTGTAGCAAGACTTCTCTGCTTTTATACTCTATCTCCCTTGCAATAAAGGCCAACATTCCTGCAGCTACATTTGTTCTGCCATCCGTTAGTTTACACAACCACTTCCTTTACACCGTAGAGTCTTTGAAAAGGCTGCCCAATAATTTTCAGCCATATACCTAATAGAGGTATTCAAAATTATGAGGGGTTTTGATAAAGCACTTAGGAAAAAAATAATTCCTCTGGCAAATGGGTTGGTAAGTAGAGGTCATAGATTTAAAATAATTGGCTAAAGAACTAGAGGGAAAATGAGTTTACATTTCTTCACACAGAGGGTTGTTAAGAACTGGAATGCTCTACCCAAAAGGGTGGTGGGATCAGATTCTATCGGAACTTTCAAAAGGCAATTGGATATGGATTTAGAGAGGACTAATTTACAGGGTTATGGGGAAAAAGCTGAAGTGTGAGACTAAATTGGATAGCTCTTTCAAAGAGTCGGCACAGGCACAATGGGCCGAATGGCCTTCTTCTATGCTGTTATATTCTATGATTCTATTTGGTGAGCTCTCAATTCGAGGTCCAGGTCCATGGCAAGTACTCAGATTGAGTATTAAAATTACGGCCAATCCCAGAGATCTGATGGGTCGGTCATTTCTAACTCTTGTCAGTGAAAAGCTTGCAGTATTCCAGCCCCACACTTTAGCATCAGGACTGAAACATGTCCTCCTTGATGTATACTTTATGGCATCATGTGCGCAAGTCGTGGATGTTTACTGCAGACAAGGTAAAGCCAACAGAAAAGAATCATTTAGCATTAGGTATCAGTAAGTGAGAATTTTTTAAGCAAAAGAATATAAGACCATAAGAACAAGAAATAGGAGCAGGAGTCGGCTATTTGGCCCCTCGAGCCTGCTCCGCCATTTAATAAGATCATGGCTGATCTGATCATGGACTCAGCTCCACTTCCCGCTGGCTTCCCATATCCCTTTACTCCCTTATCATTCAAAAATCTGTCTATCTCCACCTTAAATATATTCAATGACCCAGTCTCCACAGCTCTCTGGGGTAGAGAATTCCAAAGATTCACGACCCTCTGAGAGAAGAAATTCCTCCTCATTTCCATTTTATATGGGCGACCCCTTATTCTGAAACTATGCCCCTAGTTCTAGATTCCCCCACGAGGGGAAACATCCTCTCTGCATTTATCCTGTCAAGCCCCCTCATATCTTATATGTTTCAATAAGATCACCTCTCATTCTTCTGAACTCCAATGAGTATCGGCCAAACCTGCTCAACCTATTATCATAAGACAACCCCTTCATCTCAGGAATCAACCTCGTGAACCTTCTTACTGAATCAAGCTTTGAAACTAATTTTTGTTTAAAACTGGACTGTGCAGTATTGCCTTAAAGTTACTAGAATCTATAGGCCCAAGTTTCGGCTCGAGTTGCTCCTATTTTTTGGAGCAACTAGTTGAGTATGGAGTATCTTAGAAATCACAATTCTCGGCATTTAGTTTGCTCCAATTCTAGTTAGTTAGAATAGTTTCATTTTAGTAAAGTTTTTTTTTCAAAAGGGGGCGTTACCAGCCACTTACACCTGTTTTGCAAGTTTAGGCAGCGAAAAGTTACTCCAAACTAACTTAGAACGGAGAAAGTTTCGATTTTTGTACACTCAGAAAAACCTTGCATACACTTTAGAAATTAGGCGCAGGTAGCGAGAGATAGGGAGGGGAAGGGAAGTTAGAGGGAAGCTAGGGGATTTTACAAAGCATTAAACACTTCACTTTTACCAATAAAGTGCCATCATCAATAATAAATGATAAATAAATCAATAAATCAACCAATAAATCAATCAATCAGAAAATAATTAAAACATTAAAAATAAAAAAATAAATAAATAAATCATTCAATAAATAAAAATTTTTAAGTTTCTACTCACCTACTGCAGCACCGGGAGCCCTCCAACAGCCTGCTGAAGAGCTGGTCGGGCAAGCGCCACCGCTGGCGAGGTGTTCGGGCGGGACCCGCCGCTGAAGAGCTGCTGGTCGGGCGGGCCCTGCCGCCGAGGAGGTAAGGGCAGGCAGGCCACTCGGCCCGGGATAGGGGCGACGTCCCTTGGGCCAGGGATAGGGTCGTCTGGAGACAGGATGCGCTGGGAGCGCCAGGAGCTACTGTGCACGCGCGCAGCTGCCGGCACTCCTTTTGGCGCAGGGCTGTAGCTCCGCCCCCAGCTGCTTGTGCTGCGCTGCGTTGTCTGTGAAACCGGCCTGCTGGACTCGGAGAATCGCGAGGTAAGTTTTAGACGCTTTTTTTATTCTAAAAATTAGGCCGTCCTCTTGGAGTGCGCCGTTCTGGGAGGACATCCGAAACTTGGGCCCTATATAATGCACATAGGAAATTTATATTGCCCTTTTATTTTGATGTATTATAAAATGTATTATAAAACTTAAACCATTCAAATTCTAAAAATAATGGAGTTCACCAAAATAGTTTGTTCAGGTTGGTATGTAACAATAACGGTGTCAAAATTAACATTTTTCTCTGTTCGGCTCTTCAAACTGTTCTTCAGGGGAAACAGGCCTGAGCACTCACGGTGCCGTGTAGGTAAATCAGGATTTCCTCTGCTGGCTTTCGGCATTTACCTACTGCAATAATGTACTCTGCAGCTGGACTAATGACCTTTCTGGCCTCTATAGCAGTTAAGTGGCTCATTAACTGCTTGAGAAACATCAAAAGATCATTACTGCTCATGCATTGCAACTGCCTGATACTAATAGCAAAAGTACATTCATTCACAGGAAACGCCTGTAACATAATTGTACATTACCAGCCTTCATCTCAGTTTGAATGTATCATAAATAATCGGGTTCTCTCTTGCAGTTTTTGACGAAAGTAGAAGTTTGGTACTTTGACGACCAGATTGGAAAAGTGCCAACATTCCTTAACTTGAAGAACACAGAAATTTGCCAAAAGAAATGGATCATGTATTCACACCTAGAACACGGTAAGTCTTAACTTTCTAGAGGGTCCTCCAATATATTATCGAAAGGTGATAACAGAGACAAGAGACATAGGGGTCGAATTCTGTCTGCACCGCCTGGGCATTTTGCTTTGCCTACAAAATAATATTGACAGGGCAAGTTAAAATAACATTGAAAAAGCAGACCAAACAAGATTATTTTGTCTTGGTCAAAATTTATTCCTCATCCCACCTAATGACAGATTATCTGGTCATTGCTGTTTGTGGGACCTTGCTGAGGGCAAATTGGCTGTCGCTTTTCCTACAATACAACAGTGACTATACTTCAAAAAGTACTCCAGCGCACACGCAAATCGTGTACGGGCCAGCACACTACTAAATTCAGCATTGTTGGGCTCGCTTGGTGCCTGGAGATTAGACCCCAGTGAGCTTCTAACACTTTTAACAGGTTTTAGTGTAGATGTGAAATAAAACATTTTAAGTGCTGGAAATGCACAGCAGGTGGACTAACATCTGAAAGTGAGATGGCAGAAATTAGCATCAAATGGCTGCCCTTGTGCTTTTGCTGACTAAAATACATACATCCTTTCCGATGCAACTATCAAAAGCATGCGAGCAATGTGAGGACAACGAGTGTAAGGACCATTGAAATCTGTGGTGAAGGTTTTCATGTTGTAAATAAAGTAAAGGTTTAGGAAACAAAGATCGTCAATGAACCAAGCCACAGGTTCCTGAATTTCCACAGGCATTGTCCTGATATTTCACATTACCCTCAGTGGGAGATCAGTGGAGCCCCCAGCGAAAGGGTGGGAGATCGGAAGAATCCATGTGGAAATTCAGGGTGTGTATCCCTTGACTTATGTTGAGGTGGCCTTATTTACTCAAAGCATTTCATTCTCTTTCAGATGCTGCTCAACCTGCTGTATTTTCAGCATTTCAAATATTGGGCCAGAAATTGCAGTCAGAAGCTTCCCGCGGGGCAGATGCCTCTGACCACAAAAATAAAATTACGAAAATACTTGGTAGTCCTGGAGGAACGAACACTTCCGCTCCGAGGCACAGCCCAGCGCAGAGGCCCACGCATCCCGGAAAAATAACCGCATCCTGGGATCATATGGGCCTGAGCACCAATCACAATGTAATATCTCACTGATAGTAATGGTGAGTTCCGCTTGTACAGAGTTCCCATTACTATGAATGGGAATAGCACCAAAAATAAATAAAACACAATACATAAATTGAAAAAACACCTCACTTATTTAAAATGAATAAAAATGTAATTAAATCAAATGTTTTAGAAATGTTTTTATTCTTTTGAATCTTTTTTAATGTTTAAATAGCATTAAAAATAAACTTACCTTAATGGACAGCGTTTTTAATATAGAATTTTGTCATAAAATTTATTTTTACTATCTTTTAAAACTCATGCTGGCAAAAGCAGGCCTTACGCGTACTTTTACCAGGCATAAGAGTTTGAAGGACATTCACTGGGCAAGAGTTGGGCAAATAGCCAAAATCTCCACTCACGGAGGCCCTTCTCCCGGGGATGTGTGCAATCTGTCGAAAGACATTTTGACAGATCGCAAGTGCCGGGTTTAAGCACATGATCAGTGCACGCCTAAACCCAGAGCTTGCCGGCCTCTTCGGGAACGTGTGCACATCGTATCCCGCACTTCATGCCCCATTTATTTCAATCTTGCCAGCATTCACGAATTTTCTTCTTGTGTCTTGATTATGGACATAAATGGACAACTATCTAACCCAACATAGAAAGGTAAATCTTTACAACTCTGTATGGCCTCTCAGGCTGTGCAGAATCCCATTTTACCAACAAACTTGTTTGCTGTGCCTTTTCTGCTGTGTGACAATTCCTTCTTCCAAATGCTGCAGTAAATCGGATTTTTTTTATCCCAACTTTTCTCTCAGCTCCCAACCCGAGATTTAATTTTTTTTAAACTCCCATCTCTGAAATTATCAGAATTCTAGAAATCAAAGGGATGAGATTGCATCTTACCACTTCATGTGAAATTCCACTTTTGTTACTTTATTGCATTTGTTAACCTATATCCTTTAAATACATTAAAGAATGTGCAGAAATAGAGCACAGAGAAAATGCATGCAAACTCAGCAAAGAAAGAAAGTCTAGCATTTATATAACACCTTTCATAACCTCAGGATGTTCCAAAGCACATTACAGCCAATGAAGTACTTTTGAAGTGTAGTCACTCTTGTAATATAAGAAACACGGCAGCCAATTTGCGCACAGCAAGCTCCCATGAACATCAATGAAATAAATGACCAGATAATGTTTCTAGGTGTTGTCTGAGGGATAAATATTGGGCACCAGGATAACATCGAATAATGCCATGGGGTCTTTTATGCTCACCTGAGAGGGCAGACAGGGCCTCAGTTTAACATTTCATCCAAAAGACGGCACCTCCAACAATGCAGCACTCCCTCAGTACTGCACTGAAGTGCCAGCCTAGATTATGTGCTCATTCACTACAAATATCACCGAGAGCAATTTCACTCCTCAAACATCTAGGCACAGTTAATGATACACTTGACAAGGCTGGCTGAGCTGCAAAATATCTTGACACATTTCTTCACAAATGGGGAGCTAAGTACTCATTTAACCAAAAATAACATGCAGCGAACTTCTTTTAAAAACTGTACATATTTTCAGGACCAACTGTCTATTAAAAACCATTGAAATAGTAGCAGCTTAAACAAAGGCAAGCTGGTTTTTTAATTAAGACTAGAAATCAGGAAAAAAATTCCTTTATTTAACTCAATTACTATGTAAAATGTGCACTGTTGAAATTTTAAATATGTGTCCCAGATATTATCACTCTTCTACAGACATCACAATTGGCCAACATCCACAAGTTGCACATTCTTGGATTATATCACACAAGAATCCTCCTCTCCCACCTCCTTCTCAACAACAACAACAACTTGTATTTACATAGCACCTTTAATGTAGTAAAGCATCCCGAAGCGCTTCACAGGAGTACTATAGGACAAAAAGTTTGGCACCGAGTCACATAAGGAGAAATTAGGGCAAATGACCAAAAGCTTGGTCAAAGAGATAGGTTTTAGGGAGCGTCTTAAAGAAGGAAAGAGAGGTAGAGAGGTATTTCTCCCAATATTCATTCAGGCAATCGGAAGTTATGTTTCATTTGGTTGTTCTGGGGCAGGGGATCGATGATCTGGAAAAGATGTCCGATGCTAGGGTCAAAATCCACGTTCTCCACAGTAACCTATAAGGAGGCAGTTCAGAGAAGGTTAGCTAGGTTGATTCCAGGGATGAGGGGGTTGACTTATGAGGAAAGGTTGAGTAGGTTGGGCCTCTACTCATTGGAATTCAGAAGAATGAGAGGTGATCTTATCAAAACGTATAAGATTATGAGGGGGCTTGACAAGGTGGATGCAGAGAGGATGTTTCCACTGATGGGGCAGACTAGAACTAGAGGACATGATCTTAGAATAAGGAGCCGCCCATTTAAAACAGAGATGAGGAGGAATTTCATCTCTCAGAGGGTTGTAAATCTGTGGAATTCGCTGCCTCAGAGAGCTGTGGAAGCTGGGACATTGAATAAATTTAAGACAGAAATAGACAGTTTCTTAAATGATAAAGGGATAAGGGGCTAGGGGGAGCGGGCGGGGAAGTGGAGTTGAGTCCATGATCATATCAGCCATGATCGTATTGAATGGCGGAGCAGTCTCGAGGGACCGTGTGGCCTAGTCCTGTTCCTTATGTTCTTATGTTCTTATGTAAAATAAACCAGAGTTAGAAGAAGAAAAAGAGCCCCCTAGTGGCTCAGCTGGTAAATGCTCCACTCAGTACAACTCTTTTAAATTATAAAATTAAATCAAGTATCCCCTTGTTAAAGGGGCACAACAACTAGAAACTGCAAACTAACCAAAAATATTGAAGAAAACCTAACAAATCGATTCAAAATTTGGTTTCCAGGGGTGATGATGCACTCCAGTCCCTCTGGTGCCCATCTGTCATGGAAGGCCGCGAGCGTATAGGTAGACGCTGCGTGCTCCATCTCCAGGGACACCCTGGTGTGAAAGTAGCCACAGAGAAGATGCAGGCAGTCGGGCTGAATGACCTCCTCAATGCTCGCTGCCTGGACCTGTTAATGGCCACCTTGGCCAGGCCCAAGAGCAGTCCCACGAGGAGGCCCTCCAACCTGCCCGCTCCCCACCGCATCGGGTGCCCAAAGATCAGGAGCGTGGGACTGAAGTGCAGCCATAAATGGAGGAGCAGCCCCTTCAAATAATGGAAGAGGGACTGCAACCTCAGACACTCTATAAAAACATGGAACAGACAACTCCAGGCTGCAGAAAATGCAGGTGGCCTGGGAGTATGTGAATCAACTTAAAAACCTATTGCATGGGCCAAGTCCCCAATAGATAAAGGGAAGACTCCTGCATAGAGAGCCCTCAATTCCCCACTCAATACAGCAATAAAAGTCATAGACACAGAGGAACAGTGATATTTTTCCAAGTCAGGATAGTGTGTAACTTGGAGGAGAACTTGGAGGTGATGGTTTCCCCATGTGCCTGCTCCCCTTGTCCTTCTAGGTGGTAGAGGTCGCAGGTTTGGGAAGTGCTGTTGAAGAAGTCTTAGCGAGTTGCTGCAGTGCATCTTGTAGATGGTACACACTGCAGTCACGGTGCGCCGGTGGTGGAGATAGTGAATGTTGAAGGTGATGGATGGGGTACCAATCAAATGGGCTGCTTTGTCCTGAATGGTTTATGCTTTATGCGGAGCTCCTTTATGGTAAACGAGCCAAAATAGGACAGCGGAAACATTATAAGGGCACCCTCAAAGCCTCCCTGGTAAAGTGCGACATCACCACTGAGACCCTGGTCGAAGACCGCCCAAGGTGGAGAAAGTACATCTGGGAGGTCGTTGAGCTCTTCGAGTCTCAATGCAAAGAGTACGAAGAGGCCAAGCGCAGGCAGCGGAAGGAGCGCGCGGCAAACCAGCCCCACCAACCCCTCCCTCGACAAATGTCTGTCCCACCTGTAACGGGATCTGTGGCTCTTGTATCGGACTGTTCAGCCATCAAAGAACTCACTTTGGGAGTGGAAGCAAGTCCTCCTCGATTCCGAGGGACTGCCTGTGATGATGTTGAGCTTCCTGAGTGTTGTTAGAGCTGCACTCATCCAGGCAAGTGGAGAGTATTCTATCACACTTCTGACTTGTGCCTTGTAGATGATGGAAAGGCTTTGGGGAGTCAGGAGGTGAGACACTTGTTGCAGAATACCCAGCCTCTGCCCTGCTCTTGTTGCCACAGTATTTATGTGGCTGGTCCAATTAAGTTTTTGGTCAATGGTAACCCCCAGGATGTTGATGGCGGGGGATTCGGTGATGGTAATGCCATTGAATATCAAGGGGAGGGTTTAGACTCTCGCTTGTTGGAGATGGTCATTGCCTGGCACTTGAGTGGCATGAATGTTACTTGCCACTTATCAGCCCAAGCCTGAATGTCATCCAGGTCTTGCTGCTTCATTTTCTGAGGAGTTGCGAATGGAACTGAAAATTGTGCAATCATCAATGAACATCCCCACTCCTGACCTTATGATGGAGGGAAGGTCATTGATGAAGCAGCTGAAGGTGGTTGGGCCTAGCACATTGCCTTAGGAGCTGTGCAAGATTAAGCAATCTCTCATTGCAGGTGTTGAGGCCAATTACAGCATCTCTGGTCTACAGAAAGGAAAAACCAGTCAGAGTTTCCACTCCTGATCAGAACCCAGTGACGTCTGCCAGAAAGTACTTGCATATGAATGACATAGAAATAACAACATGGAAACATGTGAAGAAGGAAATACAAGGGCCAGTCCAAATAGGAATGGTAAGGTAACTTCACTAAAAGCCCGCATGAAGTAAGAAGCAAGATATTGCAAACTAAACTTAAACATTAGTACTGTTATTCAGTTCCATGATAAGTAACGTTCACAACAGAAAATAATGTCTAATTGCACAGCAAGACAATAGGCACGGCTTGAGGCTGATGTAGATGCTTGGAATGATGTAGTGAGGATGGTGTGTAACTTGGAGGGGAAAGTGGAGGTGGTGGTGTTCCCATGCGCCTGCTGCCCTTGTCCTTCTAGGTGGTAGAGGTCGCTGATTAAACAACACAGATTTCAGCAGCACAATGTCAAAACTACTTCCCATCCATGTAGACTGTGCTGTCAGTGGGGGGAGTTCAAGGGAACATGAACGGGAGATACAGCAATAACAATGTGGTGCCTGTTCTCAGACCCATGCTCTCCTCAGGCGCAGTAACCCACTGGGACTGCAGGGTTAGTCCATTTACCCTCATGAGTCAACCTTCAGTAAATCCAGTGTCTGGAAGAACTTCAACATCAGCAGTGGCAGCGGATCTCACCAGATGACAGCAGAGGTACTTAACCTATCCGCTGACAAGAATTGTTAAGCAAGGTCAAGAAGGAGAGAAGGACGTCCATATCCCAGATGCAATGTATGAGGATAAGGAGTACTCCTTTAGGAATGGATAAAAAGCAAGGGAATGATTCTGTGCCAATGCAGATTCATATGACGCAATTGTGCGTGCCTGAAAACCCAGAGATTGTACCACAAGGAAACTGATAATCAGGGAACATCTGTCCAAATTAATCAACAACCAGCTCTAATCAACAGCAGCAGCTACAAGTGAATCCATTTCCTGGCTGAAAATATAAGTTGATGATCTCTAGTGAAAGACCTGAGTGAAGGGGTGTCTCCTGACATAAGACATGCAATCAGTACCAAGTCAGCCACTGATGGAATTTAGATGGCTGCAATGCAAAAGACTTGCTTGACAAACCCAGGTTGCAGAATACATCTATCACCAGAGAGCGCATGAGTTGAAACCAAGGTCTGGAGACCATGGGGAGACAATTAAAGTGGCTTTGCTTGTGGAACTTGGCCAGATTTATCTCAATCACTGGGAACAGTTGAAACAAGTCAAGGTGCTCCTTTGTTGTCTGAACCATCATAAACGCACCTCGATTGGACGTATGTTGCTTAGACCAGTGAGGCATAGACCTGAGGGCCTTGGATTTGACTGGGAGCAAGCTCAAGAATAATATTCTCCCGCAATCATCAAGTGTGAGAACCACAGAAGTTTCCCCCAAAGGTTTTTCCTAACTGGTAAGCGTATGTAGGGGGCAGTCTATAATAACAACACTTAGATGTAACTCTGAGTCTGGATTGCAAAGTGAGACATTTTGACAGATCAGGTGCCCCTTTCCTACTCAGAGAGCATCTGATAAATCCATTATTTTGGAAAATGGAACCAGAATCTTCAACAGCCAAATGCCCCAATTAAAATCATTTTCTCCCATGGTATCCATGTAAATTGAAACACGCACATCAGCCCCCATCCTTTCTTTTAGAAATCTACCTTTAGGACCAGGGAAGATGATGGGTGAGGAGGGATAAAACAGGTTAGACACTCGTCAAATAAAACCCTTCTCTGTCCCTGAGATCAAAACATGAGTGAAGTCAACTGGAGTTCTCACTTAATTAGTGCTTTTCCTCTTATAACTCAAAACCAGCAAGAACCCGCTGTATAATATTTACAGGGCATATTTATTATGCTATTAAGGATAGAATATTGACAGCTCCCCTGATGCCTTAGTTAGTAAATCCATTGCAGGACATGGCACTGAGCCACACAGACCATAAGGTCCCAGGTTGGATTTCCAGTCTGTTGCTGAGTTAGCGGGTTTCAGCCAGGCCCGCAGTGTGACACTATAATTGGCCTCAGCAGCCTTCAGCTAAGGAGGGGGAAATTCGGATGATTCCTAATTGCAATCCACTGACCCATGCAGGTGAGTGTGAGGGCAGGACCGGGCACGTCAGTGACACCTTCAGTCAGCCAGCCTGCCAACATGTACTACCTAAGCTCACGCATGAGGAACTGCAGGAGCTGGTGGAACGGTACCCCAGCAAGAATCAGCGACTTCAGGAGATGAGGGGAGCAGGTCGGTGGAGGGGGCGGGAGGGAGGAACTGGGAAAAATAAAAATAACAATTTCAGTCTGATGTTATTATTCAAATAGGATGAAATCTAAAATAGACTTTCTTCACCACAAAGGCACAACTGAAGTGGTGAGAACAGCTCCAACTCCTAAATAAATGATGGGGAGGAGTGCTAGGCTGCATTCATTGTTCTTCAATAAAATCATCAAGCACTATTTAGAAACAAAGGAATTCTTCTTCATTTTTAGTTGGCATGTGTACATTGTTTCCATTCTAAAATGGACATTCTCATCAATATGGAACATTATGAATCTTGTACTTCTGTGACTCAAAGAGTTCCAGAACCTCAGGGAACCTATAAAAGACAAATCAAACTAAATTCTATCACATAGTAAGAATTGAATCTGGCACAAAATTCAACTTCAATTTGCATAGAGTTGAAATGCTTCCCAAATGTCCTCCAGCTTTAGAATAACTTTGTCGTATAAACATTTAACGCAGTGAAACTTTTGTATGCATTAAAGGTGCCTCCAATTTGAAAACCTAGGCTGAACTGTCCTGTGTGGGACCGAGCTCAGTGCAGGCTGGAAACAAGCATGGGCAGAGCTGCCTCCAAAGATGGAGAGCAGGGAGGGAAGATTCCCATGCTCTCGACATTTAACGTAGAGACAGGCATGTTTACAAAGTCCCCTGGGACTTCCCTGGAAGGACAGATGCACAACGTCAGTGTTCTTGATCAGGCTAACATCCCTAGCATCGAAGCACTGACCACACTCGACCAGCTCCGTTGGACGGACCACATTGTTCGCATGCCCGACTCAAGACTCCAAAAGCAAGCGATCTACTCGGAACTCCTACATGGCAAGCGAGCCCCAGGTGGGCAGAGGAAACATTTCAAGGACACCCTCAAAGCCTCCTTGATAAAATGCAACATCCTCGCCGACACCTGGGCGTCCCTGGCCAAAGACTGCCCTAAGTGGAGGAAGAACATCTGGGAGGGCACTGAGCACCTCGAGTCTCGTCGCCGAGAGCATGCAGAAAACAAGCGCATGTAGCGGAAGGAGCGTGCGGCAAACCAGACTCCCCATCCACCCTTTCCTCCAACAACTGTCTGTCCCACCCGTGACAGAGACTGTAATTCCCGTATTGGACTGTTCAGTCACCTGAGAACTCACTTTTGGAGTGGAAGCAAGTCTTCCTCGATTTCGAGGGAGTGCCTATGATGATGATGACAAAGTATTCAAATGTCCATTAGATTCACCGAGCATTTGCAAGCCAAGTTTGACACTGCCCTGGATTTACAGTATAAGTGGTATCAAACTAGAGGCTTCCCTCTGCAAGGAAACTCACACGGATTCACTCTGGAGTCGGCTCTGCATTGGCACTGTGGGTTTAGCATTGATACAAAGCATAGATTGCTCTGCACCAACACTAACCTTTTAGTGTACGAGAGCCATAAGGTTAATGGAGCTATACAGACCAAGAGGATCTCAGGTGCAATCCCTGATCTGTGCTGAGTTAGTTCATTTCAGTTCGGGGTGATGATTCACTATCCCCTATCCAAGGTTCTGTGTGTGTGTGCACGGATATCAGAACAGAGACCAGCTCAGTGTGATACCCCCCAAGGTTGAAAAGCCCGCTGACTCTCACTGCCTAGGCTCACCAATAAATAGTGTCCACTTTGGTGTGGTAATAAAGGATGACAGGCTTCCATGGAACTGGACCCTAACAAGGAAGCAACTCCTTCAGGAGAAAGGGAGGAACATTGGAGGGAAAACTGAGGGGAAAAAAGAGGAAGGAAAAAAGAGATGCTTATTTGGTAAAGGCCTTGCCCAGTGTGGCTATGAGGCACACAGGCCAGAAGGTTCTGAGCTATGTTGAGGTAGCTGACCTGAGTAGCAGTGGGGGTCACTACAATTGACCGCAGTATCCCTGGGCTAGAGAAATGTACAATTAGCCAATGTTCCTGCTCCTGATCCTTGCCCAGTGATCATTGCTGGAAAGTTCACATCCGATGAGGACAGGACCAGGAGTGATTGTGAATCCCACATGGTTGAAGATTCTGCCGCCACTTGCAGTCTAGGCCCACATGTAAGGAATGGATGCGTGGGTGAGGTACTGGGGAATGTGGCAGATCCCCATGGAACCAACAGCAACAACTTGCATTTATATAGCTCCTATAATGTAGTAAAGCATCCCAGCCACTTCACAGGAGCGTTATAAAAGAATATTTGACACCAAGCCAAATAAGGAGATATTAGGACATGTGACCAAAAGCTTGGTCAAACAGGTAGGTTTTAAAGGAGAGAAAGGGCTGAGAGGTTTAGGGAGGGAATTCCAGAGCTGAGAGGTTTAGTGTTATGTATTTAACCCTTTTTAACCTGCATCACACCTGATCACCAGAGGGCCCACCTGTTGGAGTCCCAAGGGATCCCAGCATCCCTTGGGAGCACAGTATATAAGCAGGCCACCCACAAGGTACCTGCACTCTGGAATCTTATTGAAGGAGCTAAGGTCACACTTGCTCATTATACATAGTACTCAGTTTCATCCTTTATTATGAGCATACCAATTAGCGATGAGGTAACGAACAACCGCGTGAAAATGCAAAGAACAGTCGGTATCCTGGAGAAGTTCTCAGAAGGGGACAATTGGGAGGCCTTCGTGGAGCGACTCGACCAATACTTTGTGGCCAATGAGCTGGAAGGGGATGAGAACGCTACCAAACGAAGGGCGATCCTCCTAACTGTCTGTGGGGCAACAACCTACGGCCTCATGAAGAATCTCCTGGCCCCAGCAATTCCAACAGAGAAATCCTACGAAGAATTATGTACGCTGGTCCGGGAACACCTAAATCCTAAGGAAAGCATTTTAATGGCGAGATATCAGTTCTACACTTGTCAACGATCGGAGGGCCAGGAAGTGGTGAGCTATGCCGCCGAACTAAGGAGCCTCGCAGGACATTGTGAGTTTGAGGGATTCCTAGAACAAACTAGGGGGTCTAGTGAGAAGGAGGAACTGAAGGATATCCTTATTAGGCTGGAAATTGTGTTAGGGAAATTGATGGGATCAAAGGCCGATAAATCGCCGGGGCCTGATAGTCTTCATCCCAGAGTACTTAAGGAAGTGGCCATAGAAATAGTGGATGCATTGATGATCATTTTCCAATCATCTTACGACTCTGGAGCAGTTCCTATGGACTGGAGGGTAGCTAATGTAACACCACTTTTTACAAAAGGAGGGAGAGAGAAAACAGGGAATTATAGACTGGTTAGCCCGACATCAGTAGTTGGGAAAATGTTGGAATCAATTATTAAAGTTGAAATAGCAACGCATTTGGAAAGCAGTGACAGGATCGGTCCAATTCAGCATGGATTTATGAAAGGGAAATCATGCTTGTCAAATCTTCTGGAATTTTTTGAGGATGTAACTAGTAGAGCAGACAATGAAGAAGCAGTGGATTTGGTGTATTTGGACTTTCAAAAGACTTTTGACAAAGTTCCACACAAGAGATTGGTGTGCAAAATTAAAGCACATGGTATTGGGGGTAATGTACTGATAATGAACTGTTTGGCAGACAGGAAGCAGAGAGTCGGGATAAACGCGTCCTTTTCAGAATAGCAGGCAGTGACTAGTGGGGTGCCGCAGGGCTCAGTGCTGGGACCCCAACTCTTTACAATATACATTAATGATTTAGATGAAGGAATTGAGTGTAATATCTCCAAGTTTGCAAAAGACACTAAACTGGGTGGTGGTGTGAGCTGTGATGAGGATGCTAAGAGGCTGCAGGTTGAATTGGACAGGTTAGGTGAGTGGACAAATGCATGGCAGATGCAGTATAATGTAGATAAATGTGAGGTTATCCACTTTGGGGGCAAAAACAGGAAGGCAGAATATTATCTGAATGGTAGCAGATTAGGAAAAGGGGAGGTGCAAAGAGACCTGGATGTCATGTTCATCAGTCATTGAAAGTTGGCATGCAGGTACAGCAGACGGTGAAGAAGGCAAATGGTATGTTGGCCTTCATAGCTTGGAAATTTGAGTATAGGAGCAGGGAGGTCTTACTGCAGTTGCACAGAGCCTTGGTGAGGCCTCACCTGGAATATTTTGTTCAGTTTTAGTCTCCTAATCTGAGGAAGGACATTCTTGCTATTGAGGGAGTGCAGCGAAGGTTCACCAGACTGCTTCCCGGGATGGCAGAACTGACATATGAGGAGAGACTGGATCAACTGGGCCTTTATTCACTGGAGTTTAGAAGGATGAGAGGGGATCTCATAGAAATATATAAGATTCTGATGGGACTGGACAGGTTAGATGCAGGAAAAATGTTTCAGATGTTGGGGAAGTCCAGAACCAGGGGTCACAGTCTTCGGATAAGGGGTAGTCCATTTAGGACTGAGATGAGGACAAATTTCTTTGCTCAGAGAGTTGTTAACCTGTGGAATTCCCTACCGCAGAGAGTTGTTGATGCCAGTTCATTGGACATATTCAAGAGTGAGTTAGATCTGGCCCTTATGGCTAAAGGGATCAAGGGGTATGGAGAGAAAGCAGGAAAGGGGCACTGAGGGAATGATCAGACATGATCTTATTGTCTTATTGAATGGTGGTGCAGGCTCGAAGGGCCGAATGGCCTATGCCTGCACCTATTTTCTATGTTTCTATATTTCTATGTTGACTTCATGGGGGAGTGATGTTATGTATTTAACCTTTTGTAACCTGCCTGACACCTGACCACCAAAGAGCCCACCTGTTGGAGTCCCAAGAGATCCCAGCATCCCTTGGGAGCACAGTATATAAGAAGACCACCTAGGAGGTACCTGCACTCTGGAATCTTATTAAAGGAGCTAAGGTCACACTTGCTCATTGTACACAGTACTCAGTTTCATCCTTTATTATGAGTGTACCATTTAGGAAAGGAATTCCAGAGCTTAGGGCCTAGGCTAGCTGAAAGCACGGCTGCCAATGGTGGAACGATAAAAATTGGGGATGCGCAAGAGGCCAGAGTTGAAGGGGTGCCGATATCTCAGAGTGTTGTCAGACTGGAGCAGATTACAGAGGTAGGGAGGGGCGGGGCCATGGAAGGATTTGAAAACAAGAATTTGAAAATCCCACCCAGAAATAAACACCTTCAGCAGAGGAAAGGAGAAAAGATGGAAACGGTTTTAAAAACATGCACAGAAAAGGAAGGTCCTTCCTCTGTGCCAAAGGAATTCTACTTTACCAAGCTGCTGCTAAGACCTGTCCTTGCGTTTTTATTGCATTGATTGGAGACTTACCCTTACATAATCTATTTTAAGTCAAAGCCTATAATTAAACTATAATTATCAGCATGTATAGCAAATGTTATTATAAGGATAGAATTAACCCTCATATTGCCAGGCAGGGTTAGGGAAATCCCGACTCCCTGGACACACTGATTTTAGCATTGATTCGTACTGTAGTGTTGAAAAAAATGACTCCAGCAATAAATCCCATCAACCATCAGCATTCACTTTATTACTGACTCACAGAACGCAAGAGCCGGACACCACCCTGTGGGGTGCTAGTGTATGAACCCGAACACATTTGTCCGAAATTCATGTACCGTTCTTTGAGCAGCCCCAATATATTAAATGGGTTCATGCTGCACTAAACCGGGTGGGGGAGAGAAATGTCAGATGAACAAGTTAGTGTTCGAACACAGGCTAGCGTCCCACCGTATGGTGTCGGGGTGCAGCTGTTTCCGAGGATGGGTGAGTCTGGTTTAATGTCACTGAAGATAGTGACAGAGCTTCATTGAATCATATAGCACAGAAAGAAGATCATTTGGCCCATTGTCCCTGTGCCGGCTCTCCCAAAGAGCTTTCCACTTGTACCCTTGTATTCTTTCTATAAATGTCAGATATTAACCATTTCCCTATTTAGGAATATCCGCGGATATCTGCTACTGTTTCTGGTGCGACATCCCAATTCCTCACCACTCTCAGCATAAAGATATCCACCTCGCCTCATTGCTTTGGTTACTGTTTTAAATGTATGCCCTCTCACTGAGTCAGTGGAAATGGTTCTTTTTGACCGATTTACTTTATCAAAACCTCTCCGAGTTTTGCACACCTCTTTAGATTGCCTCATGGGCCCGTTGTTCCAATAAAAAGAGCCCTGGTTTCTAGTCTAGACTCACCCCACTTAAAGGCGCTCAGTTGTTACGATCTGGAATGTACTGTCTGAAAGGGTGGTTGAAGCAGATTCGATAATAACTTTCAAACGGGAAATTGATAAATACTAGCAAGGGAGAGAATTGCAGGGGAGTGGGGTGGGGGCTAAACTGGATAGCTCTTTTAGAGAGCCGGTACAGGCAGGGTGGGCCGACTGGCCTCCTTCTGTGCAGTATGATTCTATAATTCCGTGATTCATCCCCGAGACCATCCTGAACCAATCACTGGAAAATCCCAGTATTGGGCGAGAACCTGCCATTCTGCCGCCCATTTCCTGGGCCACTGTCAATGGGCACTTGCCCCCATGGAGCATATCAAGAGATCTGTTCGGAAAATGAAATAAATTATTCTGCGGGGAAAATAAAACGAGCTGGACGACCTGTGCCTTTAAAGGAGACCCCCCCCCCCCCCCCCCCGCTGTGAAGCGGGGAGACTGGGAAATTGATTGAATCAATAAATCAGTCAGACATTCCCTGGTTATTCCCAGGCTGGACTGTTCGGGTGTAATTTGTTGGTCAATGATGCAGTTTCCTGGTCACTGCTCACAGCCCCGGGAGTGTGCTGTCTGTGGCGATCTCATTGCTTCTCCGATTCACGTGCCCAACATACACTCAAACTCTTGTATTTTTGTGTTTATCGATGAAGCTATCAAAAGAGGCGCGCACACACAATATAGTGACCGAGGCCCGGTGACCTGGCTGAATTAAGAATGGAATTGCTAGAAATCTGCAGAGCGGCTTGGAGATGCGAGGGCTCGGCCAGTCTGAATATCATTTGACCCCAGACAGTTATGTCCTTGACAACAGAAGCCCAGCACGTCCGATTAAAATCAGCGAGGCTGTCGCTTTTACTGATGCTGCACATTTATCGGAATACACTGGAATTCAGCGCTAGTGCAACCAGAGAGAAATGCAATGTTACCCCTGAAAGACTATTAGGGTCGGTTTTGTTATGGGAGCGGTTTTATGTTCATAAATCTGCATCCTTCTAACAAGTAACTTTTTGTGGGGGTGACATAAGGTGGCCCAAAGTGTGAATTTTAACAATGTTCACCCGGTTTTTATCCAGGATTGAGTGTACACAGACTGTTTCCCCCACTTCTCAGCCCCTCCACTGTAACAAGAAGCGGCACTGCCCGTGTCCGGTACGATTGCTTCAAATGCTGCGGATCATGGAATTCATTCACCGGAGCAGATCGCAGCACGCTGCCCTTCAGACTGTACCAGCATATCACGAAAGGCCAAACAACATTTGCCATTTGAACTAATTTTTTTTCCAGGACAGGTTTGCAGGCTGCAACTTGAAAGCAGGTATATGGGGAGGGGTCGGCTAAACATTGCCCGCCAGCTGAAGCTGGAGAATACTGATTCACTGGTGTTGAGCAGCAGGAGCCTTGTACAGAATGCGGCTCAGGGCGAAACCACAAAGTCGCCGTGTTTAATGTTGTATTGCACTTGGTGTAAAATAAATATTTTTTTCCATTGACACTACATTGAGAGACGGGCCGTCCTTGTTTAAAAGTGGGCAGTTCAGTGCGGTTCCCCCCCACCCCGCTTAGTGTCTTCATTCGGTATGTTGGACCGGTGGGGGTGGTGGGGGCCGGGGCTCGCTTCTGCTCTTTATAAGGAGGCGTGGGACATCAATTGGGAATAGTCTAAACATTTAAACGAGTCTATCCGAGATAGCTGAGAAAAGGACACTATCTGGCTCTGAGCCGGATTGTAATCTGATCAGCTGATCCACTCCTGTTCCTTAAACCGTCTGAGGTATCTAACATACACTTTCTTATCTGAAGCACAGACTGTTCTGTTTACAAACAGCACACTCTGCGGTGCAAATGGTCTGTTGGTTGTATTTACTTGATCAACACGATGTGAAATGATGATTGAAGGGGTGTTCTTCACAACTCTCTCTCCTTTCAAATGAACTGGGTGATATAAGTACTCGGGACACTGAAAGCTTATGAACCATTTATAGTCCACGTCAATATAAAGTATCGCACCTTCCTTCAGTCTAACTGAACTGATCTACTGTTGCGATTGTGTCCAAGTAGCGGGAACACAACCAACTGTTCATTTCCACTGTAAAATGGGGTGTTATATAACAGAATCAGTGACAACCCTTTGGGTTCGATAAAAGCGGCCAGACTGAATTTGAACGCAGCCGAGGTCGTTTTACTCTTACGTTGAATTTTGATGTTTAGAATGACACATTTTAAACCCTTAACAATAATCTAGTGAGCCAAGACCGCCCCAAAGCGCCGCAGCTACACCGCTCAAACTGATGTTAAAATTCGATGCCATTCTGCCGTGATGTCTGACCGACACCAAGTACCACAATCCACATTACACACCAATCGGAAAGTTCATATCATCAGAATGTACCGATCATAGATCCGAGAGCCTGCATACATGCCATCGGTAAAATGATAGTTACATTATCAAAAATGCAAAAGGCAGCGTTATTTTAAAAATTCCTTTGGTCAGTTTCAACTTGACTTTAATAGTTTGGCGACAGTCGCGAGTTGCTTCCACCAGATTTCCAGCTCGACCACAGGTCACACTTGGATTACATGTACTGACAGAACCGAGGAGAGGAAGCGAAGTGTTACACAATTTTAAAATATACTCAATTACCAGTGTTTTTTAAAATAGTAACAGCAGCTAAAACAGGCATTTAAAAATTCAGAAATTAAAATTCGAATTCGAAAATAGTGTTCTTTTAACCTGCTCCTTTAGTCATACAAACGATGATTTCTTTAAATATTATTTTGTTTTTCGAATTCTGGCTGCAGTTATTATTTGGGCATAGCCGAAGTTTCTTTAAAATTGCTCATCAGTGCCTTTACTCCGAGCTGTGACTCGAGCTCTGGCCGAACTGAAATATTAGGTTAGCTTTGCATTGGTCCAGAGAGAATGATTAAAAGTGCTGATGAGACCAATAAGGAGATTAAAGGGCGAAGGGGCTTAATAACTTAGTAAACAATAAATGTCGCAATTTAGACATATAATATACCTATTATTTAAATGTATATCATATCTCTACTCTGTGTATTAAATATATGTTATTTTTTATAACCTGTATGCTGTTTATATATTATATATATTAATCATATATATTGCAACATATTTATTGCAAATCATAAATACATTTATTTCTATTCATTTGATTTATACATTTATTTAATCATGCCTTTACCACACTGAAGCTAACATTGCAAATATGTAATTGAAAAGGTGAAAAACGCAAGCACACAAAAACACCGCTGATCAATGTTAAGCTTGTTGCTTGTAACCACAAAGCTAAGCCAAAAGACAAACTGCAAATGCTGAAAATCTGAAATAAAAAATGTTGGAAATACGCAACAGGTCCCGAACACAGAAAGGCTTGCTCCCACCGGGGCTGTCTAACAACTTTCTGTTTTTTATTTGTTACTTTACGCCCTTTAGTAGCTACATGTAAAATAAATATTCTCTGACCAGTAAAATGAAACTGGCACCGCAGTTCCAGTCCTTGCCCTAGACTGGTGCTTACAATGCTCTAGCCCTTCCGACCTAGAGCCTAGATTGCTGCTGCGATATTAACTGGTGATGATTTAATACCTTTGTGCAATCTTCCGCTGCCCACTGCTTTAACACTGATCTTAACCTGTTTATTTTAAATCGTTTAACGCCTCAGTTAAAATAATGGGCAAAGGGATGTCTTAAAAATACAAGCGCTCAGCCCCAGCGCCACCAGCATTACATTTCTTGGTTTAGATATCTGTGAAGATCCATTTTGAATTAACAGTGGCGAGCTGTTTTGAAAGCCACAACCCCGAACTCCTTGCAACTCTGATTAAAGTACATTTACATATTTTTTTAGAAAATTGTTAAATGCCCTCTAGCCCTTCAGCATTATAGAATTCACTAACCAAGATCTTATCCAACTTTTACAATTTATTTTTTCAAAAGCAGCCACATCTCCGGGATAAAACACGTATTGGAACAGATATTCACATGTAATCTTTTCAGTAAAAATTGTCCTTTCCTTTCATGTGTCCAAACTATACACATTTTTTTCCAGTCAAATTCCCCCTGTTAATGCTCGGATGTGATGTCAACACAACACCAGCAGTCAGGCTGGTAACTAGTAACACTGGTGAGAGTTACACTAGGAAAACAAAAGCAGAAAATTGAGATTAAAAACAATTCGGGAAGAATATATATTATTTTTTAGAATGAACTAATAATTACATAGAATTTAAAGGAAGGTTCGCTCCATTCCTTAGACGTTTTTCTTAATTCGTTGGATTCTGACACTCACAAAACTCCATGGCAATATTTAAGAATCTCCAAACCAAACTGCTGAGAAAGGCATAGAGATAGAGCTTCATATGGAGCACATATGCCCTCCCCATAGGGACACACCTCACTTCAGTCCAGATAGCTTTGGCATAGGTTGGCAATAGCCGAGGCTTGGGGGATGCATGCTGTGCATAGGTCCATTGCTGGCGCTTAACCAGCTTAAAACTACACAGCTTGCAGGGAGGGACAGGACACTGGCAAGGCTCGTGCTTAATATCCAACTAAGACAACCATGTCTGTCAAGGTACTCAATTACAAGGTTATCTGAGTAGAGTGGAAAGAATCACAACCCCAAATAACAGGCATATTCCACCAGGTGCGGTGGTATAGTGATTGTGATACTGGACTAGTAATTCAAAAGCCTGGACAAATGAGCCAAAGACATGAGTTCAAATCCAACCATAGCAGCTGGGGTATTTAAATTCAGTTAAGTAAATGTGGAATAAAAAGCTAGTATCAATAATGATAATCCTGAAACTGACAGATTGTTCTAAGAACCCATCTGGTTCACTAATGCTCTTTAGGAAAAGATATTTGCTGTCCTTACCCAGTCTGGCATGTATGTGACTCCAGACCAAGAATTAATATTTTTTTTTAAAAGGTATCCTCGATGAACCAGGCTGGCTGCTCAGTCAGAAACATTACCCTGAAATGCTTCAAGATCTCCATAGAGAATTACCAACTCAAGAAACTCCTGGAGAATAGTCATTAGTTGGGCATGAGAGTATGGGTTTGAACCTTTGCGAGACACATAGCAGATACCAGGTACCCCTCACGAGTGGCATGGTGAGCAGTAGCAAAATGTGAGAGTTGAGCTGGGACCCCAACTATTTACAATCTATATCATCATCATCATCATGGGCTGTACCGTGTATCGAGGATGACTTGTTTCCAGACCACAAAAGGGATGAGTTCACAGGTGTTTCAATGAAGGACCTAATATTCCAGGTCCCGAACTACATCCTGAAGGGTGGAAGATGCCTGTGTGTGGATTTTTTTAACGTGTGGTGGCCGTTGCACACCAGCCACCACACGGGCTTGACAGAGGCTAGGTCTTGGTCAAGTGGCAAGGGTTATCTAAGACGACTGGAGACCTGCTCTGCAAAATGACTTGGATGAAGGGACCGAGTGTAACGTAGCCGAGTTTGCTGATGATACAAAGATGGGAGGAAAAGCAATGTGTGAGGAGGACACAAAAAACCTGCAAAAGGACATAGACAGACTAAGTGAGTGAGCAAAAATTTGGCAGATGGAGTATAATGTTGGAAAGCTGGTTATTATTTAAATGGAGAAAAATTGCAAAATGCTGCAATAGAGTGGGATCTGGGGATACTTGTGCATGAAACACAAAGGGATAGTATGCAGTTACAGCAAGTGATCAGGAAAGCCAATGAAATATTGGCCTTTAATGCGAAGTGGATGGAATATAAAAGCAGGAAAGTCTTGCTACAGTTATACAGGGTATTGGTGAGGCCACACCTGGAATATGCATACAGTTTTGGTTTCTATATTTAAGAAAGGAGGCAGTTTAGAGAAGGTTCACTAGGTAGATTCCGGAGATGAGGGGGTTGACTTATGGGAAAAGGTTGAGAAGGTTGGGCCTCTACTCATTGATCATACCAAAATGTATAAGATTATGAGGGGGCTTGACAAGGTGGATGCAGAGAGGGTGTTTCCACTGGTAGAGGAGACTAGAACTATCTTAGAATAAGGGGCTACCCATTTGAAATTGAGAAGAGGAGAAATTTCTTCTCTCTGAGGGTTGTAAATCTGTGGAATTCACTGCCTCAGCGAGCTGTAGAAGCTGGGTCACTGAATAAATTTAAGATAGAGATAGACAGTTTCTTAACCAACAAGGAAATAAGAGGTTATGGGGAGCAGGCAGGGAAGTGGACCTGAGTCCATGATCTGATCAGCCATGATCGTATTAAATGGTGGAGCAGGCTCGGGAGACCGTATGGCCTACTCCTGCTCCTATTTCTTATGTTCTATTGTATTGGCACCAACATCATCCTGACCATACTCTATTGAACAATGATTCCACCAGTTGGAAGTGGGAATCTTCAGCACCAGAATTTATATTCTAGAATACTGCATGTTTCAAGCTTTCTCCCATTTGTTCCCTTAACCTCTGAAGATGGCAACTCATGGTCCCATGCTTGTTAGCAGGTCCTCCATTCAAATGGACAGCTTTCAAGTATGAGCCTAGTCATTGAGTGTGGCAGGCTATCTAACTGTGTATGTGTGTGTGTGTGTGTGTGAGAGTGACCCCATAGTCACATAGGTGGCATCTAAGTAACAATTCCAGCAGATTTCATCCCCCACTTCAGAGTTTTGTGCTCATCTATTTAGTGAACATCGACCTTCAAATGAGGCAGAAGAGCCTACACAATAGTTTGCAGGCACGTTGAGGTTGTTGGCAACTGAGTATAACATACCAGGCTTACTTATCATCAATTGTTTGATGCAGGTCCTTTTATAAGGAGTTTGGCAGTGAGTTTGACTCCTCTCCAGGCTGCTGAGCAGCAGATCAATGTAGGCGAGAATCTTCCCTCTCTGCAAATATTTCCCCTTTTTTACTGCAAATCCATATCACAACTTGATACTGGATTCTACACATGGCTGAAGGAAGTCCTTCTTTTGTATCCTTGGAGCTCTGAGCTGTGAAAGAGACTGATTGCACACACATCTTATGCGTCATAAGCTTTGGAAATTTGAAGGCATTGGCAAAAGCCGAGACTCTCTCTCCTGGACCCTACCCAGTGACTCTACTGAAGAGATGATGGAACTGGATTGTGACCCTCTCTACACTCTTCCACTCCATGTGTACAGACACACACACACACACACACACAAAGTTAGATAGCCTGCCCACACTCAATGACTAGGCCTATACTTGAAAACTGTCCATTCAAATGGGGGACCTATTAGCAAGCATGAAACCATGATTCACCATCTTCAGAGGTTAAGGGAAAATGGGAGAAAGCTTGATGCATGCAGTACTCTAGAATATAATTTCTGGATCCTAATGGCTGCAGCTTGTTTTGACACATCTCACTTACACTGTCTGGGCAGAGTAGAGAGAGAAGCTGTTCCCACTGGCAGAAGGGTCAAGAACCAGAAGGCACAGATTTAAGCTGATTGGCAAAAGTACCAAAGGCAACATAAAACAAACTTTTTTATGCAGCAAGTGGTTAGGATCTGGAATGCACTGCCTGAAGGGGTGGTGGAGGCAGACTCAAACATGGCTTTCAAAAGGGAGTTGGATAAGTACCTGAAAGAGAAAAAATTGCAGTGCTACGGGGAAATGAAGAAGGAGTGGGACTAGCTGAAGTGCTCTTGCAGAGAGCCGGCACAGGCTCGAAGGGCCAAATGGCCTCCTTCTGTGCTGTACGTATTCTATGATTCTATAATCTTCCACTCTTGGTGCTAGTTTCCATTCTACAGTGGAACCAAGTCTTTATACTGCCACACTGCCCATTCTGGTGCCACTGCCCCTACCCACTCTCATCATAAAGCAGTTTCAGTATCTCCAGTGTTTTATGGTTTGACTATACTTGCACTTCAAAAAACGTTTTAATACACATCGACAGTTTTTATTTATGGTATATAAACTACATAAATAACGGGGATAGTGGAAGGCAACTAAGCCCACTCTACAAGGCTTTCATTATCCATTGGCTACATTTTTAATTGCACCCTCTCCATCTTGTTTTTAGTTCTATGTCTTTTTAAACCGACCTTTACCTCACCCCCATAGACCAAGTCCAGAATGCAGGCAGTTAATCACTTGGGCAGGCTACATTGAAGTTGGTTGATAGGAAGTACCCAAGGTTGATTTGCCCTCTCATAGGAGAAGTGCTCAGCCTTCCCTCAGTACCTCCCTTAAATGTATCACATGAGACCAGAATTTATTACACGAGGAATCAGAGACACAAACTCAGGTGCTACCACACCATGGCACATTACATTGGCGCAACATCTCACCACCTGTACGTGGCTGTAGAAAGGAATTCACAATGCATGTAATTACATACAGATTTACTGCAGTTTTGTCTAGCCAGCCAGCCAGCATTGCCCGTTTGATGCCATTTTAGCACTAATCCAAAGGATAAGAATTGGCATGCAAAGTAATGTCTGCAAGGTTGGTGCCAGCACTTAAGCCCCATGGATGCCAGACTGGGAGAAATATATCAGACCAGCTGATGAGTGTTCAACCTTCAGATTGTTAGCTACACCCTTGTTACCCGGAGACTATATTTCATGCTGGTGAATTATGAGATGTGTAATGAACGGTGCAACCCGCATGACATAATGTGAACATATATAGAATCCCTTTTTAACACATACAAGTAATGGGGATTACTTATGTTCACCTTCTCTTCCCGTCGAGTGACATTGCCCCAATCTGTTGCTTACATCATTGTCAATCTTATCACCTGGTGTCGCGGTGACTGTCATTACTCCAGAATCTCATAGGAGGTTCAATTACAATTTTGACATATCAAGCAAGCTGTGTATATTATCAATAATTACAGCCAGTCTGGACTGTGAGATACAATGCTACAACCAACACACTCTTGGAGATTAGATGACCTATTCTGAACTATTCAGGCTTCATTATCGCCATTTATAATATCAGCTGCACTCTTGAATTGTGTTACATTACAATAGTGACTAAACTTGTGGGTTTTTTTGAAGTACTTAATTGGCTGTGAAGCGCTTTGGGACGTCCTGAGGTTGTGAAAAGCGCTATATCAATGTAAGTTCTATCTTTATACACACCCATGCCGACGTCCCCAATCCGCACCTATTAAATGTTCTAATTTCATTGCAAATATTCCCGCATTACCGAGAGCAGAAACACAGAGGATCCATCTGACACTTGATATACGGGAGACTGTCAGTGCAAAGAACAGAGCAAAGAGTTTAATCAACGTAAATTTAGCCAGGATCTTGAGGATTAACATTCGTGTCTCTTATTGATAAAAAAAAACACACAAAATCAGAAACGGGAACGGAAAGTGTGTGTCAGTAATTGACTGCTTTCCCAATAAAGTTTCACTGAAAGCTACTTTCGCTGGCGTCTGATTCTTCCCCAATGATGGACGGATAAGCTAGAATGTAAAAACAGAACGCCACAAATGCACGATGTAAAAAGCCGCCAGAAGTAAATGAACAATTATTTAAATCAGTCAAGAAATATTTATGCAACTGGAAACCCTAAGTGTAGAGTCTCTGTTTTTAGCAACCTTTTGAATTGGATAATAATTCGCCTGCTGTGTGTTTTAACAGGAAGGTCTTACTTAACTCCTGCTCTCAATGTTTTGGTCTCTGGGAAATGTCCTGGAAGTGTTTGGCTTTTAAAGCGAAATGTTTTCTTTTTTCAGCTTTTGTTATTAGACATTCTTAGGAAATGTTGAAATAGACGGACAAAAATTCAGTCAGGTCCCAATACCAGATACTGACACGCAACACACTCAAGCAAACATACACACACTCACACACACAAACACCTTCATACACATTCACACACACTCAGTCACATACACACACACACACATACACACACACTGTCACACGCATGACACAAACACACACATACACACACACACATGACATATGCACACTCACACACATGACATATGCACACTCACTCACATACACACTTACACACAAACTTACAAACACACATACGCAGAAACACACACTCACAAACACAAACACACGCGCGCACAAAGACACATACTCACAAACACACATGCACAAACACATACACATACTCACTCATAGACACACATAAATACACACACACACGCACAAACACACGTACGCACACACACATGCACATACATACTCACAAACACATGAACACACACTCACATGCACACATGCACACACACACACTCACAAACACATGAACATACACACAATTGAACTAACACGCACACACATGCAGACACATACACATATACACACATGCATGCACACATACACAAACAGATTCACACATATACAGACACGCATTCACGCACAGACACACACATGTACACACTCACATACATACTCATGCATATACACACACATATACACATTTACGCTCATAATCACACCTATAAGCACACAAAAACACCATAATCACACACATATACACAAACACACACAAATACACACCCTCATACACTGACACAGAGACATCATATTCACATACAAACACAAGGACATGGCATGCACACATTCTCATAGGCTGAGTGACACACAAACACACATTAACATAGACACACTTGTACACACAAAAACACCGTATTTACGCACAAACACAAGAATACTACGTGCACACATTCAGACCCACACAGACCCACATTCGAACACGCTCATTTCAAATATAACACACAGAGCCACAAACTTATACACGTACTCACATGCGCTTATGTATACATCCAGTCGTGTCTCTCTCAAACACACGCATCTCCACATTAGCACACTCACCCACAACCCCAAGTGTAAATTTATAAACTCGGGAGGCAACTGCACTTATTTTCAAAGAAAGGGGAGTTTAAAAACATTTGTTTAAACGCATTTAAACAGCTTAATTTATATTGTTACAAGTTGAAAAATATGCACCAAGACAGACGAATCGATACTTAAATAGACATTACCTGGAGAGAGGGAAAGATCGGCAGAAATCGATGCCTAAAGATTAAAATACATAGGTGCCAGATGGAATATTTCAGAAGTAAAAACGCGGCTGGTTTTTTGGTCGTTCATTGATGTAGTGAGTTGTGCGGCGCTGTAATTATACTGTAGAAGCTGAAAATATATGACTTTAATTACGAAACCCGTTAGCATTGTGACCTTTAAAAATCGCAAATTAATTAACTTGTAACATTGAAACATACTCCAAAGAGTCGCTGAAACGGACAGTAAAACACGATTTGCTGTTTTTGGCAGACGGGGTTCGTTGTGTTTAAGTATGTTTCAGGAAAGGACGGGGATTTAATGTCTGTTTCTGCACTTCTAGCTGATAAAGTACAATGTTGTGGGGGGTGGCGGGCACAGGCTTCAGTTCCAAGCCCTTAGCTTAAAAAAAGCAATAATGACCCTGGAAATGAAAGAAAGGAAATGAATCCTGAGTAAGGGCGCAACCTAGCGAAATTCGTTAATGAACGCACAAAGTCAAGAGCTCACTTTAAGATTGTCGTGGGGTAAATCATGCACGGCCCTTTTGCAAACATTTTTCAGAAGTTAGAAAGAGGCGGAGTGCAGTGCTATTATTTATTCCCTTCTGACCGTGAACACGAATACGAGTTTTCAGTAACTATGTACACAGAGAAAATGATGCGTGAATTCCTCCCCAAATAACAGTAACAGCTCACCGCAAACTGGCCTCGGGCCTTTAAGCGGTCCCTGTTTTAAAGTTTTAGTGGTGCGGTTAGTTTGGGTTCATTAAAAGCTGTGTATAGTACAGCATGGGTTGGTAAACAGCCTACATAACTTACTTGTGATGCAACTTTAATTTACAGACACAAAATGTATTATTTTAAAGCTAGTCCACGCCAATAACAATAGATATGGTTTTGTGCTGTCTGGAATCTATATTTATTTATACTGAGAGGAACAGCCAGTACAAATGCAAGCAGAAGATTAATGGAGCTCACAATATTGTATGTCCATGAAGTGTTAGGGCCATCCAAAAGTGTCAGCGGGTCTGCACTGAAGTACGGACTAAAAGATAGGACTAGAGATAGCAGGCGAGAGAGAGAGTGGAGAAAAACAGATGACCCCATTTGCGACCCGTACGGTATCATTTTCTAAGTACGGCCAATCAAAATGTGAACGCGAGTATCACGAATATGGTGCAGAATCCCAGTGCAGAGAATCAGACAGGGCCAAGCATAGAGACAGCAGATCAACCAGGAAGCAAAGTGAGCTTTTCGAGCCTGTGTGTGTTTTTTTATTATTATTTACGATTAATGAACTCGTCAACAGAATGATGAGGGACATTGATATATGTTGGTACAAATAACATAATGTTATAGTTAGGTAGAGACAGAGCGGCATGGAGAGCTCGACCCGTGCATAACAGGCGCTTAGGTGCTTAATTAAAGAGGAGATATGTTAATAAACTGACATAAAATTCAATGACGGGTGTGTGTCTGCTTCCTCTCCAATCCATTTCATTCTTTAGCGTAGAAAAGTAGACTAACTGAGGAGAAATAGTTCATTTAAATCAGCGTGTGGATGATATTTACTGTACAATATATGGACAGAAACAAATCAAAACGACCTTGGTGTGACATATCAATTCTTGTCTGAGGGATAAGCGACCAGCCTTTAATCTCCAAATGATTCTGACGCCGCTATAATGGTTGTGGCATACCTTGGTGATATTAGCTATTGTTTTAAGGGATATACAATATAATGGGTGAAAATAACAAGGCTCTTTCGAAGCAATGTCTCCCCACATCGCTCTGCCGTGTGCTAGAAATCGACGCTGGTATCTGGACGAGATTTAAAGTGTAAAATTAATATTGATTTAGGATCTTTTTTTAAAATGAATCTGATGTGGCAGAGGGGGTTTGGTTATCGAAATAATTCTTAGCAATATTTGATACCACTTCGTCGAGTCACTTGAGGCAATCACGAATCTAATTAGATTGGCTGTTAATTTATTTTTAAAATTAGACCTCATAAGTACATCTTGTTCTTTCTCAATACTAGATTTTTGAGAGAAAAAACCCTTGCTAACTCGACTGCATATAGAAATACAGTTGAATTGGTGGATAGAATGACTATATGAACCTCCCTATACAGTGACATTGTCGCTCCCATTCATCTGCAATCAACAACTAGAATAAATAAGTTTTCTCCCAATATTTTCGCAATCTCCAGCCACCTGAAATATGCATAGGGCGTTTGTCGTGGAATCATAAGAACTCATAATAAGTCACGTGCTGGCTGTTCTGTGCAAGGTAACTGTACAGTAATTTCCGCCATGACGATGAAATGGAGCTACATCGGGGCTTTAAGGAGCACTCTGGCTTTTAGTACATCGCATGGTGCCAGCAAACGGCAAACCAGGTGTTCTGCTCACCGTTTGCGAGTTGCACGATTGCAATCGCTGTTAATAAGCTAACAATAGACAGTCCATGTTAAAAGAAACTCAACCTCTGTAATAAGTTAGATTCAGATAATTACCATAGAAATTGAATCGAATCTGCAGTGCTATCTGGAATATAATACGGAGATATGCCCATTATTTTACATTTAAAATAGACCCATAGGCTTACTTGCTTGTGTGACCTCGTCATTTGTGAAAATGCAATGAGGGTATACGGTGTATATAATAGCGAAAAGTTGAAAGAGAAAAACACGTGAGTCTAGTAACAATTATTAATCAAGCATCGCAGAACAATGGAAAGATGGCAAGGGTCTATATCATACAAATCAATCTATAAAATAGCACATTCGTGTTACACTGTGCAAAATCCCGTTGTTTGTAGCATCATTTAATCAAGGTTAATATTCGTGTACAAGGCAAAGTATACCACCGCGTCCTCATCAACACTGCTGTCTTCAGAAAGCACCGTTACTGTGTTGCGGCGAGTTGTGCAAATTCTGCAAACCCGTGGTTTTACCTGTTCGCCGCCATTTGATGTCAACTGGAGAAATTCAGTCGAAAAGCCTAGGGGCTCTCAATAAGGTGTCGCATTATCAGATTAGGGTACAGAACAGCTGCCCGTGATAGAGACGTATGTCAATCATCCAGACAGCAGCCATTGCTGCCAGATACTCACATTTCACCTCCTGCCCTCGCTTTAGGAATTTTCAAACTCCCACTGATACGGCGATACCGGTGTAAATTGATATGTCAAAACTATGTATTGCACTTTTGGATGAGATGACTCCGGATTAAATTTGGTGAGGCGCGGAGAAATTATTCGCTAATGCAAAGACACATGTATATGTTTTGAGCCTGTACAGAGCGAGACCCCTGCTACTGTCCATTGCCACCAGATTCCAGCCAAATATAACAGTTAGCAAAATATACTGATTAATTTTCCATGTGTGTGCACGTATATATATATATATATATATATGTGTGTGTGTGTGTGTGTATTAATATATAATATGTGTGTATATATTAATCTATATTAATATATAATAGATACTTTATAATATATATCAGTGTTTCTGCATTCTCCCTTTATATTGTGCTCAAATGTCCTTTATATTGTACCCAATAGGGGCTTGCATTTATTGTACCCAATTACATATAGTTATGAAACCTGCATGTGTTCATTTATTTCCCGAGTGCTCATATTTTTCGCCAATTAACGCCTTAATTTAAAACGTGCCATCTATCATTTAGTGTTAAACTGTTCTAAAAAATAACTTGAAATCTTTGAATTTGCTACAACTATAATTTATCATTTGCGTTCTTTCTCGTTTCATTCTTAAAATGTAAATGTATAATGGAAAGAATCACCCTTGAATCTGCAGCAGTGATACAGTATGGGGGATCCTGAATGTAACTAAGTGCCTTTTAATAAGCAAGCACAAGGCTCAAATTTCGACCTGTAAATGACAAACAATCATTAGTAGATAGCAAATGTGATACCTTGTTGAACTGCGCGATCCAACTCGAGTGAGAAATTGCATCTCCAATCTTCCTTTTCTCTGTGTGTCGTTATGCAGTTAGATATATGTGTACTAGCGTGTATTTAAATACATCTGCGATGAACGCTTAATTGTCAAGAAATTGCACTAATGTCTTCTTGTATTAGCGAAACGGGATACGTATTTGGATCACTTATAAGATACAGGTAAATATTGCAAATGTGTTTATATTTTGGAGTTTGTAAGGCGTTTCCAGAATGTAACCTTAAACTAAGTAGATGTATTTATCACACTAAAAAGAGCATGGACAAGTATTAGGAAATATACATGCTTTTTTGGGGTTTTACATTTTTTAATACCACTACATTTGCACTGTGCTAAATTAAAAAGGTGTTTTGACAGCGAGGAAAGGGAGTGAACCCGACACGTGGATGCAAATTCATATCGGTTTGATATTCATTGACTGAAAATGAACTCTTAGCTTTACGCCATTTCTCCTGAAGACGAATGAGTTAGAGTTTCACGAAAGCTCCCTACATTCATTAAAAAAAACAGAAGTTTGACTCAATTCACCAATTAGTATTTTAGATGGAATGATGAAGGCAAAGATATCCCGATCATTGATTAAGATAAGCCATCTTCTTCTGATGGGCTGGGTTTTCAAACGAAAATAGCCTTTAAAAAATAATTATACTTCTAATCAAATTCTGTTACATGAAATAAATATATAATTAATTGCTTCCATAAGTGTAATACTCCAACATTCATTCATAAATGGAAACAGCTCGACTTTGATTCCCAGTTTTACAAATAAATTAAGGTCAGCTGGCTGACAAGGTTCTTGTTTTAAAAATATTACACTGCCATTGTAACTTTTAAATGTGCCTTGTTTTAATAAAAGGAAGAATATAATGCTCTGTTTACGGATAGTAATGTATGAATTATTGTTGGGAGCCACTGAGTGAACGCTTTTCATATTTCAAGCCTGCTGCTAAATCAGCTAGAAATGTATTGAGACTTAATATTAGCTCTTCCCGATGCGGCATGTCGCCAGTATTAATACAACAAATGTCCTTTTGACTGACGTGTGCTGATAAACTTTAAACCCCAAATAAAATACACCCTAGGCGGCGGCCAGAATCACTAAAAAGGAAACATAAATCTTATACACCAGGCGGAGCGGCAGGTGGCAGTGGAGAGCAACTATTACAACTTCAGGATCAGGAAACGCCACCTTCAGCGCAATTAACAACATTTTAGTAAAACAACTGTACATTCTTAATACCGTTTGCTGCGAACATATACTGCAAAGCGAAGCAATGAAGAACAATGGCCGCTGCTATAAGTGGAGTATTTCCTCTTTTTTTTAAAGAAAGCATTTTCTTTTTCAGAAAGGATATTCAAAAGCATTAACATTGCTATTCTGCTGGATAAATTCGACTCCCGCGAATAAGTTAGGTCTGCACATACTTACTCTTGTGTCTTTTTTTGAGACTGGCAGCTATGTAACAGCGGACTTGGGGTTGAAGTAAGAGCATGTGCGCTGGTAGAAGGCGCGCCTGACTTTGTGCATGTGCCATTTCTCTCGCCGTAGGACTCAGGGACTTGCCCTGGCCTAGATGTGAGCACAGTCCTTCCAGACACACACACAGAATGAAATCAGTGAAGGGAAACCTCTTTTAAGAAAAAAGGCAGCAATGCATAAACGAGCCGGGTGCCCGAGTCAGTCGCTGTCCTTTCTTCTATCCTTGCTGCTCCGGCCTGACTCAATTCTTTATTTAAAGAGACTGTAATAATGTGAGGCATTTGTATTTGTAATCAAACCTTTAACATAATTTATGTGGCTGTTTTATATACTTGTGTGGCAATTAACGCGTATATTTGTCATGTCCAAACGTTGGAAAGGCGGCAAACGCCGGTTATGTTGGTCGAATACTGAATGTAAATTGGAGAGTGTTATGCACCTTACATGGTGGCGGGAACTGAATTTAGAAGATGCGAGAATGCTGCCCAAAATGTGTTGTATCTTTCGTTATTAATCACTTTTTACGTACTGCAAACTACGGACAATACTGTCTCATCGATGCTACTGTGTATATTAATTTTCTTCCCGGAGGAAGTCACATTGAGTGGCAAACGCACAGCATCCATATACATAATTCATAAATCCTCAACTCTAGACACCAATTCCCCTGCAAAGGCCCAAATCAAAACATAGAAGATATACTGTAAGTTCATGCTGGAGTCTAACAATGAAGAGAATTATGACATATCTTGCGCGCGTTCAGATGTCTGTTTATCGTGTGTTATCTAGAGAGGAGAGAAATAGACACACACACCATGCTGCTGGCTGTTCAAATCAGTGCAGTCGCAAATTAAATAACTTACACGCTGAAATTCACAAGTGCTCGCGCAGCCGGTGAATTGAATGTGATTTGTTCGTTATCTCGGCTTCAAACTTTCATTTCAAGGTGAGGCGTCCCTTCATTATGCGGCCAAAGAAATGCAAACAATGTGACGTTCGGTTCGCAACAAACCAAAACCTTTTCAATAAACATTTTCTTTTACAAGCATGCCCACCCGAGCCTTCGGGAAACGTTCTGATTTCGTTCAGGCGTGGATTAATAAAAAAAGCAAATAAAAGCGAAATGTGTAGCAGTTGCGGGGATTGTGTGAAGGGGAAATAAATACTCAAGAATCTCACCACCGCTATGCCTTTGCCCCAACTTTTTAATCTCGTCAATTTCAAGTCAGTTACAGAAATCCCAAATTATTCTAACAAAGGTTTTTAAATATATATATATATTGACGGATTATAGTAGAATAAACTCATTCTGTAACTGTAATCTCTGCGATAAAATATCGTCCAACTTTCAAGAGGTTTTTTTTCAAACAGGAGGGAGTAAAACTAATGAGAAATGTGGATGAGTTCCTGTTGCTCTTAAGGCCCACAGTTTGATGGATGGGCCCCACTAAGAGAGAGAGGGAGATGGCGCAACGCTTAAAAGCCAAGTGCACTTCAAACGTGAACTTGTAAGTTTAGTATCCCTGAATATTTGGAACACAAAGGGGAGCGAGGGATGGCAGTGGTCGTGGTCTGTGTGTGTATCCCCCCATCCCCTCCTCTCTGTGAGGTCGCGAAGTGATGAAGCGTTTGAGAGCAAAAGCGCTCCGTCTGAGCTGTGCTTTTAACAAAGGCCAACTCCCCTTTCAGTCTCCGACACTGTACAGTCTGGCGCGTCGCTGACATAGATTTTTGCACCTTGTACTTCTTGGCTTGTGCGTGCCTTTTGCATGATTTCAGTAAGTACGGGGCCCAGAAGTATTTTGGTGTTCAGTCTCGGGGACAGTGAAAGTTGATCTGGAAGTTTTTTTTTTCAGGGGTGAGAGGCGAATGTGCTTTCTTTAGCTGCCTGGTATTTGAACCCGGGCGGCGCTATGCCCCAAAGCTATGAAACTATTAGTTACGCCGCCTTTAACTTAATTTATCCCACTGATATAACCGGCTCTTATCAAGGCTATCGAAAATGGCGCCTTTGTTTTTGTAACCAATAGAAACAAAATTAAACACAAAGGACACCTGTTGTAACAGATCTGCCAAGTGATGTGTACTCAGGTAAATTAAGAAGGACGATTGCTGTTCCTGGGCAGGGGGTGGGGGGAGGGGGGGTGATATAGACGTTTTAACGGAGAGGGGGGAGACAATTCTACCCTGAGCTGCAATACTTGCAGTGGCGAATTTTAGGTTTCCTAAATGTATTCCCCAGAGGCAGACTGACAATCGCTGACCCGTGCAGGCACTGGGCTCTAGGTGAAGCAGGTACTGTGTGCACTGAACCTTCGGAAAGCAGCGGAGATAATACAACCATGCAAGGGACCATCCCATTCATTTAACCAGAGCCATCAGTTAAAATATAAAACAACCGTTTCCACGAAGCGCGACTAGTTTACAAATGGGAGGGAAAAAAGGCAGTCAGCTGAAATATAGAAAGTTCTCTAACAGATTAGACGCCCAGAGTGCGTTGACGTTTGTAGTTTACGGTCTGTCCTATCAATAATCTGGGTTTCTTAAATAGTGGATGCACTCCTCATTACGAAGGAAAATACGATTCCAAGAAAAGGGATAATTGCTGCTGTTACAACACGGCCTTGTTTACACAACACTGCGAAGTTAAGAGGTAATTAACAAGCTTTAAGTGTTTTTTTCCCGTCCACAAATCGAAAGGGTTCTATCTGTTTTATACACTAGAAATCCAAACATTCCTTGGCACTGTTCGAATTACTAAGGGAAACATTGTTTACAGAATAATACTTTTTGGGGGGAGGGGAATAAGTATGGCAATGGAAACTTTCACTTCTGCAAAATATCCCACATACTTTCAGTCAAAACACCTAAATAAAATTCGATGCAATTATTGCTTGTTCTAATAAGGTGGGTCTGTTTGGATTTTAAAGACGAAGAGATTAGTTGGGTCTCTGTAACTAATTTGTAGGGTTGTTGTGTCATCATGGTCTATTCAAGGCTAATAAGGTGTTTATTCATAGAGAGGAGAAAGAAAAAACAAAGTTTCCAGGTTATACATCACTACATTTAAATACAATCATTGTTTATTATCCCAGCGCTTATTTTTAATTGAGTGCAGTAAGAAGTTGAATGTTAATTTTCGGTGAAGTGAGATTACTTCTAACGTTTGTTACATCGGTGTTTTACTATTCAAATGATAACACAATAACTTGCAGATATTTCTTACACTCCCCCCCCACCCCCCCGCCCCCTCTCCACAAACTCATAAAATTCTCAGTTCTGAATATTGCTCGGGACATACAAAGTGTCAGATAAATTCTCAAACACAGTGCACCATATCATGTAGCATTTTACAACACTGCATAACAAAAATGAACCAGAACAGTTAGTGGGCTCTAATCACTGAGATTCGTTGGGGATTTTTACTGGCTCAATTTTTTTTACACTTATATAGTGAGGAAATTGCATTTTGTGGAGATGCGCCGCATTGTTTCTGTAGGTTAGAGCACGAGTTCCTGTCTGCAGGGCGATAGGGACTGAGAGCAGCAATTAATATTCCATTTGACCTTTTGGAAAAAAACACTGCAAACCTCGTCGGCACAGATGAAAGGAGATGGTTTTTAAAAGGACAAGTTGATACCTCCCACCTGTTATAATCTCCACTTGTTTCGTGTCGTGTAAACAACTTTACAAACTTGTTGGACAGGTGCTCGGTGCCTCCCAGTCATCTGCGGGGGAGAGAAAAAACACCACCGCCTAGATAGCAAAGAAAGCAAAATTGGAGCACTATTATCTTTCATAGCTTTCGAAAACACAGGCCATTTAAACAGTTTTAACAAAACCGCCCACCAAAAAATAAATAGAGGTAATTGTAGAATTCATATAATTGATATGCAATTTGCAGAAAGGTAGCACAAAGCAAGATAGTGGAGCGAATCTGGTCACAGGCAACGCCTCAGAATGGACAACAAAGTTGCTTCTAAGCAGGCCTGATTAAAAGAATGGCTGTTCTAGATGGCAATACCCGGAGGAGAAGGTTGTAACTTTGCAAAGCTGAATTATCACAGGAAATCTGTCTCGATCAGATTTACGCGCACATGGATCTCCGTGAAATTGTAGGTGCATCTCTCCGATATCAACACGAATAATATCAAAATATTACATGCCAAAAATGAATGATATTTCAAAATGTGAAGAAAAATATGAAATGTGAACAAACGAAATCTAACTTACAACTATACTAACCAAACTGTTGCAGGGACACACGCCAGTTTTGTATCTCCGCCATCGCTTTTTGTTCATTGTCAGCACTGAGGAGATGATCCAAATGTTCAGGGTTCCAAACTAGAATAAAACAGCAACTAGTGCACTGTGCCTCTCCCCTGTGAATGTAAATATAAACCCAACAAAGACCATCAGTTCACAACAAGGCTGTGTTACAGGACAGTGATGTGGCTTAGGAAAAGAGATGGGGAATTGGAGAAGTTTGAATATCGATAATTGTTTAATGCATCCCATTTATAGCATTGCGGGCTGTGATTTATCCTGTAATACAGAATCGGTTCTCCCCCTAGCACTCGTATTAATATATACCGGTTACGTATAAAATGGGAACACCACTCGTTTTTTTAAGAACCGAATGTGAATAAAGTCTGCGGCGGTGCCGCCGTTTAATTACAGCATTAATCTCCCTGGCTGTGTACATATTTAAAACACCGGAATATTGCTAACACAGATCACACGCACGGGATATTACCCTACAGCCTGCTCTTATCGTCTTTGTTTAATGCACAATAAAGTTAATGATGTACTTGGAAAAATCAAGTTTCTGTGTTTTTAGAAAGCCACAGGAAGAAATCAAACAAAAACTAAATTGTATAAACCGGGCCAGTACTAAGAGAGATTTTATTCATTGTAAAACCACGCGAGTTGTACTATTGCCTGGAAATGAAAGTCTGAGAACATTTCTGCCGCGACGATATAAAGAGTGATGGCAAAATGAGGGCAATAGTGCCAAACCTATCACCAAGCGATGTACCGAAAGTTGCCCTTTCGCATCGCATATAGGCTTGGCGAGTGCAATGTGTGTGTATGTGATATGTTTGTATATTTGTATATGTGTGTGTGTTTATATACGTGCGTGCTTATATACATGTGTTTTTGTGTGTATATTTGAATACAAGTGTGTGTGTTTATGTACATGTGTGTTTGTGTGTGAGCGCATGTGTGTTTATATATATGTGTGAGTGTTATATATGTTTGTGTTTACATGTATGTCTGATGATGCGTGTTTATATGGCTGTGTGTTTATAGGCATGTCTGTGAGTGAGTGAGTGAGTGAGTGTTGTATGTATGTAAGTGTGAGTGAGTGAGTGAATATTTATATATATATGTCTGTGTGTGTGGGTGAGTGTTTATATGTCTATGTGTTTATATGTATGTGTGTGAGTGAGTGAGTGCTGTATGTATGTATGTGTGAGTGAGTGAGGCGAGTTGTAATTGAAGACAACAACTATTAGGTTAACACCGTGTGCCAAAGCTGTGGACAGAGAGGAGGCTTCGGTCCTTTGGCATCTGCCACCTCAGTGAGAAGCAGTCAGCCCATCCTCTGATGACCAGCAGGTAAGGTCGAGGGCACCAGGCTCAGGGATTTTACGTAGATCAATAATGGCATTTCTGAAATGAATTAATTAGTTTTAATGTCATAGTATGATCCCTATATTTCCCTCCAGAATTCTTGATGTGGTAGTTGATGATTGTTTGGTCCTTATTTGACTCTGACAGATTATCAGAGGAAGGCTGATTGGAGCTTGTGGAAGACCCTCGCTGGGACACTGCACAGATCACCGCCTTCAGTGCTAAAGTCGAGTAAGTTCAAGGGCAAGTAACAGAACCTCTACTGTAGAATCATCAGATTTACTGTCGCTGAGTGGATTTCTCATTTATTTTGGAAACAAATAAACCTGCCTACGAATTTCCTATCCACATTTCCTTTCTATGTGCCAATATATGTATGGTCCTACAGAGTGCCAAGCAGTGTGTCCCGCACAGTGCCAGAGTGTCGCGCAGGCTGCCATGCAGAGTGTCAGACAGAGTACATGGTGCAATACAGACTGTCAGACAGACTATTGCACAGACGGTCACACCGTGCTCTATAACATGGCATCCGAGATTCTTTGATTCAGTGTTCTGATGGGTTTAAGTTAAAGGATGATATAAACCAGTTTTAATGTGCAATGGCCAACACGATTCTCTCTCTCTCTCTCTCTATTAACTCAACGTGGCGAGCGGGCGAGTAAATGCATTTGTTTTACAGTCCAGGTTTTGACCCTCAACAGTTTCACTTCGACAGATAAATCCTGCGAGCTATTTAATGGCCTAAACAGCCATAGAAGCGAACAACTGATCGGGTGACACTGCCGACAACTCAGTGAAGCTGCCATTTACACTCATTAAACTAACTTTGCACGAATTGTGATAGCATTGTTACTGAAAGAAATAAAATAAACAGATCGAATTGGTTGAAGAGTTAGCGATGTTGAAAGCGAATGTCACTTGTGCCATGTGTTTAACTTGGATCTGTAAATCCAACTGATCACAGACAATATATTTCTATAGGCCGATGCTAAAAGCAGCTGACATTGCAATAACGATGTGATAATGAAATATGTTACACCATCAGGTGTTGGTGGAAATGGTTGGATGATGGGGGTGGGGGTGGGGGGCGGGGCGGGAGTTGATCTACACAAAAATCCTTGACTAACGTGTGGGCTTGGGTTTCCCTTGCAGCTCTCTGTGGGATGCTCCTGCCTTGTGTTTCTGCAATAGCTCCATGAATTCACTTAATCGCTCAACCACCCGCATCATTAGGTTTTCAGCGAAATTTTAAAAAACACGTAAGGAATTTCAGAAGTAAATCTAAACCCAATACACAGAAACTTTAACAGAAAACAGAATTGAATACAGGTCCGAGGTAGCTGATATGCAACTTTGTACCACAGTAACCCCAAAGACTATGACCCAGGCGTGAAGCCCACTTTTCCTCGTTCTTAAAGTGGTAGTGCATGGATTTTGTGTGTAAGTGTATGTTGCATTGGGACTCCTCCTACGATCCGGAATTGTAAACATCGGGTATATTATGAAGGGCTATTTTTATAGCCCCCTCTGAAATAAATCTCTTCCTCCCAAAAAAAAGTCAACTCTGCGTATTGTTTTTGTCAAATTAAAGGTGAGTAGCTTTTCTACAATCGGAGCAGAAAACAGGCTAAAGTATAACGATACAGTCACAAAACTGTGATCATATAAACATTCATGGTCAATCATTGAATGAGCGGCAGAGGGTGCTGGTGGTGGGGTGTGGAGGTAGCACATCCAGAACAAAAAAACGAGATAAAGATAACTATAAAGGCAAGAACTGCCAAGAGGCGGCCTGGAGTGGCTGCATGAGCTAAGGGGAGAGTCCAACCATCGCGCTTTCTGTAAGGTGCCTGGGCATGACAGCAACATCCCTTCCAGGTTCATTATCTCTTGTAGTTTTATACCATCTGTTGAAGCTGATCTCATACTGGCTTTTGCAGCGACAGAAAATATAGACCTGCCAGTAGTAGGGAAAAGGAATCCCAGACACATTTTCATGTTGAACCTTTCATTAATAAATGGTCCTCAAGAATATAGAGAATTGGGATAAAGGCATGTTTCATTAGTAATGGGATTAATTACAAATTATTTGGCGCAAATAGAAACGCAATCTTTCTTTAATAGCCGTCACCAATTTGGTCCTGAAGACAACTGCGAGCTTCAAGAAATTATCCATTGGAACATCATCTTACTTACATTCTAACAGCCTCCACAGCATGTTGCCCAGTAAAGCATGCAATGAAAAATCATGGAGAAGTCCGTTGGCACAGGGGTAGCATTCTTCACTGGCTAATATAAAGTAAGATATCTTAATAAGGGATCAGGTTATTTTCGAGAATGGAGAAAGTTTGCAATATCCATGGATTCGTTGGCAAATGGGTTGTCCAAGAAGTTATAAAAATCTCAACCCAGCATACAAGGCTCCACATGTGTCTAAATTCAATATACTTGGCTGTACATTAATCTGGACTCAATACGCTGGGCAGTACATCAATGTTAACCCAACAAACTGGGCTGCACGTAAATCTAAACCCACGCCAATACACAGGACTGGAAATAAAACGACATCCAATACACTGGAAGGTACATAAATCTAAACCTAATTCACTGGGCTGCAGATAAATCTACACCAATATACGGGACTGTAAATCACTCTACACCCAATCCACTGGAGAGTACATGCAACTAAACTCAATAAACTGTGCAGTACATAAATCCACACCGAATACACTCGACTATACATAAATCTAAACCCAATACATTGGGGTGTGCATTAATCTAAAACCAAAACACTGGACTGTATTAAATTGAAATGCAACACACTGTACATCAATCTAAGCCCAATAAAATGGGGTTTACATTAAGCTGAACCCAATCCACTGGACTGCACATTAATCTACAGGCAATACACTGGACTCAACGTAAATCTGCACCTATTAAACTGGACTGTATATAACTTCACAACCAAATCACTGGACTACACATAAATCTTATCTCAAACCACTGGACTGTATGTTAACCTACACCCAATAAACTGGACGTTACATAAAACTGCACACAATACACTGGAATGTACATTAATCTAAATCCTCTACACTGCAATGTAAATAAATCTCAACCTAATACACTGGATTGTACATAAATCTAAACATGACTGACTTGATTGTACATAAATCTAATCCCATTGTACTGGGTTGTACATTAACCTAAACACAATACACTTGGCCATATATTAATCTACTCCCAATAACTGGGATGTACATTTCTATAGGCAATGCACAGGACTCTACATAAATCTTCACCCATTAAACTGGATTCTACTTAACCTCACACCCAAACCACTGGATGGTATATAAACCTTATCCCAAGCCACTGGGCTGTACATAAACCTAAACCAAATGCACTGGGTTGTACATAAATCAACACCTAATACACTGGATTGTACATAAATCTAAACTCAATAAACTGGGCTGTACATTAATCTAAACCCAATAAACTGGGCTGTACATTAATCTAAACTCAATAAACTGGAGGGTATATTAATCTACAGCCAATAAACTGGTGGGACATAAATCTAACCCAAATACACTGGAATGTATTTAAATCTAAATCCAATACACTGAGCTGTATATTAACCTGAGGCAAATAAACTGGGCTGTGCATAATTCTAAACACCATGCACTGGGCTGTACATAAATCTGATCCTCATATGCTGGACGGTACATAAATATAAACCCAAAAGATTGGAGTGTACATGAATCTAATTGCAATAAACTGTATTGTTTATTAATCAACATCCAACACACTGGAATTTTTATAAATCTACACCCAATACACGGGACTGAAAATGACTCTAAACCCAATCCACTGGAGTGCACATGCAACTAAACGCAATACACTGGACTGTACATATATCTGAACCCTATGCACGGGACTGTACATATATCTAAACTCTATGCACTGGACTGCACATCATACTATACCCAATACACTGGGAGTACATTTAGCTAAACTGAATAAACTGTGCAGTACACAAATCCACACCTAATACATAAGTCTAAACCAAATCAGCACCTAATTCATTGGACTGTACATTAATCTACATCCAATAAACTGAACTGCACTTTAATGTACTGGGCTGCCAATTGATCAAAACATAATACACTGAACTGTACATATATCTACACCCAATACATTGGACTATACATAAAACTAAAGCCAATATTCTAAACTGTACATAAATCTAAACTCACTACAGTGGATGGTAAATAAATCTACACCCAATACACCTGTACATTAATCTGCACTCAATTCTCTGGACTGTGCAAAAATCTAGACACAATACACTGGACTGCACGTAAATCTAAAGACATTACACTGGAGTGTACATGAATGTAAATGCAATTCACTGGACTGTACATAAATCAACAACAAAAAACAGAGCTGTATATAAATCTAAACCCAATATACCGGACTACACCCAATACATTGGAATGTACATACATTTAACCCCGATATACCCAATGTACATAAATCTAAACCCAATACTCTGGACTATACATAAAATATCACCTTGTACATTGGGCTGTACATAAATCTAAACCTAATATATTCGGCAGAGTGTTTATTTAAACGCAATTCTCTAGGCTCTCTAAATCTAAAGACAATTCACTGGACTGTACATAAATCTGAACCGAACACACTGGACTATACATAAAACTAAAGCGAATACATGGGATTGCACATAAATCTAAACTCAATACACTGGGCTGTACATTAATCCACACCCTGTACACTGTGTGTACATTATATTAAACCCAATACACCGGGCTCAACATAAATCCACACCCAATACATGGGACTATACATATATCTACACCCAATAAACTGAACTGCGTATAACCTAAACTCAATGCAAAGGGCTTCATATTAATCGAAACCCAATATACTGGGCTGTACATAATTCTACAGTGAATACATGGGATTGGTCATACTATTAATCCCAATAAACTGGAGCTTACATAAATCTAAACCCAATTCATTGAACTATTAATGAATCTAAATTCAATATACTGAACTATATTTCAATCTAAATCCAATACACTGGGCTGTACATACATCCGCACCCAATTGACTGGAATGTAAATTATTCTATACACAATACACTGGACTGCAAATTAATCTAAACCTAAACCCAATACACTGAGCAGTACATTAAAATAAACCCAATAAAAAAGGCCTCCCTCAATCTAAAGGCAATACACTGGACTGTACAGTAATGTAAACCCAATACACTGGGCTTTACAGAAATCCAATCCCAACACACTGGAATGTATTAAATCTAAACCCAAAACATTATGCTATACATTGATTGAAACTCAATACACTAGGCTGTACATTAATCTAAACGCAGTAAACCGGGCTGTACGTTAATCTAAGGCTCTATATCAATCTAAGGCCAACACACTGGACTGTACATACATCTAAACCCCATACACTGGACTGCACATAAATCTAACCCCAATAAACTGACTGTACATAATTCAAAACTCAATACACTGGGCTGCACATTAATCTGCACCCAATACAGTGAATTTAAATGCAATTCACTGGACTGTAAATAAATCTACAACAAAATAACAGGGCTGTACATAAATCTAAACCCAATATACCGGAGTGCACATCAATCAGCAAAAATAAAAATGGGTTTTTCCTACATTAATCTAAACTCAATACACTGGACTGTACCTTAATCTAAACTCAGTGCACTGAGCTGTACATTAGACAGAATTTCTGGACTGTACATAAATCTAAATACTTTACACTGGAGTGTAGATGAATCTAAATGCAATTCACTGGACTGTACATAAATCTGGAACAAAAAAAACAGGGCTGTACATAAACCTACACCCAACATACCAGACTGCACATCAATCAGCAAACAAACACAGGGCCGTACATTAATCTACACCCAATACATTGGAATGTGCATAAATTTAAACCTGATACACTTACAGTACATAAATCTACACCAAATAAACTGGGCTGTACATAAATCTACATCCAATATACTGGGCTGTTCGTTATTCTAAACCCAACAAACATTGCTGCACATAAATCTATAAATTTAAATCCAATACATTGGAATGTAAATAAATATACAGCCAATACACTGGAGTGTACATACATCTAAACCCAATACAATGGACCCCACATAAATTAGCACACAATATACTGGACTGTACTTTAATCTAAAGCCAATATGATGAACTGTACACTAATCTATACCCAATACACTGAGCTGTGCATTCATCTAAAGCCAGTACACTGGACAGTACATAAATCAAAATCTAATATACTGGACTGTACATAAATCTACACTTAATACACTGGACTGTGCATAATTCTACACACAATACACTGGACTATATAATAATTTAAACTCAATACACTGGAATGTAAATTAATCTGCACCTAATAGACTGGAATGTACATAAATCTAAACCCAACACACTGGCTATACATAAAACTAAACCTGATACACTCACTGTGCATAAAACTAAACCCGATACAATGGACTTTAGATAAATCTACAGCCAATACACTGGATTATACATAAATCCAAACTTAATAAACTGGAATGTAAAAAATCCATATAAATATAAATATAAACACTGGAGTGCACATAACTCAGCACCCAAACACTGGACTGTACTTTACTCAAAACCCAATATGCTGAAATGTACATTCATCTACACCCATTATACTGGATCGTGCAAAAATATACAACTAATAAACTGGGCTGAACATAAGTCTAAACACATTACACAAAGCTATACATAAATATAAACCCAACAAACTGGACTGGACATAAATGTAAACCCAAAACACTGGGCTGTAGATAAATCTACACCCAATACACTGGACTGTACATACATCTAAACCAAACACATTGAAGTGTACAATAATCTACAACCAAATACACTGGGCTGTATGTTAATCTCAGTCCAATAAACTGGTCTATCCCAATCTAAAGGCAATACTCTGGGCTGTACATTAACCTAAACAATACGCTGGACAGCACATCAATCTAAAGCCAAAACACTGAACTGTACATAAAATTAAACTCAATACACTGGAATTTACATTAATCTGCACCCAATTTGCTGGACTGTGCAAAAATCTACAACCCAATACATTGAACTGTACACATATCTAAAGACATTACCCTGGAGTGTACCTGAATCTACATGCAATTCCCTGGACTGTACATAACTTTGCAACAAAAAACAGGGCTATACATAAATCTAAATACAATAAACTGGACTGCATATCAATCAGCAGAAACACATTGGATCATACTTTAATCTACACGCAAATCATTGGAATGTACATTAATTTAAACTCAATACACTAACTATGCATAAATCTAAACCCAATGCACTGGGTTGTTATTAATCTAGAACTAATAATCTGGACTGTATATACATCTAAACTCAATACACTGGACTGTACCTTAATCTAAATCCAATGAACTATGCTGTACATTAAACTAATGCCAATACACTGGGCTTTATATCAATCTAAAGAACTTAAAACAATCACTATCACTAGAGAAAAAGTACCAGGCAAACTAATGGGAATAGAGGTGGACAAGTCACGTGGACCTGATGGCCTACATCCAGGGTTTAAAAGAAGTGGCTGCAGGGATAGTGGATGCATTGGTTGTAATTTACCAAAATTCCCTGGATACTGGGAAGTACCCAACGGATTGGAAAACTGCAAATGTAATGCCCCTATTGAAGAAAGGAGGGAGACAGAAAGCAGGAAACTATAGACCAGTTAGCCTAACATCTGTCATTAGGAAAATGCTGGAGTCCATTATTAAGGAAGTAGTAGTAGGTTATTTAGAAAATCATAATATAACCAAGCAGAGTCAGCATGGTTTTATGAAAGGAAAATCATGTTTAACAAATTTGCTGGAGTTCTTTGAGGATGTAACGAGCAGGGTGTATAAAGGGGAACCAGTAGATGTAGTAGATTTAGATTTCTAGAAGGCATTCAATAGGGTGCCACATAAAAGGTTACTGCACAAGATATGAGCTCACAGGATGGGGGTAATATATTAGCATATTGGCTAATATAGCGGATTGGCTAAGTAACAGATAACAGAGAGTCGGGATAAATGGGTCATTTTCAGGTTGGCAAACTGTAACTAGCAGGGTGCCACAGGGATCAGTGCTGGGGCCTCAACTATTTACAATTTCTATTAATGACTTGGATGAAGGGACCGAGTGTAATGTAGCCAAATTTACTGATGATACAAAGATTGGTGGGAAAGCAAGTTGTGAGGAGGACGCAAAGAATCTCCAAAGGGATAGATAAGCTCAGTGAGTGGGCAAATTTTGGCAACTGGAGTATAATGTGGGAAAATGTGTGGTTATCCACTTTGGTAGGAAAAATAAAAAAGCAATTATTATTTAAATGGAGAAAGACTACAAAATGCTGCAGTAAAGAGGAATCTGGGGGTCCTTGTACATGAAATACAAAATAGCTTGCAAGTAATTAGGAAGGCAATGGAATGTTGGCCTTTATTGCAAGGGGGATGAAGTATAAAAGTAGGGAAGTCTTGCTACAACTGTACAGGGCATTGGTTAGATCACACCTGGAATACTGTTTACAGTTTTGGTCTCCTTATTTAAGGAAGGATAGACTTGCATTGGAGACAGTTCAGAAAAGGTTTACTGGGTTGATTCCTGAGATGAAGAGGTTGTCTTATGAAGAAAGGTTGAGCATGTTGGGCCTATACTCACTAGAGTTTAGAAGAATGAGAGGTGATCTTATTGAAATATATAAGATTCTGAGGGATATTGACAGAATTGATGCAGAGAGGATGTTTCCCCTCGTGGGGGAATCTAGAACTAGGGGGCATAGTTTCCATTTAAAATGGAGATGAGAAGGAATTTCTTCTCTCAGAGGGTCGTGAATCTTGGGAATTCTCTACCCCAGAGAGCTGTGGAGGCTGGGTCATTGAATATATTTAAGGTAGAGATGGTCAGACTTTTGAACAATAGGGGAATAAAGGGTTATGGGGAGCAGGCATGGAAGTGGAGTTGAGGCCAAGATCAGATCACCCATGATGTTATTGAAAGGTGGAGCAGGCTTGAGGGGCCAACTGGCCTATTCCTGCTCCTGTTTCTTATGTTCTAAAGCCAATACACTACACTTTACATAAATCTAAACTCAATACACTGGATTGTATATAAATCTAAACACATTAAACTGGAGTGTATATGAATCTAAATGCAATTCACTGGACTGTACTTCAATGTAGAACAAAATAGCATGGCTGTACATAAATCTAAAGCCAATACATTGGAATGTACAAAAATTTAAACCTGATATACTCATTGTACATAAATCTAAACCCAATAACCATGCTGCACATCAATCAGCAAAAAATACACTGGACCACACATCAATCTACAGCCAATACATTGGATTGTACATAAATATAACGCTGATACACTCACTGTCCATAAATCTAATCCAATACACTGGACTGTACATAAATTCACATCCAATAAACTGGACTGTAGATAAATCTACACCAAATGCACTGGACTGTACATTATTCTAAGCCCAACAAACTGGGATGCATATAAATCAAAACCTATTTAAAAAAGGAGGCAGACAAAAAGCAGGAAACTATAGACCAGTGAGCAGATCATATGTCATTGGTAAAATGCGGGAGTCCATTATTAAGGAAGCAATAGCAGGACATTTGGAAAAACATAATTCTATCAAGCAGAGTCAGCATGGTTTTATGAAAGTGAAATCATGTTTGACAAATTTGCTGGAGTTCTTTGAGGATGTAACGAGCTGGGTGGATAAGGGGGAACCAGTGGATGTGGTGTATTTGGACTTCCAGAAGGCATTCGATGAAGTGCCACATAAAAGGTTACTGCACAAGATAAAGGTTCACGGGGTTGGGGTTAATATATTAGCATGGATAGAGGATTGGCCAACTAACAGAAAACAGAGAGTTGGGATAAATAGGTAATTTTCCAGTTGGTAAACAGTAACTAGTGGGATGCCACAGGGATCGGTGCTGGGGCCTCAACTATTTACGATCTATATTAATGACTTGGATGAAGGGACCGAGTGTAATGTAGCCAAGTTTGCTGAAGATACAAAGATGGTGGGAAAGCAAATTGTGAGGAGGACACAAAACATCTGCAAAAGGATGTAGACAGGCTAATGAGTGGGCAAAAATTTGGCAGATGCAGTATAATGTAGGAAAGTGTGAGGTTATCCACTTTGGCAGAAATAATAGAAAAGCAAATTATAATTTAAATGGAGAAAAATTGCAAAGTGCTGCAGTACAGAGGGACCTGAGGGTGCTTGTGCGTGAAACACAAAAAGTTGGTAGGCAAGTACAGCAAGTAATCAGGAAGGCAAATGGAATGTTGGCCTTTATTGCAAAGGGGATAGAGTATAAAAGCAGAGAAGTCCTGCTACAACTGTACAGGGTATTAGTGAGGCCACACCTAGAGTACTGCGTACAGTTTTGGTCTCCGTATTTAAGGAAGGATATACTAGCATTGGAGGCTGTTCAGAGAAAGTTCACTCGGTTGACTCCGGAGATGAAGGGGTTGGCTTATGAGTAAAGGTTGAGTAGGTTGGGCCGAAACTCATTAGAGTTCAGAAGAATGAGAGGTGATCTTATCGAAACATATAAGGTAATGAGGGGGCTCATCAAGGTGGATGCAGAGAGGATATTTCCACTCATAGGGGAAACTAAAACTAGGGGACATTGGGGCCGAAATTGGTGAAGGCCCCCGCCCGCCCAAGTGCCGTCGAAAGGACCACCGGTGGCCGCCGAGGTACCTTATGGTATTTTGGGCGGGGTTTTCGGCAAAATGGTCCTTGAAAGGGTGGCGGGCGGCAAAAGAAGGAATTATGCCGCCAATCTAGGCAGCAGCCGGCGGAAGCTCTGAATCTTGGCGCCAAACACGCTTGCCGCCAAAGTGCCGTCGAGGATGGAGTCTGGCCCACGGAGGGTCGAAGACCTGAAAAGGAAAAGCATCAAAAATAAAATATTGGAACACCTTCAGGAGACCCCATCCAGGTAAGTCACTGTAAAGAAACAATTTCAAAAATGTTTACCAACCTTTTTTTTTCAGCTCTTCATACTCTTCTTAGCGTCGGGGATAGACCAGCCTCCAGCCAGCAATCCTTCAGCGTTCTAGCGCCGACTCCCACCCTCATCAATCTGGCATCTCGGCGGGCGGGAGCTCAGTTGCGCCACTCAGCCATCCGCTGACGTCAGCGGGCAGTTCCCGGCAGTTCGCCCCTCCTGCCCGCTCCACATCAAATAGAAAGTGGCACTGGGCGCAACCTCAGAAGGAACGTTGGCAGCAGTGGGCGGCAGTCAGCGGCAGGGGGCGGTAGGGCCATCAGTTTCAGGCCCATAGTCTCAGAATAAGGGGCCACCCATTTAAAACTGAAATGAGGAGGAATTTCTTCTCTCAGAGGGTTGTAAATCTGTGGAATTCGCTGCCCCAGAGAGCTGTGGAGGTTGAGTCATTGAATATATTTAAGGTGGAGATAGACAGATTTTTGAGTGATAAGGGAGTAAAGGGTTATGGGGAGCGGGCAGGGAAGTAGAGCTGAGGTCAGGATCAGATCAGTCATGATTTTATTGAATGGCGGAGCAGGCTCGAGGGGCTAAATGGCCTACTCCTGCTCCGATTTCTTATGTTCTTACGTTTGCATGCTCTTATATCTCCTCTAAACCTTCCCCCAAGTACTTTACATAAGAACATAAGAAATAGGAGCAGGAGTAGGCCATTCGGCCCCTCAAGCCTGCTCCGCCATTCAATAAGATCATGGCTGATCTGAGGTTCAGCTCAGAGACATGGACCATGTAGAGTAGACACCTCAAATCGCTGGAGAAATATCACTAACGATGTCTCCGCAAGATCCCAACATCAGCGTCCTCATCCAGGCCAACATCCCCAGCATTGAAGCACTGACCACACTTGATCAGCTCCGCTGGGCAGGCCACATAGTCCGCATGCCCAACACACGACTCCCAAAGCAAGCGCTCTACTCGGAGCTCCTTCGTGGCAAACGAGCCAAAGGTGGGCAGAGGAAACGTTACAAGCACATCGTCAAAGCCTCCCTGATAAAGTGCGACATCCCCACTGACACCTGTGAGTCCCTGGCCCAAGACCACCCTAAGTGGAGGAAGTGCATCCGAAAGGGTACTGAGCACCTCAAGTCTCAACGCCGAGAGCACGCAGAAATCAAGCGCAGACAGCGGAAAGAGCGTGCGGCAAAACAGACTCCCCATCCTTTCCCTATCTGGACTATCTGTCCCACCTGTGACAGAATCTGTGGCTCTCATATTGGACTGTTCAGCCACCAAAGAACTCACTTCAGGAGTGGAAGCAAGTCTTCCTCGATTCCGAGGGACTGCCTATGATGATGATGATGATGATGGCTGATCTGACCCTGGCCTCAGCTCCACTTCCCCGCCCACTCCTCTTAACCCTTGACTCCCTTATCATTAAAAAATCTGTCTATCTCCACCTGAAATATATTCGAAGACCATGGGGCCGAAATTGATGGACTGCCACCAAGATCTACCAACATTCCTCTTCGGGTTCCGCCCTGTGTCAGCTTGCACTTGGGCTGGAGCGGGTAGGAGGGGAGAACCGCCGGGAAGCGCCCGCTGATGTCAGCAGACGGCCAAGTGGCGCAAGTGACCTCCTGCCTGCCGAGATGCCAAATGGGTGCGGACAGGAGTCGCCACCAGAATGGGAAGGACTGCTGCGTGGAGGCTGGTCTATCCCTGATGGTAGGAATGAAGACCTGCAAAAAAATGTTAGTGAACATTTAAAAAAAACATTTCTTACAGCGACTTACCTGCGTGGGGTCCCCTGAAGGTGTTCCGGCTTTTTGGGGGGGTTTTTGCATTGATTTTCCTTTTCCGGTATTCGACCCTCCATGGGCCCAACTCCATCCTTGGTAGCACTTGGGCGGCAAGAGCCTTTGCCACCAAGATTGAGAGTTCCCGCCCGCTGCCGCCCAAATTCACGGCGTAAGTCCCTCTTTTGCCGCTGGGCGCCCTTTCAAGGACCTTTTTGCCGCAATTCCCGACCAAAGTACCGTCAGGTATCTCGACGGCCATCAGCGGTCCTTTGGGCGGAACTTGGGCAGCCCGTGGCCTTCACCAATTTCAGCCCGCCAGCCTCCACAGAATGCCAAAGATTCACGACCCTCTTAGAGAAGAAATTCCTCCTCGTTTCTGTTTTAAATGGGCGATCCCATATTCTGAAACTATGCCCCCGAGTTCTAGATTCCCTATGAGTGGAAACAACTTCTCTGCATCGATCCTGTCAAGCCCCCTCAGAATCTTAGATGTTTCAATAAGATCACCTCTCATTATTCTAAACTCCAGTGAGTATAGGCCCAACCTACTTAATCCTTCTTCATAAGACAACCCCTTCATCTCAGGAATCAACCTAGTGAACCTTCTCTGAACTGCCTCCAATTCAAGTATATCCCTCCTTAAATAAGGAGACCAAAACTGTACGCAGTACTCCAGGACTCACCAATACCCTGTACAGTTGTAGCAGGACTTCCCTACTTTTATACTCTATCCCCCTTGCAATAAAGGCCAACATTCCATTTGCCTTCCTAATTACTTGCTGTAACTAAAAGCTATTTTGTGGTTCACACACAAGGACCTACAGATTTACTGTAGCATTTTGTAGTCTCTCTCAATTTAAATAATAATTGCTCTTTTATTCTTCCTACCAAAGTGGATAACCTCACATTTTCTCACATTGTACTCCATCTGCCAAAATTTGTCCACTCACTGAACATATCTATAACCCTTTGTAGATTATTTGCGTCCTCCTCACAACTTGCTTTCCCACCGTTCTTTGTATCATCAGCAAACTTGGCTACGTTACACTCGGTCCCTTCATCCAAGTCATTAATATAAATTGTAAATAGTTGAGGCCCCAGCACTGATCCCTGTGGCACCCTGCTAGTTACAGTTTGCCAACCCGAAAATGACCCATTTATCCTGACTCTCTGTTTTCTATTAGTTAGCCAATCTTCTATCCATGCTAATATATTACCATCAACCCCATGAACTTTTATCTTGTGCATTAACTTTTAATGTGGCACCTTATCGAATGCTTTCTGGAAATGCAAATACACATCCACTGGTTCCCCTTTATCCACCCTGCTCGTTAGATCCTCAAAGAACTCCAGCAAATTTGTCAAACATAATTTCCCTTTCATAAAACCATGCTGACTCTGCTTGACTGCATTATGATTTTCTAAATGTCCTGCGACTACTTCCTTAATAATGGACTCCAGCATTTCCCAATGACAGATGTTAGGCTAACTGGTCTATAGTTTCCTGCTTTCTGTCTCCCTCCTTTCTTAAATAGGGGTGTTACATTTCCAGTCCACTAGGACCTCTCCAGAATTCAGAGAATTTTGGTAGATTACAACCAATGCATTCACAGGGCTGTATTTTCCTTTTAAATCACCCCCGCCCGATACTTAGCAGTGCTCTGTCTTTTTCAATCGCCGGAATGCCACTGGTGCACGCTCACGCAGTTTTCGGGTGCTCCATGTCGGCGGCGGCGAAGAGGTGCGACAGCAAAGTGCAACGGGTGGTATGTGGCAGAGGAGGCCGATCGACTCGGGAATCTTCGGGTCGCAAGTTGTACGCACGCGCAGGCGGCTGTTAAGCTCCGCCCCCGCCGAGGGACACCGATGAGAGACCAGAGACTGCCAGCCTGAGATCGCTGTGGGGGAGGGGGAAGGGGGGGTGAAGAGTGAGATCGCTGTGAGGTGGAGGGGAGAAGAGAGTGAGATCGCTGTGGGGCAGGAGTGGGGGGGGGGAAGAGTGAGATTGCTGGGGGGGGGGGGAGAGAGTGAAATCGCTGTGGGGCTGGGGGTGGCAAGAGATCGCTGTGGGGGGGGGCGAGAGTAAGATCGCTGTGGGGGGGGGGGGGGTGGCGAGAGATCGCTGTGGGGGGGCGAGAGTGAAATCGCTGTGGGGTGGGGGGGGGGAGAGTGCGATCACTGTGTGGGGGAGGGAGAGAGTGAAATTGCTGTGGAGGGGGGAAAGAGATAGCTGTGGGGGGGGAATAGAGTGAGTTCGCTGTGGGGGGGGGGGAGAGTGCAATCGCTTTGGGAGGGGGAAGAGAGTTAGTTCGCTGTGGGGGAGGGGAGAGTGTGATCGCTGTGGGGGGGGGAATAGAGTGAGTTTGCTGTGGGCGGGGGGGGAGAGTGCGATCGCTGTGGGAGGGGAAAGAGAATGAGATTGCTGTGGGGGGGGAAAGAGATCGCTGTGGGGGGGGGAGAGAGTGAGATTGCTGTCGTGGGGGGGAAGAGATCACTGTGGGGGGGGGAGGGGGGAGAGAGTGAGATTGCTGTGGGGGGAGGGAAGAGATCGCTGTGGGGGGGGGAATAGAGTGAGTTCGCTGTGGGTGGGGGGAGAGTGCAATCGCTGTGGGAGGGGGAAGAGAATGAGATCGCTGTGGTGGGGGGAGGGGGGAGAGAGTGAGATTGCTGTGGGGGGAGGGAAGAGATCGCTGTGGGGGGGGGAATAGAGTGAGTTCGCTGTGGGTGGGGGGAGAGTGCAATCGCTGTGGGAGGGGGAAGAGAATGAGATCGCTGTGGTGGGGGGAGGGGGGGAGAGAGTGAGATTGCTGTGGTGGGGGGAGAGAGTGAGATTGCTGTGGTGGGGGGAGAGAGTGAGATTGCTGTGGGGGGGGGAGAGATTGAGATTGCTGTGGGGGGGGAAGAGATCGCTGTGGGCGGAGGGAGAGAGTGAGATTGCTGTCGGGGGGGGGAGAGAGTGAGATTGCTGTGGGTGGGGGAAGAGATCGCTGTGTGGGGGGGGAGAGAGTGAGATTGCTGTGGGGGGGTGGAGAGTGAGATTGCTGTGGGGGGGGGGAGGGAGTGTGCGATCACTGTGGGGGGTGGGAGAGTGAGATTGCTGTGGGGGGGGGGAGAGTGAGATTGCTGTGGGGGGGGTGGAGAGCGAGATCATTGTGGGGGGGGAGAGAGTGAGATTGCTGTGGGGGGGGGAGGGAGTGTGCGATCACTGTGGGGGGTGGGAGAGTGAGATTGCTGTGGGGGGGTGGAGAGCGAGATCGTTGTGGGGGGGAGAGAGTGAGATCGCTGTGAGGGGGAGAGTGAGATCGCTGTGGGCGGGTGTAAGTGAGATCACTGTGGTGGGGGGGGGGGGGAGAGTGAGATCGCTGTGGTGGGGGGGAGAGTGAGATCACTCTGGGAGGAGGGGAGAGTGAGATCGCTGTGGGGGGGGTGGAGAGAGGTCACTGTGGGGGGGGGAGAGAGGTCGCTGTTGGGGGGGGGGAGTGAGAGTGGGATCCCTGTGGGGAGGGGGGGAGAGAGGTCGCTGTGGGGGGGGAAAGAGGTCACTGTTGGGGGGGGAGTGAGAGTGGGATCACTGTGGGGGGGGGGAGTGAGAGAGGTCGCTGTTGGGGGGGGGAGTGAGAGTGGGATCACTGTGGCGGGGGGGGAGAGAGGTCGCTGTTGGGAGGGGAGTGAGAGTGAGATCACTGTGGGGAGGGGGAACGAGCATGCGATTGTTGTGGGGGAGGGAGTGAGAGTGAGATCGCTGTGGGGGGGGGGAAATGAGAGTGAGATCGCTGTGGGGGGAGGGGAGGCGAGAGTGAGATTGCTCTGGGGAGGGAGAGAGATCGCTGTGGGTGGGGGGGAGTGAGAGTGAGATCGCCGTGGAGGGGGGGGACGAGAGTGCGATCATTGTGGGGGGGGGGAGGGGGGGAGAGAGTGAGATCGCTGTGGGGAGTGTGGAGAGAGATTGCTGTGGGGGCGGGGGAGAGTGAGATCGCTGTTGGGGGGCGAGAGTGAGATCACTGTGGGGGGGGGAAGAGAGATAGCTGTGGGGGCGGGGGAGAGTGAGATCGCTGTGGGGGGAGAGAATGAGATCGCTGTGGGGCGGGGAGAGAGATCGCTGTGGGGGGCTGGGTAAGATCACTGTAGGGGATGAGACAGACTGGGAGGTGAGAGACACCTGGAGGGGGGAAGAGACTGGGGGGGTGAGAGAAACTGGGGGAGGGGGAAGAGTGAGATCGCAGTGTGGGTGAGTGCCACATGATAGCGGAGAGATGGTACAGTTGTCCAGGAGGACTGTAGACATTGGTGACCAGTTCATTGAAGCATTGGGGGCATATCCCGACAGCTGGCCACCATGACCGAGTACATTCTGTGGATGGCGGAGGCCCTGGATGCGATAGCCAGGAACACTGCTGCCACAGGCCTTCCAGTGGTCCCCGAGCACGGCACTCCACCCCTAGGTTCCGCACCACCACTGCGAACGACAGATGAGAGCAAGGACCAAGATCCTGCTTCTGCATCAGAGAATGTTGCCCCCTCGGCAACCCCCGCTCCTGTACCCATGCAATGACCGCATTTGCCTTCATCCCCCTCAATAAGGCACCGCCTGAGGAGCTCCTTGGCCAGCCGCCGTGGAGCGAGGAGGGGAAGGGGTAGAGGTGGGGAGAAGAAGGGGAGGGGGGAAGGAAAGTGAGATGCATGTGCGCAGGTGATGGCACTGTTATATCTCCATCTGGGTGTATGCAATTTGTTGCAACACATGTGAGCTGGGGACCGCGCTCCTGCTTTGCCTGTGTGTTCTGTGTTGCTGGACATAATGAACATTTGATGGTGGAAAAAGTGGGGTTTTTTGCCTGTGATACTTATGATTTCAGACCAATGTTGGTATAACATTTTTGTTATTGAGCATAACCTTGTTGAGAATTGTCTCAGATAGCTGCACCGTTACACACTGGTGATTCCTTAACATGACAGAGTAATGTTGGGGGTAGGTAATGTACTGCCATGGATAGAGAACTGGTTGGCAGACAGGAAGCAGAGAATTGGGATAAACAGGTCCTTTTCAGAATGGCAGGGCTCAGTGCTGGGACCTCAGCTATTTACAATATACATTAATGATTTGGATGAGGGAATTGAGTGTAATATCTCCAAGTTTGCAGATGACACTAAGCTGGATGGCAGTGTGAGCTGTGAGGAGGACGCTAAAAGGTTGCAGGATGTGGACAGGTTAGGTGAGTGGGCAAACGCGTGGCAGATGCAGTATAATGTGGATAAATGTGAGGTTAACCACTTTAGAGGCAAAAACAGGAAGGCAGAATATTATCTGAATGGCGGCAGATTAGGAAAAGGGGAGGTGCAACGAGACCTGGGTGTCATGGTACATCAGTCATTGAAAGTTGGCATGCAGGTACAGCAGGCGGTGAAGAAGGCAAATGGTATGTTGGCCTTCATAGCTAGGTGATTTGAGTATAGGAGCAGTGAGGTCTTACTACAGTTGTGCAGGGCCTTGGTGAGGCCTCACCTGGAATATTGTGTTCAGTTTTGGTCTCCTAATCTGAGGAAGGACATTCTTGCTATTGAGGGAGTGCAGCGAAGGTTCAACAGACTGATTCCCGGGATGGCAGGACTGACATATGAGGGGAGAGTGGATCGACTGGGCCTGTATTCACTGGAGTTTAGAAGGATGAGAGGGGATCTCATAGAAACATATAAAATTCTGACAGGACTGGACAGGTTAGATGCAGGAGAAGTCCAGAACCAGGGGACATAGGTGAAGGATAAGAGGTAAGCCATTTAGGACTGAGATGAGGAGAAACTTCTTCACTCAGAGAGTTGTTAACCTGTGGAATTCCCTACCGCAGAGAGTTGTTGATGCTAGTTCATTGGATATATTCAAGGGGGAGTTAGATATGGCTCTTATGGCTAAAGGGATCAAGGGGTATGGAGAGAAAGCAGGAAATGGGTACTGAGGTGAATGATCAGCCATGATCTTATTGAATGGTGGTGCAGGCTCGAAGGGCCGAATGGTGATGCACCTATTTTCTATGTTTCTATGTTTCTAAATACAACTTAACATTAATCAACGTAAACTTTAATTGGCACCATGGTGATGGGCACCATTGATGTCTGAGCTGCACACACATAGCAGTGTGTCAGCGTTGTCACTCACATCAACGCTCTTTCAGGCAAATCATTCAGATTTCAGCTCCTCACATAAGAGTGGGATTTTAAAAATGCTTGCCACACCACTGGCGTTCGTTCAGAACAGTTCCACTTTTTGTGGGCGGTTTTTTGGGCGAGTCATAATGTGGGCGATATGTGTGCGAGGTGGAGAATGTGACGCACTAAAGCAAATATAGAGGACTGCACATAAATTTTATCCCAATACACTGGGCGGTATATTACTCTAAAGCCAATATTCTGGACAGTATATAAATCTAAACACAATGAACTGGGCTGCACATTAATCTACACCCAATTCACTGGACTCTGCATTCAACTAAACCCAATACACTGGACAGTACATAAATCAAAACCCAATAGACTGGACTGTACATATACCTACACTTAATACACTGGACAGTACACTGAATTAATACCCTGCTCCGTCAGAAGGACAAATATAAAACCTCATCGCAACACCCTCACTCCAAGCACTGCATCATCATCCGAGCGAGGGACCGCAAAGATGTGCGCATCACCCATGCCATGACAGGAGCTGACGACTGCTGAACGGACCACTGCATAATTCGCTCTATCATCACCATCAACATTGCCCCAAAACAGTGACCGCAACAGAAACAATGCTGCAGGAAAATCAACGCTGGAGCACTCAAAGATCCTGCTAAGAAAGCCCTATTCAGCCAACGCCTCACTACCAACCTGCCGACTCTCAGTGACCCAGAGACGCAGAGCGTCCACAGTGCCTGGTCTGTCCTCAAGGCTTCCATAATCAGCACCTGCGAAGAGATGCTCGGTCACTCGACCAGGAAACACCAAAACTGGTTCGACGAGAACGACCTCGAGATCCAGGAGCTAATATGCCACAAGTGCATTCTTGGACTAGAAACAGCAACACAACTTGAGAGCAAGAAAGCAGTTCTACAGCCGTCTGAAGGCCGAGGTCCAACAGAAAACCTGTGACCTAAAGAACAGATGCTGGGTGGAGAAAGCACAGGAGATCCAGCAGCTAGCCGAAAAGCACAATGTGCGAAGATTCTTTAGCGCAGTCAAGACGACCTAAGGCCCAAGCACCCAAGGTCCTACCCCACTGCTGGCCAAGAACGGAGAGGTGCTCATCAAGGACAGAGAGGCAATCAGTGCCCTCTGGAAGCAGCACTTCGAGGATCTCCTTAACCGAGATTCTATCTTCAATGTGAGTGTCTTCCATCCCACAACATGCCATCCACCATCATTCCAGCACAAGGTTGAAAAGGCCCTCCGACAATTGAAGAACAAAAAATCATCAGAAGCAGATGGAATCCTCGCCAAAGCACTAAAACAAGGCGGAGAAGCAATATTAGTGCGGATTCATGCCTCATCTCTCTTATCTGGAAGGAGGAGATCATGCCAGGAGAAACATAGAAACATAGAAAATAGGTGCAGGAGTAGGCCATTCGGCCCTTCGAGCCTGCACCACCATTCAATAAGATTATAGCTGATCATTCCCTCAGTACCCCTTTCCTGATTTTTCTCCATACCTCTGGATCCCCTTAGCTATAAGGGCCATATCTAACTCCCTCTTGAATATATCCAATGAACTGGCATCAACAACTCTCTGCGGCAGGGAATTCCACAGGTTAACAACTCTCTGAGTGAAGAAGTTTCTCCTCATCTCAGTCCTAAATGGCCTAACCCTTATCCTATGACTATATCCCTTGGTTCTGGGCTTCCCAAACATCGGGAACATTCTTCCCGCATCTAACCTGTCCAGTCCATCAGAATCTTATACGTTTCTATGAGATCCCCTCTCATCCTTCTAAACTCCAGTGAATAAAGGCCTAGTTGATCCAGTCTCTCCTCATATGTCAGTCCAGCCATCCCTGGAATCAGTCTGGAGATCTCAGAGACGCTGTAATCGTGACCATCTTTAAGAAAGGGGACAAGTCCGACTGCGGTAACTACAGAGGAGTCTCCCTGATGTCAACCACCGAGAAAGTTGTTGCAAGAATCCTCCTCAATCGCCTTCTCCCTGTGGCTGAAGAGCTCTTCCCAGAGTCACAATGCGGATTCCGCCCACTAAGGGGCACAACAGACATGATCTTCACCATGCGGTAGATACAAGAGAAATGCAGGGACTGCACCAACCCTTATATATGGTCTTCTTCGACCTCATAAAAGCCTTCGACACTGTCAACCATGAGGGATTATGGAGCATCCTCCTCGGATTCATCTGCCCTCAAAAGTTTGTCACCGTCCTCCGCTTGCTCCATGATGACACGCAAGCCGTGATCCTGACCAACGGATCCACCACAGACCCATTCCACATTCGGACCGGGGTCAAGCAGGGCTGTGTCATCGCACCAATGCTCTTCTCAATGCTCCATCTCACCCTCAGTAAGCTCGCCGCTGGCGTGGAGTTAAATTACAGGACAAACAAGAATCTATTCAACCTCCAGGCCAGATCCAAGGTCGTCCCATCGTCCATCATCGAATTACAGTACACAGACGACGCTTGCGTCTGTGCACATTCGGAGGCCGAACTCCAAGCCATCGTCAACACCTTCACCAAGGCGTACGAGAGCATGGGCCTTACACTAAACATCCGTAAGACAAAGGTCCTCTACCAACCTGCCCCCGCCACACAGTACTGCCCCCCAGTTATCAAAATCCACGACGAGGCCTTGGACAACGTGGATCATTTTGCATACCTCAGCAGCCTACTATCAACAAGGGCAGACATCGACGACGAGGTCCAACACCACCTTCAGTGTGCTAGTGTAGCCTTTGGTTGCCTGAGGAAGAGAGTATTTGAAGACCAGGACCTTAAACCCGGCACCAAGCTCATGGTCTACAGAGCGGTGGTGATACTCGCCCTACTATATAGCTCAGAGACATGGACTATGTACAGCAGGCACCTGAAAACACTGGAGAAGTCTCTGCAAGATCCTACAAATACATTGGCAGGATAGAAGCACCAACGTCACTATTCTCGCTCAGGCCAACATCTCCAGCATCGAAGCACTGACCACACTCGATCAGCTCTGATGGACGGGCCACATCGTCTGTATGCCCGATACAAGACTCCCAAAACAAATGCTGTACTCAGAGCTCTGACACGACAAGCGAGCTCCAGGTGGGCAGAGGAAATGCTTCAAGGACACCCTCAAAGCCTCCTTGAAAAAGTGGAACATCCCGATCGGCACCTGGGAATCCTTGGCCCACGGCTGCCCAAAGTGGAGGTAAAGCATCCGCGAAGATGCTGAGTACCTCGAGTCTCTTTGCCGAGAGCATGCAGAAGCCAAGCGTCGAAAGCAACCCAGGCTCCCACCCACCTGTTCCTTCAACCACTATCTGCTCCACCTGTGACAGAGACTGTCGGTCCTGCATTGGATTTTTCAGTCACCTGAGGACTCATCTTTAGTGTGGAAGTAAGTCATCCTTGACTCCGAGGGACTGCCTAAGAAGAAGACATATATCTATACTTACTACACTGGATTGTACATAAATCTAAACCCAACGAATTGCACTGTACATAATACCGTGGGCCACCCCGACCTGCGAGAGGACACCACCGCAGGTCAGGAGGATAAAAGAGCTGGAGTGCAACATCGTGGGCATACCACTACAACTTCCAGCGCAAACCCTTCCAGGTGTGCGACGACTTCGAGGTGGGCGACTGGGTGATGTCATCAGGGCTCAGTTTGCCGTGTGGAGCATGGGCAGGAACATCAGCGGGGTCCTGGCACAGCAGAGGAGAGAGAAGCTCAGGGCGGATGAGCGGCAAGAGATCGTGGTGGATGTGTGGCGAATGTTTGGTGTGGAGGTGTGGTGAGAGATTGTGGCGGAAGTGCGGCAAATGCTTGTGGCAAAGGAGCGGCGAGAGATCGTGACGGAGGTGCGGCGAGTGTTTTTGTGGCAGAGGAGCGGTGAGGGATCGTGGCGGAAGTACGGCGAATGAGGGTACGGGGCCCAGAAGAGCCGAGGGCCCAGAGGCAGCACGGGCCAGCCCACACTGCGATATGTGTGCGCACTAGGTCCGTGCAGCAGAGCAGATCTCCAGTCGTCCTGGTTTGCCCTTGCCACTGGGTAAAGACCTAGCTCTGTCAAGCCCGTGTGGTGGCTGATGTGCAACGGTCACCACAGGTTAAAAAAATCCACGCACAGGCATCTTCTCTGGAGTTCAGGACTGGAATATCGCGTCCTCCATTGAAACATCAGTGAACTCATCCCTTTTGGTGTGGAAGCAAGTCATCCTCGTTCGAGGGACTGCCTATGATGATGATGATGACATTATACTAAGCCCAATAGACTGGACTGCACATAGATCTAATCCCAATACAGAGGGCTATAAGTAGATCTAAATCCAATACACTGGGGCTATTTATAAATCTAATCCAACAAAGTGGAATGTACATATATCTAAACACAACACACTGGGCTGCACATAATTCTACACCCAATACATTAGACTGTAAAAAAATATATAAACTTAATACACTGGATGGTACATTAATCTAAACCCTATAAACTGGACGGTACTTAAATCTACACCCCATAAACTGGAATGTACATAAATCTACACTCAATACAATGGACGGCAAATAAATCAGCACCCAATAAACTGGACTGTACTTTAATCTAAACCCAATGTGATGATTTTTACACTACATCTATTCTCAACACACTGGCTTGCGCATTAATCAAAACCCAATACAATGGACAATACATAAATCAAAACCCAGTAGACTAGACTGTACATAAATCTACACTTAATACACGAGAGTGTACATAAATCTACACACAATGCACTCGACTGTACATACATTTACACACAATACACTGTATTTAATCTAAACTCAATGAACTGGTATGTACATGATTTCCCTTTCGTAAATCCATGTAGACTCCATCCAATCCTATTATTATTTTCTAAGTGCCCTGTTACCACATCCTTAATAATAGATTCTAGCATTTTCCCTGCTACTGATGTCAGGCTAACTGGTCTGTAGTTCCCCGTTTTCTCTCTCCCTCCTTTCTTAAATAGCGGGGTTGTATTTGCTACCTTCCAATCTGCGGGAAACATTCTAGAATCTATGGAATTTTGGAAGATGACAATCTATAGACTAGACTGCACACAGCGTGTGTTGGAGAGGCCTATAAAGGCCCAGCGGGTGTTCCTGAGGCAGCGGCAGTCGGCGAGAGGCGGGAGCAGCGTGCGTTGGAGAGGCCTATAAAGGCCCAGCAGGTGTTCCTGAGGCGGCGGCAGTCAGCGAGAGGCGGGAGCAGTGTTGGTGAGGCCTATAAAGGCCCAGAGCGTGTTCCTGAGGCAGCGGCAGTCGGCGAGAGCCTGGAGCAGTGTGAGTGAGGCCTATAAAGGCCCAGAGCGTGTTCCTGAGGCAGTGGCAGTCGGCGAGAGCCTGGAGCAGTGTGAGTGAGGCCTATAAAGGCCCAGAGCGTGTTCCTGAGGCAGCGGCAGTCGGCAAGAGCCTGGAGCAGTGTGAGTGAGGCCTATAAAGGTCCAGCTTGTGCAGCTCCAGCCGGGAGAAATAGAAAAAAAGAAGTAGAAAGAAATCAAAAGGTGATGTCACAGCCAAAGGGGTAAGTGATTGGCTGGTGATTGGTGAGTAGCTTTTCTTTTTCTTTTTTATATCAGTAAGTAACCCATTAACATTGTTGTCTTTTCCTTTTTATATCAGTAAGTAACCTGTTAACATTGTTGTTGCCAGATTAAGTGCATCTAAGGGTTAAGTCATGGCAGTAGAGCTCGGTCACGTGTTATGCTCCTCCTGTACCATGTGGGAACTCAGGGACACTTCCGATGTCCCTGACGACTACATGTGCGGGAGGTATATCCGCCTCCAGCTCCTGACGGACCGCGTTGCGGAATTGGAGCTGAGGGTGGATTCACTCTGGAGCATCCACGATGCTGAGAATGACGTGAGTAGCACGTGTAGCGAGTTGGTCTTACCGCAGGTGAAGGGTCCACAGCCAGCTAGGGAATGGAAGACCAGCAGGAAGAGCAGTGCAAGGAAGGTAGTGCAGGGGTCCCCTGCGGTCATCCCCCTGCAAAACAGATACACTGCTTTGAGTACTGTTGAGGGGGATGACTCATCAGGGAAGGGCAGCAGCAGCCAAGTTCATGGCACCATTTCTATTTCTCCCGGCTGGAGCTGCACAAGCTGGGCTCTGTTACACAGGAGGGCAGGAAAAAGAGTGGGAGAGCGATAGTGATGGGGGATTCAATTGTAAAGGGAATAGATAGGCATTTCTGCGGCCGCAACCGAAACTCCAGGATGGTATGTTGCCTCCCTGGTGCAAGGGTCAAGGATGTCTCGGAGCGGGTGCAGGACATTCTGAAAAGGGAGGGAGAACAGCCAGTTGTCGTGGTGCACATTGGTACCAACGACATAGGTAAAAAAAGGGATGAGGTCCTACGAAACGAATTTAAGGAGCTAGGAGCTAAATTAAAAAGTAGGACCTCAAAAGTAGTAATCTCGGGATTGCTACCAGTGCCACGTGCTAGTCAGAGTAGGAATCGCAGGATAGCACAGATGAATACGTGGCTTGAGCAGTGGTGCAGCAGGGAGGGATTCAAATTCCTGGGGCATTGGAACCGGTTCTGGGGGAGGTGGGACCAGTACAAACCGGATGGTCTGCACCTAGGCAGGACCGGAACCAATGTCCTAGGGGGAGTGTTTGCTAGTGCTGTTGGGGAGGAGTTAAACTAATATGGTAAGGGGATGGGAACCAATGCAGGGAGACAGAGGGAAACAAAATGGAGACAGAAGCAAAAGACAGAAAGGAGATGAGTAAAAGTGGAGGGCAGAGAAACCCAAGGCAAAAAACAAAAAGGGACACTGTACAGCAAAATTCTAAAGGGTCAAAGTGTAATAAAAAGGCAAGCCTGAAAGCTCTGTGCCTCAATGCAAGGAGTATTCGGAATACAGGAGAGGGCTCTGAGCTAGTTGGAGTGGGTGAGAGCTCAGACGAACAGGACCCCAAGAAAGAATGCAAAAGGCAGGAGGCAACAGAGCAGAGTAGCACTGGTGTAAGTGTAAACCACAAAGTGATAGGAAGGGACAATATGTATGAATATAAAGGGGCTGCAGGAGGGGTCAAAACTAAAAATCATGGTTTAAAAACTAGTATTAAAACACTCTACCTAAATGCACGCAGCATTCAAAATAGAGTAAATGAGTTGATGGCACAAATCATTACAAATGGGTATAATTTGGTGGCCATTACAGAAACGTGGTTGCAGGGTGGCCAAGACTGGGAATTAAACATACAGGGGTATCTGACAATTTGGAAGGATAGACAAGAAGGGAAAGGAGGTAGGGTAGCTCTGTTAATAAAGGATGATATCAGGACAGTTGTGAGAGATGATATTGGCTCTAATGAACAAAATGTTGAATCATTGTGGGTGGAGATTAGAGATAGTAAGGGAAAAAGTCACTGGTGGGCATAGTTTATAGGCCCCCAAATAATAACTTCATGGTGGGGAGGACAATAATCAAGGGAATAATGGAGGCATGTGAAAAAGGAACGGCAGTAATTATGGGGGATTATAACCGACATATTGATTGGTCAAATCAAATCGCACGGGGTGGCCTGGAGGAGGAATTCATAGAATGCATACGGGATTGTTTCTTAGAACAGTATGTTACAGAACCTGAAAGGGAGCAAGTTATCTTAGATCTGGTCCTGTGTAATGAGACAGGAATAATAAACGATCTCCAAGTAAAAGATCCTCTCGGAATAAGTGATCACAGTATGGTTGAATTTGTAACACAGATTGAGGCTGAGGAAGTAGTGTCTCAAACGAGCGTACTATGCTTAAACAAAGGGGACTACAGTGGGATGAGGGCAGAGTTAGCTAAAGTAGACTGGGAACACAGACTAAACGGTGGCACAATTGAGGAACAGTGGAGGACTTTTAAGGAGCTCTTTCATAGTGCTCAACAAAAATATATTCCAGTGAAAAAGAAGGGCGGTAAGAGAAGGGATAACCAGCCGTGGATAACCAAGGAAAAAAAGGAGAGTATCAAATTAAAAACCAATGCGTATAAGGTGGCCAAGGTTAGTGGGAAATGAGAAGATTGGGAAAATTTTAAACGACAGCAAAGAATGACTAAGAAAGCAATAAAGAAAGGAAAGATAGATTATGAAAGTAAACTTGCGCAAAACATAAAAACAGATAGTAAAAGCTTTTACCAATATATAAAACGGAAGAGAGTGACTAAAGTAAATGTTGGTCCCTTAGAAGATGAGAAGGGGGATTTAATAATGGGAAATGTGGAAATGGCTGAGACCTTAAACAATTATTTTGCTTCAGTCTTCACAGTGGAAGACACAAAAACCATGCCAAAAATTGCTGGTCACGGGAATGTGGGAAGGGAGGACCTTGAGACAATCACTATCACTAGGGGGGTAGTGCTGGACAGGCTAATGGGATTCAAGATAGACAACTCCCCTGGTCCTGATGAAATGCATCCCAGGGTATTAAAAGAGATGGCAGAAGTTATAGCAGATGCATTCGTTATAATCTACCAAAATTCTCTGGACTCTGGGGAGGTACCAGCGGATTGGAAAGCAGCTAATGTAACGCCTCTGTTTAAAAAAGGGGGCAGACAAAAGGCAGGTAACTATAGGCTGGTTAGTTTAACATCTGTAGTGGGGAAAATGCTTGAAGCTATCATTAAGGAAGAAATAGCGGGACATCTAGATAGGAATAGTGCAATTAAGCAGATGCAGTATGGATTCATGAAAGGGAAATCATGTTTAACTAATTTACTGGAATTCTTTGAGGATATAACGAGCATGGTGGATAGAGGTGTACCGATGGATGTGGTGTATTTAGATTTCCAAAAGGCATTCGATAAGGTGCCACACAAAAGGTTACTGCAGAAGATAAAGGTACACGGAGTCAGAGGAAATGTATTAGCATGGATCGAGAATTGGCTGGCTAACAGAAAGCAGAAATTCGGGATAAATGGGTCCTTTTCGGGTTGGAAATCGGTGGTTAGTGGTGTGCCACAGGGATCGGTGCTGGGACCACAACTGTTTACAATATACATTGATGACCTGGAAGAGGGGACAGAGTGTAGTGTAACAAAATTTGCAGATGACACAAAGATTAGTGGGAAAGCGGGTTGTGTAGAGGACACAGAGAGGCTGCAAAGAGATTTAGATAGGTTAAGCGAATGGGCTAAGGTTTGGCAGATGGATTACAATGTCGGAAAATGTGAGGTCATCCACCTTGGAAAAAAAAACAGTAAAAGGGAATATTATTTGGATGGGGAGAAATTATAACATGCTGCGGTGCAGAGGGACCTGGGTGTCCTTGTGCATGAATCCCAAAAAGTTAGTTTGCAGGTGCAGCAGGTAATCAGGAAGACGAATGGAATGTTGGCCTTCATTGCGAGAGGGATGGAGTACAAAAGCAGGGAGGTCCTGCTGCAACTGTATAGGGTATTGGTGAGGCCGCACCTGGAGAATTGCGTGCAGTTTTGGTCACCTTACTTAAGGAAGGATATACTAGCTTTGGAGGGGGTACAGAAACTATTCACGAGGCTGATTCCGGAGATGAGGGGGTTACCTTATGATGATAGATTGAGTAGACTGGGTCTTTACTCGTTGGAGTTCAGAAGGATGAGGGGTGATCTTATATAAACATTTAAAATAATGAAAGCGATAGACAAGATAGAGACAGAGAGGTTGTTTCCACTGGTCGGGGAGACTAGAACTCGGGGGCACAGCCTCAAAATACGGGGGAGCCAATTTAAAACCGAGTTGAGAAGGAATTTCTTCTCCCAGAGGGTTGTGAATCTGTGGAATTCTCTGCCCAAGGAAGCAATTGAGGCTAGCTCATTGAATGTATTCAAATCACAGATAGATAGATTTTTAACCAATAAGGGAATTAAGGGTTATGGGGAGCAGGCGGGTAAGTGGAGCTGAGTCCACGGCCAGATGAGCCATGATCTTGTTGAATGGCGGAGCAGGCTCGAAGGGCTAGATGGCCTACTCCTGTTCCTAATTCTTATGTTCTATGCACCTACTGTCTCAATAGCCACCACTTTCAAAACCCTAGGATGTAGGCCATCAGGTCCAAGGATTTATCGGCTTTCAGTCCCATTGATTTCTCCAGTACTATTTTTTTACGAAAACTAATTTCTTTCAATTCCTCATTCCCACTAGACCCTTGGTACTCCACTATTTCCGGATGGTTTTTCGTGTCTTGAAGGACACAAAATATTTGTTTAATTTCTCTGCCATTTCCTTATTCCCCATTATAATTTCTCCTGTCTCAGCCTGTAGGGGACCCACATTTACTTTTGCTAATCTTTTCCTTTTTACATACCTAGAGAAGCTTTTACAGTCTGTATTTATGTCTCTCGCTAGTTTACTCTCCTATTCTATTTTCCTTTTCTTTATGAATTTCTTGGTCCTCCATTGCTGAATTCTAAAATCCTCCCAATCCTCATGCTTACTGCTCCTTTTGGCAACTTTCTAAGCCTCTTCCTTTGATGGAATGCTATCTTTAACTTCTCTTGTTCGCCATGGTTGGACCACTTTGCCTGTGGGGTTTTTGTACCATAAAAGAATGTATGTTTGTTGTAAATTATGTATTAATTCTTTAAATGCTAACCATTGCCTGTCTACCCTTGTTATGTATCAAATAAAGTAATGTAACTGAGTACTATAGACATGAGTAAGTGTGACCTTAGTCTCTTTATTCCAACTCCAGAGTGCTGGTACAGCATGGGAGGCCTGCTTCTATACAGTTCTGCCAAGGGATGCTGAGATCCCTTGGGGCTCCAACAGATACGCCCTCTTGAGGCGGTAGAATGCTGGTTACATAGTGTTGCATACATGACATCACTCTCTCCTAAAGTCAATAGTACACTTATTTACAGGGTGAGATGATCTGGGGCTTTCTGCTCAGTATCGTCTCAGTATAAATGCAGGTGCAGGTCGATCGTCTCGGTACAAACACGGGTGCAGGTGAGTTGGTTGGGCCTTCGCTGGGCTGCTGCGCAGCTGGCCTTGCTGGGCTGCTGGGGATGGTGAGTTCAGCTTCGTGATTAACCGTGATGTCAGTTGCCACTTGTGTGTGTGTCGGAGGGTCGAAGTTGGTGATATCCTCTTCGGGTTGCTCGTGGCAGTCCGTGAATCGCAGTTTGGTTTGGTCCAAATGCTTTCTGCAAGTTCGTCCATTTGCGAGCTTGACCTGAAACACTCTACTCCCTTCTTTGGCTATGACAGTGCCAGCAAGCCATTTGGGACCATGTCCATAGTTAAGTACAAATACAGGGTCATTGACTTCAATATCGCGTAACAGATTTGCGCGATCATGGTACATGCTTTGTTGATGCCACCTGCCCTCAACATGATCCTGGAGATCAGCGTGGACTAGAGAGAGCCTTGTTTTTAGTGCCCTTTTCATGAGCAGCTCGGCTGGGGGAACCCCGGTGAGCGAGTGGAATCTGGTGCGGTAGCTGAGCAGGACTTGGGACAGGCAGGTCTGCAGGGAGCCTTCCGACACACGTTTCAAGCTTTGCTTAATGGTTCGGGCTGCCCGTTCTTCCTGGCTGTTGGATGCGGGCTTGAACGGGGCAGATGTGACGTGCTTGATCCCATTGCGGGTCATGAATTCCTTGAATTCAGCGCTGATGAAACAAGGCCCGTTGTCGCTGACAAGGACATCAGGCAGGCAGTACGTGGCAAACATGGCTCATAGGTTTTCGATGGTGGCAGTGGTCGTGCTTACAGACATTATGACACACTCAATCCATTTTGAACAGCGGCCACAACAGCCAGGCACATTTTGCCTAGGAATGGACCAGCGAAGTCAACGTGGATCCAACACGGTTTGGAGGGCCATGACCACAAACTTAGCAGTACCTCCCTGGGCATTGCTCAGTTGAGAGCAAGTGTTGCATGGGCACACGCAAGACTCCAAATCTGAGTCTATGCCGGGTCACCACACATGGGATATGGCTATAGCTTTCATCATTACAATGCCATAGGTGGGTATTGTGTAAGTCGCGTATGAACGTTTCCCTGCCTTTCTTGGGCAAAACCACATGATTACCCCACAAAAGACAGTCCACCTGTATGGACATTTCGTCTTTATGCCACTGGAATGGCTTGATCTCTTCCTGCATCTCCGCTGGGACGCTGGACCAGCTCCCTTGCTGGACACAGTTTTTACGAGGGACAGTAAAAGATCCTGATCTGGCGGGCCGTAACGGGTGACTTTTCATTTTCAAATGCATCTATCACTAAGAGCAAGTCTGCAGGCTGTGCCATTTCCACCCCGGTGGTGGACAATGGTAGCCGACTGAGGGCATTAGCGCAGTTCTCTGTGCCTGGCCTGTGGTGAATTACATAGTTATAGAAACATAGTAACATAGAAAATAGGTGCAGGAGTAGGCCATTGGGCCCTTCAAGCCTGCACCACCATTCGATAAGATCATGGCTGATCATTCCCTCAGTACCCCTTTCCTGCTTTCTCTCCATATCCCTTGATCCCTTTAGCTGTAAGGGCCATATCTAACTCCCTCTTGAATATATCAATGAACTGACATCAACAACTCTCTGCGGCAGGGAATTCCACAGGTTAACAACTCTCTGAGTGAAGAAGTTTCTCCTCATCTCAGTCCTAAATGTCCTACCCCTTATCCTAAGACTGTGTCCCCTGGTTCTGGACTTCCCCAACATCGGGAACAATCTACCCGCATCAAACCTGTCCCGTTCCATCAGAATCTTATATGTTTCTATGATATCCCATCTCATCCTTCTAAACTCCAATGTATAAAGACCCAGACGATCCTGTCTCTCCTCATATGTCAGTCCGGCCATCCCGGGAATCAGTCTGGTGAACCTTCACTGCACTCCCTCAATAGCAAGAACGTCCTTCCTCAGATTAGGAAACCAAAACTGAACACAATATTCCAGGTGAGGTCTCACCAAGGCCCTGTACAACTGCAGTAAGACCTCCCTGCTCCTATACTCAAATTCCCTAGCTATGAAGGCCAACATACCATTTGCCTTCTTTACCGCCTGCTGCACCTGTATACAAACTTTCAATGACTGATGAACCATGACGCCCAGGTCTCGTTGCACCTCCCTTTTTCCTAATCTGCGCCATTCAGATAATATTCTATCTTCGCGTTTTTGCCCCCAAAGTGGATAACCTCACATTTATCCACATTATACTGCATCTGCCATGCATTTGCCCACTCATCTAACCTGTCTAAGTCACCCTGCAGCCTCTTAGCGTCCCCCTCACAGCTCACACCGCCAGACAGCGTGAGCGGTCATCTTTGGATGCGAGCAGAGGCATTGGTATTGATACCTTTGCTGTCTGAGAATAGCGATATGAGCGGCTTGTGGTCAGTTTCTAACTCAAACTTAAGCCCAAACAGATACTGATGCATTTCCTTTACCCCGTATACGCATGCCAGAGCTTCTTTTTCAATCAAGCTGTAGGCCCTTTCGGCCTTGGACAAGCTCCTGGATGCAAAAGTGACCGGTTGCAATGTACCCAATTCATTAGCTTGTTGTAACACACATCCAACCCCGTACGAAGACGCATTGCAAGACAAACAGTTTGTTGGGACATAACCGATTTATGGCTTTCTCAAAAGCCGACTCTTGTGATTTCCCCCATACCCAGTTATCTCCCTTGTGTAGCAACACATGTAGAGGTTCCAGCAAGGCGCTTAACCCGGGTAGGAAATTACAAAATAATTGAGGAGTCCCAGGAACGACCGCAGCTCCGTCACGTTCTGTGGTCTCGGCGCATTTTTGATGGCCTCCGTCTTGGCGTCGGTGGGTCTGATGCCATCTGCCGCGATTCTTCTCCCTAAGAACTCGACCTGGCGCCAGGAAAACACACTTTGAGCGTTTCAACCTGATTTCCACACGATCTAGCCGACTCAGAACAGGTTCTTCAAGTGTTCGATGGTGTCCAGACCTGTGATCAATATGTCGTCCTGGAAAACCACGGTGCGCAGAACCGACTTTAGCAGACTCTCCATGTTCCTTTGAAAAATCACCGCGGCCGATCGAATCCCAAACGGGAATCTATTGTAGATGAACACACCTTTGTGCGCGTTGATGCAGGTGAGGCCTTTCGAAGATTCCTCCAGCTCCTGCGTCATGTAGGCCGAGGTCAGTTCCAACTTGGTGAACGTCTTTCCTCTTGCCAGCACTGCAAATAGGTTGTCTGCCTTGGGTAGCGGGTACAAGTCCTGCAGCGAAAAACGGTTAATCGTTACTTTATAGTCCCCACAAATTCTGACCGTGCCAGTGCCCTTGAGAACCGGAACAATCGGACTGGGCCTCTCGTTACAACCTGTCTAGCTCGATCTCCACTTTCTCTCGCATCATATATGGCACCGGCCGTGCCTTGTGGAGGATGGGTCGTGTACAGGGAACCAAGTGGATCTGCACCTTCGCCCCCGAGAAACTTCCGATGTCTGGTTCAAACAACGGTGGAAACTTGCTCAGAACCTGGGCACATGAGTCGTCATCGACGGACGAAAGGGCTCGGATGTCGTCCCAGTTCCAGCGGATTTTTCCCAGCCAGCTTCTGCCGATCAGTGTGGGCCATCTCCTGGTACAATCCATAGTGGTCGTTCGTGCACTGCTCCATCATAGGAGACTTTTACAGCTGCGCTGCCAATTACAGGGATCAGCTCTTTAGTGTAAGTTCTCAGCTTGGTATGAATAGGACTCAGCTTGAGCCTGTGTGCCTTGTTGCACCACAGCCTGTTGAAGGCTTTTTTGCTCATGAGGGACTGACTTGCAGCCATGTCCAGTTCCATGGATACTGGAATTCCGTTCAGTTTGACTTTTAACATGATCGGTTGACATTTTATGGTGAAAGTGTGCACCCCGTACACTTCTGCCTCCTCGGTTTGAGTCTCTAGTTCAGTTTGATCTGCTATGGATCAGTCTTCCTCTGCAATGTGGTGGTTTGCAGGGTTTGCAGCTCGTCTGCACATTCACTGGAGGTGTCCCATTGTTCCACAGCCTTTGCACGCTGAGTGTTTGAAGCGGCATTGATGGGCTCGATGATCACCTCCGCACCGCCAACAAGGTGTTAATTGCCTCACATTAACACTTGATGGGGGACTCTGAGTCATCTGAGGTCATGCAGCTGCATGCGTGTATGTTCTGCCATATGCATTCCTGCCTGAAAACGATGTTACTTTGTGTACAGTACTTGCCGAAACATCTTTATGCTGCAAAATTTATTTGGTGTTATCGCTGGTGGATATAAATGCCTGGGCTAGCGTTATGGTTTTGCTCAGGTTCGGTGTTTCAATAGTCAATAGTTTGTGAAGGATAACCTCATGGCCAATGCCAAGCACAAAGAAGTCTCTTAGCATTTGCTCCAGGAATCCATTGAATTCGCAATGTCCTGCAAGGCGCCTTAGTTTGGTGACGTAGCTCGCCACTTCCTGGCCTTCAGACTGTTGACATGTGTAAAATCGATACCTTGCCATCAGAACGCTCTCCTTCGGATTTAGGTGCTCCCGGCCCAGCGTACACAGTCCTTTGTATGATTTGGCTGTTGGTTTCACCGGAGCAAAAAGATTCTTTATAAGGCCACAGGTTGTTGCCCCGCAGACGGTGAGGAGGATCACCCTTCGTTTGGCAGCATTCACACTCCCTTCCAGCTCGTTGGCCATGCAGTATTGATCGAGTCACTCCACGAAGGCCTCCCAATCGTCCCCTTCTGAGAATTTTTCCAGGATGCCAACAGTTCTCTGCATTTTCGCGTGATGGTTCGTTATCTCATCGCCAGTTGTTATGTCTCAAATAAGGCAATGTAACTGAGTACTGTAGACGTGAGTAAGCGTGACCTTAGTCTCTTTATTCCAACTCCAGAATGCTGGTACAGCATGGGAGGCCTGCTTCTATACAGTTCTGCCAAGGGATGCTGAGATCCCTTGGGATTCCAACAGATACGCCCTCTGGTGGCGGTAGAATGCTGGTTACATAGTGTTGCATACATGACAACCATCATACCTTTTAATGTAGTTTCCCAATCTACCTTAGCCATCTCTCATCTCATACCTATGTAGTTTCCTTTGTTTAGATTTAAGACCCTAGTTTCAGTTTAACTAAATCACTTTCAAACTTAATGTAAAATTCTATCAAATTATGGTCACTCTTCCCTAAGGGCCCCTTTACTACAAGCTTGTTAATTAACCCTTTCTCATTGCACAGTACAAGATCTAAAATAGCCTGTTCTCTAGTTGGTTCCTCAACAAACTGATCTAGAAAACCATCTTGTATACATTCCATGAATTCATCCTCCACACTATTACTGAAAATTTAGTTTGCCCGGTCTACATGTAGATTAAAGTCTCCCATGATTATTGTATTACCTTTGTTACATGCACCTCTAATTTCCTGATTTCTACTGTGCCCTACATTACCACTATTGTTTGGATCCTATAAACAACTCCCACCAATGTTTTCTGCCCCTTGCTGTTTTTTAGCTCCATCCAAACTGATTCTACATCTTGATTTTCCGAACTAAGATTCTTTCTTAGGAAAAGAGTGGCTAAAGTAAATGTTGGTCCCTCAGAGGACGAGACCGGGGAATTAGTAATGGGGAACATGGAGATGGCAGAAACTCTGAACAAATATTTTGTATCAGTCTTTAAGGTAGAGGACACTAACAACATTCCAACAGTGGATAGTCAAGGAGCTATAGTTGGGGAGGAACTTAACACAATCACAATCACGAAGGAGGTAGTACTCAGTAATATAATGGGACTAAGGCAGATAAATCTTGCATCCTAGGGTCATAAGAGAAGTAGCGGCAGGGATTGTGGATGCATTGGTTATAATTTAATTGTTTGTAAAATTCCCTGGATTCTGGGGAGGTTCCAGCAGATTAGAAAACTGCAAATGTAACGCCCCTATTTTAAAAGAGGAGGCAGGCATAAAGCAGGAAACTATAGACCAGTTAGCCCAACATCTGTGTTTGGGAAAATGTTGGAGTCCATTATTAAAGAAGCAGTAGCAGGACATTTGGAAAAACAAAATTCAATCAGGCACAGTCAGCATGGATTTATGAAGGGAAAGTCATGTTTGACAACTTTGCTCGAATTCTTTGAGGATGTAACGAACAGGGTGGATAAAGGGGAACCAGTGGATGTGGTGTATTTTGACTTTCAGAAGGCATTTGACAAGGTGCCATATAAAAGGTTACTGCACAAGATAAAAGTTCACGGGGTTGGGGGTAATATTTTAACATGGATAGAGGATTGGCCTACTAACAGAAAACAGAGAGTCGGGATAAATGGATCTTTCTCTGGTTGGCAATCAGTAACTAGTGGGGTGCCGCAGGGATCAGTGCTGGGACCCCCAACTATTTACAATCTCTATTTAACATCTTGGAAGAAGGGACTGAGTGTAACGTAGCCAAGTTTGCTGACGATACACAGATGGGAGGAAATGTGTGAGGAGGACACAAAAAATCTGCAAAAGGACATAGATAGGCTATGTGAGTGGACAGAAATTAGGAAGATGGAGTATAATGTTGGAAAGTGTGAGGTCATGTGCTTTAGCAGAAAAAAATCAAAGAGCAAGTTATTATTTAAATGGAGAAAGATTGCAAAGTGCCACAGTACAGTGGGACCTGGGGGTACTTGTGCATGAAACACAAAAGGATAGTATGCAGGTACAGCAAGTGATCAGGAAGGCCAATGGAATCTTGGCCTTTATTGCAAAGGGGATGGAGTATAAAAGCAAGGAAATCTTGCTACAGCTATACAGGGTATTGTTGAGGCCACACCTGGAATACTGCCTGCAGTTTTGGTTTCCATATTTATGAAAGGATAGAAACATAGAAACATAGAAAATAGGTGCAGGAGTAGGCCATTCAGCCCTTCGAGCCTGCACCGCCATTCAATGAGTTCATGGCTGAACATGCAACTTCAGTACCCCATTCCTGCTTTCTCGCCGTACCCCTTGATCCCCCTAGTAGTAAGGACTACAGGACTACATCTAACTCCTTTTTGAATATATTTAGTGAATTGGCCTCAACAACTTTCTGTGGTAGAGAATTCCACAGGTTCACCACTCTCTGGGTGAAGAAGTTTCTCCTCATCTCGGTCCTAAATGGCTTACCCCTTATCCTTAGACTGTGACCACTGGTTCTGGACTTTCCCAACGTTGGGAACATTCTTCCTGCATCTAACCTGTCTAAACCCGTCAGAATTTTAAACGTTTCTATGAGATCCCCTCTCATTCTTCTGAACTCCAGTGAATACAAGCCCAGTTGATCCAGTCTTTCTTGATATGTCAGTCCCACCATCCCGGGAATCAGTCTGGTGAACCTTCGCTGCACTCCCTCAATAGCAAGAATGTCCTTCCTCAAGTTAGGAGACCAAAACTGTACACAATACTCCAGGTGTGGCCTCACCAAGGCCCTGTACAACTGTAGTAACACCTCCCTGCCCCTGTACTCAAATCCCCTCACTATGAAGGCCAACATGCCATTTGCTTTCTTCACCGCCTGCTGTACCTGCATGCCAACCTTCAATGACTGATGTACCATGACACCCAGGTCTCGTTGCACCTCCCCTTTTCCTAATCTGTCACCATTCAGATAATAGTCTGTCTCTCTGTTTTTACCACCAAAGTGGATAACCTCACATTTATCCACATTATACTTCATCTGCCATGCATTTGCCCACTCACCTAACCTATCCAAGTCACTCTGCAGCCTCATAGCATCCTCCTCGCAGCTCACACTGCCACCCAACTTAGTGTCATCTGCAAATTTGGAGATACTACATTTAATCCCCTCGTCTAAATCATTAATGTACAATGTAAACAGCTGGGGCCCCAGCACAGAACCTTGCGGTACCCCACTAGTCACTGCCTGCCATTCTGAAAAGTACCCATTTACTTCTACTCTTTGCTTCCTGTCTGACAACCAGTTCTCAATCCACGTCAGCACACTACTCCCAATCCCATGTACTTTAACATTGCACATTAATCTCTTGTGTGGGACCTTGTCGAAAGCCTTCTGAAAGTCCAAATTCACCACATCAACTGGTTCTCCCTTGTCCACTCTATTGGAAACATCCTCAAAAAATTCCAGAAGATTTGTCAAGCATGATTTCCCTTTCACAAATCCATGCTGTCTTGGACCTATCATGTCACCTCTTTCCAAATGCGCTGATATGACATCCTTAATAATTGATTCCATCATTTTACCCACTACCGATGTCATGCTGACCGGTCTATAATTCCCTGTTTTCTCTCTCCCTCCTTTTTTAAAAAGTGGGGTTACATTGGCCACCCTCCACTCCACAGGAACTGATCCAGAGTCAATGGAATGTTGGAAAATGACTGTCAATGCATCCGCTATTTCCAAGGCCACCTCCTTAAGTATTCTGGGATGCAGTCCATCAGGCCCTGGGGATTTATCGGCCTTCAATCCCATCAATTTCCCCAACACAATTTCCCGACTAATAAGGATTTCCCTCAGTTCCTCCTTCTTACTAGTCATGGTCATTAAAGCATTTGAAAATGATAAATCACCTGTCACAGCCCGCCAGATTAGGACTTGGACCAGTCAAGATCCTCTGCTGTCCCTAGTATTGCATGGGAGCTGGGCCAGCATCCCTGTTGAAATGCAAGAGCTAATCAAGCCGTTCCAGTGGCGAAAGGACGAGCTGTCCATTCAGGCAGACTGCCTGTTGTGGGGTAACCGCGTAGTGCAACCAAAAAAGGGCAGGGAGACGTTCATCTCGGATCTCCACAGCACACACCCGGGTATAGTAATGATGAAAGCGATTGCCAGATCCCGTGTGTGGTGGCCCGGTATCGACTCTGACTTAGAGTCCTGTGTACAGCAATGCAGCTTGTGCGTTTAGTTGAGCAACGTGCCTAGAGAGGCACCACTAAGTTTGTGGTCCTGGCCCTCCAGACCATGGTCAAGGATCCATGTCGATTAGGCGGGCCTGTTTCTCGGTAAAATGTTCCTGGTGGTGGTGGATGCTTTTTCAAAATGGATTGAATGTGAAATAATGTCAGGAAGCACCGCCACTGCCACCATTGAAAGCCTGAGGGCCATGTTTGCCACCCACGGCCTGCCTGACATACTGGTCAGTGACAACGAGCCATGTTTCACCAGTGCCGAATTTAAAGAATTCATGACCCGCACTGCGATCAAACATGTCACCTCGGCCCCGTTTAAACCAGCCTCCAATGGGCAGGCAGAGCGGGCAATACAAACAATCAAACAGAGCCTTAAATGAGTCACAGAAGGCTCACTCCAAACCCGCCTGTCCCGAGTACTGCTCAGTTACCGCACGAGACCCCACTCGCTCACAGGGGTGCCCCCGGATGAGCTACTCATGAAAAGGACACTTAAAACCAGACTCTCCCTGACTTCACCCCAACCTGCATGATCAGGTAGAGTGCAGGCGGTAGCAACAAAATGTAAACGATGGTTGCGCCACTGTGTCACGGGAAATCGATCTGAATGACCCTGTGTATGTGCTAAACTATGAACATGGTCCCAGTGGATCACGGGCACAGTGATAGCTAAAGAAGGGAGTAGGGTGTTTGTAGTCAAACTAGACAATGTACAAATTTGCAGAAAGCACCTGGACCAAACGAGGCTGCGGTTCACAGATTGCCCTGAACAACCCACAGCAGACAACACTTTTTCGAGTCCACAACACACACCCAAAGGATCAACGACACCACCCCGCAAATCGAACCCATGACGCCCAACAGCCCAGCAAGGCCAGGCCCACCCAGCAGCCCTGCAGGGCCAACAACACGCCACCCAGCGCGGGCACAGCCAACACATTAGAACAGACATTTGTACCGAGGCGGTCCACCAGGGAAAGAAAGGCTCACAACCGCCTCACCTTGTAAATAGTTTTCACTTTGACTTTGGGAAATGGAGTGATGTTGTGTATCTGCAAAGCATGTACTCCCATGTTCCGCCACCAGGGAGTGCATCCCCTGAAGTTCCAAGGGATCCCAGCATCCCTTGGGAGCACTGTATATAAGCCATCCCCTAAGGCCTGTTCCTAACTCTGGAGTGCCTTAATAAAGACTGAGGTCAGTGTTACTTTAACCTCCCTGTGTGCAGTCTCATCTGTGTCAGGAACACAACAGGCTCAAGGTGGGGAGAAGAAGGGGAAGGAGGAAGGAAAGTGAGGTGCATGTCTGCAGGTGATGGCTGTGTTATATCTCCATCTGGGTGTAGGCAATTTGTTGTAATGTATGGGGGCTGGGGACCTCGCTTCTGCTTTGCCTTTGTATTCTGTGTTGCTGGACATGTTGACCATGTGATTTATGTCAATGGTGGAAAAAGTGGATGTGGATTGTAATATTTCTCTACTTATCTGTCGAATAACTCCATGAGACCCAATGCTGTGCTTGAACTGCTGTGACCTTTGTAAAGTCCTGACCCTGCAGTACAGACTTACAAAAGGCACATCTTGAAGTCAAGGTCACTCAGGACCTGCACCTTTATTTCACAGCTCTGGAATGCCGTACTTGCCTGAGACCTGCCTTTATATACCTGTGTGGGACAGGTGTGCAGTGTCTCTTGCAAGTGTACCCCTGGTGGTAAGGTATGCTTGTGGTTACAGGTCATATCTAGTCACAGTCATGTATAGCATGGTAAGATACAGTTATATACAGTCGTGTGAGATACATGACATCACCCTCCCCCAAGGTCTTATTGTCTTTATAGATTCAGTCTCTCAGGTGGTCTACGCTCTCGCGTGGAGCATCTTAGTTGTGGTTCAGTTGTTTGCCGTGGTGTCTGTTTTTCTTTCAGTGTGATTGCTGGTATCTCGCCTGGGCTGTCTGTTGAGTATGCCCTTTCCTCAGGTTGTTCCCTCTGTCTGTCCACCAGGTGTGGTGTAAGTTCCACATTGTCGTCTGCCTCTGGTTCTGCAGTGTTGTTGGTGAATCTACTTTTTACTTGGTCTACATGCCTCCGGCAGGTTTGGCCATTGTCCATTTGTGCAACCTGTAGCCTGTTTCCTTCCTTGCCTGTTACTGTCCCTGCAAGCCATTTGGGACCCCTGCCATAGTTTAACACAAACACTTTGTCCCCTATCTCATTCCACCTCCCCCTCGAATTTTGGTCATGGTACTCAGTTAGCTTCCAGTGCTTTGCCTCAACAATTTCATGCATATCTGGGAGGATTAACGAGAGCCTATTCTTTAAGGTCCGTTTCATCAATAGTTGCGCGGGGGGAAACCCAGTCAACGAATGAGGACGAGATCTGTATGCCAGCAGCAGTCACGACAAGCGGCTCTGCAGCGTGGGACCTTGGATTGGAAGCATGCCTTATTTAATGATTTGCACTGCTTGTTCCGCCTGGCCATTGGAGGCCGGCTTCAACGGTGCCGTCTTAACGTGATTTATGCCGTGGTCAACTATAAAATCTTGGAATTCTGCGCTGGTGAAGCACGGACCATTATCACTGACCAATATGTCAGGAATTCCATGCAAACGTGGTTCTAAGGCCCTCCAAAGTGATGGAGGTGGTGCTCGAGTTTAAAATGGTGCATTCGATCCACTTTGAAAATGCATCGACGACTACGAGGAACATTTTGCCCGCATAGTCTACATGCACCCGTGACCACGGTTTTGTGGGCCAGGGCCAGGGGCTCAGGGGGGCCTCCCTGGGGGCATTGCTGAGTTGGGCACAAATGGTGCACCGTCGGATGCAGAGCTTCAAGTCCGCGTCAATGCCAGACCACCAGACGTGGGATCTGGCTATGGCCTTCATGAGAACGATCCCCGGGTGCTCTCGGTGGAGCTCCCGGACAAACGCCTCTCTGCCTCGCAAAGGCATGACTACTCAGCTGCCCCACATCAGGCAGTCTGCCTGTAGTGATAGTTCATGCATGCGTCTATGGAAAGGTTTGATCTCCTCGGGGCACGCATCGTGAGCCTCTGCCCAGTCACCAGTTAAAACACATCTTTTGACTAAGGATAAGGTGGGGTCGCTGGTCGTCCAGGCTCTGATTCGGTGAGCCGTCATGGGCGAACCTGTGGACTCAAAGGCATTGATTGCCATGACCATCTCACAGTCCTGTTCATCGGACCCTTCCGTGGTCGCCAGTGGTAGCCTGCTAAGCGCGTCGGCACAGTTGTCTGTGTCTGGTCTGTGCCTTATTGTGTAGTCGTAAGACGCCAGCATGAGCGCCCACCGTTGAATAAGCGCCGAGGCGTTGGCGTTTATTGCCTTGCTGTTGGAGAGCAGGGACGTGAGGGGTTTGTGGTCGGTTTCTAACGCGAACTTGGCCTCGAAAACATATTGGTGCATTTATTTGACACCATACACGTACACGAGCGCCTCCTTCTCCACCATACCGTACCTGCGAAAATGACCTGGAGGCATAGCAATGGATTGTAATTTACCTGCACCATTGACATGCTGTAAAATGCACCCAAACCCGTATGCTGACACATCACATGTAAGAACTAGCTTTTTACCTGAGTCAAAAAAAGTCAAAACACTGTTGGAACATAGAAGGTTGCGTGCCTTATTGAAGGCGCGTTCTTGGGCGTGCCCCCCAAAACCAATCGCACCCCTTTCTGAGCAGCACATGGAGAGGCTCCAGCAGTGTGCTCAAGTTCTGCATAAAGTTCCCAAAGTAATTGAGTAGCCCGAGAAAGGCGCGCAGTTCCGAGAAATTCCGGGGCCTGGGTGCCAGACAAATTGTTTCGGTTTTGGATTCTGTTGGGCGGATTCCATCAGGGGCAATCCTTCTGCCCAAAAACTCAACCTCGGGCGCGACACTTGTCTTTCTTAAATCTTAGACCTACCCGATCCAATCGCTTTAGTACTTCCTCCAAATTGCAGAGATAGGAGTCGGTGTCCCTGCCCGTGATGAGTATGTCGTCTTGAAACACAACCGTCCCCGGGATGGACTTGAGCAGACTCTCCATGTTGCGCTGGAATATAGCAGCTGCCGACCTGATGCTGAATGGGCATCGATTGTACATGAAAAGGCCTCGATGTGTATTGATGGTGGTGAGTAGCTTAGACTCTTCGGTCAGTTTTTGCGTCATATACGCAGATGTGAGATCTAGTTTCAAGAAAAGTTTTTCTCCAGCCAATGTGGCAAATAGGTCCTCCACTCTGGCCAGCGGGTACTGGTCCTGTAGGGAGACTCTGTTTATGGTAGATTTGTAAACCCCACAGATTCGTACGGATCCATCAGGCTTCATGACGGGGACGATGGGACTTGTCCAGTCGCTAAATTCCACGGATGAGATAATGCCTTCCCGCAGAAGCCGGTCCAGTTCAGGTTCAATCTTTTCCCTCATCACAAAAGCCACAGCTCTAGCCTTGTGATGGACCGGTCTAGCATCCTGTGTGATGTAGATTTTTACTTTAGCCCCTTTGAAAGTGCCCACACCTGGCTGAAAGAGATGTTCAAATCGACTTAGAACTGTTGAGCAGGAGGTCCATTACTCTGACGACATGGCGTGAACATCATCCCATTTCCAATTTAGTTTTGCCAGCCAACTTCTCCCCAACAGTGCTGGGAGATCTCCGGGGACAATCCATAGGGGAAGTTGGTTCACCATACCTTTGTGTGTGACTGAGAGCATGGCGTTGCCGAGGACTGGGATGATTTCTTTGGTATAGGTCCTTAGTTTGGTGTCAACCCTTGTGAGTTTTGGTCTGTTGCTTTTGTGCGGCCACAGCTGTTCAAATTGTTAGACGCTCATGAGAGATTGATTCGCTCCCGTGTCCAGTTCCATATTGACGGGTATCCCGTTGAGTAGGACCCTCAACATTATTGGAGGCGTTTTGTTGTGAGAACAGTGGACATTGATCGCGTTGACCCGCTGTACCTCGGTGTCCCAGGCACTGTCCCCACCGTCTTCTGGTCCGCTTTCCGACCCTTCCGATTCATATACTAGCCGAGCTGCTATTTTTCTGCACATGCGGGCCAGATGCCCTGTATAGTTGCAGTTTCTGTAAACGGCATGCTGAAATCGACACCCCCTTGATGAGTGCCTTCCCCCACATCTCCAGCACAGACCGCTTCCATTGTTTCCGAAGGATGAGCTGCGTCTGGCTGATCTCTCTTGAGCTTCTCTCAGTTTGTAGTTGATTGTTCACATTGTGGACGGCCGTTCATGTGGCCCTTGATGGCTTCTGGCGCCACTGACTGCTGTTGAAGGCCTGCTCTCCTGCCTTTGTCTGTGTGTGGGGGTAGCGGCATTTTTCACGCTGTGAACCCCTTGTTCCGATGTTTCGTTAGTTGTCGTGCCTGCAGTATAGATCAACCTCGTTTCTTCTTCTCCTGCCAAGAATGTCTGTGTGACAAGTGCTGCTGCCTCTAGGGTCAACTTCTTGGTCTCTATGAGCTTTCGGAATATGCCTGCGCGGCCTATTCCTTCAATAAAAAAGTCTCTCAGTACTTCTCTCCTTAGTTCATCGGAGAACTCACATAAACTAGCCAGCCTCCGAAGTTCTGCCACAAAGTCGGGTATGCTCTGGCCCACACAGCATCTGTAGTTGTAGAACCTGTATCTGGCCATGTGTGGGCTGCTCACTGGTTTCAGGTGGTCTCTCACCAGTGTGCTCAACTCTTCAAACGACTTGCTTGCTGGTTTCTCGGGTGCCAGCAGGTCCTTCATTAAGGCGTATGTTTTTGAGCCACAGCTCGTCAAGAGATGGGCTCTTCTCTTGTCTGCCTTACCGTCGCCCAACCAGTCTTTGGTTACAAAGCTTTGCTGGAGCCTTTCTATAAAGTCCTCCCAATTATCTCCAGCATTGTATTTCTCATCTGAGCCATTGGTAGCCATTCTGTGGATTCTGTGATCCCGTAACTCGTCGCCACTGTAAAGTCCTGACCCTGCAGTACAGACTTACAAAAGGCACATGCTGAAGTCAAGGTCACTCAGGAACTGCACCTTTATTTCACAGCTCTGGAATGCCACACTTGCCTGAGACCTGCCTTTATATACCTGTGTGGGACAGGTGTGCAGTGTCTCCTGCAAGTGCACCCCTGGTGGTAAGGTATGCTTCTGGTTACAGGTCATATCTAGTTACAGTCATGTGTAGCATGGTAAGATACAGTTATATACAGTGGTGTGAGATACAGGACAACCTTAGTCTCTTTATTGTAACTCAGAACGAGGTAGCAATATGGTGAGCAGCCTTTTATACAGCTCCTGCCTGGGCCGCCCACAGTTGCACCCTCTAGTGGTACCAGCATAGCATGTACAGAGTTTACATATATGACAACATTCTCCCCCAAAGTCTTTGATGCGAGTTTGTTACAGGTTGAGGCGATCCGGAACTCTGTGCTTCCTGGTTGATCGTCTGAGTGTCACTTCTGGCATCATTGAGTTGGTCAGGCCACTGCTGTCTTGCAACACTGTTTATCTGACTGGACTGTTGGAGATGGTGGAATCATCTTCATGGTTGGCAGCTAGGTCTGTTGCTGCTTGGGTGTGTTGCTGTTGCTGCTGGATCGCTGAAGGTAAGGTCCTCTCCCGGTCGTTCCTGATTACCTGTAAATCGCAATTTGGTCTGGTCCAAATGCTTTCTGCACGTTTGTCCGCTAAGCAGTTTGACAAAAAACACTCTATTCCCCTCCTTGGCTAAAGCAGTGCCAACGACCCATTTGGGGCCATGACCGTGATTCAGCACAAACACCCGGTTGTTTACATTGATGTCGCGTTATACAGCCGCACGATCATGGTACATGTTTTGCCGATAACGCCTGGTTTCCACTTGATTGTTGAGGTCAGGGTGGACTAAGGAGAGCCTGGTTTTGAGTGCTTGTTTCAACAGTAACTCCGCAGGTGGGACCCCATTAAGTGAGTGGGATCGTGTCCTGTAATTGATCAGCACCCGGGATAGGTGGGTTTGTAAGGAACCTTCCGTGACGCATTTCAAGCTCTGCTTTATGGTTTGGACTGCATGTTCCACTTGGCTGTTGGATGTGGGCTTGAACGGGGTAGACCTGACATGCTTGATGCCACTGTGGGTCATGAATTCATTGAATTCTGAGCTTGTGAAACACGGACCATTGTCGCTGACCAGAATGTCGGGCAAGCCATGGGTGGCGAACATGGCCCTGAGGCTTTCAATGGTGGCAGTGGACGTGCTGGATGCCATTATTACACATTTGATCCACTTAGAGTAGGCGTCCACTACAACGAAGACCATTTTTCCTAGAAAGGGGCCCATATACTCTACGTGGATCCTGGACCATAGTTTTGAGGGCCAGTACCACAGGCCAAGTGGAGCCTCCCTGGGGCATTGCTCAATTGTGGCACATGCACGACTCCAAGTCCGAGTCAATGCCGGGCTACCAGACATGAGACCTGGCGAGAGTCTTCATCATGACTATGCCTGGGTGGGCACTGTGTAGGTCGCATTTGAAGGTTGCCCTGCCTTTTTTTGGCAGGATGACACGGTTGCCCCTTAAGAGGCAATCCGATTGGATGGACATTTCGCCTTTATGACGGTGAAACGGCTTTATCTTGTCATGCATTTCTCTTGGGACCGCTGACCAGTCCCCATTGAGGATGCAACTATTTACAAGAGATAACACAGGGTCCTGGTTGGTCCAGGTCCTGGTCTGGCGGGCCATTACGGATGACCCTTCGCTTTCAAAGACGCCCATGACCAGGCACAGATCTGTGGGCAGTACCATTTCCACCCCGGTGCTGGGCAACAGTAGCCGGCTGAGGGCATCGGTGCAGTTCTCAGTGCCTGGCCTGTGGCGGAGCGTATAATCATAGGCCGACAGTGTTAGTGCCCATCTTTGGATTCGCGACGAAGCATTGGTGTTTATGCCTTTCCTTTCCGAAAACAGGGGCTTGTAGTCGGTTTCTAACTCGAACCTGAGTCTGAACAAATACTGGTGCATTTTCTTTACCCCATAGACACAGGCCAAAGCCTCATTCTCAACCATACTGTAGCTCTTTCGGCCTTACATAGAAACATAGAAACATAGAAATAGGTGCAGGTGTAGGCCATTCGGCCCTTCGAGCCTGCACCACCATTCAATAAGATCATGGCTGATCATTCCCTCAGTGCCCCTTTCCTGCTTTCTCTCCATACCACTTGATCCCTTTAGCCGTAAGGGCCATATCTAACTCCCTCTTGAATATATTCAATGAACTGGCATCAACAACTCTCTGCAGTAGGGAATTCCATAGGTTAACAACTCTCTGAGTGAAGAAGTTTCTCTTCATCTCAGTCCTAAATGGCCCCTTATCCTAAGACTGTGCCCCCTGGTTCTGGACTCACCCAACATCGGGAACATTCTTCCCGCATTTAACCTGTCCAGTCCAGTCAGAATATTATATGTTTCTATGAGATCCCCTCTCATCCTTCTAAACTCCAGTGAATAAAGGCCCAGTTGATCCAGCCTCTCCTCATATGACAGTCCAGCCATCCCTGGAATCAGTCTGGTGAACCTTCGCTGCACTCGCTCAATAGCAAGAATGTCCTTCCTCAGATTAGGAGACCAAAACTGAACACAATATTCCAGCTGAGGCCTCACTAAGGCCCTGTACAACTGCAGTAAGGCCTCTCTGCTCCTATACTCAAATCCCCTAGCTATGAAGGCCACCATACCATTTGCCTTCTTCAGCACCTGCTGTACCTGCATGCTCACTTTCAGTGGCTGATGAACCATGACACCCAGGTCTCGTTGCACCTCCCCTTTTCCTAATCTGCCGCCATTCAGATAATATTTTGCCTTCGTGTTTTTGCCCCCAAAATGGATAACCTCACATTTATCCACATTATACTGCATCTGCCATGCATTTTCCCACTCACCTAACCTGTCCAAGTCAGCCTGCAACCTCTCAGCATCCTCCTCATAGCTCACACCATCACCCAGTTTAGTGTCATCTGCAAACTTGGAGATATTACACTCAATTCCTTCATCTAAATCATTGATGTATATTGTAAAGAGCTGAGGTCCCAGCACTGAGCCCTGTAGCACTCCACTAGTCACTGCCTGCCATTCTGAAAAGGACCCGCTTATCCCAACTCTCTCCTTCCTGTCTGCCAACCAGTTCTCTATCCACATCAGTACATTACCCCCAATACCATGCGCTTCGATTTTGCACACCAATCTGTTGTGCGGGACCTTGTCAAAAGTCTTTTGAAAGTCTAAATACACCACATCCACTGGTTTTCCCTTGTCCACACTGCTAGTTACATCCTCAAAAAATTCCAGAAGATTTGTCAAGCATGATTTCCCTTTCATAAATCCTTGCTGACTTGTCCGATCCTGTCACTGCTTTCCAAATGCGCTACTATTTCATCCTTAATGATTGATTCCAACATTTTCCCCACTACTGATGTTAGGCTAACCAGTCTATAATTACCCGTTTTCTCTCTCCCTCCTTTTTTAAAAAGTGGTGTTACATTAGCCTCCCTCCAGTCCATAGGAACTGATCCAGAGTCGATCGACTGTTAGAAAATGATCACCAATGCATCCACTATTTCCAGGCCACCTCCTTAAGTACTCTGGGATGCAGACTATCAGGCCCCAGGGATTTATCGGCCTTCAATCCCATCAACTTTCCCAACACAATTTCCCGCCGAATAAGGATATCCTTCAGTTCCTCCTTCTCACTAGACCCACTGTCCCCTAGTACATTCGGAAGCTTATTTGTTTCTTCCTTCGTGAAGACAGAACTGAAGTATTGATTCAATTGGTCTGCCATTTCTTTGTTCCCCATTATAAGTTCACCTGAATCCAACTGCAATGGACCTACGTTTGACTCCACCAATCTTTTTCTCTTCACATAAGCTTTTGAAGTCCGTTTTTATGTTCCCTGCAAGCTTCCTCTCGTACTCTATTTTCCCCCTCCTAATTAAACTCTTAGTCCTCCTCTGTTGATTTCTAAATTTCTCCCAGTCCTAGGTTTGTTGCTTTTTCTAGCCAATTTATATGCCTCTTCCTTGGCTTTAACACTATCCTTAATTTCCCTTGTTAGCCATGGTTGAACCACCTTCCCCGTTTTATTTTTACTCCAGACAGAGATGTACAATTGCTGAAGTTCATCCATGTGATCTTTAAATGTTTGCTATTGCTTATCCACCGTCAACCCTTTAAGTATCCTTTGCCAGTCTATTCTAGCCAATTCACGCCTCATATCGTTGAAGTTACCTTTCCTTAATTTCAGGATCCTAGTTTCCGAATTAACTGTGTCACTCTCCATCTTAATAAAGAATTCTACCATATTATGGTCACTCTTCCCCAAGGGGCCTCGCACAACAAGATTGCTCATTAGTCCCTTCTCATTACACATCACCCAGTCTAGGCCTGCTCTCTAGTTGGTTCCTCGACATATTGGTCTAAGAAACGATCCCTAATACACTCCAGGAAATCCTCTTACACCGCATTGCTACCAGTTTGGTTTGCCCAATCAATATGTAGATTAAAGTCGCCCATGATAACTGCTGTACCTTTATTGCATACATCCCTTATTTCTTGTTTGATGCTGTCCCCAACCTCACTACTACTGTTTGGTGGTCTGTACACAACTCCCACTAGTGTTTTCTCCCCTTTGGAATTCCGCAGCTCCACCCATACCGATTGCACATCATCCAGGCTAATGTCCCTCCTTGCTATTGCATTAATTTCCTCTTTAACCAGCAACGCCACCCCGCCTCCTTTTCCTCTCTGGCTAACCTTCCTAAATGTAGAATACCCCTGGACGTTGAGTTCCCAGCCTTGGTCACCCTGGAGCCATGCCTCCGTGATGCCAATTACATCATACCCGTTAACTGCTATCTGCGCAGTTAATTCGTACCACCTAATTCCGAATATTCCTCGCATTGAGGCACAGAGCCTTCAGGCTTTTCTTTTTAACACACTTTGCCCCTTTAGAATTTTGCTGTAATGTGGCCCTTTTTGTTTTTTGCCTTGGGTTTATCTGTCCTCCACATTTATTATTCTCCTTTCTATCTTTTGCTTCTGCCTGCATTTTATTTCCCTCTGTCTCCCTGCATAGGTTCCCATCCCCCTGCCATATTAGTTTAACTCCTCCCCAACAGCACTAGCAAACACTCCCCCTAGGACATTGGTTCCGGTTCCAGTGCAGACCATCCAGGATAGACTTCTAGACGCATAGGCAACCAGTTGGAGTTTGCCCGCTACATTTGCTTGCTGTAAAACACACTCGACACTGTACGATGACATATCACATGCTAAAACTTGACGTTTGCTTGGGTCATACAATACAAGCAACTTGTTCGAAAACAGCAAGTTTCTGTTCTTTTTGAAGGCGGCCTCTTGATTTTAACCCCAAACCCCGTCGTCTTTCTTGCGTAGCAATTTGTGCAACGGTTCAAGCAAGGTGCGTGTAATGTCTGTAAGCTTGTCATGTTTATAGCTCCACACTGTGGGTGTGGATGTATTGTGTACTGCAACTGCAGAGTTAATAATAAACAGAACCAGGCAGATTCCAGAGGCTTCTGACAGAGCTGCCTGCCATGTCGGAAGCTGTGTGTGCTGTACTCTGTGAATATATCATATTTGGCGATGAGATGGGATTTTTCGAAAGATTTAAAGCTTAAATTTTGTTGGGGAAGGATTCAGCCAGCTGACAGAGAGACTTTAGAAGTTTCTGTCTTTGGAAAAAAGCTACAAAATCCAAGGTAAAATACAGGTTTAATCGGACATTTGGGGGAATATAGACACGACCGGGAACGTTTTAAAGCGTATGTGGATCGGCTGGAAATGTATTTCACTGCAAATAACATAATCAAAGTTCAAGACAAAGCAGTCTAGATCTGGCCTGTGTTGGAATGTAAGAAAGCGATCTTCTTATCGGAGGCGGGTCCGGCATTGTACGAAACCCTTGTAAATCTGCTTGTGCCTGACGAGCCAAAGGACACAACGCTTAAAGAGATTTTAACAAAGCTGGAGCAGCACTATCACCCCAAACCATTAGAAATTGCTGAAAGCTATCGTTTTGGGATTCGGAATCAAAAGCCTGATGAAAGTATCAGTGATTACATCATAGCATTAAAAAAGCTATCGATGCACTGTAATTTTGGAAACTTTCAAAACAGAGCATTACAGGATCATTTTGTTTGTGGGGTGTAAAATGATGCGAGCAGAAGGAAGTTATTTACGACGGATGACTTGACTTTTGAGATTGCTTGTCAGACAGCGAGGTCGATGGGCATGGCCGAACAATATTCCCGAGGATTAAATAATAATTACGGTCATCAGTCAACTGAGGTAAATCACCTGCAGGTTCAAGGTAAAAGACGGCGGGGGCCCAAAGTCTCAGAAACTGGAAATTCTAACAGAGTGTCGAAGTCGTGCTATAGGTGCCTGGGACAATACATTGCTCAAAGCTGTCCATATGTGAAGACAGAGTGTTTCTTCTGCAGGAAGACTGTGAAGACATGCCGACTGAAGGGTAGACCAGCTTTCAAAGCTATGAGTCCAGCATTCAAAGCGATGAGTAGAAATCCCAAGAGACTATATAGCATGGAAGAACAACAACAGGACGAGGAGATATTAGAGTTACACGTCATCAGGAGCATGAGGTTAATGGACAGCAATTTGGAAAGCATCAAAATCCACATAGATGTTGCGGGATTCAAGATACCAATGGAAATTGACACGAGTGCATCCGTGAGTGTAGTACCGGAGTCGCTGTACCTCGGCATATTGCCAACTGGAGAAATTCAAGATAGAGCTGCGAGGCTAGTTGGGAGAGAAAATTCCTGTGGTAGGTCGTATCACCGTACCGGTGAAATATAAAGATCAATTTCAGAACTTGCCTCTAATAGTAGTGAAAGGAAACAAGTCTGCCTTACTAAGAAGAAATTGGTTGAGCTCACTGAAGATGGATTGGAGTGAGATTTTCTGTGTGGAAGCAAGATTTTCATCAACCGATGAGGTTATCAAGAAGTATCCGAAAGTGTTCTGTGAAACGGGCAGTCCGATCCAAGGCTTCAAGGCGAGTGTCAGGGTACAGAAGGACGCTAGATCGGTTTACTGCAAGCCACGTTCCGTATCATATGCACTCAAGGAGAAAGTTGAGCAAGAACTCAAAAGACTAGAGACTGAGAACATTATTTGTAAGATAGATCAATTTAATTGGGCTACACCCATTGTTGTTGTACCTAAGTCCGATGGTAAGGTAAGATTGTGTGGTGATTATAAAGTAACCGTAAACCAGGTTCTAGAGGGTAATGTCCCCAATACATTGCCAAATATAGATTTGTTCACAACACTGACAGGTGGTCAGATCTTCTCAAAACTGGATCTTATGAATGCCTACTTACAGCTTGAACGAGATGAGGAGTACAAGTCATGTTTGACTATAAATACTCATCTCGGCCTATATCAATTTAATAGGCTACCGTTTGGAGTGTCTTCCGCCCCTGCCGTATTCCATGGGGTGATGAACCAGATTTTGTAAGGTATTGAAGGGGTAGTATGTTATTTGGATGACATACTAATTTCAGCACCAAATAGGCAAATTCATAACAACATATTGAATGAAGTCCTCAAACGGCTAGAGAAGCACAGAGTACGAGTGTCTGCTCGTAAGTGTGAATTATTTAAAAACTCAGTGGAGTACTTAGAGTACAGAGTAGACAAAGATGGTTTACATCCAACCATGGAAAAACTGGATGCAATCAGAAATGCACCCACTCCCAGGAATATCACTGAACTTTGTTCATTCTTGGGTCTTTTGAACTATTATGGGAAGTTCCGACCAAATTTGGCGACAGTATTACATCCACTGAATGAACTTTTGAAAAAACAGGTCCATTGGAAGTGGTCATAAGAATGCGATACAGCATTCAAGGAGCGTAAAAGCAAATTGGTAGAGAGCACCATGTTAGTTCACTATGACATATCTAAGGAGATTAAGCTAGCATGTAATGCCTCTCCGTATGGACTTGGGGCAGTAATCGCTCATGTATCACGTAGTGGGGAGGAGAGACCAATTGCTTTTGTTTCACGCACTCTCAGTGCCAGTGGGTGTAATTATGCGCAAATTGAAAGGGAAGCTTTGGCATTAATTTTTGGGGTCAAGAATTTTCACAAATATTTGTATGGTTGTAAGTTTACCATCGTTACGGACTGTAAGCGCCTAACAGCAATCCTCCATCCAAAGTCCCCAGTTCCAACATTAGCTGCAGCCCGAATGCAGAGATGGGCTTTGATTTTGTCAGCATATACATATGATATTGAATACAGACGATCAGCTGATCACAGTAATGCTGATGCAATGTCTAGATTGCCTTCCCCGTCACAAGTTACACCCGATAGGGAAGAAGTGTTTTATTTTGCATACATTGATGAACTGCCAGTCACAGCTAAAGAGATTGGTAGAGCAACCAAACGTGACCCAGTGATGTCAAAGGTATATGATTATATTGCAAATGGATAGCCAAACCAGATAACAGACAAAGATACACATCCATTCTTCATTCGTAGGAATTAATTATCAGTCGATAAAGATTGTATCATGTGGGGTGCAAGAGTGGTTATAACAAATAAATTCAAGTCCAAATTATTAGGAGACCTGCATGACCAGCTTGACCAAGAGTTTTGCACGCATTTATTTATGGTGGCCAGGTCTTGATAAAGATATAGAGTACATCGTGAGTCAGTGTACGACATGTCAATCGGTAAGCAAGCAACCACCATCAGTACCATTACAGCCATGGAAATGGCATCCCAGGGTGTGGCAAAGGCTACATATTGATTTTTCTGAGTTAGAAGGACAACAATTGTTCATTGTGATTGGTAGCCATTTGAAGTGGGTTGAGGTGTTTCCAATGTGGAAAATAACAACAAGTAAAACATTGGACATTTTACGAAAATTACTTTCTTCATTTGGCTTCCCTGAAGAAATTGTTTCGGATAATGGACCACAATTTCATTCAGAAGAATTTGCACAAGTCACAAGCAAAAATGGTGTGAAACATACCAAGGTTCCACCATATCATCCTGCTTCGAATGGTGCAGCAGAGCACAATGTACAAATTGTAAAATGTGCCCTCATAAAACAAATGTTAGATCCAAATCCAAGGAAACGACAGTTGTCATTGGATCACAAATTGGTTAATTTTTTGAATCCATATTGAAATACTCCTCATACAGCTACTGGTAGAACACCAGCAGAGTTGTTTCTCAAACGGCAGCCACGAACCAGATTCTCGTTGTTAAAGCCAAATTTGGCATAGTCCGTAGAAGAGACACAATTAAGACAGAAAGAGAATCATGATCGAGGTAGAGTAAAAAAGAGAAGTGTGAAATTAAACCAGTAGGTGAGAGTGAAGAACCATCACCATAAATGGTTAAAGTGGTTACCAGGAAGAGTGGTAAAGATATGTGGTCCTCGCACATATTTGGGAAAGATGTTTGATAATGGACAGGTTAGGTTTGTTCATATTGATCATATTTTACCTTCAGACATGGAAGGAGTTGAACGTGGGAATGATTCAATTATTTCTGACTCATCAGATAGTTTTGATACACCAGTAGCAAATCCTAAATCCAATGTACTGGAAACTAATCCAGGAGAGAATCAGAATGAAAGTCTGAGTCCGAGTCAGGAAAACAAAGAGCCTGAAGTTAGAGTGAGTTCAAATGAAAATTAAGGAGATTCCGTGGAGGAAAACGTTCCTCAGGATGAGCCTCGATGAGTTTAGATTCGACACCATGTTTGGAAGGTTCTGTTCCAGAGCGAAGGTATCCTCTTCGAAACAGAAAACAAGTAGTAAAGTTAAATTTGTAAATATGGAAAAAAATACGTTTATATCCTGTGTTATGTATAAACATGAAAGTTATGTATGATGTGTGTTCTAATAACTTCTTCATTAAGGAGGGAGAAGTGTAATGACTGTAAGCTTGTAATTTTTGTAGCTCCACACTGTGGATGTGGATGTATTGTGTACTGCAACTGCAGGGTTAATAATAAACAGAACCAGGCAGATTCTGGAGGCTTCCGGCATAGCTGCCTGCCATGTAGGAAGCTGTGTGTGCTGTGCTCTGTGAATATATCACAGTGCTCAACCCTGGAAGAAAGTTACCAAAATAGTCGAGGAGTCCCAGAAACAAGCGCAGCTCCATTACATTTCGTGGTCTGGGTGCATTCTTGATGGCCTCTGTCTTCGAGTCCGTGAGCCTGATGCCATCTGCCGTAATCTTCCTCCCCAGGAATTCTACCTCCGCAATGCCGGCATGTTAAACGATTCACATTTACACCCCTTGGTGGACTCTGAGTTGGACTAATTCTTTGATCAACAGTAATTTTCTGCACAGTACTTGCAAATGAGTTTTGATTCTGGGAGAATCTCAACATTGAGGTCGTGAACGCCTGGCTTAAGGTAAAGGTCCGCTTCACGTCCCATCCCGTCACGAAAATGTCCCGCAACACATTGTTGAGGAGTTCACCAAATTCGTACGGTTCTGCGAGCCTTCGTAGGTCTGCGACATATTCCACTAAATCCTGGCCCTCGGTGCGGCGGTGTGTGTAGAAGCGATACCTGGCCAGCGAAACCCGAGTAAAGGCTTCATCCTCTGTAAACTTTTCTAAACTACAGAGGGCAGCCTCTGCATATAAGTCCGTGATCTGTTCTCATAGCCAGTTAATATGTCTCTACTTATCTGTAGAATAACTCCACAAGGCCTTGTGCTGTGCTTGAACTGCTGTGACCTGAGTCTCTTTATTGTAACCCAGAGTGAGGCAGCAATGTGGTGACCAGCCTTTTATACAGTTGCTGCCTGGACCTCCCACAGTTGCACCCTCTAGTGGTACCAGCATAGTATGTACAGAGAATGCATATATGACAGACGGGGGTTGAGTGTTATTGCCTGTGATACTTATGATTTTAGACCAATGTTAGTATAAAAAAATTTTTATTGAACATAACCTTGTTGCGCATTTTCTCAGATAGCTGGACCATTACACACTAGTGATTCTTTAACATGAAAGGGTTAAATACAACCTAACTTCAATCAACGTAAACTTTAACTGGCACTAAGCTGATGGGCACCATTGATGTCTGAGCTGCAGACACACAGCAGTGCATCAGTATTGTCACTCACATCAATGCTCTTTCAGGCAAATTGTTCAGTTATCAGATCCTCATGTAAGAATCTTGCAGCTATGTATCTACCACGGGCCATTCCCTGCAATCTGGAGGGGGTGGTGGGCATGGTTGCATAGCCAGCCTGTTGTCTGGCCCTAGATCAGCATCCATAACCTCGTCGTCCTCTTCCTCTCTCTCCTGAGGTGGAGCATCAGTCCCTTCTGGCAATTCTTGGCCCCTCTTGATAGCCAGGTTGTGTAGCATCGAGCACACGACTACGAATTTACCTACTTGCTCAGGGTTGTATTGTAGCTTCCCTCCTGAGTGGTCAAGACATCTGAAGCGCTGCTTAAGCACAGTTATTATTTTCTGGACCACATTGCGTGTGTCTCTGTGACTCTGGTTGTATTGCTTCTCGGCCTCAGTGTGGGTGCCACGCAGAGGGGTCATCAGCCAGGTGGCTAGGCCATATCGGTTATCACCAAGCATCCAGCATTGTCCTTGTGGCTGACTCTTAAGCATGTCAGAGACAACGCTCTCATGCAGGATGTGAGCCTCATCGAAGGTGCCCGGACATTTGGCATTCACTGCCAGTATGATCTGGTTGTGGTCGACAACTAGTTGGACTTTCAGGGAGTGAAATCCTTTTGTGTTACAAAAACGCTCCGGGTCCTGAGAATGTGGCCGCATGGCGATGTGAGTGTACTGTATAGCTCCCTGCACCCTGGGGAACTTAGCAATGTGGTAGAATGCTCCAGCCCTGTCAGTCTGAGCCTCTGTGGTCATGGGAAGCTGATAAAGTCCATCCTTCTCGCGTACACTGCCTCCGTGACCTGTCTAATGCAGCGATGTGTGGCATGGTGAGACAGAGGGCAAATCTCGACCGCGGAGGCCCGAAAGGAACCGGACGCGTAGAAAGACAGTGCCGCGGTGACCTTGACCTCGACCGACACTGATGGCCTGATGGTAGGCTGCGTATGTGGCCTGATGAGCTCACATATTTCATTGATCACCACCTTGTGGAAGCGCAGTCTCCGAAGGCAGGTGCGGTCGGAGACGTTGAGGTAAGACATCTTTTCCCTGTAAATGTTTGGTGTGTATGGTCTGGCCCTCCTCCTCATTCTTGCATGTCTTAAATTGGGCACAAAATGATGTGCATCACACATTGAGCCATCTGCACTCTGCAGCATCTGCGTATTAATCGATGCAGGCTGAGAAATGGCTGGCCCCATTACATTGAAAGTATAAGAGCGATTGATCAAAAGCAATAATTTCCTCACTAAAATACACCTAGAGTAAACCCCCAATAGTCCAGAGTCTGAAAATATGTCTGTTGAGATGTTCACTGCAACTGAGAAGAACTCCAGAGTCAAATCAAACTCCCCCAAAGTTGAAGCAGCCTTTTGAATGAAACAACCTGCGATTTTAAAAATGGCAACCACACCGCTGGCTTTAGTTCAGAACAGTTCCACTTTTTATGGGCATTTTTTTGAGCGAGCGATATTGTGTGCGATATGTGTGCGAGATGGTGAAAGTGACGGGGGGCGATTTCCTGGGCGTTAGTTTCGGCAAAGGTGCTCTTTACGACAAAAAATGTGGGCAGGCGGGCGGTATTATTGAATCTCAGCATTAATTCCGTGTGGAAAGTAACGCTGGGCGATATTATGGGTGTTGATTTCGCCCATTCTGATGATTCCGCCCCAAAAAAGTGAGCGGGCAGTAATATTTTTTCGCAGCGTTAAGCACGTGGGGAAAGTAATGCTCGGCGATAAGTTTCCTAAAAATACCCGTCAGTTTCCATTTTGTGCCAAAATGGGCGATATCTGGGCGTTATACGTCATTTCAGCGGTAAAATGGGCGTTAAGTGGGCGTTAAGCATGTAAACAAAGTGGAGGTTCTAGCCAAGTATACTGGACTGCACGCAATTCAGCACCCAAAACACTGGACTATACATTAATCCACACACAATACACTGGACTGTACATAAACCTAAACCCAATACACTGGGCTGCATATTAAACTAAAGCAAATACCTGGGTGCTGTTCAGAAATCTAAACCAAATAGACAGGCTGTATATTAATCTAAACCCAATACACTGCACTGTCCATAAATCTAAACATAATACTCTGGGCTGTACACAAATCTGAACCCAGTGCACTGGACTGTACATCAATCTAAACCTGATACACTCGACTGTACATAAATCTAAACCAATACACTGGACTGTACATAAATCTAAACCAAATACACTACGCTGTACATAAATCTAAACCCAATTCACTGGGCTGTACAATAATCTACACACAATGAACTGGAATGTACATTAATCTATATTCAAAACAGTGGAATGTACAAAGCTCTATAACCATACACTGGAATGTACAAAAAGCAAAATGCAATATATTGCACTGCACAGAAATCAGCAAAAAAACACTGGTCCCTTCATTAATTACACCCAATACACTGGGCTGTACATAAATCTGAACCAAATAGACTTGAGAGTACAAAAATCTACAACAATTACAAAAATGCACATCAATCTAAACCCAATGCACTCGGCTGTACATCAACCTGAAAACAATATACTGGACAGTACATAATTCAGCAGCCAATAAACAGGAATGTATGTTAATCTAAATGCAATATGCTGGACAATTCATAAATTAAACCGAACAAACTGAACTCTATAATAATCTGCACACTGTAGAGTGTTGTGTACATTAATCTGCATTCAATAAACTAAACTGTGCAATAGCCTAAACCCAATACACTGTGCTGCAGATTAACATAAACACAATATGCTGAACTGTATATTATCCTGCACCTACTACACAGGACCGTACATTAATCTAAACCCAACAGAGTGGACTCATGTAAATCAGCATCGAATAAAGAATACAAAGATTATACGTAAATCTAAACCCAATACACTGGACTGTACATTCATCTAAACCAATATGCTGAACTGTACATAAATCAAAGCCCAATACACTGGATGGTGCATAAATCTACATAATAAACATAAATCTACACATAATACAATGGGCTGTAAATTAATATGAACTCAAAAGACTGGACTGTATATTAATCTAAACTCAATAGACAGTGCTGTACATAAACCTAAACTTCATTTGGAAAGACATGGATTAATCAAGGGCAGTCAGCATGGACTTATTAAGGAAAGATCATGTCTGACTAACTTGACTGAATTTTTCGAGGAGGTAACCAGGAGGGTCGATGAGGGCAGTGTGTATGATGTAGTGTATATGGATTTTAGCAAAGCTTTTGATAAGGGGGAAGGACCACTGTGTGGATGTTGTTCTAACCCCAACAGTAAGTACAAAGAACGGAAAAAAAGGTTAGTGAACATAATTTGAAATGTGTTTTTACAGTGACTTACCTGGATGGGGTCGCCTGAAGGTGTTGCGCTGTTTTTTTTTTGCTATGATTTTTATTTTCAGCTCGTCCACCCTCCCTGGGCCCAACTCCATCCTCAGCGGCACTTGGGCGGCAAGCGCATTTGCCGCCGAGATTGAGAGCTCCCGCCCGCTGCCACCCAGATTGACGGCGTAAGCCATTGTTTGGCTGCCGGGCGGTACTGCCACCTCTTTCAGAGGAATCTTCCTGGCAAAGTACCGCCCGGTCTCTCGGCAGCCATCGGCGGTCCTTTGGGCGGCACTTGGGAAGGCCTTGGCTTCAACTGAGTTCAGGCCCATAGATTCTAAACACAATACACCAGTGTACATAAATCTAAACCCATTTCACTGGACCATACATAAATCTAAACCCAAGATATTGGAATGGACATAAATCTACACCCAATATTCTGAATGGTACATTAATCTAAACCCAATATGCTGGATTGTAAATGAATATACAGCCCAAACAATGGACATTATATAAATCTACTTGCAATGCACTGGACTGTACATAAATCTAAATATTATGCACTTGACTATATCAATCCAACCCCAATACATTGGACTTTAGATACATCTCAACCCAATTTACTGGACTGTACATTAATCAGCAGAGCAGCAGAGCAGGTCTCCAGTTGTCTTAGGTAATCCTTGCCACTGGACCAAGACCTAGCTCTGTCAAGCCCGTGTGGTGACTGGTGTGCAATGGTCACCACACGTTAAAAAAAATCCAAGCACAGGCATCTTCCGCCCTTGAGGATGTAGTTCGGGTTCTTCATTCGAAACACCTGTTTTTTTGGCATGGAAGCAAGTCATCCTCATTTCGAGGGATTGCCTATGATGATGACATTAATCTACACACAAAACATTGGAATGTACATTAATCTAAAGCCAATATTTTGGACCATACATACATACATCTAAACCCAATACACTGGACCATACATCTAAACCCAATACAATGGATTGTACATAAATATTAACCCAATACACTGGTCTGTACAGAAATCGACACCCAATTCACTGGACCGTATATAACTCTACTACCAATACACTGGCTGTACATAAAGCTAAACACAATACACTGGGCTATACATAAATCTGAAAACAATATACAGGACAGTACATAATTCAACTCCCAATAAACTGGATTGTCCATAAATCTAAACCCTATTCACTGGGCTGTACCTATCTCTACAACCAATGCACTGGGGAGCACAAAACTGCACGAAATGCACTGGATGGTACTTTAATTGCACACAATACAGTGAAGTGTAAATGAATCTAAACGCAATACACTGCACTGTAAATTAATATAAACACAATATGCTGAACTGTATATTACCCTTCACCCAATACATTTGACTGCACTTTAATCTAAACCCAATATGCTGAGCCGTACACTAATCTACATGCTATAAACTAGACTGTGCATTCATCTAAACCCAATACACTGGACTGTATATAAATCTACACTTAATACACTGGATTCTATATAAATCCATATACAATAAACTATTCTGTATAATAAAATAAACTCAATAGACTGCACTGTACACAAATCTGCACCCCATACACTGGACTGTACATTAATCTAAACACAATTCACTGGGCTGTATATTAATCTAAACACAATACACTAGACTGTAAATAAACCTAAACTCAATGCACTTGGCTGTGGATAAATCGAAATCCAACTTACCGAATTGTACATAACTGTGAACCCAATACACTGAGCTGTACACAAACCTAAACCCAATACACTGAGCTGTACACAAACCTAAACCCAATACACTGAGCTGTACACAAACCTAAACCCAATACACTGAGCTGTACACAAACCTAAACCCAATACACTGAGCTGTACACAAACCTAAACCCAATACACTGGACTGTACATAAATCTAAGCCCAATGCACTGCGGTGTGCATAGATTCAACCCCAAAACACTGGACAATACATCATTCTAAACTGGGCTGTATAGTAATCTGTTGTGTATCTGTAAAGCATGCACTCCTATGTTCCACCACCAGGGAGCTCATTCCCTGAAGTCCCAAGGGATCACAGCATCCCTTGGGAACACTGTATATAGGCCGGCCCCTAAGGCCTGTTCCTCACTCTGGAGTGTCTTATTAAAGACTGAGGTCACTGTTACTTTAACCTCCCTATGTGCAGCCTCATCTGTGTTAGGAACACAATATAATCTACAGCTAAAACACTGGACCGTACATTAATCTGCACCCAATATACTGGTAATACATTAATCGAAAGCCAATACACTGGACTCTACATAAGTCTAAACCCAATCCACTAGGTTGTATCTCAATCTAAAACAATATACTGTAATGTATATAAATATACACCCAATAAACTGGACTGCACATAAATCTAAACCCAACACACTGGACTGCACACAGACCTAAACCCAATACACTGGTCTGTACATAAATTTAAACCCTATACGCTGGTCTGTACATAAATCTAAACCCAATACACTGGACTGTACACAGACCTAAACCCTATACACTGGTCTGTACATTAATCTAAACCCTATATACTGGTCTGTACATTAATCTAAACCCTATACACTGGTCTGTACATAAATCTAAACCCAATACACTGGACTCTACATCCACTAGACTGTATCTCATTCTAAAAACAATATAATGAACTGTTAATAATTCAGCACCCAATGCATTGGACTGTACATTAATCTACACCAATACACTGGACTGTCCATAAATCTACACCCCAATCACGGGAATGTACCTAACTCTACAACCAAAATCTGCACGAAATGCACTGGATGGGACACTAATCTGCACACAATACAGTGGAATGTACATAAATATTCTCTTCTTTTCTTAGGCAGTCCCTCGGAGTCGAGGATGACTTGCTTCCACAATAAAAATGAATTCTCAGGTGACTGATGAGACCAGTGCAGTACCTGCAGCCTCTGTAACAGATGGGGCAGACGGTGGTTGAAGAGACAGGTGGGTGAGGTGCTTGGTTTGTCGTGCACTCCTTCTGCTGTTTGCGCTTGGCCCCCGCTTGCTCCTGGCGAAGAGACTCGAGGTGTTCGGCGCCTTCCCGGATGCTTCTCCTCCACTTTGAGCGGTCTTGGGCCAGGAATTCCCCAGGTGTTGCTGGGAATAGTGCACGTTTTCAAGGAGGCTTTGAGGTATCCTTGAAGCATTTCCTCTGCCCACCTGGGAGTCGCTTACCGTGTCAGAGCTCTGAATAGAGCACTTCTTTTGGGAGACTCGCATCGGGCATGCAGACAATGTGACTCGTCCATTGGAGCTGATCGAGTGTGGTCAATGCTTCAATGCTGGGGATTTTGGCCTGAGAGAGAACACTAACGTTGGTACGCCTATCCTGCCAAAGGATTTGCAGGATCTTGCAGAGGCAGCGTTGGTGGTACTTCTCCAGTGCTTTGAGGTGCCTGCTGTACATAGTCCATATCTCTGAAGCATATAGGAGGGCAGGTATTACGACTGTTCTGTAGACCATGAGCTTGGCGGCAGGTTTGAGTTCCTGGTCTTCAAACACTCTCTTCCTCAGGCAACCGAAGGCTGCACTGGCACACTGAAGGCGGTGTTGGATATCGTCATAGACGTCTGCCCTTGTTGACAGTAGGCTCTCGAGATATGGAAAATGATCCATGTTGTCCAAGGCCTCGTCGTGGATTTTGATCATTGTGGGGCAGTACTATGTAGTGGGGGCAGGTTGGTAGAGGACCTTCATCTTATGGATGTTTAGTGTAAGGCCTCGGCAAAGGTGTTGACGATGGTTTAGAGTTCAGTCTCTGAGTATGCACAGAAGCAAGTGTGCCCCTCAGTGGGCAGAATCTGCACTGCGACTCTGGGAGAAGCTATTCAGCCATAGGGAGAAGACAATTGAGGTGTATTCTTGCGATTACTTTCCCTGTGGCAGAGGGCAGTGAGACTCCTCTGTCGTTACCGCAAACGGAGATGTCGCCTTTCTTGAAGATGGTCACGTTTACGGCGTCTCTGAGATCCCCTGGCATGATGTCCCCCTTCCAAATAAGAGAAATGAGTTCATGGATTCACACTAATAGTGCTTCTCCACCATGCTTTAGAGCTTTGGCGGGGATTCCATCTGCTCCTGAGGCATTCAGTTGCTGGATGACCTTTTCAATCTCATGCCGGGCTGGGGTTGTGCTAAGGTGATGGTGGGTAGCTTGCTGTGGGATGGAGTCGAGGACACTCATGTCGAAAGGAGATCCTCGAAGTGCTCCTTCCAGCGGGCACTAACTGCCTCTCTGTCCTTGATGAGCACCTCTCCATTCTTGGCCAGCAGTGGGGTAGGACCTTGGGTGCTTGGGCAGTAGGTGGTCTTGACTGCGCTAAAGAATCCATGCACGTCGTGGTTGATGGCTAGTTGCTGGATCTCCTGCGCTTTCATCTGTTCTTTAAGTCGAGAGTGTTATGTTGGACCTCGGCCTTCAGACATCTATAGAGCTGCTTCCTTGCTCTCAAGTTGTATTGCTGTTTCCAGTTCAAGAATGCCTTGCGCTTGCGGCTGATTAGCTCGTGGATCTCCTGGTCATTCTCGCCGAACCAGTCTTGATGTTTCCTGTTGGAGTGACCAAGCGTCACTTCACAGGTGCTAATTATGGAGACCTCAAGGGCAATCCAGGCACTGTGGACACTCTGCGTCTGCGGTTCACTGGAAGTCGTCAGGTTGATTGTGAGGCGCTGGTTGAATAGGGTTTTCTTAGCAGGGTTTTTGAGTGCTCCAGCGTTGATTTTCCTGCAGCAGCGTTTCTGTTTTCGTCGCTGTTTTGGTGCTACATTGATGGAAATGACCAAGTGGATTAGGCGGTGGTCAGTCCAGCAGTCTTCGGCTCCTGTCATGGTGCGGGTGATGTGCACGCCCTTGCAGTTGGGTTTAGATTTATGCCCATGGCCTCGTGGCAACACCCTGACTCCAAATACTGGCATCTGCTAGACTAATAGTCATCTAAACATAATACACTGGACTGTACGTAAATCTAAACCCAATACACTGGACTGTACATAAACCTAAATCCAATGGCCTGGACTGTATATTAATCTAAACCCTATACATTGGGCTGCACATAGATCTAAACCCAATAATCTGGGCTGTACAATAATCTACAGCCAATACACTGGTATGTACGTTTATCTGAACCAAATGCACTTGATTGTACATTAATCTACAGCCAATAAACTGGACTGTAAATAAAACCCAATACACTGGAATGTACAAAGGTCTAAAACCATACACTGGATCGTACATAAATCTAAACCCAATAAACTAGGCTGTACATAAATCTAAATCAAATGCACTGAGTGATACATTAATCTGCACCCAATACACTCGACTGTACATAAATATAAAAGCCGATAGACTAATTATACATAAATCTAAACAAATACACTGGGCTGTTCTTCAACTTAAACCCAATACCCTAGAAGGTACATAAATCCAATCCCAATACATGGATTGTACAATAATCTACAACCAATATACTGGGCTATACATAAATCTAAACCCAATACAGTGGATTGTACATTAATCTATGAAAATATAAACATAGGAACATACGAACAATGACGGACAGGTCCATCGAGCCTGTCCCACACAATTGCGATACCTTGTGTATCACAACATATACACTCCACCCCACCCCAAACCATGTGCTCTCCTGGGAGAGGCATAAAAAAGATTAAAAACCCAGGCCAATTTCGGAAACTAAATCTGAGAAATTCCTCTCCGACCCATCTGGACGATCAAAACTAGTCCAGGTCACTCTGGCCATTAAATTCCCTGCAGTACCTACCTTCTGTAAGAGGTGATCTCCACCGCAGCCAGAAACAAATCCAGCTTTTACTTGCAGGAATTCAGTGCATCTGCATCCATCACATGAAATGGCAGCTTATGCCAGAGGTCTCTGGGAAAAGAACCACTTCCTGACATCTAACCGAGAGCTAGCGTTATACAACTTAAAATTGTGAGCCCTGGTCCTGATTAACCTATTTAATTGAAATAAACTGCCAGCTGGAACACTGTCTATTCCCTTCATTACATTATATACTTCAATCAAATCCCGCCTAAGTCTACGCTGCTATGATGTATAGAGTCCCAACTCTTTTAGCCTATCTTGATAACTAAGATGCTTTAGACATGGAAGTAGTCTAAACCCAATACACTGGTCTTTACATAAATCTAAACCCAACACACTGGAATGTACATTAATCTAAACACAATGTACTGGGATGTATATTAATCTAAATCCAATTCACTGGTCTGTCCATAAATCTACACAGAGCATACTGGGCTGTGCATAATTCTAAACCCAATACACTGGTCTTTACATAAGTCTAAACCCAATACACTGAACTCTATATAAATCCAACCCCAATAAACTGGACTGTACATAAATCTGCACAAAATACACTGGATGGTACATTAATCTGCACACAATCGGTACTGGACTGTACATTTATCTAAACCCAATAAACCTGGGCTGTGCATAAATCTAAACCCAATGGAGTGGGGTGTATATAAATCTACACCAATACACTGGACTTATAAAAATCTAAACCCAATACACTGGACTGTAGAAAAATATATCCCGAATAAACTGGACTGTACACTACTCCAAACCCAATAAACATGTCTGTATAAAAATCTAAACCCAATATCCAGGTCTATACATAATTCTCAGCCCAATAAATTGAGCTGTGCATTAAGCTGTACACAATACACTGAATTGTGCATAAATCTCAATCCAATACTGGACTGTACATAAATCAACAACCAATAAACAGGAACGCACATACATCTAAATCCAATATATTGGACTGTACATGAATCAACAACAAAACACTGGTCTGTAAATTAATCTATACCCAATAAACTGGAATGTACATAAATCTAAACACAATTCAATGGACTGTACATACATCCATACCCAATACTTTGGATTGTGCATTATTCTAAATGCAATAAACAGCACTGTACATTAATCTAAACCCAATATACTGGGCTGTACATAAATCCAAGCCCAACACGGGGAAATGTACATACATCTAAACCCAATACACTGGTATTTACATAAATCTAAATCCAATCCACTGACTGTACATAAATCCAACCCCAGTAAACTGGATTGTACATAAATCAAAATTCAATTCACTGGATTGTACAATAATCTACAAATAATAAATTGGGCTGTACATTAATCTAAACCCCAAAAACTGGACTGTATATAACTCTGCACAAAATACACCGGATGGTACATTAATCTGCACACAATCGGTACTGGAATGTACATAATTCTAAACCCAATACACCGGACTGTAAATTAACATAGACCTAATACACAGAACTGTACATTAATCTAAACACAATACACTGGGATGTATATTAATCTACACCCAATACACTGAAATGCACATATATGTATACCCAACAAACTGGAATGTACATTAATTTAAACCCAAACACTGGGCTGGGCTGTACATTAATCCCAACCCATTAAACTGGACTGTACATAAATCTGAACCCAACACACTAGAATGTACATAAATCTAAACCCTATAGACTGGGATATTCCTAAATCTAAACCCAATGCACTGGAATGTATATACATCTACATCTAATACACTGGATTGTTCATCAGTCTAAACCCAACACACTTGACTGTACATAAATCTAAACAAATTACACAGCGCTGTATATAAATCTAACCCCAATATTCTGGGCTGTACATACGTCTAAAACCAATAAACTGGATTGCACATGAATCTAATGTCTATAAACAGGATTGCATGTAAATCTAAACCCAACTGACTGGAATTTACATTAATCTAATCCCAATGGAGTGGGCTGTTCATAAATCTACACCCAATACACTGGATTGTACACAAATGTAAACATGATAAGCTCATTGTACACAAATCTAAACCCAATACACTGGGTGTACATTAACTTAAACCCAATAAACTGAACTGTATATTAATCTAAACCCAATACACTGGGCTATAGATAAATCTAAACCTAATACATTGGGCTGTAGATTAATCTAAATGCAATACATTTGGTTGTACATCAATCCACCCCCAATACAGTGACCTGTACATATATGTAAACCCAAAAAACTGGAATGTGCATTCATTTAAACCCAGCACATTAAGCTGTACATTCATCTAAGCCCGATACACTGGACTGTATATAATTCTAAACCCTATACACCGGGCTTTACATAAGTCTAAATCCAATAAAGTGGACAGCACATAAATCTAATCCCTAAACACTAGGGATTACATCAATCTAAATCATGTACACTAAACCCAACCCATTGGACTGTAGAAATATCGAGACCCAATACACTGGACTGTACATAGGACTAAATTTAATACATTAGACTCTGCATAAACCAAATACACTGGACTATGCATAATTCTAAACACAATAAACTGGGCTGTACATTAAGCAGCACACAATACGCTGTATTGTGCATAAATCTAAACTGAACACATTGGGCTTCCATAAATCTAAACCCAATATACTGGACTGTAAATAAATCAGCAACAAAATACTGAGCTGTACATAAATCTAAACCCAATACACAGGACTGTATATAAATCAACTTCCAATGCACTGGACAATATATAAGTCTAAACACAATTCATCTATGCCAAATAAACTGTCTGTACATAATTTAAACACATTCAGCTGGACTACATATTAATCTAAACCCAATCTAAACTGTACATAAATCTACACCCAATACATTGGGCTGTATATAAATTCACACATAATAAATGAGGCTGTACCTTATCTAAAACCAAAACAATGTACATAAATCTACACTCAATACATTGGATTGTACATACATTTAAACCCACTAGCCCGGACTCTGCATGAATCTAAACCCAATACACTGGACTACAAATAAATCTAAACCCAGTTAACTAAACTCTACCTGAATCTAAACACAATACACTGGGCTGTTTATACATCATAGAATCAAAAAATTAAAAACATTTACAGTACAGAAGGAGGCCATTTAGCCCATTGTGTCCATGATGGCTGACAAAAAGCTATCCAGCCTAATCCCTCTTTCCAGCTTTGTCCATAGCCTTGTTGGTTGAATTGGATGGTACAGTTACTGAGCAAGGGGAAATCGGGACTGGCTGGCTTGGGGCTGGGAGTGCCAGTCGAGAGATCGTTGAGGGGGTGGGGTGGGTGGATCGCAGGGTCAGGCCAGCGATTGTGGGAGTCGGCAGCGAGGAAGGACTTCAATTTGTTCATGTCGGAGCGACCGGGAATGGTGCTGGACGAGGGGTGGTGCCAGATAAGAGAGTCCCGGATAAGGGAGGTTCTATGTTTCTATGTTTCTATGTTTCTATCCTGTATATCTAAGTACTTTTTCAATGCTATGAGGGTTTCTGCCTCTACTACCCTTTCAGGCAGTGAGTTCCAGACTCCAACCACCCTCTGGGTGCAAACATTTCTCCTCAAATCCCCTCTAAACCTTCCACCCATTCCTTTAAAACTATGTCCCCTGGTTATTGAACCCTCTCCTAGGGCAAATAGGTCCTTCCTATCCACTCGATGTAGACCCCTCATAATTTTGTACACCTCAAATGGTCTCCCCTCAGCCTCCTCTGTTCCAAAGAAAAAAAAACCAGCCTATCCAATCTTTCCTCATAGCTAAAATTCTCCAGTCCAGGTAATATCCTCGTAAATCTCCTCTGTACCCTCGCTAGTGCAATTGCATCATTCCTGTAATGTGGTGACCAGAACGGCACGCAGTACTCTAGCTGTGGCTTAATTAGTGTTTTATACAGTTCAAGCATAACTTTCCTGCTCTTGTATTCTATGCCTCGGCTAATAAAGGCAAGTATCCCGAATGCCTTCTTAACCACCTTATCTACCTGGCCTGATACGTTCAGGGATCTGTGGCTATGCACTCCAAGGTCTCTCTGTTCCTTTACACTTCTCAGTCTCCTAACATTTATTGTGATTTCCCTTGCCTTGTTAGCCCCCCACAAATGCATTACCTCACACTTCTCTGGATTGACTTCCATTTGACACTTCTTCTCACCTGACCAGTCATTTGATATCTTCCAGCTACAGCTTTCTTTAGCTTTCTTCTTCATTATTAACCACACGGCCAATTTTTGTATCATCTGCAAACTTCTTAATAATACCCCCTACATTCAAGTCTAAATCATTGATATATACCACAAAAAGCAAAGGACCCAGTACTGACCCCTGTGGAGCCCCACTGAAAACAGTCTTCCAGTCACAAAAAAACAACATCGACCATTACCCTTTGCTTCCTGCCTCTGAGACAATATTGGATCCAACTTGTCACTTTGCCCTGGATCCCATAGATTTTACTTTCGCGACCAGTCTGTCATGTGGGACCTTATCAAAAGCCTTGCTAAAATCTATATACACTACATCAAGTGCACTACCCTCATTGAGCCTCCTTGTTACTTCCTCAAAAAATTAAATCAAGTTAGTCAGACACAACCTTCTTTTAGCCTTCTTTCTTAGGCAATCCCTTGGAATCGAGGATGACTTGCTTCCCCACTAAAAATTAGTTCTCAGGTGATTGATGAGTCAAATGCGGGACCGAGTCTTTGTCACAGGTGAGTCAGACCGTGTTTGAAGAGATGGGTGGGTCGGGTGCTTGGGATCTCGTGCGCTCCTTCCACTGTTTGCATTTCACTTCCGCATGCTCGGAAGTGCTCAAAGTGTTCGACGCCTTCTCAGATGCTTCTCCTCCACTTTGAGCAGTCTTGGGCCAGGGATTCCCAGGTGGGCAATTTATCAATGAGGTTTTGAGGGTGTCCTTGAAGTGTTTCCTCTGCCCACCTGGGACACACTTGCCGTGTCGGAGCTCTGAGTAAAGAGCTTGTTTTGGGAGTCTCATATCGGGCATGCGGACGTTGTGGCCCGTTCATCAGAGCTGATCGAGCGTGGTCAGTGCTTCGATGCTGGGGATGTTGGCCTGAGCAGGAACACTGATGTGGTGCACCTATCTTGCCAGTGGATTTGCAGGATCTTGAGGAGACAGCATTGGTGGTATTTCTCCAGTGCTTTGAGGTGTCTGCTGTATATGGTCCTTGTCTTTGAAGCATTTGGAGGGCGGGTATCACTACTGCTCTGTATACCATGAGCTTGGGGCTGGGTTTCAGATCCTGGTCTTCAAACACTCTCTTCCTCAGGCAACCAAAGGCTACACTGGCACGCTGAAGGTAGTGTTGGACTTCGTCATCTTAGTCTGCCCATGTTGACAGTACACTGCTAAGCTATGGGAAATGGTCCACGTTGTCCAAGGCCCCGTCGTGGATTTTATAGTGGCTGTACAGAGTAAATACAAGTCCACATATATAACAACATTCCCCCGCCCGCCGCAAAGTCAATAGTGTAACTATTTACAATGTAAGTTGATCTGGGGCCCTTCTTGCCCTGGTTGATCGTCTTGATGTGAAAGCTGGTGTTGTTGAATCATTTGTTGGACCCTCGCTGGGCTGCTGTGCAGCTGGCCTTGCTGGGCTGCCTGGTGTGTTGGGCCCTGCTGGGCTGCTGTGGATGATGGGTTCTGCTTTGTGGTCATCCGTGGTGCCGGTTGCCACTGGTGTGTATGTTTGGGGATCAAAAAAGGTAGGGTCCAAGGTGGGTTGCTCAGGATAGTCCGTGAATCTGAGTTTGATTTGGTCCAAGTGTTTCCGGTGAATGAGTCCATTTGAAAGTTTGACCCGAAACACCCTGGCCACGACAGTGCCGGGAAGCCACTTGGGTCCTTGTCCATAATTTAAAATAAATACAGGATCATGGATTTCAATCTCGCTTGACACATTTGCGCTATCATGATATGCACTTTGTTGAAGCCGCCTGCTCTCTACCTGTTCATGTAGATCAGGGTGAACTAACGAGAGCCTTGTCTTAAGTGCTCTTTTAATCAGCAGTTCAGCAGGTGGGATCCCAGTGAGTGAATGGGGTCTCGTGTGGAAGCTAAGCAGGACTCGGGATAGGCAAGTCTGCAGTGAGCCTTCAGTTACCCTCTTCAAGCCTTGCTTGATGGTTTGCACTGCTCTCTCTGCCTAACCATTGGATGCTGGTTTAAACGGGGCAGATGTGACATGTTTGATCCCGTTACGGGTCATGAATTCTTTGAACTCAGCACTGGTGAAACATGGCCCGTTGTCGCTCACTAGGACATCAGGTAAGCCGTGTGTGGCAAACATGGCCCGCAGGCTTTCAGTAGTGCTAGTCGACATTATCTCACATTCAATCCACTTGGAGCACGCATCTACAACCACAAGGAACATTTTACCCAAGAACGGGCCTGCATAGTCGACGTGTACCGTAGACCACGGTTTGGAGGGCCAAGACCATAAACTTAATGGCGCCTCCCTGGGTACATTGCTTAACTGCAAGCATGTATTACATCTGTGAACACAGGACTCTAAGTCCGCATCGATACCGGGCCACCACACATGGGATCTGGCTATCGCTTTCATCATTCCAATGCTTGGGTGGGTACTGTGGAGGTCATTGATACAGGTCTCTCTGCCCTCCTTGGGGACCACTACTCAATTGCCCCACAGAGGCAGTCTGCCTGTATAGACATTTCATCTTTGCGCTGCTGGAACGGCTTTATCTCTTCCTACATTTCCACTGGGACACTGGACCAGCTCCCGTGAAGCACACAACCTCCTCCAGGTTCTGCAGATGCTCGGCTGTGTTCCAACCTGTGGCCAAGATGTCGTCCTGGAAGACCACGGTGTGCGGGACCGACTTCAGTAAACTTTCCATGTTTCTCTGGAATATCGCTGCCGCTGATCGGATTCCAAATAGGCATCTGTTATAAACAAAAAGACCTTTGTGCGTGTTGATGCAAGTGAGGGCCTTCGATGATTCCTCCAGTTCCTGCATCACGTAGGCTGAAGTCAGATCCAGCTTCGTGAATGTCTTTCCTCCCACCAGCGTTGCAAAGAGTTTGTCAGCTTTTGGTAGTGGGTATTGGTCCTGCTGGGAGAAAAGATTGATAGTTACTTTGTAATCACCACAGATTCTGACGGTGCCGTCTCCCTTGAGGACTGGGACAATAGGACTGGCCCACTCACTAAACTCGATCGGTGAAATGATGCCCTCTCATTGCAACCAGTCTAGCTCGATCTCTACCCTTTCTCTCATCATGTACGGTACTGCTCTCGCCTTGTGATGGATGGGTCGCGCCCCCGGAGTTAGATGGATCTGCACTTTTGCTCCTTGGAATTTCCCGATGCCTGGTTCGAACAGTGAAGGAAATTTGTTTAAGACCTGGGGACACGAAGTGTCGTCAGCGGGCGATAGCACTCGGAATTCATCCCAGTTCCAGTGTATCTTTCCCAGACAGCTCCTGCCGAGCAGCGTGGGACCATCGCTCGGTACCACCCAGAGTGGTAGTTTGTGCACCGCTCCTTCGTAGGAGACCTTTACGGTAACACTGCCAATTACAGGAATCAGTTCTTCAGTGTAAGTTCTTAGTCTCATGTGAACTGGAGTTAAGATTGGCCTTGAGGCCTTGTTGCACCACAACCTTTCGAAAGTCTTTTTGCTCATGATGGACTGGCTCGCACCAGTGTCCAGCTCCATTGACACCGGGAGTCCATTTAGTTCAACATTCAGCATTATCGGGGGACAATTCGTGGTGAATGTGTGCACCCCATGTATCTCTGTCTCCTCTATCTGAGGCTCTGGTTCGTAGTGATCCTCCATGGATCTGTCCTCCTCTGCAATGTGGTGGTTTGCAGGTTTAACAGGCTTAGCAGCTTGCCTGCACACTCGTTGGAGGTGTCCCATTGTTCCACAGCCCTTGCAAACGTATCCTTTGAATCGGCATGAATGGAAACGATGATCACCCCTGCAGCGCCAGCAAGGTGTTAATGGCCTTGCATTCATCATCCTTGATGGTGGACTCTGAGACATCTGTGGACGTGTAGCTGCAGGTATGTGTGACCTGCCCTGTACATTACGATTCGAAAATAACTTCACTTTGTTCACAATACTTGTAGCAGCACTTGCTTAGTATTGTCTCTGGTGGCAATGAACACCTGGGCTATCGCTATGGCCTTACTCAAGGTTTGGGTCTCTACAGTCAAAAGCTTGCGAAGTATGATTTTTGGCCAATGCCAAGTACGAAAAAGTCTCTGAGCATGTGCTCCAAATGTCCTTCAAATTCGCAATGTCCTGCAAGGCGTCTCAGCTCGGCGATATAACTCACCACTTCCTGGCCTTCAGATCTTTTGTAGGTGTAGAACTGGTACCTCGCCATCAGAACGCTTTCCTTCAGGTTCAAATGCTATCGGACCAGTGTGCACAAATCATCATATGATTTCTCCGTGGGATTCGCTGCAGTGAGCAGATTCTTCATGAGGCCATGCGTCGGTGCCCTATTGTCGGTGAGGAGGATCGCTCTATGTTTGGCAGCGTTCGCTTCCCCATCTAGCTGGTTGGCCACGAAGTATTGGTTGAGTCGCTGCACAAAAGTTTCCCAATCATCTCCCTCCAAAAATTTCTCTAGGATACTGTTCTAAGCATCTTCAGGTTTGCTCTCTGTATCTCGTCGCCAGTTGTAGTGTATGGAGAAGGAGTCAGACTGAACAGTGTGAACTCAAAGTAAAGTGTGACCTTAGTCTTTTATTGCAGGTCTCCAGAGTGTCTTTCCAACCTGTGAAGCCTCTTTTTATACCTGTGCTTCCCAAGGGATTACGGGATCCATTGGGACTCCGGGGGATGAGCCCTCTGGTGGCTGTACAGAGTAAATACAAGTTTACATATATAACAGATTTTGATAATCAGGGGGCAGTAATGTGTGGCCGGGGCAGTTTGGTAGAAGACCTTTGTCTTACGGATGTTTAGTGTAAGGCCCATGCTCTCGTATGCTTCGGTGAAGATGTTGGCAAAGGTTTGGAGTACGACCTCCAAGTATGCGCAGACACAAGCGTTGTCTGCATACTGTAATTCAATGACAGAGGATGGGACTGGAGGCGGCGAGGTTGAACTAAGTTTGTTCTGTAGATTAGCTTAGCTCCAGCAGGGAGCTTATTGAGGGTGAGATGGAGCATTGCAATAAGGAAGATCGAGAAGAGCGTTGGTGCGATGACACAGTCTTGCTTGACCCTGGTCCATACTTGAATTGGGTCTGTGGTGGATCCATTGATCAGGATCACAGCTAGTTTGTCATCGTGAAGCAGGCGGAGGATGGTACATAAATGTAAATCCAACACATTGGACTGTACATAAACCTAAACCCAATAGACTGGAATCTACATAAATCCACCCCCAATAAACTGCACAGTATATACATCTATACACAATGCACTAGACTGTAAATAAATCTAAACCCAATACACTGTCCGTTACATTAATCTAAACCCAATACACTGGACTGTACACAAGAACACAAGAACACAAGAAATAGGAGCAGGAGTAGATCATTTGACCCCTTGAGTCTGCTCCGCCATTTAACAAGATCATGGCTGACCTAATTATGGACTCAGCTCCACTTCCCTCCCGCTCCCCATAAGCCTTTATTCCCTTATCACTCAAAAATCTGTCTATCTCTGCCTTAAATATATTCAAAGACCCAGACTCAACAGCTCTCTGGAGCAGTGAATTCCACAGATTTACAACCTTCTGAGAGAAGAAATTCCAACTCATCTCAGTTTTAAATGGGCGGCCCCTTATTCTGAGACTATGCACCCTAGTTTTAATTTCCCCCTTGAGTTGAAATATACTTTCTGTACCACCTTGTCCAGCACTCTCATAATCTTATATGCTTTGATAAGATCACCTCTCATTCTTCTGAACTCCAATGAGTATAGACCCAACCTACTCAACCTATCTTCATAAGACAATCCCCTCATCTCCGGAATGAAACAAGTGAACCTTCTCTGAACAGCTCCAATGCAAGTATATCCTTTCATAAAAACGGAGACCAAAACTGTTCGCAGTGCTCCAGATGTGGCCTCATTAATACCCTGTACAGTTGTAGCAGGACTTCTCTGCTTTTATACTCCATCCCCCTTGCGATAAAGGCCAACATTCCATTTGCCTTCCTGATTACTTGCTGTACCCGCATACTAATGTTTTGTGTTTCATGCACAAGGACCCCCAGGTCTGTACTGCAGCACACTGCAATTTTTCTCCACTTAATTTATAATCTGCTTTTCTATTTTTTCTGCCAAAGTGGATAACTTCACATTTTCCCACATTATATTCCATCTGCCAAATTTTTGCCCACTCACTTAGCCTATCTATATCCCTTTGCAGATTTTTTGTGTCCTCCTCACAATTTACTTTCGCACCCATCTTTGTATCATCAGCAAACTTGGTTACATTACACTCGATCCCTTCAGCCAAGTCATTCAAGTACATACATATATACACAATAAACTGGACTGTACATAAATCTAAACCCAATAAACTTCAATTTACATAAAGCTACTCCCAATACAATGGACTGTACATTAATCTAAACCCAATACACTGGGCTGTACATAAATATAAACCCAATATGGAGGACTGTACATTATTCTAAACCATTGTACTGGACGGTACATAAATCTAAGCCCAATACACTGGACTCTACATATATATAAAGCCAATTCACTGGAGTGTTTATAAATCTAAACCCAATAAACTGGACAGTGCATACATGTATATACAAGGCAAGGGAATACACATTGAAAAGTGTAGAGGAACAAAGGGACCTGGGAGTGCTGGTCCACAGATCCCTAAAGGTAGTAGGCCAGGTAGATGAGGTAGTTAAGAAGGCATATCGAATACTTGCCTTTATTAGTCGAGGCATGGAATACAAGAGCAAGGAGGTTATGCTTGAACTGTATAAAACACTGGTTAGGCCGCAGCTGGATACTGTGTGCAGTTCTGGTCACTGCATTACAGGAAAGATGTGATTGCACCGGAAAGGGTGCCGAGGAGATTTACAAGAATGTTGCCTGGACTGGAGGATTTTGCCGATGAGGAAAGATTGGCGATGCTGGGTCTGTTTTCTTTGGAACAGAGGAGGCTGAGGGGAGACCTGATTGAGGTGTATAAAATTATGAGAAGCTTGGATAGAGTGGATAGGAAGGACCTGTTTCCCTTGGCAGACGGGTCAACAACTGGGGGGCATAGATTTAAAGTAAATAGGGAGAGGTTTAGAGGAGATATGAGGGGAAATTTCTTCACCCAGAGGGTGGTGGAGGTCTGGAACTCACTGTGATATGGTGTCAGAGGCAGATAGCTTCACCACATTTAAAAAATACTTGGATGTGCACTTAAAGTGCTGTAACCTACAGGGTTACGGACCAAGAGCTGGAAAGTGGGATTAGGCTGGAGAGCTCTTGGTCGGCCGGCGCAGACACAATGGGCCAAAATGGCTTCCTTCTGTGATTTCTATGATTCTATGATAACCAAATACACTGGGCTGCACACAAACCTAAACCCAATACACTGGAAAGTACATAAATCTATACCCAATACACTACACTGTACTTTAATTTACACCTAATATACTTGACTGCTTTCAACATAAATCTACACTGGATTGTATATTAATCTGCAGCAAAGACATTGGACTGCACGTCAATCTAAACCCCCCAAAAATTGGGCTGTACATGAATGTAAACCAATACACTAGACTGTACATAAATCTAAATGCAACACACTAAACGCAATACACTGGGCTGTACAAATATCCACAACCAATAAACAGAGCTGTAGTAAATCTAAACCCAATACACTGGACTATACATAAATCCACACCCAATACATTGGGCTGTTTATGTCTGAGCAAAATAGATTGGGTTGTAAATCAAACTGAACCCAACTCACTGGACTGTACATATATCTACACCCAATACACTGGAATGTACATAGATCTAAACCATAAGTACAGGACTATACGTAAATCTAAATCCAATTTACTTGACTGATCAGAAAACTAAAACCATTCACTGCTCTGTTCCTAAATCTAAACACAATACTCTGGACTGTACATAGATCGAAACCCAATTCAATGGATTCTACATGAATCAAAACCGAATACACTGGACAGCAGATAAATCTAAGTCCAATACATTGGACTGCACCTAAGTCTAAACCCAATACACCAGAATCTACATAAATCCAACCCCAATAAACTGGACTGTACATTAATCAATAGCACATATACTGGAATTTATATAACCCAATACACAGAACTGTACAGGAATCTAAAACCAATACACTGGGCGTTACATAAATCTGCACCAATAAACTGGGCTGTATATTCATCTAATGCCAATTCACCTCAGAGCACATAAATCGACACCAAATAGACTAGGCTCCACAAAAATCGACACCCAATAAACTGGCCTGTATTTAAGTCTCTCCCAATACATGACAATGTATATAGGCCTCGAACTTGGTGGAAGCTATGTTCCGCCCAAGTGCTGCCCAAAGGATCGTTGAGATCCTGATGGAACTTTGGGCGGAGGTTTCATGAAAAAGTTCTGGAAAGACCGCCCGGCGGCAAAAAAGCAACTTACTCCCTGAATCTGGCTGGCAGCGGGCGGGAGCTCCCATTCTCGGCAGCAAAGGCAATCCTCGGCAAAGTACCGCCGAGGATTGAGTCGGGCCCAGGGAGCGGGGGAACAGATAAAATTTTAAATTTCCAAACAATAAAAAAAAAATGCCGGCAAACCTTCAGGGGACCCCATCCACCTGAATCGCTGGGAAAAAAATAAAGGAAAGAAGTTTACTTACCTTTTTTTTGCAGGTCTTCTTACTTACCGTTGAGGTTAGACCTGCCTCCAAGTGGCGGTCTTTTCCACTGCTGCAGCGGACTCCCGTCCGGACCAAACTAGCAACTCGGCGGGCAGGAGGACATCTACACGCGTTGCACGCCAGCGGACGTCAGCGGGCTTTCCTTAGTGGTCTTCCCTCCCCCCAAACTCACTCGGAGGGGAGACCGCCCAGAAAACGCAGCGGCAGCGGACGGCAGCGGGCGATAGGTCCACCAAGGTCGGCCCCATAAACCTGGACCCAATACACTGAGGTGTACATAAATCTAAACACAATACGCTGGACTGTATATAAATCTAAACACAATACACTGAGGTGTACATAAATCTGGACCCAATACACTGAGGTGTACATAAATCTAAACACAATACACTGAGGTGTACATAAATCTAAACACAATACACTGAGGTGTACATAAATCTGGACCCAATACACTGAGGTGTACATAAATCTAAACACAATACACTGAGGTGTACATAAACCTGGACCCAATACACTGAGGTGTACATAAATCTAAACACAATACACTGAGGTGTACATAAATCTGGACCCAATACACTGAGGTGTACATAAATCTAAACAAAATATACTGAGTTGTACATAAATCTGGACCCAATACACTGAGGTGTACATAAATCTAAACACAATACACTGGACTGTACATATATCTAAAGCCAAGTCACTGCACTGTTCAAAAATCTAAACCCAATACACTTGACTGTATTTAAATTTAACCCCAATTAACTGGACTCTAAATATATCTAAATGCAACACACTGGATGTACACAAATCTGCACCCAATACACAGGACTGTGCATAAATCTACACCCAGTAAACTGAGCTGCACAAAAATCTAAACCCAATTAACAGGCCTGTCCATAAATATAAACCCAATACACTGGGCTGCACAACATCTAAATGCAATTAACAGGGCAGTACATTAATCTAAACCCAATAAACTGGTAAGTACATAAACCTAAACACAATACACTGGACACTAGATATACCTAAAGCCAATTCACTGGACTGTTCAAAGATCTAAACCGGATATGCTGGACTGTACTTAGATCTAACCCCAATTCACTGGTCTGTAAATATAGGTAAAGCCAATACACTGGAGTGTAAATCAATCTAAACCCAATAAACTGAAAAGTGCATACAACTATACACAATACAATGGACTTTACATGAATCTAAACCCAAAAAACTGGGCTGTATATAAATCTACACCCAATACATTGGACTACACATTAATCTGCACCCAATGCGTAGGGCTGTACATAAATATAAATGCAATACACTGGGCTGTACATAAATATAAACCCAATACATAGGGCTGTACATAAATCGAAACCCAATACACTGGACTACACATAAATCTACACCCAATACACTGGCCTGTGCATTAATCTACACCCAATAAATTGGACTATACAAAAATCCACATGTAATAAACTAGACCTCAAATATTTACAATCTATATTAATGACTTGGATGAAGGGACCAAGTGTAATGTAGCCAAGTCTGCTGATGATACACAGATGGGTGGGCAAGCAAATTGTGAGGACGATATAAAAAATCTGCAAAGGGATTTAGGACTAGACTTTCCCTAAAGACCCTCAACGCCCGATTGCCTGCTGAGAAGCACCGCTAATGTTTGGCAAAAAAAGCTGGCAAGAATTTCCATTTTAAAGGTAAAAGTAAGGGAAACTAATCGGCCAGTGAGAAAATGGGCGTTGCATACTCATTGTCGCCGGTTTTCTCGGCGGGTAAGTGCAAAGTTAGCAATATGGGCGGTCATTACCGGAATGGACGGTAAGTAGTAAAATTTAGTCCGAGGCTGCGGTTGGGCCTAGGGAGGGGAGAAAATTTTTTTTTTTTAATTTCATTAAAAAAAAATACAAAGCATTCCCAAGACAGTTTTAACCCTAATCGCCGTGTTAAAATTTTTAAAAAATAATTAAAGAACCTTTAACTTACCTTTCTTTGCAGTGTCCCCCCTTACCACCCTGTTTAAGCAGCTTTTACAGGGCGGGTCTCTCGGTTACCTGGACGTCGGCGGTTAAGGCCAAACTTACACCCTGGCGGTTGTTCTCAGCGTTGCACGAGGGCGGTTTGGTCCCGGTGGACAACTTCAGATTTGGGCGATAACATTGATAAATTTACGTGGAAACTCTCGCTGGGCGGAAAACCAGCTGTAATGCCGAGAAAATCACCGACAATGAAGCTGAATGTTTGGACATAGATAGGTTAAGTGAGTGGGCAAAAATTTAGCAGATAGAGAATAATGTGGGAAAATGTGACGTTATCCACTTTGATAGAAAAAATAGAAAAGCAAATTATAATTTAAATGGAGAAAAATTGCAAAGTGCTGCAGTACAGAGGGATCTAGGGGTCCTTGTGCATGAAACACAAAGGGCTAGATTTTATATTTTTGGGCTTATCGCCCAAAAATGGGTGTTCAGATTGCCGGCTTCTCACCCATTCTCAAAGCACCTAGTCTCCATGTTTGAAATTGGGCGTTACCGCGAGTGATATGAAATGGGTGTGTAGCGGTAAATCTCGCTGATCTTCTGTCGTAAAGTGTCGCCGTCCTTAGCAACAGCATGGCAAAGCTCAATTCCCGCGATTCAGGAGGTCAAGGGTCATCATGACATGCGCAGCAGAGGAGTCAGAGAGAGAGGGAGCTCAGAGGGACTGAAGGCGTGCGTGGGTGTGGTGTGGCTGCTTTGGGAGGAAGGAGGGAGACTTTAGAGCTTCACACCAAATAGGGAAACAAAAATTAGCTGTTACTAGCCACATATTTGCTCGAATTTGGCCTATAATGGAGGGAGAGGAGGAAGCACCACAACATGCTGTGGAAACTGGCGCTGGAGAGAGCAGTGAGGTGAGAGAGGAGCACATTGGAGGGCGCAAAAGAGCGAGGAGGTTCTCGGAGGAGGCAAATGCCTCCCTCCTGCAAGAGGTCGAGTTATGCTGGAGTGATTTGACACAGGGAGGGCATGGGAAGCCGACCCCAAAGGCCTACAAGAAGGTATGGACCGAGATAGCAGAAGTGGTCTCGTAGGCGACTAACGAGGTGCGTGAGGGCAACCGATGCCGCAAACGATGGAATGACCTTGTGGGATCCACAAGGATAAGTATTACATTTATTTACATGTACTTATGTATTTATATAATTTGATTTGTAACAGTCATGAGTGACTATCGGCAGATGTGAGGTCTTCCACTTTTACCGGGAATGTTTTACTCAAAGCCTGCACATCTTTAGGTAAAGAATGATAATTATCATAATAAGCATGATTACATCTGTCAATTATGTGTTGTAACAGTCTCTGGGATAGTACCTAGCAATGATCTCATGCCATGACATCCTGTCACCTTTTACAGAAGAAGCTATCAACGATAAGGTCTGTGCAGAGCGAACGGGTGGGGGGTACCAGTCCCCAGCAACATTACTGAGATGGAGGAGCGGGTGCTCGCACTCGTGGGGAAGCAAACCCGGACAGCCTCGGAAGCACCTGCAGACCCTGAAGTGAAGCGACGTGAGTAAAGTTTACACCATTGCGTGATGTAAAGTCAATAAATGCCACACCCACTCATATCCGAACAATCATATATGATAGATGATTTCTAAAATTGTCATAGAAATAATGCTGGTCTAATGATAATCATTGCAATGCAAATATGTTGATGGTCATGAAATGTGATGTCTGTGATGATTTTGAGAGCGCTGGTGCTTTTGTCGTGCATATGCTGTGTGCAGCGCTGGACCTCCTTGTGACCCTAGCACCCCCTTCTCCTCTAATAACCTCATTTGTGTTTTTCAGCTCAGCCAGCAGCACGGCCCCAGGCAAGATCACAGAGACCAGAAGGTGGGGGCGTGGGGCCCGACTCTCCAGATGATCCAACATCTGGTGCTGCGGAGCTTCGATTCTCGCCCGTCATCTGTTCTCCACAGATGAGAGCGCCGACTTCCAGGAACCTGCATCGCCACGCTCCAGAAGCCATTCCACCCAAGGCCATCTAGTGGTCCTCCGGTCATTCCTGTCTCCACTCTGGAGGTACCGGCCCCAAGCACTTCGCCACAGGGCACCCCATTTGTCCCCAGGATGGCGCTGACCCCACGGAGGCCTCATGGAGGCGGCAGGTCTGTTCCAGGAGTGCGACATGAGAGCAGAGAGATGGTACAGTTGTCCAGGAGGACTGTAGACATTATTGACCAGCTCATCGAAGCATTGGGGGGCATATCCCAAAACTGGCCATCATGACTGAGTACATTCCACGGATGGCGGAGGCCCTGGATGCAATAGCCAGGAACACTGCCGGCACAAGCCTCCTAGCACTCCACCCCTAGGTTCCGCACCACCACTGTGAACAGATGAGAGCAAGGACCAAGATTCTGCTTCTGCATCAGAGAATGTTGCCCCCTCGGACTCCCCACTCCGTACCCATCTAGCCACCGCCTCTGCCTTCATCCTCCCCAATGAAGCACTGCCTGAGGAGCTCCTCGGCCAGGCGCCATGGAGCGAGGAGGGTAAGGGGTAGAGGTGGAGAGAAGAAGGGGAGGGGGGAAGGAAAGTGAGGTGCATGTCTGAAGGTGATGGCTGTGTTATATCTCCATCTGGGTGTATGCAGTTTGTTGCAATGTATGGGGGCTGGGGACCACGCTTCTCCTTTGCCTTTGTATTCTGTGTTGCTGGACATGTTGAAAATGTGATTTATGTCAATGGTGGAAAAAGTGGGGTGTGGGTGGGGGTTGGGTGTTATTACCTGTGATATTTATGATTTCAGACCAATGATATAAATAATTTTTTATTGAACATAACCTGGTTGCGCATTGTCTCAGATAGCTGTACCATTACACACTGGTGATTCCTTAACATGAGAGGGTTAAATAAAACTTAACTTCAATTTTTAGTAAGCTTTAACTGGCACCAAGGTGATGGGCACCATTGATGTCTGAGCTGTACACACACAGCAGTGTGTCAGTGTTGTCACTCACAGCAACGTTCTTTCAGTCAAATCGTTCAGTTATCAGCTCCTCACTTAAGAGTCTTGCAGCTATGTAGCCACCAAGGGCCCTTTCCTGCAGTCTGGAAGGGTTCCTGGGCACGGTTGCATAGCCAGCCTGATTGTCTGGCCCGAGCTCAGCATCCAGCCCCTCGTCGTCCTCTTCCTCTCTCTCCTGAGGTGGACCATCAGTCCCTTCTGGCAATTCTTGGCCCTCCTGATAGCCAGGTTGTGCAGCATGGAGCACACGACTACGAATTTACCTACTGGTTCAGGGTTGTATTGTAGCTCCCCTCCTGAGTGGTCAAGACATCTGAAGCGCTGCTTAAGCACAGTTATTTTTTCCGGACCACAATGCGTGTGTCTCTGTGGCTCTGGTTGTATCACTTCTCGGCCTCAGTGTGGGTGCCACACAGGGGTGTCATCAGCCAGGTGGCTAGGCCGTATCGGTTATCACCAAGAATCCAGCATTGTCCTTATGGCTGACTCTTAAACATGTCAGAGACAGCGCTCTCACGCAGGATGTGAGCCTCAGCGAAGGTACCTGGACACTGCCATGATGCTCTGGTTGTGGTCGACAACTAGTTGGACTTTCATGGAGTGGAATCCTTTTCTGTTACGAAGATGCTCCGGGTCCTGAGAATGTGGCCGCATGGCGATGTGAGTGCACTGTATAGCTCCCTGCACCCTGGGGAACTTGGCAATGCGGTAGAATGCTCCAGCCCTGTCAGTCTGAGACTCCGTGGTCATGGGGAAGCTGCTAAAGTCCATCCTTCTCGCATATGTGACTTGTCTAATGCAGCGATGACCATGACCTCGACCGACACTGATGTCCTGATGGCAGGCTGCATATGTGGCCTGATGAGCTCACATATTTCATTGATCACCACCTTGTGGAAGCGCAGTCTCCGAAGGCAGGTGTGCTCGGACACGTCGAGGTAAGACCTCTTTTCTCTGTATGTGCGGGGTGTGTATGGTCTGGCCCTTGTCCTCATTCTTAAATTGGGGACATAATGATGTGCATCATACATTAAGCCATTTGCACTCTGCAGCATCTGCGTATTAATCGATGCAGGCTGAGAAATGGCTGGTCCCATTGTAATGAAAGTATAATAGCAATTAATCAGAAGCAATAATTTCCTCACTAAAATACACCTAGATTAAACCCCTAATAGTCCAGAGTCTGAAAATATGTCTGTTGAGATGGTCACTTCAGTGAGAAGAACTCCAGAGTCAATGCAAACTCCCCCGAATTTGAAGCAGCCTTTTGAATGAAACGACCTGCGATTTTAAAAATGGCAGCCACACCGCTGGCTTTAGTTCAGAACAGTTCCACTTTTTCTGGCCGTTTTTTTGGGCGAGCGATATTGTGGGCGATATGTGTGCGATGTAGTGAAAGTGACGGTGGGCGATCTCCCGGGTGTTAGTTTCGCCAGATGTGATCTTTACGACCAAAAAAAAGGGTGGGCGGTATTATTGAATCCCAGCGTTAATTCCGTTTGGAAAGTAACGCTGGCCGATATTATGGCATTGATTTTGCCCATTCTGATGATTCCACCCAAAATAAGTGGGCGGCCGGTAATATTTTTTCCCGGCATTAAGCACATGTAACGCTGTAACGAAAGTAACGCTCGCTGATAATTTTCCAAAAAATTGCCCGTCAGTTTCCATTTTGTGCCAAAATGGGTGATATATGGATGTTACATGTCATTTCAGCAGCAAAATGGACCTTAAGTGGGCGTTATGCATGGCAAAATAATGGAGGATCTAGCCGAAAAAGTTAGTATGCAGGTACAGCAAGTAATCAGGAAGGCAAATGGAATGTTGGCCTTTATTGCAAGGGGGATAGAATTTAAAAGCAGAGAAGTCCTGCGACAACTGTACAGGGTATTGTTAAGACAACACCTGGAGTACTGCGTACAGTTTTGGTTTCCGTATTTAAGGAAAGATATACTTGCATTGGAGGCTGTTCAGAGAAGGTTCACTAGGTTGATTCTGGAGATGAGGAGGTTGACTTATGAAGATAGGTTGAGTAGGTTGGGCCTATACTCATTGAAGTTCAGAAGAATTAGAGGTGATCTTATCGAAACATATAAGATAATGAGGGATTCGACAAGGTGGATGCATAGAGGATACTTCCACTCATAGGGGAAACTAAGACTAGGGAGCATAGAGTCAGAATAAGGGGCCGCCCATTTAAAACTGAGATGAGGAGAAATTTCTTCTCTCAAACGGTTGTAAATCTGTGGAATTCTCTGCCCCAGAGAGCTACAGAGGCTGGGTCATTGAATATATTTAAGGTGGAGATAGATAGATTTTTGAGCGATAAGAGAGTAACGGGTTATGGGGAGCGGACAGGGAAGTGGAGCTGAGTCCTTGATCAGATCAACCATGATCTTATTAAATGGTGGAGCATGCTTGAGGGGGCAAATGGCCTACTCCTGCTCCTATTTCTTATGTTCTTATGTCTATGGCCAATTCACTGGAGTGTTCATAAATCTACACCCAACACATTGGAATATACAAAAATCCACACCCAATAAACTGGGCTGTATATAAGTTTAAACACTATAGACTGGGTTGTACATAGATCTAAACCCAATATATTAAATTGTACATAATTCTAACCCCAATACACTGGACTGTACATTCATCTAAACCCAATATACTGGGCTGTACATTATTCTAAATCCAATAAGCATGACACTAGATTAATCTACCCTAAATATACTGAGCTGTGCATTAATCTAAACACAATACACTGGGCTTTGCATAATTCCAACCCCAATAAACTGGGCTGTACATAAATTTAAACCTGATACACTGGACTGTAAATAAATGTAAACCAATACACTGGACTGTACATATATCTAAAGCCAATTAACTGGAGTGTTCATTCAACTAAACTCAATAAACTGGTCTGTACAAATATCTAAACCCAACACTGAACTGTACATAAATCTAAATCCAAAATACTGGGCTGTACATACATTTAACCCCAATTCACTGTACTTTTCATCAATCCAAAACCAATATACCGGATGGTACATACATTTCTAATCAATTTCCTGGACGGTACATAAAGCTAAACCCAACACACTGGATGCTACATAGATCTTAACCCAATAAAATGGATTGTACATAAATCTAAAGTCAATTCCCTGGAATTTTCATAAATCTGAAGCCTATAATCTGGGCTGCACATAATTCTAAACCAAATATTCTGCCCTGTATATAACTCTAAACCTGATACACTGTTCTGTACATCAATCTAAACCCAGTACACAGGGCTATATATAAATCTAAACCCAGGACACAGGGCTGTACATAATTCTAAACCCAGTACACAGGGCTGTATATAAATCGAAACCCAGTACACAGGGCTGTATATAAATCGAAACCCAGTACACAGGGCTGTATATAAATCGAAACCCAGTACACAGGGCTGTATATAAATCTAAACCCAGTACACAGGGCTATACATGAATCTAGAACTAATAAACTGGACTGTACATAAATCAAACCTCAATAAGTTGGCTGTACATAAATCTAAATCCAATACACTGGATATTATATAAATATAAACCCAATACACTGTGCTGTACAAAATTAAAACCATTGAACTGGAATGCATTTAAATCTAAACCCAATAATCTGGGCTCTACATTACTCTGAACCCAAGATACTGGACTGTCCATAAATCTAAATCCATCAATGTGTATTTTATATATATCTGAACCAAATACACTCAACAGGACATAAATCCACAACAAATACACTGGGCTGTGCATCAATCTAAACCCAATAGTGTGGGCTGTACATAAATCAAAACAAAATACATTGGGGTGTACTGAAATCTCAACACTATGGGCCCAAGTTTCCACACGATAAAAAATGGGCACCCCTCCGAGCTGGGCGCCCATTTTTCGTGCCTAAAACGGCGCCGGAAAAAAAACTCGCGATTCTGGAGCGCCCTGCAGCTCCTTGTCTGCTTGGCGCGACGTCCAGGGGGGCGGAGCCTACACTCGCGCCGATTTTGTAAGTGGGAGGGGGCGGGTACTATTTAAATTAGTTTTTTTCTTGCCGGCAACCCTGCGCGTGCGCGTTGGAGCGTTCGCGCATGCTCAGTGTGAAATAAACATTGGCACTCGGCCATTTTTGTAGTTCTTTGTAGCTGTTTAGTTTTTGAACATTTTTTAATAAAAGCACATTGCCATCAGCACATCAGCAGTGAGAAGGCTGCAGGAAGCCTCAGAAAGTTGAGGCAGCCGTTTCCCGACGACCTCCGCCTTTTGCCGTCGGGAAATGGCTCCTCAATTTCTGAGGCTTCCTGCAGCCTTCAGTCTCCTTCCCTCCCTCCCGCCCGCCGTCTGGAACGGCTTCCTCCCGCCCCCCCACCCCCCCGCGTTCGGTCGGTCGGTCGGTTCCCTCCCTCCCTCCCTCCCGCCGTCTGGAACGGCTTCCTCCCTTCCCCCCCCACTCCCCCCCCCCTCGCGTTCGGTCGGTCGGTCCCCTCCCTCCCGCTCGCCCGCCGGCCGTCTGGAACAGCTTCCTTCCCCCCCACCCCCCCCGTGTTCGGGAACGGCTGCCTCGTTTTGTGAGGCTTCCTGCAGCATTCTCCCTGGCTGAAGCACTTTCACACAGGTAGGAAGATGGTTTATTTAAATTTTTATTCAGGTTGGATTTATTTGTATAATATTTGTATAAGTATAAATAAGGATTTATTGTGGAATTTAATGACTTCCCTTCCCCCCCTCTCCCCCCCCACCTCGTTCTGGACGCCTAATTTGTAACCTGCGCCTGATTTTTTAATGTGTAGAACAGGTTTTTTCAGTTCTACAAAAATCTTCACTTGCTCCATTCTAAGTTAGTTTGGAGTACGTTTTCACTGTGGAAACTTTGAAATCAGGCGTCAGTGGCCGGACACGCCCCCTTTTGAAAAAAAAATTCTGTTCCAAAGTGGAACTGTTCTACCTGACTAGAACTGCAGAAAAAAGAATGTGGAGAATTGCGATTTCTAAGATAGTCCGTTCTCCACCAGTTGCTCCTAAAAATCAGGCGCAAATCATGCCCTATATACTGGACTGTTCAAATATTTACACCCAATACACTGGACTGCTCATAAATCGAAACCCAATATGCTGGACTGCACATTAATTTAAATCCAATATACTGGACTGTGCATCAATCTAATCCCAATATACTTGACTATGCATAAATTAAAACCAATAAATTGGACTGTACGTAAATGTAAACCCAGCAATCTGGGCTTTACATTGACCTGAACCCAATACACTGGACTGTACATTAATCTAAACCCAATAGTGGGTGGCAGTACCGCCCAGCAGCAAAATAACGGCAAAGGAGCTTGCCGCCTAAGTGCCGTCGAAGATGGAGTCAGGCCCAGGGAGGGTAGAAGACCTGAAAAATAAAAACATTTTTTAAAAATCACTGGATCGCCTTCAGGGGAACCCATGCAGGTAAGTTGCTGTAAAAAAATTTTTTTAAAGATATTCACTAACCTTCTTTTGCAGGTCTTCATCCCTACCGTCGGGGTTAGAACAGCTTCCATGCAGCAGTCCTTCCCCCTGCTGGCTCCCGCCGACTCCCGCCCGCACCAATCTGGCATCTCGGCGGGCGGGAGGCCACTTACGTGATTTGGCCACCAGAGGATGTCAGCGGGTAGTTGCCGGCGGTGCTCCCCTCCCGTCCGCTCCTGCCCAAGTCAAAACTGGGAGTAAAACGGCAGGAAAACTCGGCAGCAGTCAGCAGCAACAGGCAGCAGTGGGCCGTAAGGCCACCAATATCGGGGCCATTGGCTTCGACATAACCCTAATCCCAATATACTGGATTTTACATAAATCTAAACACAATGCACTGGACTGTACATAAATTCACACCCAATTCTACATAAATCTAAACAGAATATACAGGATTACGCTTAATTCCACTCCCAATAAAGTGATATGAACAGATACTTACACGCAATACACTGGACTGTACATCAATCCACACCCAATAAACCTGATTGTATATTAATCTAAACCCAATTCACTGGACTTTTCATAAATCTAAAGCCAATTCACTGGAATGTATGTAACTGTACACTAATCTGCACCCAATGCACTGGAGATTACATAACTCTACCCAATACACTGAGCTGTATATAAGTCTAAACACAATACACTGGGCTCTTCAAAGATCTAAACCCAATATACTGGAATGTGTACACATCAACACCCAATAAACTGGACTGTAAATAAAACTCAACACAATACACTGAACTGTAGATAAGTCTAAACAAAATACATTGCATTGTACTTAAAGCTAACCCCAATACACTGGACTGTTGATAAACCTACACTCAATACATCGGACTGTACATCAATCCACACACAATAAACTGGGATGTACATAAGTCTAAACACAATATACTGGGCAGTACATAAATCTAGATCAAATACACTGGACTGTATATAAATCCACATCCAATACACTAGGCTGTATATAAATCAATAAATACACTGGGCTGTACACAAATCTAAACAAAATACATTGGGCTGTACATAAATCTAATCCCTATATACTGGACTGCACTCAATAAACTTGACTGTTCATAAAGATACACCCAATACATCGGACTGTACATCAATCCACACCCAATAAATTGGGTTGTACAAAATCTAAACCCAATACACTGGATTGTATATTAATCCACACACAATACACTGGAATGTACAGAAATCTAAACCCCATTCAGAGGAATGTTGGTAAATCTAAAGTCAATTCACTAGGCTGTATAAATCTAAATCTAATTCATTGGACTATGCATACTTGTAAACCCAATATACTGGAGTGTACATGAATCTAAACCCAATATACTGGCCTTTACATAAATCTACACCCAATATACTGGACTATATATTAGTCTGCATCCAATACACTGGAATGTGCATAAAGCTAAACTCAATTCACTGGACTGTACATAAATCTAAAGCCAATAAACTGGACTGTTCATAAATCCAAACCCAATAAACTTGGACTGTACATAAATAGAAACCCAATACACTGGGATCTACATAAATTTAAGCCCAATACACTGGACTGTGCATAACTCTAAACGTCTTCTTTCATTTGGTAGTACCAAGGCAAATCAAATGTCAATATCTAAGTTGGATATCCAGGCCATAGCTTCCGGTGTAACAGGCTGCCTGCAAATTTCCTCTGAGGGTAGTGCTCAATGATGTGCTCCAGGGTCTGATTAGGAGCTCCACAGTCACATGATGAGAATGCTTTAATCTTCCAGCTATGGAGAAGTGGCAGCATCTACCATGACCAGTTCTGAGGTGGTTAATGGACTTTCACTGTGCGAGGAAGGTTTGATCCTTCAGGTTGTACTGTGGGGTTCTCTATAAGGAATCCATTCGGTATATCGGAGTTCTTCCAAGCATTTCGCCATTGGTCATCAAGGCTGAGGGGAGATGGCTGAAGGGCTTCGGCAATGGTCCAAAACGGCCTTCTAGATTTGAGACGGGTTGGTGGTCGGCTATCAAGTCGGCATTCTTTGCTGGTGTAGCGGTTGTATTCTCTGGAGGCTGCATATTCGCGGCGTAGGTGTGGTGGAGCGATGTTTGTAAGCACGGGTAGCCGTGTCGATAAAAGCGCACCCGTGATAATTCTCATAGTAGGATTCAGCTGGTCATCGATGGATTTAACATGCGGACTTGATGACCATGCCGGAGAGCAGTACTCCACTGTACAGTACACCAGGGCGAGTGCAGCCATACGGAGGGTTTGGCCGTCTGCTCCCCAAGTGGATCCGACAAGTTGCTGGATCAAGTTGACCCTACTCTTCAGCTTCTTCTCAAGGTTCTGGAGATGTTGACTATGTGACAGGAGTTTTTTTGGCATGGTTTACCTCTGCACTGCAAAAGGAAACTTTCAAGCTTGGTTTGCTTGATGGGTGGTGAGGTGGAATGTCGAGGTGACCGTCTTTTGCAGGTTTGGCCGAAGTTGCCATCGTCAGAAGTAGGCCTCCATCCTCTATAAATCATTGGTCAGGGTCTCTTCTGTGATGGACGGATTTGTGTTTTGCATGGCCAAGGCAATGTCATCAGCATATATGAACTTGCGGGACTCTGTTTTGGGCAGATCACTGGTGGAAACGTTGAATAACATGCCAGGGCAGGTACAATGTCCTATGTCTGCTCTTCAGAGTACACACGGAAGCGTCGGTTGCTAAGGATGGAGTTGAGAAGATGGATCATTATTCTGCAGGATAAAATGGTGGAGAGCTTGGAAGGCAGTCCATATTTCCATACTGTGTCATACACCGCTGACAGGTCCATGAGTGCTACAGTGGTGTGAGGCTGGTGTTGGAAGCCTGTCTCGATGTGCGTTGTTAAAGTTACCTCTTGCTCGCAGCAGTTACAGCTGCTCCGGAAGCCTGCTTTCCCCTTAGGGATGGTTGGCTCAAATTTGGGGGCTAGTCTGCGGAGTAGTAGCCTCTCCTGCACTTTATAACAGGTGCAAAGTAAGGAGATCGGGTGGTAGCTGGAGGCTTCACAAGCATTACCAACCCTGCTGCACAAGGGCAATTATTTTAGTCTCCTCCAAATCGGTGGAATTTTACTTGTTGCCGGTACCTCAGAGAAGAAGGAGGTCAACCACCTCTTCGCTTTTAGGAATTCTGGGTAAACACCATCTGGACCAGCAGCTTTTGCAGAGTTAGTTGTGGACAGGGCTGCGTTAAGTTCGCCCCAGGTGAAAGGATCAGACATAGTTGACAATCTTGGTGCCGCCATCAAGTGTGTCGAAAGTTGCCGCTTCATCTGGCGTTGAAATTCTTTGTCCACTGTTTGTATCAAGTGGAATGCAATGGTGTCTGCTCTGATGGCTGTCCTGTGTTTATAGGCAGGGTTTTCCCCACCAAGTTGACAGAGCAGCGTCCATGCTTTCCCGTGAAGTTGGAATTCTCTATAAGGCTCCTCCATCTTTCACGCCTCGCCAAGTTCAAGGAATCCAGCATTGCAGTGATTGTGGCTAGATTCTTGTTCAGCAAATACTCCAGGTATTGGGGCAATTTAAGCTCAATACACTGGACTGTACATAAAACTAAACCCAATACACTGGACTATAAATTAATTTAAACCCAATAAACTGGACTGTACATAAAACTAAACCCAATACACTGGACTATACATAAAACTAAATCCAATACACTGGACTGTACATAAAACTAAACCCAATACACTGGGCTATAAATTAATCTAAACCCAATACACTGGACTATACATAAAACTAAATCCAATACACTGGACTGTACATAAAACTAAACCCAATACACTGGACTATACATTAATCTAACTCCAATACAATGGACTATACATAAATCTAAATCCAATACACTGAACTGTACATAAAACTAAACCCAATACACTGGACTATATATTAATCTAACCCCAATACATTGGACTATACATAAAACTAAATCCAATACACTGGACTGTACATAAAACTAAACCCAATACACTGGACTATATATTAATCTAACCCCAATACACTGGACTGTACATTAATCTAAACCCAATAGACTGGACTGTATATTAATCTAACCCCAATACACTGGACTGTACATTAATCTAACCCCAATACACTGGACTATACATAAAACTCAACCCAATACAATGGACTGTACATTAATCTAACCCCAATACAATGGAATTTACATTAATCTAAACCTAATACACTGGAATTTACATTAAACTAAACCCAATATACTGGACTATAAATAAATCAACACTCACTAAACTGGGCTGTACATAAATCTAAACCCAATACACTGGATTTTACATTTATTTATACACGATATACTAGGCTCCACATAAATCTAAATCCAATATGTTGGACTGTACATGCATCTAAGCCCAATTCACTGGACTCTTCATAAATCTAAAGTCAATTCACTGGACTGTACATTAATCTAAACCAATAAACTCGACTGTATATAAATCTAACCCTAATAGACTGAACTGAACATAAATCTAAACCCAATACACATAGGGGTAGAAATTCCGTAGTGGGGCACTACCTTGTGAAAAGTTGCAAGATTAGATCCAGGTGCTAATCAACCTCACGCCTGCGAAATTGAGTCCCTGCACTGCAAGGCAGCACTAAATTAGGAGCTAATGGTATCGGTGAGTGGCATTAGGCTCCTAGCAATAACGAATATGAGGTGTTGGTGCAATCAGGAGTGAGCATTGGCGAAGGCGCATTCTAGCCATTAAAGGGGAGGGTCACTGGATTCTGCACACCAGCCCTCAATGATTCGGAGAGTGCAGAACAGCGATATGCTGCGGGATGAAATGCAAAGTTCTTTGACGGCCCGCTGCACTTCGGAGAATAAGCAGCCTTTATCTGGCTGCAGATACATCCTGCGCTCTCTGGTGCACATAAATGACCTTTGGAACAGAAGTACTGGGGTACATCCCTTTAAGTAGCGCCCCACCAGCCGCCAGCCGGCTTGTTCATGCCTCCGCTCCCTGGGGCTGTCAGCACAAGGCAGGAAGGCACGGGGCACTGCTGAATTTTGCCGTCGGGTGCCCAGCGAATGTTGCGCATTCGCTGACATCCCGTCCTGCATGGCGAAAGGTGCCAAACACTAACTGTAATCGCTGGCGTACGGCGCGGGATTCGCCCCACCACGATGCTAATGCCTGAGCGCCATGTTAACCACCCCCCACCCCCAGGCACTAACAGGAGATGGTAAGTAGCCAAATGTTGCCCCCATAAACTTTAGATGCAATCTGAATTGAATACAGGTCTGATGTAGTTGTACCATTATAACTGCAAGCACTACATCCCAGGTGTGAACGCCTCTGAAGTAAGACAGCGTGGGATGGAAATTGGCCTCCAATGCGCCTCCCATTAACAACTCCGGGGGCAATAACGGGGCACTAAGGGCGGCGAAATTACCGATGCCCGTGAACTTACATGGTGGGTTAGCGCTGGCGCTAAAACTTACCACCTCGATCTCTTGCGCCCCGGAATTTGTGACGTCATCATTCGCAGAGCCCCATTATCGCCCCAGAAGTAAAATTCGCTCCTGCTCCCTGCAGCATAGCCAGGCGTTATCAACGGAAACTGCAGGAGGCGTTGTCACCTTGTCTGGCCACTTGAGGAGCGCTAATTTGAGGCAATGGTGATCAGCCATGATCTTGTTGAATGGCGGAGCAGGCTCGAGGGGCTAGATGGCCTAATCCTGTTCCTAATTCTTATGTTCTTATGTAGGTATGCCAAATTTTAATAATGTGCTGTCTTTTGTTTTTTTTCCAGCCCGTGATTGTATCAGTCCTGCACTCTCTTAGAGTGCTTGAGGCTGCAATGTGCGTATCACAGCTGCCGTCGACGAACATACACAGCCTTAGCCTTCAAAGAACACAGCATTGGCCCTTCCCTTTAAGGGAGGGAAGGAGCCTTAAAAGCGACAGCGCTGCACGGAATATTGTGCAGCACCCTGCCGATACAGCCCCTCTCACTCCCTTTAGCGCTCTAAGGGAAGTGGTAGCGCTTGATTCAACGCTCCCCTTCCCTCTGGAGTGCTAAAGTGGAAGTTCCCATCAGAATCAACTGTGTAGCACCCGCCGATACTTTTGCACTCCCGCAAAAGTTATCACCCCAAACGGATCACTGCACAATTTCTAGCCCCGTGTATTTTGGCCGTGAGACTCCTCCCACGTTCCGGAATAGTAAATCTGATGAGAAACTCGGTTGGGTATCGCCTCCCATTAGTGCCCTGGGGAGGCGGCAATGCATCGCTCATAGCTTAATGCCCGGCCGCCGAGATTTTAGCGATGCCCGCGAAATTCAGTTGACTTTTACCGGCGGCGCTATACGTTATCGCCTCGCCCTCTAACGCCCAGCCAGATCATGATGTCAGTGCATGTGCAATGCCCCGCTGACATTCCAGAAGCGTAATTAGGTTTAACGCCTCCCTTATCTACAGGCGCTGAATACGTCAGAAGAAGCAGGTGGTCCCAGCTTATTTGGGGGATGTCGGGAGGGTCTTTAAAGGGATGAGCAACCGGGTTACTCAGAGGTCACAGTGAGTGCTATGTTTCCATATAGCACAGTGCATAAATCTTTCGGATTGCTGCGGCAGATTGTCTTCAAAGTTACAGTTATGTAGCGGTTTTAGGTGTGCATTTACATGGGTGCAGTGCTATCATGCCACGTCGCCTCCTCCAAGTTGTTGGTAGGTGACGTTTACAGAGAATGGAGCTTGGGAAGGTGGGACCACGAATGAGGAGACACCATAGACATCGGGGCAGGAGGCCTTACCCCCCACGGGTTTATCGGGAGCACTCCTCATACCTTGACATGTCTGAGGAGCAATGTGTAAGAAGGCTGCGGTTCTGCAAGGTGGTCGAGCTATGCCATCTCCTGCAGCCAGACCTAGAGGCTGATATCGGGACCAGGACTTCGCTGTCCGTCGCAGTGAAGATAACTATGGCGCTCAATTTCTATGCCTCTGGATCCTTCCTAGCAGGGTTCATCTGCAGCTTGTCACAATTTTCTGCTTATTGCTGCATCTGCAAAGGCACAGACGCTCTCTACTGCAGGAGAATGGACTACATAACATTTCGCATGACCAGGGAGAAACAGGAGGAACGGCCATGTGGGCTCGCCAGGATAGCGGGCTTTCCGATGGTTCCGGGCGCCATTGATTGCACCCACGTGGTATTGCGTGCATCACACCATGTTTCTCAATCGCAAGGGCTACCACTCTTTCCATGTCCAGTTGGTGTACGACCACACACAGCGTATCCTCACTGTGAATGCCCGCTATCCTGGCAGGGTCTACCTGCTGTGAATGCCCGCTATCCTAGTAGTGTCTCCCCGCTGTGAATGCCCACTATCCTGGCAGGGTATCCTCACTGTGAATGCCCGCTATCCTGGCAGGGTCTACCTGCTGTGAATGCCCGCTATCCTAGTAGTGTCTCCCCGCTGTGAATGCCCACTATCCTGGCAGCATAACCTCGCTGTGAATGCCCGCTATCCTGGCAGGGTACACGATGATTTCATCCTGTGGGAGAGCACTGTGCCATGACTCTTCCAGCCACCACATGGAGATCGGTGACAAAGGCTACGGTCTAGCCTGGTTCAGGCCACCCCTCCGCAACCCCAACAGCCGGGCTGAGCATCGGTACAACGCGAGCCATGCGGCCACCCAGAACCTCACAGAACAGACTATCAGGGTGCTAAAGCAGCGCTCTGATGCCTTGGCCACTCTGGAGGCAGCCTTCAGTATCCCCTCATCAAGTCTCGTGCTTCATTGTGGCATGCTGCACGCTGCACAACCTGGCCATCATGAGGGCCCAGGAATTGCCACTGGGAATCGCAGCTCCACCTCAGGAGGAGGAAGAGGATGCGGAGCATGACGATGCACAGCACGTTGAGGCAGACGAGGAGGAGGATCAGCACCCACGGAGGAGGTACCGTGCCAATGCTGCTGCCGCAAGTGCCACACGTCAGCGCCTCACCCTGCATCGATTCCGCTGAATCAACGACTAGATGACGACTGGGCTTCATAGTCAGATCGCTATGTGCTAGGCTCATGGCGCAGCTCCATCAAATTCTCAATTAATATACATGAGGACAATGCAAATGGTCAAAACATCAGCCATAGCACACGCCATCAGCTCTGGGTCTCCACGGTCACTCTTCAACTCCGACATCCTTTGGTACTTGCTAATGATGGGCTCGATGGGATGGTCAGAGGCACGGACAATGCTTGAGGCAGCCTCCCCCAACCTCACAGCAAGTGATTCCATGCTCTGCGGGATCCTTGCCAGTGCACCCATAAGCTCGCGATGCATCCCCTGAGACTCCGTGGTCATAGCCTCCAAATCCAGGTCCACATCTGAGTCACGCGTCCACTGAGGTGGTGTCCCCACTGTGTGGAGCAGATGGATCCTGCCGGACTGGCGCTCAACTGTCGTCCCCTTCCTCCCCGTCTCCTCTGTCGCTGGAGGTGGAAGCCTCACGGACAGGCTGTTGCACTTTTGCCTCATTATCTGTAAGCACGAAATGACAGAAGTGTGGTTAGCAGCAGGGGAGGGGGCTGGAAGGGAAGAAGGAAGTAACAGAGGACATTTCTATGTAAAGTGGGAAAGACATGTGGTTTCAAGGGTTAAATGATCTCATATACGAGGGAAAGGGGATGAACGTACTGTCACGGTCCCCAGGGTGCTCGGCTTCCCCAACCACTACCGCACCCACTTGTGCGCCCATGGGGGCGGACACTCGCTCTTCCAACCCCGACAGGGTGTGGAGGATCGGCTCCCCTCCTCCGGTCCGCATTTGCTCTCACCGGTTGTGAGCGATTTCCCCTGCAATAACAAACAGGAGGAGGTGAGATTAAATGTGCAGCTTGCGGAGTTGAATAGCTGCTACTGTATGGAAGTGTGTAGATGTCCATTTGACTCTCAGTAGCTGCGCAGAGTGGCTGTGTGAACGGTGTTATTTGGTGGCTACCAGCTAAGATTATGGGTAAGGTTAAAGTTTTGCAAACGGATATAAAGAGTGAAAAGGTAGTAAGAGACGGGTGGGGCTGAGTAGGGAACGAAAAGGAGAGCTACGCATGGAGGTCCAGGGTATGGCTGCTGAACTGAAGTGGAACTTTGCAGCTCTCTTCAACAACGAGGAGCATGGGCTGGTGCCCATAGTGAAGGAGCAGGTACTGCACAGACTGTGCATCGTGTGAGACAGTGAGGTTCACATTATGGCATCATAAGGTTAATAGAAAGGATACTCACCCTGACCACTCGAGTGAGGTCGTTCAACTTCTTGCATCATTGTGTTGCCGTTGTGGGCACCGTGCCCCTTGCAGACACGTGCTGTGCCACCTCCCTCCACAAACACGGGAAAACTCTAGACAGTAGCCTCCTGCCACTCTCAAGCAGCAGGACATCCCTTCACCTCTCTACAGCTTGTATTGAAGCCTCCAGGGCCACATTGGGACCCTCAGCCATGTTGCCGCTCTGAGCAGACTGCGATGGTGAAACTGCGCCGGCGCAGAGTCATCTTACCTCCCCTTTAAGAAGAGACTGGTGCCAGAATGTCTGACGACCACATTAGCTCTGGGAATTTATCGCAACGATTTTCGGCTTCACCGCCCTAAGAGAATTGTGCAACGACTGATTTACTGATCCATTTCCCTCTTGGGGTGCTGAAACCAAATTTCGCAGTAGGTGACGTTAACTTTCACTTACCAACCAGCCGGGATTACCGCCTCAAAATGGCCGATACCAAATTTCTAGCCCTGGATATATTACATGGGATTGGTCGATCAATATGTGCTGATTTGATCTGATTATTCTCACTGACTATTGGCTAGGGGAGGGAAACCAATCGGCCAGGTTTCTGTTCCTGATTACTGACCAGGGACCGTTGCTGGAAAGTCTACAGGTATCCATAATACGTGAGGCTGTACTGTCCATCATGGTAGAATAGCTGTCTACTTGGGCAAGATACCAGATTCCTATGAGTGTCGATCGGATAATATGTCTTTGGAAGGGAAAGGAAAATTAGAACCAAAAAAAACCCTGAAAAATTTTACGTATGCAATTTAATTTAATTGCTTTAATGGTCAATGAGAGAGACATTTACACTATTTTATTTCTATCCACATTTTTCATATCATGTAATGTCATTGTTTCATTGTGCAGCTTTACTCTGGCACTGCTGTGCCATTCATAATTATGAAACAATCAATTCATTGTGGCATCACAAAGACAATTTATCGACACTGTCCACAATACATTCTTTAGCTAATGCTGCCGATAGCCATTGTAGGTCTGATGCCATCACTTCCCTGGCTGTATTAATGGACTTTGAGATGGTTGAAGTCACACAGTGTACAGAAGTATTGGATATTACATGATTTGGGTTATGGTGGAGCTTTGCTTCTTTTTCCATTCAACTGATTGATGTTGAAGACCCAAAGACTCACAGACAGTGTGTCACATGAATTACAGAGAATTCGTGAGGCAATCGCACTAATATAACATTATGCTGTTTGGATTAAGTTTTCATAGATCACGGAAACCAATGATCACTCGCCCAGTGTCAGCTGTGGCTCAGTGGGTAGCACACTCGCCTTTGAGTCAGAAGGTTGTGGGTTTAAGTCCCACTCCAGGAACTAGAGCACATAAAACTAGGCTGACACTCCAGGGCAATGCTGAGGGAGTGCTGCACTGTCAGAGGTGCCATCGTTCAGATAAGTCATTAAACCGAGGCCCCTTCTGCCCTTTCAGGTGGATGTAAAAGATCTGATGGTGCTATTTCAAAGAAGAACAGGAGAGTTATCCCCAGTTTCCTGGCCAATATTTATCCCTCAATCAACATAACAAAAACAGATTATCTGGTCATTATCACATTGCTGTTTGTGGGAGCTTGCTGTTTGCAAGTTGGCTGCTGTGTTTCCCACATTACAACAGTGACTACACTTTATTTTAAAAAGTACTTCATTGGCTAGAAAATGCTTTGAGCCATCTGGTGCCATATAAATGCAAGTCTTTCTTTCTTTATTACATTTTGGCAGTGTAATTCTTCTAACTCAGTTTGATTGTCCCTCGGTACACGTACTATTCTTGTGTCAAAATCTTTGAGCCTTTCTTGAGAAAATCATTATGCATCAATGACATGAAGCACACTGCTGCATCCATTAACATCCAGTATAAAAATCATTACCAGCAAAGAGAACGGTATCTGAATAAAAGTGGCCCCATGAACTTCACAGTGTATATTGCATGTAACAAAACACAGGGATAGGATTGATGTCAAAGTTGTAATTCTGTTTTCCAAGTTTAGATGGTTTCCAACCATTCTTACTCTTGCAGAAATGTATCCATAATAACCTTGTCATCAGTCCCATATGCAATACCGAGTATGTTAAATCCTGGTAAACACGACACGACAGCCTGCTATTAACCAATAGCATCATCATCATCATAGGCAGTCCGTCGGAATCGAGGAAGACTTGCTTCCACTCCTGAAGTGAGTTCCTTGGTGGTTGAACAGTCCAATACGAGAGCCACAGACTCTGTCACAGGTGGGACAGATAGTCGTTGAGGGAAGGGGTGGGTGGGAGAGGTTTGCCGCACGCTCTTTCCGCTGCCTGCGCTTGATTTTTGCATGCTCTCGGCGTTGAGACTCGAGGTGCTCAGTGCGCTCCCGGATGCATTTTCTCCACTTAGGGCGGTCTGCGGCCAGGGACTCCCAGGTGTCGGTGGGGATGTTTCACTTTCTCAGGGAGGCTTTGTGGGTGTTCTTGTAACGTTTCCGCTGCCCACCTTTGGCTCGTTTGCCAAAGGAGTTCCGAGTAGAGCACTTGCTTTGGGAATATAGTGTATTGACGTCTACCTGTTGTTTTGCCCTCCCCACCTTGCTTTGGTCAGTCCTGCAAAGTGACTTCACCAGCCTGACAGTGCCAGATCTGCTAACAGGTCCCACCTCAGACACTCACCCTCCTGTGAACTTCCTGCACTTTCTGTTCATATTTCAGATTTCCAGCATTTGTGCTTTCCCTTTCATCCTGTCAATATGGTTTTTTGTTTATACCTAGAGGCATTAATACTCGTTTCCCGAATGTCATCGAGCAGTTAAAGTGCACTGACAGACATGGGCTAGCTGACAGCTGTGGAATCGACGGACGCAACATATCGAGTGATTTATATTTTTTTAAAAGGTAAACAACGAACGAGCTCAAGGCTGTGAATGAATCTGAGGGTTCACATTGCAGTTGTTAACTTCTCGAGCTTCACTCATCTGAATTGAAGTGATCGGAGCCTTTCAATTAGATTACAGCTCTGTAATTAATTCTCAAGTGCCCAATATGTTTCATAAATGTCAGGTCAGGGAATTATCACACTGATGACAGGGAAAATAACAACAATGGTGAATTATTCGCAACAAACTTACCAAGTGGCCCGGAACTATATTCTTAGATGCCTCAAAAATCACGAATTCGATTTATTTTTTAAAAAAGAAACCATCCACTAGATAGAAAAATGCTGCATATGCACAGCAGGTCAATCAGAATCTCAAAGAGCATTTAATGATTCCATGTGACTTCCCCCATCAGAACTAGCCATTTCTTCCAAAGTCTATGATTAATCTATTCTCTTTTAGGTGCTGAATGACAACCCCTTGTACATTTCCATCATTTCAGGTTGTATTTCAGATTTTCAGCATTTGCAGGTTTTTTTTTTAACTTGTCCTATCCTGTTGTGATACATCCATCTGTTATATGCGTACAACGGATTATGACATAGTTCTCTCTCTCTCTCTGCAGTTGGTAAACTGGGAAAATAAATCCTGAGGGCCCCACATGTTGTGGATGACTGCATTGCATTATTGCTGCTTTAACGGCAGAGGGTGACTTCAGTTATCCAACGACCAAATATGTTAGCCCCGTTTCAAAAAAAACTGCAGATGACAGTCGTGTTATGACAGCTATGTCAACTGTCACTCACCTGCCCATTAGCAAAGGTAATAATGTCATAGCCAGCAGATGTCAGATTATAATTTGGAGAAAAAAAAACTATAATAATTGTTATCACTGTTGGCTGATTACTTAGCCTGGTAAAGGACATTTAAATGAAGGTGGAATGATTATCCAATCAGATTGCTGCTTTCCCCATTGAGAGAATCTCTAATAATGAATGACAGAATCAAAGATTGATTACTGTAATAGAAAGTCATTGAGAGCTGCACTCACAGGCAGACTCGATGCGAATGCGCTTAAATACATAGATTCGCTATCAAAGTTAAGTAATATTGAACAGTTTGCCTGTATTACACTGGGGAATTTGGGATAGGTAGCTTGATTAAAGGATAAAACTATATGCTGAGTCCTTCAAGCAATCTACCTACACTTGCTTTCCCTCTGGAATACAGTCAGAATCCTTTATCCTACTCGAACTGCAATATATGCTTCATCTATTTTGTTGAACATCTTGCCTCTCCTCATTTATTTCTTTTCCTCTGCTTGGATCTGCCAAGAGCATTGGAATGTTTACTTGTTACTGTTAGACTTAGGGGAATCATTTAACGCCAGCAAAGTCCCAAATCTCACCATGAAATATTGCCCTATATATCTTCATACAGTGGCAGCACTCTGAAGATAGTTGTCAACAAGACAAAATATTTTAATTATATATATATAACTCTGTCTCCTTCCCAAAGGGTTCTGACTGGATAATCTTCACAAGGCTCCTGATCCGCAAGGCCACGCTTTATACGCTCGCAACTCTGTTAGAAGCCTGTATTTTCAACTGAGGTGATCAGTTTGAAAGTGCAGCGCCTACCCAAACAAAACATTGGCCCTGATTTTGCGATGGTAATCACAGCGTTCGCCGACATTACCCCGCTGAAACTGGCAGCAACTTCAGGATTTAGCACAAATGCAGGTAAATGCGGAAATCCAGAAGTTACGGTCGGTCATTCACCGTTCCGCAACAGGTTGCGCTGTGCAACTGCCCGGAGTTGCCAATAATTGAAATCACATTGAAGGACCAAAATTTCCACTATTACAGTGGAATATCACTTTTATACCCTCCTCCTACCCTGAAAAAGTTAAGCCTTGTTGAAAGAGGTGTAACTGGGTTTTTAATAGCGTGTAGCCTTGAAAAACAAATTTAATATTTGCAGAATATCAACTTTTCCATTAATATGATTAAGAATGACATGGCTTTTAAAATAATTTTTCAAGTGTGTTTATCATATTTCAGCTTCTACATTAATCCTATGTATATGTCCCAATCTTTATTTCTCTCTCTGTAACATTTATAAAAAGTAAATTAGAATCTGTGCATTTTACTTCCTGGTTTGCTGTCTGTGAGAATTCTTCAATGTGATTGGCTGCTTATCCTGCGTGATGATATCATTTGCAGCAAGCTGGAGATTTACTTGATTTGGTAACAGATTCAAACCAGCGTCAGGAGAGGTGAAATTCATGCCACAGAGATCGCAAAATCTTTGTGGGCAGCTTTCTTTGAGGTCAGCAGCAAGCATCGTCGCTTCGCTGCTAACCGCAAATTCCCAGCCAAAACCTTTCCAGCAAGTATGATCTGAATCTTTACAGTTATCTTTCATCTTCCATGTGCACAACCTGTGATCTGTCTGGTATTATAATTTTGAACCTCAGATTCAGTGGTGAGAATTGAATGTCGTACAGCAACATAAGCAGAAGAGAGAGAAAGAGATCAAAATCAGTTATATAAAGTTGTAATAGCTAACTCTGTATTTCACGCATGAGGACATTTAACTATGGTAAGCCCGATGTATTTGGACACAAGTTCACACTCATGCTTCTTCAGCTGGCAAATTCAGTCCATTATTGAGAGGCAATGTTCGAAAGCCGCCTAACAGGAAGGGAGGGTGAGTCTTGTGCTCTCACACACCTTTTAGCAACCAGTTAGAAAGTGACATCGGTGGGGCTTGCGGGTATGATACATGCCCGTTCTGTTGGTAGAGGGATGCCTGGTTGGGGTGGGGTGGGGTAAGGAAAAAGGTGGGAGTTGGGGTAGGGAGTGGATGGGGGGTTGGGGTAGGGAGTGGATGGGGTTTGGGGTAGGGTGTGGATGGGGGTTTGGAGTAGGGAGTGGATGGGGGTTGGGGTAGGGAGTGGATGGGGTTGGGGTAGGGAGTGGTTGGAGTAGGGAGTGGATGGGGGTTGGGGTGAGGTGTGGATGTGGGGTTGGGGTAGGGTGTGGATGGGGGGTTGGGGTAGGGTGTGGATGGAGTTGGGGTAGGGAGTGGATGGGGTTGGGGTGAGGTGTGGATGGGGGGTTGGGGTAGGGAGTGGATGGGGGGGTTGGGGTAGGGTGTGAATGGAGGGTTGGGGTCGGGTGTGGATGGGGGTTGGGGTAGGGAGTGGATGGGGTTGGGGTAGGGAGTGGTTGGAGTAGGGAGTGGATGGGGTTGGGGTGAGGTGTGGATGTGGGGTTGGGGTAGGGTGTGGATGGGGGGTTGGGGTAGGGTGTGGATGGGGTTGGGGTAGGGAGTGGATGAGGTTGGGGTGAGGTGTGGATGGGGGGTTGGGGTAGGGAGTGGATGGGGGGGTTGGGGTAGGGAGTGGATGGGGGTTTGGGGTAGGGTGTGAATGGGGGGTTGGAGTCAGGTGTGGATGAGGGGTTGGGGTAGGGTGTGGATGGGGTTGGGGTAGGGAGTGGATGGGGTTGGGGTGAGGTGTGGATGGGGGGTTGGGGTAGGGAGTGGATGGGGGGTTTGGGGTAGGGAGTGGATGGGGGTTTGGGGTAGGGTGTGAATGGGGGGTTGGGGTCGGGTGTGGATGGGGGGTTGGGGTAGGGAGTGGATGGGGTTTGAGGTGAGGTGTGGATGTGGGGTTGGGGTAGGGAGTGGATGGGGGGTTGGGGTAGGTAGTGGATGGGGGGGTTGGGGTAAGGTGTGGTTGGAGTAGGGAGTGGATGGGGTTTGAGGTGAGGTGTGGATGTGGGGTTGGGGTAGGGAGTGGATGGGGGTTGGGGTAGGGAGTGGATGGGGTTTGAGGTGAGGTGTGGATGTGGGGTTGGGGTAGGGAGTGGATGGGGTTGGGGTAGGGAGTGGATGGGGGGTTGGGGTAAGGTGTGGTTGGAGTAGGGATTGGATGGGGGTTGGGGTGAGGTGTGGATGGGGTTGGGGTAGGGAGTGGATGGGGGGTTTGGGGTAGGGTGTGGATGGGGTTGGGGTAGGGTGTGGATGGGGTTGGGGTAGGGAGTGGATGGGGGGTTTGGGGTAGGGAGTGGATGGGGGTTTGGGGTAGGGTGTGAATGGGGGGGTTGGGGTCGGGTGTGGATGGGGGGTTGGGGTAGGGAGTGGATGGGGTTTGAGGTGAGGTGTGGATGTGGGGTTGGGGTAGGGAGTGGATAGGGGGTTGGGGTAGGGAGTGGATGGGGGGGTTGGGGTAAGGTGTGGTTGGAGTAGGGAGTGGATGGGGTTTGAGGTGAGGTCTGGATGTGGGGTTGGGGTAGGGAGTGGATGTGGGGTTGGGGTAGGGAGTGGATGGGGTTTGAGGTGAGGTGTGAATGTGGGGTTGGGGTAGGGAGTGGATGGGGTTGGGGTAGGGAGTGGATGGGGTTGGGGTAGGGAGTGGATGGGGGGGTTGGGGTAAGGTGCGGTTGGAGTAGGGAGTGGATGGGGGTTGGGGTGAGGTGTGGATGGGATTGGGGTAGGGAGTGGATGTGGGGTTTGGGGTATGGAGTAGATGGGGTTGGGGTAGGGTGTGGATGGGGTTGGGGTAGGGAGTGGATGAGGGGTTTGGGGTAGGGAGTGTATGGGGGTTGGGGTAGGGAGTGGATGGGAGGGTTGGGGTAAGGTGTGGTTGGAGTAGGGAGTGGATGGGGGGTTGGGGTGAGGTGTGGATGGGGTTGGGGTAGGGAGTGGATGGGGGATTGGGGTAGGGAGTGGATGGGGTTGGGGTGAGGTGTGGATGGGGGGGTTGGGGTAGGGAGTGGATGGGGTTGGGGTGAGGTGTGGATGGGGGGTTGGGGTAGGGTGTGGATGGGGTTGGGATGAGGTGTGGATGGGGGGTTGGGGTAGGTGTGGATGGGGTTGGGGTGAGGTGTGGATGGGGGGTTGGGGTAGGGAGTGGATGGGGTTGGGGTGAGGTGTGGATGGGGGGTTGGGGTAGGGAGTGGATGGGGTTGGGGTGAGGTGTGGATGGGGGGTTGGGGTAGGGAGTGGATGGGGTTGGGTTGAGGTGTGGATGGGGGGTTGGGGTAGGGTGTGGATGGGGTTGGGATGAGGTGTGGATGGGGGGTTGGGGTAGGTGTGGATGGGGTTGGGGTGAGGTGTGGATGGGGGGTTGGGGTAGGGAGTGGATGGGGTTGGGGTGAGGTGTGGATGGGGGGTTGGGGTAGGGTGTGGATGGGGTTGGGGTGAGGTGTGGATGGGGGGTTGGGGTAGAGCAGAGTAGGGGGTTGGGGTAGGGAGTGGATGGGGTTGGGGTGAGGTGTGGATGGGGGGTTGGGATGAGGTGTGGATGTGGGGTTGGCATAGAGCAGGGTAGGGGGTTGGGGTAGGGAGTGGATGGGGTTGGGGTGAGGTGTGGATGGGGGGTTGGGGTAGGGAGTGGATGGGGTTGGGGTAAGGTGTGGATAGGGGGTTGGGGTAGCGAGTGGATGGGGCTGGGGTGAGGTGTGGATGGGGGGTTGGGGTGAGGTGTGGATGGGGGGTTGGCGTAGAGCAGGGTAGGGGTTGGGGTAGGTGTGGGTGGGTGAGGATGGGGGTGTGGGAGTGTGGGTCGGTGGGGATGGGGGTGTAGTTGAGGTGGGAGGTTGGGTTGGGGTGGGGCTGGGATGGAAGAAAAAGAAAGACTTGCATTTATATTGCGCTTTTCATGACCTCAGGTCAAGCCAAAGTGCTTTACAGCCAATAAGGTTATTTTTGTGAAGTGTAGTCACTGCTGTAAGAAGACACAACAGCCAAAGTGTGCACAGCAAGCTCCCACAACAGCAATGTGATAATGATTAGCTCATTTGATTTTAGTGATGTTGATTAAAGCATAAATATTGACCAGGACTCTGGGAATAATTCCCCTATTCCTCTTCGGAAAGGTGTCATGGGTACGGGTGGGGATGGGCTGGGGGTTGGGGTAGTGTTGGATTGGGGATTGGGGTGGCATGCAGTGGGTTGGGTTAGCGATGCGTGTGATGGGTCGGGGGTGGGGATGAGTTGAAGTGAGGTGCAGTTGGGGTTCGGGTAGGGGATGGCGATGGTTTGGGGATGGCGATAGGTTGGGGATGGGGTGGGGTGGGGGTGGGTGTTTGGTTGGGGTTTGAAGTAGGGGACGGGGATCGGTAAGGGTGGGTTAATGATGGATGTGGTGGGTTTGAGGTTGGGATGCGGTGGGTTGGGGTGGCAGTGGAGTGGGTGTAGGGGTAGGTATAGGGGTGGGGTGGGCTGGGGTGGAGATGAGCTGGGTGCTCAACTGGGGTGTGCTGGGTGTAAGGGTTAGGTTGGGGTAGGCGTAGGGGTGGGGTGGGTGTAGATCTGGGGTGGAGGTAGGGCTGGGGTGGGTGTCGGGCACGGATGGGCTCGGGTGGAGATGGGCTGAGTGTTCGGCTGAAGTTTGGGTGTGTATAAGGCTGGGGTGGGTGTAGGGGTGGGTGTAGGGGTGGAGATGGGCTGGGTGTAAGGGTGAGGTTGGGGTGGGGTGGGCTGGGGTGGGTGAGTGTAGGGGGTTGCTTGCATTTGGGGTGTGATGCGCATGCACCGAAAACCGGCTTTTCCGATCTGTCAGAATTTCTTTTGACAGATCGAACACATCCCTGCAGGAAGGACATTCATGCGGCAGAGATTGGGCTTTTGCCTAACTCATGTCCAGCGAATCTCCTTCAAACTTTTACGCCTGGTAAAAGCAGGTGCACAGCTTACTTTTACCAGCGTAACACTTTTAAAACATAGAAACATTAAATGTAATCACTCATTTTTATGTTAAAAACCCTGTCCATTAAGATAATCCTGTTAAAACACGTTAAAAAAATTCAAAAAAATATTTTTTTCTAAAACATTTAATTACATTTAATTTCAATTAATTTTAAATATGTGAGTTTTTTAAAATTTATTGTGCTGTGTTTCAGTGTTTTGGCCGGGGGGTGGGAGGGGAGGTTCTCGTTGATAGTAATGGAAACTCGTACAAACAGAGTTCCCATTATTATCAATGAGAATACTACATCGTGATTGGTGGTCCAGGCCCACGTGATTGTAACATAGACGTCCGTACATGAAAGACAGATCCCCATACGCTGCGCAACGAATGAAGGCCTCAGACCGGAATTCTACATTTCTCCGGGACCAACAGTTAGTTTCGTAAATGTTTTCGGGTCGGATACATTCGTACGCAGGAAGCCTCCGACCGCAATTTTCCCCCCATTGATAAACTTGCAGAATGGGCGTGTCATTGGCAAATGAACTTCAATATAAATAAGAGCGAGTTTGTACAGTTTTGGTAGGAAGAATAAGAAGGCTACATATTCCTTGAAAAATAATTGTCTACATGGGGTAGAGGATCTGGGGGTACAGATACAGAGATCACTAAAAGTAGCAACACATGTTAATAAGGTCATGAAAAAGCAAACAAAGTACTGGATAGAATTGAAAAGTTATGTTAAACTTGTATAGAACCTTGGTTAGACCACACTTGGAGTACTGTGAACAGTTCTGGTCTCCATATTATGTAAGGGATATAGAAGCACTGGAAAAGGTGCAAAATAGATTTACTAGAATGATATCAGAACTGAGAAGTTATACCTATCAGGAAATATTGAACTGTCTGGGACTCTTTTCGCTCGATAAGAGAGGTGACCTGAGGGGTGACCTGATAGAGGTCTTTTTGATAATGAAAGAGTTTGATAGGGTAGATATAGAGAAGATGTTTCCACTTCTAGGTGAGACCAGAATTACAGGCCATAAATATAAGATAGTTATTAATAAATCCAATAAGGAATTCAGGAGAAACGTCTTTACACAGAGAGCAGTTAGAATGTGGAAGTCACAAACACAGGGAATAGTTGAGGCGATGGATTTGTGAAAGGGAAATCATGCTTGACAAATCTTCTGGAATTTTTTGAGGATGTTTCCAGTAGAGTGGACAAGGGAGAACCAGTTGATGTGGTGTATTTGGACTTTTAGAAGGCTTTCGACAAGGTCCCACACAAGAGATTAATGTGCCAAGTTAAAGCACCTGGGATTGGGGGTAGTGTGCTGACGTGGATTGAGAACTGGTTGGCAGACAGGAAGCAAAGAGTAGGAATAAATGGGTACTTTTCAGAATGGCAGGCAGTGACGAGTGGGGTACGCAAGGTTCTGTGCTGGGGGCCCATCTGTTTACATTGTACATTAATGATTTAGACGAGGGGATTAAATGTAGTATCTCCAAATTTGCGGATGACACTAAGGTGGGTGGCAGTGTGAGCTGCGAGGAGGATGCTATGAGGCTGCAGAGTGACTTGGATAGGTTAGGTGAGTGGGCAAATGCATGGCAGATCAAGTATAATGTGGATAAATGTGAGGTTATCCACTTTGGTGGTAAAAACAGAGAGATAGACTATTATCTGAATGGTGACAGATTAGGAAAAGGGGAGGTGCAATGAGACCTGGGTGTCATGGTACATCAGTCATTGAAGGTTGGCATGCAGGTACAGCAGGTGGTTAAGAAAGCAAATGGCATGTTGGCCTTCATAGCGAGGGAATTTGAGTACAGGGGCAGGGAGGTGTTACTACAGTTGTACAGGGCTTTGGTTGAGGCCACACCTGGAGTATTGTGTGTAGTTTTGAGGAACTTGAGGAAGGACATTCTTGCTATTGAGGGAGTGCAGCGAAGGTTCACCAGACTGATTCCCGGGATGGCGGGACTAACATATCAAGAAAGACTGGATCAACTAACTGGGCTTGTATTCACTGGAGTTCAGAAGAATGAGAGGGGATCTCATAGAAATGTTTAAAATTCTGATGGGTTTAGACAGGTTATATGCAGGAAGAATGTTCCCAATGTTGGGGAAGTCCAGAACCAGGGGTCACAGTCTAAGGATAAGGGGTAAGCCATTTAGGACCGAGATGATGAGAAACTTCTTCACCCAGAGAGTGGTGAACCTGTGGAATTCTCTACCACAGAGGCCAATTCACTAAATATATTCAAAAAGAAGTTAGATGTAGTCCTGTAGTCCTTACTACTAGGGCGATCAAGGGGTATGGCGAGAAAGCAGGAATGGGGTACTGAAGTTGCATGTTCAGCCATGAACTCATTGAATGGCGATGCAGGCTCGAAGGACCGAATGGCCTACTCCTGCACTTTTTTTCTGTGTTTCTATGTTTCTATGACGAGCATTAATGCATTCAAGGGGAAGCTAGATAAACACATGAGTGAGATTGGGTTAGATGAAGGAGGGTGGGAGAAGTTTTGTGTGGAGCAGAAACTCTGACATGGAGCTGTTGAGCCAAATGGCCTGTTTCTGTGATGTAAATACTTTGTAATACCTGTACCTCTTTGACCAAGCTTTTGGTCACCTGTCCTAATGTCTCTTTCTTTAGCTCAGTGTCAATTTTTGTCTGATTATGCTCTTCTAAAGGGCCTTTTGCTATGTTAAAGGTGCTATATAAATGCAAGTTGGTGCTTTTGTTGTCTGGCAAAGTTGGGTTTACCTGAGAGCTAACCATGCAACTGCAAGATCCCAAGCCAGAGGTGGACAATTGCACTGGATTATCTGTGATCTAGTCTAATAAGGTCTGTTCATATGTAAAGTAAAGGTGTGAGATCTTCCCTCATGGCTCAGTAAGTAAGCACATTGCATGAATTGAAACTGTTCCATATGGACCAGGAAACTCCAAGTTCAATGCCTCGTCTGTTCTAAGCAACTGATCTCAGCTAGAGTGGCAGTGGTAATGCCATAATTGATCTTGAAATTTCCATGGAAAGGAGAGGGAAAACTGAGCCAGAATTCCTGTTCCAGTAATTCTATCTGGTAATGTGCATGTGTGGATAATGTGTAAGGGCATAATTGGGCTAGCTGCAATGTTCACCAATATCACATCAGCTGTCGAGGCTTACAAATGAAAAATGGCCTCTTCCACAACATATCCGAGGAACTGTGCTCCAACATGAATCATCACTTTGTGAGATGAGGGATCAGAGGGAGAATATTGAGGGCAAAGCACATTTAACATTTAAGTTACAGAATAACAAGCTTAATTAATGAATGCAGTTCTAGTGTTGATGAAAGTCATTTAACTTACCAATGTATAAGCAAATGGTACTGAATATCACAAAGATTTCAAATTTGATTAAAATATTGAGCAATCAAAATGGAGGCCAATAATGCAGGTTACCCTAAAAGTAGCAAAAAGGAAAAGAGAAGAGAAAGTCAATTGGGAAGTCATGATTAGGTGCCAAGAAACGAGTTTTTAAAGTCTGAAGATTGTGTAAAGAAGGAAAGACTGATGGAGATAAGGAATCCCATATTTAGAGGTCTTGGGAAAGAATATGTTGGAGGAGGAGATTGTGAAATGCATTTTGATTTCAACATAGTTAAACTGTAGAGAGGAAGAGTATATAGGAGAAAATATGGAGCTTAGAAGGAACAAAAGAGGAACATTCAGAAGATCAATGGCCATAGTAATATCGTTGAAATAGAGTGAGACAAGAAAAACATTTCCAAGGGTGCAGAATAAGGACAGCAGTGGATTTCCCTATAAACAATATAGTACCTTGTTTGGAGGAAGAAAGATCCCCAAAATGAATATATATCCAGGCTGGTGCATGTGCATTCAGAAATATGAGGCTAGAAATTGTGTAACGCCCCGCTTGGGGCAATGGCTTTTGCGGGAGCACAAAAGTATCGCCGAGCGCTAAACATTTAATTCTGCCGGGAACTTCCGTTTTAGTGCTCTAAGAAGGAAGTGCAGCGCTAAATCAGGCACAACCACTTCTCTTACAGGGCTAAAGGGAGGGAGAGGGGAAGTATCGGCAAAGCGCTGCACAATGTTCCGTGCAGCGCTGCCAATTTTTCTAGCTCCTTCCCTCCCATAAAAGAAAGGCCAAAGCTGCGGTCATTGAAGCCTAAGGCTGTGTATGTTGGGTGACGGCATCTGTGATACGCGCATAGCAGCCCCAAGCATTCTAAAAGAGTGCAGGGCTGAGCAATCTCAGGGTACAGAAAACGCAAAATGCGACACACTGGGGACATCATTAAATTTTGGCCTATCTTATCACCACTGCCTTTAATTTGCGCTCCCCAAGCCGAGGTGACGACGCCTCCTGCAGCTACCGTTGTTGATGCCCAGCAATGCTGCAGGGGGCAGAAACAAATTTTACATCCAGGGCGATAACTGGGCACTGCGCATCGGATGACACTACGATCTCTGGGACGCAGTAAGTTTTAGTGCCAACGCAAACCCGCCATGGAAGTTCACGGGCGTCATTGATTTCACCGTGCCCGGTCGGTAAGCCCTTAGCAACCCGTTATTGCCCCTCGGAGGCGGTAACGGGAGGCGCAAATGAGGCCAATTTCTCTGCCATGAAGTCAGCAGCATTGGAAACAGAACTCAGACTGGCCTGCAGTCTGTGCCAGCAGAAATATAGGGTAACATCAAAACTGCTGACAATGTGAAGCAAACATGTACATTTCTTTTTACAGAAGAATCCAATTTTACAAACTTCCATGAAAAACAAAAAAAACTTTTGGCTTTCTTATTCTGTTGCTACCAAAACTCATAAAATGCATCAGTATTTATTTCATAAATGGGCCGGGAGTTTCCTATGCATTTGCGGCCATGCGACATGCGCAATGGGGACGCAAATCAAACATGCGGCCTAACATATCACGGAATTCTGGGCATAAGTGTGTTATGTGCGTAATTTCAAATTTTCTCGATCTATTACGATCATCTATTGATCCCTCTGCTCATACAGAGCCTTATACACAAGTTTCCTGCAATTCCACTTGCTCAGAGACTCTTATCAAACTATGACCAGCTTTTCAGGAACAGCAGGAAACAAAGAAATTTTTCTGGTGTTTTGTTGCAATATGTTGCGTATGATTAAAACCTTACCTGTATTTTCTGTTTATTTGAATGCATTTCCATGGCATGAGGCACATAAAAAATTGGAAAGCTTCCCCGATTGCAGGTTATTATACATGCTGTGCATAATGTGCATATTTAAAGAAGGTATATATGGCAGTTCCCTTGGGCCCCAATTGTCCATTTTACGTTCAGATGTATTCTAAGGAGATTCGCAGGAAATTGGAGCGTAATTTGACATTGGCAGAATGGACATGAGATTGGATGCATTTTCAGGTTTAACTTCTTAATTGGGCCCACGGAGAAAATTCCAGGCCATGATAAGTATTACCATAAAATACAGTTTCTAGCAGAGACTGCAAGTAGTTTAGGAAATGGATGCTGCTTTTATTTCTGATTTCCCATCTCTTAAGAACATAAGAACATAAGAAATAGGAGCAGGGGTAGGCCATTTGGCCCCTTGAGCCTACTCCGCCATTAAATAAGATCATGGCTGATCTGATCTTGGGCTCAACTCCACTTCCCTGTCCGCTCCCCATAACCCTTCACTCTCATATCACTCAAAAACCTGTCTATCTCCACCTTGAATATATTCAATGAATCAGCTTCCACAGCTCTTTGCGACAGAGAATTCCACAGATTTACAACCCTCTGAGAGAAGAAATTCCTCCTCATTTCAGTTTTAAATGGGCGACCCCTTATTCTGAAATGATGTCGCCTAGTTCTAGATTCCCACACGCGGGGAAACATCCTCTCTGCACCTACCTTGTCAAGCCCCCTCATATCTTATAAGTTTCAATAAGATCATCTCTCATTCTTTGAAACTCCAATGAGTATATGCCCAACCTACTCAACCTTTCCTCATAAGTCAACGCCTTCATCTCAGGAATCTTCTCTGAACTGCCTCCAATGCAAATATATCCCTCCTTAAATAAGGAGACCAAAACTGTACGCAATATTCTAGGTGTGGCATCACCAATACCCTGTACAGTTGTAGCAGGACTTCTCTGCTTTTATACTGCATCCCCTTTGCAATAAAAGCCAACATTCCATTTGCCTTCCTGATTACTTGCTGTACCTGCATACTAACTATTTGTGTTTCATGCAAAAGGACCCACAGATCCCTCTGTACTGCAGCATTTTGTAATCTCTCTCCATTTAAATAATAATTTGCTTTTGTATTTTTCCTGCCAAAGTGGATAACCTCACACTTTCCCACATTATACTCCATCTGACAAATGCTTGCCCACTCACTTATCCTGTCTGTATCCCTTTGAAGATTTTTTGTGTCCTCCTTACAATTTGCTTTTCCAACCATCTTTGTATCATCAGCAAACTTGGCTATATTGCACTCGGTCCCTTCATCAAGATAAATTGTAAATAGTTGAGGTCCCAGCACCGATCCCTGTGGCAACCCACTAGTTACCATTTGCCAACTGGAAAATGACCCATTTATCCCAACTCTCTGTTTCCTGTTAGTTAGCCAATCCTCTATCCGTGCTAATATATTACCCCCAACCCTGTGAACTTTTATCTTGTGCAGTAACCTCTAATGTGGCACCTTATCGAATGCTTTCTGGAAATCCAAATACACCACATCCACTGGTTCCCCCTTATCCACGCTGCTCGTTACATCCTCAAAGAACTCCAGCAAATTTGTCAAACATGGTTTCCCTTTCATAAAACCATGCTGACTATGCTTGACTGTATTTTGCTTTTCCAAATGCCCTGCTACTGCTTCCTTAATAATGGACTCCAGCATTTTCCCAATGATAGATGTTAGGCTAACTGGTCTATAGTTTCCTTCTTTCTGTCTGCCTCCTTTTTTTAAATAGGGGCATTACATTTGCGGTTTTCCACTCTGCTAGGACCGCCCCAGAATCCAAGGAATTTTGGTAGATTACAACCAATGCATCCACTATCTCTGCAGCCACTTCTTTTAAGACCCTAGCGTGCAATTCATCAGGTCCAAGGGACTTTTCTATCTTTAGTCCCATTATTTTACCGAGTACTTTTTCTTTAGTGATAGTGATTGTTTTAAGTTCCTCCCTCCCAATATCCCCTTGATTGTCCACTATTGGGATGTTTTTAGTGTCTTTTACCATGAAGACCGATAAAAAAATTTTGTTCAAAGTCTCTGCCATTTCCCTGTTCCCCATTATTAATTCCCCAGTCTCATCCTCTAAGGGATCAACTTCCAATAATTTAAAAATAAGTAAACTATGGTTCAACCACCAAATTGAAAGCAAGGCCCTATTTACAAATGTATAATACTTAATATATGAGATTAAGATTATTGGGCTGGATTCTCATTAATGTAGCGACCGGGAGCACAGCGTTTAGCGCCCCGATCAAAAACTTCAGTAGAGGCTCACCGGAGGCACAAACCATTAGCACTTGTCTGCTGACGATCACTCCAATCATGACATAATCCTGGTGCAATGCGCACGTTTGCGCCCCGGTCAGTAAATTCGGTGTGTGCGCCTCATTAAGCACCCGCTAATAACAACATCTGGAAAAACAGTGGGTACGGGCTTGCAAAGTCATTAACTGGTGGCTACTTAAAGGGATGAGGAAGCGCTTCCCTCGGAGGTCAGAGTTAGTGCAACGTTTACACAGAGCACAGTGCGTGACCCTCCGAGTATGCAGTGGCAGATAGACATAATAGATCAGCTTATGAAAAAGTCATTTCTAAAACTTTAATGGGGGCAATACTATGCCGTGCCTTTAACATTCGGCTATTCCCAGGATCGGATTCAGAGTTTCGTGCATGCACAATGTTTCCACAGAATGTACCGCCCAAACTTTCATTATCGTCTCCCAGGTCTGGTGTGCAACTGCTGATTTATCACCCCTTTCAGCTCTTCAACTGATTCTGACAAATTTCTGGGCGGAAGGCGCAAACCTTTTCAAGGCGCTAAAATACCGCTCTGCCTGGATTAACAGCGCAACAGAGGCGCGATCGAATTTCTCCCACTATAACATTATTTTTTTGTGACCACTCAAATTAACCTTGTGATACTTTGAAGATGATTACATTTCTCTCCTGAGAAACCTCTGCAGGCAGCTCCTGCAATAATACACTTTGCTATATTATTATTAATAATTAAAGTTACATCTCTTTCTCAATGTATTTCTCTGACTCCATCGGTACATGTTTTATTCACCTCCACAGCGTTCCACCTTCTTGCTGTCTTCTTTCAACAGGGATGCTCAAGGCTATCACTTCATTCTTCTCTCAATCAATGCTCTGCCTATGAACTGGTAAGAGGTGCATTTAGCTATGTGCACGGAGGAGGGAGGGCACTTTCAGTCTTCTGAATGATATTCGACATTCTATCCTGACCGCTATTGGGGCTACCCAAAATTTACTTCTTAGTATTTTTTTAATCCAGTTACAATTGGTTGGTATGAAGAATTAGAACACTTCCTCACATCTCTGGCATTAGGAGTGATATGCTGAAAGTCTGCGTAATGTGATGAACTAAAATTAATTTAGAAATCGTTACCCAGTTCAAATGTGAAATGTGTCCACAGCATAATTTGACCAAAATTGAACGCTATTTGGCAGTAAGTTCAAAGTAGTGTTCAGAACTGCCGTAGGATGGTTGGTGTGCGAAATGGAAATGTCACATTGCAGCAGTTGCGTGCTCTTCTAACCTAGAGATGAAGGTGCACCATTGGAACAGTGTGCCAGATGCTTGCTGTGCATCTAACTTTGTTATATCTGACATCGGAGGATTTGACACCAACATTGGGTGCAAGAAGTGGGAAAATGTTCCATTCCTCAGCACTAACCTATCACACATTTACAAACACAAATTTCTCAAAAAGAATGAAAAGGTGGAATTCTGATTTATTCTGAACACTAGGCTGTGGAATAAATAGAATATTCATTGCACAGTGTTCATTTATGTTGGCCTTAGATCTATGTAAACCTAAAGTCACCTGTTTACGAATATCTGGTCACTGTAAGCAGGTTTATGAGGGTAAAACATTTAACAACGTCCAGTTGATATTATAAAAATTATAACGACAAAAACAAAATAAAAATTGAAATAAATCCATGAATACAAGAACAAATCTTCGCTCACCTATTCATTAGATTATCATTGCATGGATAGCCAGACTTGGCACTTGGGATTTAGCTTTTAGCTCTATTACCATACAGTCTCCTCCGCAGTTGAAACACTTCTCGTGTATTTGAAGCCATGATACTTAATATAGAGCAGTGATGCATTTTTGAAAATCTGTGTATTGTACCATGGAGTAATATTCCCCACATTTTGTGTTCCCTGTCTTGGCCATGCGGTCATTAGGAAGCATTCAATGGAAGGTAAGACAGTTTCCTCAAAGGGTCAGAAATGTACCGACATAGTTACTATCAGGCTCTAATTGCATACCTCCTGGCAGCCAGTAACAGAGCAGTGTTCGGGAGTCCTGGGGTCACACTGCAATAGCTTTGGCAATAGACACTGCATGACACAGGGAGACAGTGCATGGCACAGGATGACACGGTATGACACGGGTAGACACGGCATTATACAGGGAAACACGGCATGACACGGGGAGACACGGTATAACACAGGTAGACAGTGCATGACACGGGGAGACATGGCATGACACGGGGAGACACGGCATGACACGGAGAGACACGGTATGACACGGGGAGACATGGCATGACACGGGGAGACATGGCATGACACGGGGAGACAGTGCATGACACAGGAGACAGTGCTTGACACGGGGAGACAGTGCTTGACATGGGGAGATACTGCTTGACACGGCGAGACAGTGAGGTTATCCACTTTGGTGGTTAAAAACAGAGAGACAGACTATTATCTGAATGGTGACAGATTAGGAAAAGGAGAGGTGCAACGAGACCTGGGTGTCATGGTACATCAGTCATTGAAGGTTGGCATGCAGGTACAGCAGGCGGTTAAGAAAGCAAATGGCATGTTGGCCTTCATAGCGAGGGGATTTGAGTACAAGGGCAGGGAGGTGTTGCTACAATTGTACAGGGCCTTGGTGAGGCCACACCTGGAATATTGTGTACAGTTTTGGTCTCCTAACCTGAGGAAGGACATTCTTGCTATTGAGGGAGTGCAGCGAAGGTTCACCAGACTGATTCCTGGGATGGCGGGACTGACCTATCAAGAAAGACTGGATCAACTGGGCTTGTATTCACTGGAGTTCAGAAGAATGAGAGGGGACCTCATAGAAACGTTTAAAATTCTGACGGGGTTAGACAGGTTAGATGCAGGAAGAATGTTCCCAATGTTGGGGAAGTCCAGAACCAGGGGACACAGTCTAAGGATAAGGGGGAAGCCATTTAGGACCGAGATGAGGAGGAATTTCTTCACCCAGAGAGTGGTGAACCTGTGGAATTCTCTACCACAGAAAGTTGTTGAGGCCAATTCACTAAATATATTCAAAAAGGAGTTAGATGAAGTCCTTACTACTAGGGGAATCAAGGGGTATGGTGAGAAAGCAGGAATGGGGTACTGAAGTTGCATGTTCAGCCATGAACTCATTGAATGGCGGTGCAGGCGAGAAGGGCCGAATGGCCTACTCCTGCACCTATTTTCTATGTTTCTATGTTTCTATGTGCATGACACGGGGAGACCAATAAAGGGCAAAAACGATGTAAATGCCTTGTGCATCCCCAATGATCTTTTGTGTAAAAGCAGTGTCCAGTATAAACCTTACAAACCAGAAGGTTCCAGGATCCTGGTCTGTGTCGATTTGCACTAAGCAGCATTTGGGGTGCTACAATTGGCCTCAAGCAAGAAAAAAAGGCTTGCATTTATATGGCACCTTTCATGACCACCGGACATCCCAAAGCTCTCACTGTTCTAATGTAGCCAACATGACCGCCAATTTGAGCACAGCAAGCTCTCACAAACTACAATGTGATAATGACCAGATTATCTGTTGTTAGTGATGTTGGTTGAGGGATAAATATTAGCCAGGACACCGGGGGTAACTCCCCTGCTCGTCTTCAAAATAGTACCATGGATCTTTTATGTCCACCTGACAGGGCAGATAGGGCTTCAGTTTATGCTTCATCTGAAAGATGGCCCCTTTGACATTTCAGCACTCCATCAGTATTCCACTGTAGTGTATGTCTAGATTGTTGTGCTCAAGTCCCTGGAGTGGGACTTGAACCAACAACCTTTCTAACTCAGAAGCAAGGGTGCTACCCACTGAGCCACAGCTGATATAGGGAGGGAATAAATCGGTGAAGGTTCCCACTCATGATCACTATCCAGTGACTACAGTGTGTAAAGTGGACTTAAGGCAGTGCAGAGCTATGATGCCCTACGTAAATAATTATTCTGTTGACATTTACTGTCCCAGTTCACTCATAAAGAATGACCACTTGGATAGAGTGGTCTGTTGGCGTCCACGGAAATCTATCTCAGTAAGAACCTTCAAGAGTGAACGGAATTGGCAAATAAAAAAGAAGATAAGCTGTACCACTACCAGTAAGTCTGATTATCAGTTCAACAATATCAGGATGGACATATCCCATCCCATTATTATGGTTTCATTCAAATAATGCGTTTAGTTTCCATCAAAGCAATTTTTGTGATGGAATGCCTTTACTACAATGATTTTAATATCAGCTAACATTACAGTACTATTACACCACAGTATCTAAACAAATACTTTAACAATGTTTTTTAATTACTAATTTAATGTGGAAGTTTAAACACATATTTTGGCTCAGAACGTAACTCATAATCTATAGAATGTAATAACTGTATTTTTACATCAATATTAATTAATAAGAGTGTCATCATCATCATCATAGGCGGTCCCTCGAAACAAGGATGACTTGCTTCCACGCCACAAAAGGATGAGTTCACAGGTGTTTCGAATGAATGACCCGAACTACATCCTCAAGGGTGGAAGATGCCTGTGCGTGGATTTTTTTTAACGTATGGTGGCCGTTGCACACCAGCCACCACACGGGCTTGACAGAGCTAGGTCTTGGTCCAGTGGCAAGGATTATCCAAGACGACTGGAGACCAGCTCTATCGCACGGACCTAGTGCGCACACATATCGCAGTGTGGGCTGGCCCTTGCTGCCCCTGGGCCCCTGGCCCCAAACTCACGCCTCTCCTGGGCCCCAACCATATCCCTCTACAGTCTCTCGCCGCTCCTTCGCACCGACCTCACCACTCCTGCTGTACCTGCCCAGGCTCCAGTCACCGACCTGGACCCTGCTGATGTCACTCTTTGCTGCCGTCACCCTCCTGCCCCAGCACGCACTGTACCCTGTAGTGGCAGGCCTCCACGCTGCTCCATGGCCGCCAAAAGAGCGTAGACTGCTTTCAATGATGTGGTGGTACATCACTCTACTCGGAACTCCTTCATGGCAAACGAGCCAAAGGTGGGCAGAGGAAATGTTACAAGGACACCCTCAAAGCCTCCCTGATAAAGTGCAACATCCCCACTGACACCTGGGAGTCCCTAGCCAAAGACCACCCTAAGTGGAGGAAGTATCCGGGAGGGTGCTGAGCACCTCGAGTCTTATCGGCAAGAGCATGCAGAAAACAAGAGCAGGCAGCGGAAGGAACGTGCAGCAAACCTGTCCCACCCACCCATTCCCTCAGCGACTATCTGTCCCATCTGTGACAGGGACTGTGGTTCTTGTATTGGACTGTTCAGCCACCTAAGGACTCATTTTTAGAGTGGAAGAAAATCTTCCTCGATTCTGATGGACTGCCAATGATGATGATGGTACATCACTTTACTGAACCAGTGCACCGTGTGATGGAGAGCTGAGACATAGGGTCTTGCTACAATTCTTTGCACAGTGAGGTCATCATCTGAGCTGTGTCACTCAGAGAATGAGAGCACCAGACAAATGTTACCCAAGAGGAAAAGAGGGAAATTTAGCTCAAGTCACTCTTTAGCTATCCTCCAAGTAGCTGGCTGAATACTCATAGAGGTCTGCAAGTGATGTGACCTCCCTGCAGGGGTAACACAGGAAGTCCTCAAGAAGGAAAGAAAAAATGTGCCAGCCATCATAAAACAGAAAAAAAAGATTCACATTGTTTTTTTAATCTAATTTTACTTTAACTTTATAAAGTTCTAACTGATATTCACCCATTAGACTTTGAAATTATGAATTCTGAATAATAGTTAGATGGCATCCTTAGCTCAGTTGGTAGCACTCTCGCCTCTCAGTTAGAAAGCTGTGGGATTGAAGTCCCATTACAGAGACTTGAGACTTGACTTCAGTTGCAGTCCTGTGCAGTACTGAGGGAGAGCTGCACTGTTGGAGATGCTGTCCTTCAGATGAGAAATTAAATCGATGCCCCATCTGTCCTCTGAGGCTAACGTAAAAGATCCCGTGGCATTATTTCAAAGGAGAGCAGGGCAGTTCTCTCAGTGTCCTGCACGATATTTATCCCTCAACCAACATCACTAAAACAGGCTATCTGGTCATTGCCACATTGTTAGTTGTGCAACCTTGCTGTGCGCAAATTGACTGCTATGTTTCCTGCATGTTGAGGAGATGGAGTATAACGTGGGTAAATGTTGAGGTTATTCATTTTGGTAGGAAGAATAGAAAAACAGAATCATTTTAAATGGTGAGAGTATTAAATGTTGGAGTTCAGAGAGATTCAGGTATCATCATACAGGAAACACAGAGAGTTAGCATGCAGCAAGAAATTAGGAAGGCAAATGATATGTTGGTCTTTATTGCAAAGGGGTTGGAGTACAAGTGTAAGGAAGTCTTGTAACAATTGTACAGGGCTTTAGTGAGACCACACCTGGAGTTTTCGTCTCCTTACCGAAAGAAGACTATACATGCCTTACAGGCAGTGCAATGAAGGTTCAATAGATTGATTCCTGAGATGAGAGGGTTGACTTATGAGAAGAGATTGAGTAGATAGTGCATATGCTCTCTGGAGTTTAGAAGAATGAGAGCTGATCTCATTGAGTTGAGCAGGGCGGGGGTGGGGGTGGGGGGGGGGCCTTAAAACAATCACTATCACTAGAGATAAAGTACTAGGCAAACTAATGGATCTAAAGGTGGACAAGTCCCCTGGACCAGATGGCTTGCATCCTATGGTCTTAAAAGAAGTGGCTGCTGAGATAGTGGATGCATTGGTTGCAATCTACCAAAATTCTCTGGATTCTGGAGAGGTCCCAATGGACTGGAAAACCCCAAATGTAATGCCCCTATTTAAGAAAGGAGGGAGTCAGAAAGCAGGAAACTATAGACCAGTTAGCCTAAAATCTGTCATTGGAAAAATGCTCGTGTGCATCATTAATGAAGTACTAGCAAGACATTTAGAAAATCATAATGCAGTCGAGCAGAGTCACCATGGTTTTATGAATGGGAAATCATGTTTCACAAATTTGCTGAAGTTCTTTGAAGATGTAACAAGCAGGGTGGATAAAGGGGAACCAGTAGATGTCATATATTTGGATTTTCAGAAAACATTCGATAAGGTACAACATAAAAGGTTATTGCACAAGATAAGAGTTCACGGGGTTGGGGGTAATATATTAGCCCAGATAGCAGATTGGCTAACTAATATAAAACAGAGAGTCGGGTTAAATGGGTCATTTTCAGGTTGGCAAATGGTAACTAGTGGGGTGCCACAGGGATCACTGCTGGGGCCTTAATTTATAATTTTTATTAATGATTTGGATGAAGGAATCGGTGTAACATAGCCAAATTTGCTGATGATACAAAGTTAGGCTGGAAAGCAGGTTGTGAGGAGGGTGCAAATAATCTACAAAGGGATATAGATAGGCTCAGCGAGTGGACAAAAATTTGGCAGATGGTGTATAATGTGGGAAAATGTGAGGTTATCCACTTTGGCAGGAAAAATAAAAAAGCTAATTATTATTTAAATGGGGAGAGCTTACAAAATGCTGCAGTACAGAGGGATCTGGGTTCTTGTACATGAAACACAAAAAGTTAGCATGCAGGCACAGCAAGTAATCAGGAAGGCAAATGGAATGTTGGCCTTTATTGCAAGGGGAATGGAATATAAAAGCAGGGAAGTTCTGCTCCAACTTTACAGGGCATTGGTAAGACCACACCTGGAGTACTGCTTACAGTTTTCGCCTCCTTATTTAAGGAAGGATATACTTGCATTGGAGGCAGTTCAGAGAAGGTTTACGAGGTTGATTCCTGAGATGAGCGGGTTGTCATATGAAGAAATGTTGAGCAGGTTGGGCCTATACTCATTGGAGTTTAGAAGATGAGAGATGATCTTATTGAAATTTGAGGATGTAACTAGTAGAGTGGACAATAGAGAACCAGTGGATGTGGTGTATTTGGACTTTCAAAAGGCATTTGACAAGGTCCCACACAATAGATTGGTGTGTAAAATTAAAGCACATGGTATTGGGGGTAAGGTATTGACATGGATAGAGAACTGGTTGGCAAGCAGGAAGCAGAGAGTCAGGATAAACGGGTCCTTTTCAGAATGGCAGGCAGTGACTAGTGGGGTGCCACAGGGCTCAGTGCTGGGATCCCAGCTATTTACAATATACATCAATGATTTAGATGAAGGAATTGAGTGTAATATCTCCAAGTTTGCAGATGACACTAAGCTGGGTGCCGGTGTGAGTTGTGAGGAGGATGCTAAGAGGCTGCAGGGTGACTTGGACAGGTTAGGTGAGTGGGAAAATGCATAGCAGATGCAGTATAATGTGGATAAATGTGAGGTTATCCACGTTGGTGGCAAAAACAGGAAAGCAGAATATTACCTGAATGGCGACAGATTAGGAAAAGGGGAGGTGCAACGATACCTGGGTGTCATGATACATCAGTTATTGAAAGTTGCCATGCAGGTCCAGCAGGCGGTGAAGAAGGCAAATAGCATGTTGGCCTTCATAGCTAGGGGATTTGAGTATAGGAGCAGGGAGGTCTTACTGAAGTGGTAGAGGGCCTTGGTGAGGCCTTACCTGGAATATTGTGTTCAGTTTTGCTCTCCTAATCTGAGGAAGGACGTTCTTGCTATTGAGGGAGTGCAGCGAAGGTTCACCAGACTGATTCCCGGGATGGCAGGACTGACATATGAGGAGAGACTGGATCGACTGGGCCTGTATTCACTGGAGTTTAGAAGAATGAGAGGGGATCTCATAGAAACATATAAAATTCTGACGGGACTGGACAGGTTAGATGCAGGAAGAATGTTCCCAATGATGGGGAAATCCAGAACCAGGGGACTTGGTCTAAGGATAACGGATAAGCCATTTAGGACCAGGATAAGGAGAAACTTCTTCACTCAGAGAGTTGTTAACCTGTGGAATTCTCTACCGCAGAGAGTTGTTGATGCCAGTTCGTTACATATATTCAAGAGGAAGTTAGATATGGCCCTAGTGGCTAAAGGGATCAAGTGGTATGGAAAGAAAGCAGGAAAGGGGTACTGAGGTGAATGATCAGCCATGATCTTATTGAATGGTGGTGCAGGCTCACAGGGCTGAATGGCCTACTCCTGCACCTATTTTCTACGTTTCTATGTTTCTAAATGGATAAGGCTCTGGGGGGGCTTGACAGGATAGATGCAGAGTGGATGTTTCCCCTTATGGGGGAATCTAGAACTAGGGGACATAGTTTCAGAATGAGGGGTCGCCCATTTAAGACAGAAATGAGGAGCAATTTCTTCTCTCAGAGGGTTGTGAATCTTTAGTATTCTCTACCCTACCCCAGAGAGCTGTGGAGGCTGGGTCATTGAATATATTTAAGGTGGAGATATACAGATTTTTGAATGATAATGGAGTCAACTGTTATGGGGAATGGGCAGGGAAGTGGAGTTGAGGCTAGGATTAGATCAGCCATGATCTTATTGAATGGTGGAGCAGGTTTGAGGGTCCAAATGACCTACTCTTGCTCCTATTTCTTATGTTCGATGAAACATATATGATTCTTAGGGGGATTGACAGGGTAGATGTTGAGAAGTTGCTTCCCCCGGCTGGAGAGTCAAACCTAGGGAATAGTCTCAGGGTAAGGGGTCAGCCAGTTAAGACTGAGATGAGGAGGAATTTCTTCACTCAGAGGATTGTGAATCTTTGGAATTCTCTACCCCAAAAGCTTTGAGTGCTGTGCCGTTGAGTATATTCAAGGCTGTGGTAGATAGATGTTTTGACTCTAGGGGAATCAATGGATATGAGCTTCTGACAGGAAAGTGGGGTTGTGATTGAAGATCAGCCATGGGCTTAATGAATGGCGGAGCAGGTTCGAGGGGCTGTATGGCCTACTTGTGCTCCTAATACTTATGTTCTTATGAACTATTAGAGAACAGGCTGTTTTAGATCTAGTATTGTGTAATGAGAGAGGGTTAATTAGTAAATGATCCTCTAGGAAAGCGTGATCATAATTTGATAGAATTTCTTACTAAGCTTGAGAGTGATGTGGTTAAGTCCAAAACTAAGGTTTTAAATTGAAATAAAGCCAATTACGGAGGTATGAGGGGCAAGTTGGCTGAGGTAGATTGGGAAATTAGCTTAAAAGATATAATGGTAGATAAGCAATGGAAAAATTTAAAGAATCAATTCATAATACTCAACAAATATACGTTCTCTTGAGGAATAAAAACTCCACTGGAAAAGGGGTATAGCCATGGCTAACTAGAAAAGTAAAGGATAGTACGAGGTTAAAATAAACAGCTTATAATATTGCCAAAAATAGTAGTAAGTCCAAGCATTTGGAAGGTTTTAAAAATAAGCAAAGGATGATCAAAACATTGATAAAGAGGGAGAAAATAGAATATGAGAGTAAACTAGCAATAAATATAAAAACAGATTGTCAAAGTTTTTACAAGAATGTAAAAAGGTAGAAATTAGCAAATGTAAATGTGGGTCCCTTAGTGGCAGAGACTGGATAAATTATAATGAGGAATAAGAAAATTATAGAATCATAAATTAGTACAGCACAAAAGGACTTAAACAAATATTTGTGTCTGTCTTCACAGTAAAACACACAAAGAGAATCAGGAACTTAATGTAATAAATATTAGTAAAGAAAAAGTATTGGAGAAATTAGAGGGAAGTAAATCTCCTGGACCTGATGGCTTACATCCTAGGATTTTAAAAGAGGTGGCTGTAGAGATAGTGGATGCATTGGTATTGATCCAGAATTCCCTCGATTCTAGAACGATGGATTTGAATGTAGCAAACGTAACCCTGCTATTCAAGGAAGGGAAAGAGAAGACAGGGAACTATAGACCATCATCCGTAGTAGGAAAATGCTAGAATCTATTTTTAGGGAAGTGGTAACAGGGCACTTGGAAAATCATAATATATTAAATCAGAGTCAACACGGTTTAATGAAAGGAAACTCAGTTTGACAAATCTATTAGAGCAGAGTAGTGAAGGGGGAACCAGTGGATGTAATATATTTGAATTTTCAGAAGGCATTCAATAAGGTGCCACACAAGAGGTTGTTACACAAGATTACGACTCATGGGATTGGCATGGATTAGCATGGATTCAGGATTGGTTAATGGACAGAAAACAGAGAGTAGGAATAAACAGGCCATTTCTGTAATGTCAGGGTGTAATTGGTGCAGTGCCTCAAGGATAAGTGCTGGGGCCTCAGCTATTTACAATCTATATCAATAACTTAGCTGAGGAAACCAAGTATAATATATCCAAGTGTGTTGGGTGGAAAAGTAAGCTGTGTGGAGGACATAAAGAGACTGCAAAGGGATATAGGCCAGTTTAGTGATTGGGCAAGAAGGTGGCAGATGGAGTATAATGTGGGGAAGTGTGAAATTGTCCCCTTTGATAGGAAGAATCAAAAAGCAGGTTTTTTTAAACTGGAGAGAATAGTAAATGTTGGGATTTAGATGGATTTGGGTGTCCTTGTACATGAATCACAGAATGTTAACATGCAGGTATAGCAAGCAATTAGGAAGGCAAATTGTATGTTAGCCTTTATTGCAAGGGGTTTGGAATGTTTTTTTCATTTGTTCTGGGGTGTGGGCATCATTGGTAAGGCCAGCATTTATAGCCCATCCCTAATTGCCTTTGAGTAAGTGGTGGTGAGCCGCTTTCTTGAACCTTGTCATGAAGGTACTCCCACAGTGCTGTTAGGGAGGAAGTTCCAGGATTTTGACCCAGCAACGATGAAGGAACAGCGATATATTTCCAAGTCAGGATAGTGTACTACTTTGAGGAGAACTTGCAGGTGGTGGTGTTCCCATGCACCTGTTGCCCTTGTCCTTCTAGGTGGGTAGGGATCACAGGTTTGGGACGTGCTGCCAAAGAAGCCTTGGCGAGTTGCTGCAGTAAATCTTGTCGATGGTACATATTGCAGCCACAGTATGCCAGTTGAATGTTGAAGATAGTGGCTGGGGTGCCAATCAAGCGGGTTGCTTTGTCCTGGATGGTGTCGAGCTTATTGAGTCTTGATGGAGCTACTCTCATCCAGGCAAGTGAAGAGTATTCCATAATACTCCTGACTTGTGCCTTGTAAATGGTGGAAAGGCTTTGCAGAGTCAGATGGTGAGACACTCGCCGTGGAATACCCAGCCTCTGACCTGTTCTTGTTGCCACAGTATTTATATGGCTGGTTAAGTTTCTGGTCAGTGGTGACCCCCCCCCCCCCCCCCCCCCCACCAGGATGTCAAAGTTGGAGGATTCGGCAATGGTAATGCCATTGAATGTCAAGAGGAGGTAGTTACACTCTCGCTTGTTGGAGATAATCATTGCCTGGCATTTGTGCACCAGAATGTTACTTGCTACTTATCAGCCCAAGCCTGAATGTCATTCAGGCCTTGCTGCATGTGTGCATGGACTGCTTCATTGTCTGCGGATTTGTTATTGGAACTGAAGACTGTGCAATCATCAGCGAACATCCCCACTTCTAACCTTATGATGGAGAGAAAGTCATTGATGAAGCAGCTGAAGATGGTTGTGACAAGGACACTGCCCTGAGGAACTCCTGTAGAAAAGTCCTGGGGATAAGATGATTGACCTCCAACAACCACAGCCATCTTCCTTTGTACTAGGTATGACTCCAGCCATTGGAGAGTTTTCCCCCTGATTCTCATTAACTTCAGTTTTACTAGGGCTCCTTGATGCCACACTTGGTCAAATGCTGCCTTGATATCAAGGGCATTCACTCTCACCTCACCTCTGAAATTCAGCTCTTTTGTCCATGTTTGGACCAAGGCTGTAATGTGGTCTGGAGCTGAGTGGTCCTGGCAGAACCCAAACTGAGCATTGGTGAGAAGGTTATTGGTGAGTAAGGACTGCTTGAGAGCACAGTCGATTACACCTTCCATCACTTTGCTGATGATTGAGAGTAGACTGATGGGCGGTAATTGGCCGGATTGCATTTGTCCTGCTTTTTGTGGACAGGACATACTTCGGCAGTTTTCCACATTGTCCGGTAGATGCCAGTGTTGTACATGTACTGGAACAGCTTGGCCAGAGGCGCGGCTAGTTCTGGAGCACAAGTCTTCAGCCTGACAGTGGGATGTTGTTGGGGCCCAAAGGCTTTGCTGTATCCAGTTCGCTCAGCCGTTTCTTGATATCACGTGGAATTCAATTGGCTGAAAACTGGCTTCTGCGATGGTGGGGACCTCAGGAAGAGGCCAAGTAAGGAAGTCTTGCTGCAATTATATAGGGTTTTGGTGAGACCATACCTAGATTACTGTGTACAGTTTTGGTCTTGTTACCTAAGGGAGGATTTACTTGCCTTAGAGGTGGTGCAACGAAGGTTCACTAGATTGATTCTGGGATGAGATAAGATTGAGTAGAATGAGCCTATATTCTCTGGAGTTTAGAAGGTTGAGAATTGATCTGATTGAAACATATAAGATCCTTAGAGGGCTTGACAGGGTAGATGCTGAGAGGCTGTTTCCCCTGGCTGGAGAGTGTCGAACTAAGGGGCATAGTCTCAGGACAAGGGGTCAGTCATTTACGACTGAGATGAGGAGACATTTCTTCATTCAGAGGGTGGTGAATCTTTGGAATTCTCTACCCCAGAGGGCTGTGGTTGCTCAGTCATTGGGTATATTCAAGACTGGGATCGATAGATTCTTGGGCACTAAGGGAATCAAGGCACATGGCGATTGGGCAGGAAAGTGGCCTTGATGTACAAGTGCAGCCATGATTTTATTGAATGGCGGAGCAGGCTCGAGGGGCTATATGGCTTAGTCCTGCTCCTATTTCTTATATTCTTCTTAGAACAGTGACTACACTTCAAAAGTACTTACATAAGAACATAAGAACATAAGAAATAGGAGCAGGAGTAGGCCATTTGGCCCCTCGAGCCTGCTCCGCCATTCAATAAGATCATGGCTGATCTGATCATGGACTCAGCTCCACTTCCCTGCCCATGCCCCATAACCTTTTACTCCCTTATCACTCAAAAAATCTCTCTATCTCCTCCTTAAATATATTCAATGACCCAGCCTCCACTGCTCTCCATAGATTTACAAGCCTCTAAGAGAAGAAATTTCTCCTCATCTCAGTTTTAAATGGGCAGCCCCTTATTCTAAGACTATGTCCCCTAGTTTTAGTTTTCCCTGTGAGTACTTCATTGGCTGTGAAGCGCTTTGGAATGTCCTGAAGTCATGAAAGATGCTGTATAAGTGCAAGTTCTTTCTTCTTTCTTTATTGTTTGGTTTCACCCAAAACGCTTAGCACATATCCATAAAAAGATTGAAAAGAGAGTTTTCCCTGAGAGAATAAACTGGACAAGAAACATTTTCACATGCACCTAGAAGTTATTGGCTGAATTAAACTATGTGACGTGGAAGTTCTCAAATAAAAGATTCGCTCATTTTAAGAATACAATTACATTACAAAGGTAGTGTGTGTAGCATATTTTGCGTTGTACCAATGCTAAACTTGTGCAGCATAAATCCAGAGTGAAGGCCCAAACTGACAATGAAATGAGTTGCTTCATGTTCCAATCTTTCATTGATTGGTGAGAAACATTTGGAAATTGACAGCACACCTGGAGGGCAAGGTTCTTTTCAGGTGTAACTCTGAGGCCAGACCAGAGACTGTGGTCAGAGCAGATAAAGGGCATGGTTGGGTTGATACATCCATGGGTGACGAGGTAAAAGGAATGTATGAAAAAAGTTGCTGAAATATGCAGTACTGGTAGCTGAGGGCAGTAATACCTGATAGAAGAATAAGGGGTACATTAAATTGTGGTATCAGTGAGAAGCCAGTTCATTTTGCACTGACACTGTCCTTCTGGTATAAATGCACCTCATTCAGGGCACAACCTGACACCACAGCAAAGTAGATCAAGAGTCTTTGGAGGAGGGTGATCACATTCTACTTCACCTCAGAATTAGTTCAGGGCTCAACGCACGATTCGTACTCCACCAAAAACAGTTTGTACATGTGCTAAAACTGTAGTGGGAACGTGCACGTGAAGTGTTGGAAGTTATCGCAGCATGATTAAAGAGGGTGGGGTGGTGAGAGGAACAGAGGAAGTGCAGCAGAGAGTGTGCTGATGTGGATTGTCAACAATCAGAGGAGGAATGGGTCAGAGCATGAATGACAATGCATACTACTCCACTGCTGCTCCCAAAGGTTGAGCTGTAGGACCACAGACCGTGGTGATGGCTGGTAGCATCAGAGCACCTGCATAGTGGCTGAAGCGGCAGATTTTTCTGCTGGTTATTCCATGTTTCTAACCGATTTTCAAAATGACTGCCACCTATCGTTGTAGCCACTTCAACATGTTAAACTTTCGGAGGCCGAGACCATTAGAGGGATCAGCGTGCGACGGCATACCACTGCAGGGAGCAGCGCATGTTGCTGCAGGAGGGCGATGGCTGACTGCAGTGCGGACAGGTACAGTAGGAGTGGCGTGGTCGGGGCAAAGGAGCGGCAAAAGTTTGTAGAGGGATGTGATCGGGGCCCAGGAGAGGCGAGAGTTCAGGGCCCAGAACAGCCCAGGGCCCAGGGGCAGCACGGGCCAGCCCACACTGCGATATGTGTGCGCACTAGGTCCTTGCAGCAGAGCTGGTCTCTAGTCATCCTGATTAATCCTTGCCACTGGACCAAGACCTAGCTCTGTCAAGCCTGTGTGGTGGCTGGTGTGCAACGGCCACCAGACGTATAAAAAATCCTCGCACAGGCATCTTCCACCCTTCAACATGTAGTTCGGGATCCGGAATATTAGGTCCTTCATTGAAACACCTGTGAACTCATCCCTTTTTGGCATGGAAGCAAATGATCCTCATTTTGAGGGACTGCCTATGATGATGACGAAACTTTCAGAATGTTTTTGTCAATTCTAGACTCAAGCATGTTTGCGGGGCGTGGTTATCCTGTCACTGCTCTTCAAAGTATTTGACTTGGTGTGAATAGTTCTGAGACACCTGAACAGGTTTTATATATATATATATATACACATATTTTTAAGTTTTTAAATTCCACACACCTGTAGCTCATGACAACGAGAACTTGTAGTGAACATTTCACTTTGGAATCCTGCAGAGATTCTTTTTCACATGGTGGGGGTGGGGGGTGCTTTTTAGACATCTTTAATAGACGTCTCTCGCAGTCTGCTCTATGCAGGAGGCAGGAAGCTCCATACCAAAGTGATTGACAGTGCAGCCACGTGAATGACTGCTGACATCAAAGGGCTAGTCTCCCCTGATGACATCATGGCTGCATTATCTCTGCCCTTCGAACCCACAACGGGGACCACTGCCCAGCAAGGTCCTCCTGGAATTATTCGGTGCGGTTGAAATCCTAGTAATTGACTGTGACAAACAAATAGTTGCTGCAATTTTCTGCGTGGACGTTTACAGGAGTGACCTCAAGTCTCCAGCAATGGCCCCGGCCATTAAGCGCTTAACACTTCTGGTTACATTTGGTCTTATATTCAGATACGGTGTCCCTCACAAGCGGCCTATTTATTCTCGCTGGGGAGATGCACAACATAAAATATGTCTGGAGAAGAAACGCAAAGAAGAGACCGGAGAGAGGGAGAGGGGAGGGGTGGTGGGGGGAACTCAGTCTATAACAGTAGAAAATGTGTTCCGTCAAATTACAAGACTGACCTCTAGGGTGTAACAAGACCTTCTTGGGTTCACATTCCATTCTTATAACAAACTATCTGGGCACTCCATAATCCAGGGGGTAATTACCATAGCTGCAAACTCCAGGAGGCTTTGGAGCTCAGGTCTCGCCCAACTCCTGCCTTAAATAGATATTCGTTGTATTTTTTTTTCTCAAAAAGGCGAACTATTGTGATAATAACTTTTTTTTAAAACATGTTTTTTGCCTTTTAAATCTCAACCTTGACTTGATCTGTCCTAAAATGTTTGCAAAGCTGGCGCCTATGGTAATTAGGTTTATTGTAGCCCACAGCTGTGGCTGGAGGCGGTGCAACTGTATTGTCTTTCCCTGTTAATGAGTTTCTGGGAATTCATAATTGCTAAATATCTGGGATTAAAGCAAAGTAAGAGGCGATATTTGAACGCTCCGAGCTGGGGGTGTGGGGGTGTGGGGGTGTGGGGGGGAGACAAACACCGGGAAGAAACATTTGCGACAATCCGATAATCGTTTTGATCTATGCAGGGAGGTGTTTGTTTATCGCAAATGAGGAAAATGCGAGGGGGAAGAGTTGAGGAAGAGAAAGCCTGGACGTGGGTGAATCGAGAGGATTAAACGTCTGAGGAAAGATAGGGAGATACTCTGCGGCGGTGTGCGAAAAAAGCAAAGCAAAAAGTCAAATGAAAGGCAATATGCCTTGTGAATATAAACTGGGAGCCACCGTTACACTGCAGTGCCAATGTTAATTGGTAACTCGGTAGGCGATGGAGGGGGGAGAGAAATCAATGAAGAGGAGAAAAACAGAATCCCCATTACAGCCGTGTGCTAACAAAATGCAATTTAAAGGGTTTCTTTTTAGAATGAGCAAATCAGGATAACTTTCCCCAGAACGGAAGTTGTGGGTAACTGAGCCCACAAACAAAACTGGCGCACACTGAAAGTGTTCCGAAATGAACAAAAAGCAAAGCTTTCGAGGCGCTGAAAGTACACACTCGCTGCAGGGTCACAGTAGTCGTGCAGTTTTGTTGCATACCTTCTGTCCGGCATTAGTGGCACTCAGCTCTTTCTTTTCATCTATTCTTAACGCTTCCGGTGTGAATATATACAAGTCAAGTTTATTAACAGGGGTCTTTGGAAACTATTTTGTTCAGAATTCAAATTCCAGACGTTTGTTGTCTATGAATCAATTTGTCATGGTGCCGGTTCCGAAAAGCTGGGGCTCGACAGTGTCAAGTTTTTTGATAGCAAGGTGCAAGCGGGACCTGGAGATTGCTATAGTGTTTATGTGAACACATTTCATCCTCCGTTTTTTCAAAAGGAATGTTAAGACACCCTAATATTGTTTTCGCCGGAGATGGAAAGAACAAATTAACCGATTTGTGCTAAACATTATTCGTTAGCACTTATGCTTGCGTGACATAAAATAAGCTTTCATTGTGTGTGTCTTTTTTTTAACTTTTGACTTTTTACGGTTCTCTTGGATATTTATTGCCTATCTAAAATTCAATGTGCAAATATTCATATTTTCTGCAATAAATTGTTGATTTTACTTAAGTGAGTGTTCAAAATGGGTCCAGGCGTCTTTTCCCCCCACAGTTTAGTTAGATGCAACAACTTGGCTTAACACAGTCACTTCTCACTTTAGCAGTTCAGCGTGGCTTAGGGCCGCTATGTATTATGATATATCTGAACTCCCAGAGTTCATTTTTGTAGCTTTCCTTAAATCCAAATGCATGTCACTTTTTAACTCTTCCAGTCTTTCACTTTTACCAGAATTAGATTACCTGGTAACCGTTTTAAAAAAAAACGTTGGGTGCAAGTAAACGTGTTTTAGTCATTACCAAGGAAACAAAAAATAGACTGCCCCACAGCTGGGGCTACTGAAATGTTTGTCTCGGGAATCTAGTGTCTGGGTATAGGTTCCCCAGCAATAAAACAGAAACAAATCCGGAAGCTTACGTGAAATCAAAAAATGCTGGAAATTTGAAGTTTAAAAAAAACATTTTTGACAAACACATCAGCATCTGTTACAAAGTAGAGACCGGTTAGCGTTTCGAGCTGAACTCTTGGTCAGAAGGGTTCTGGTGAACGGACTGTGTTTTCATGATTTACGTGGAAGTTCTGTTCACAAGAAACAGGTTATGAGAGGTGGGAAGTGTCAACAGATAGGACCCGACTTGCTTCTGAGCGATTCCTGATTATTACAAGCTCTAGGTAATTATTTTAATCAAGGCACTGGGAGGAAAATGTATTAACACTGTAGTGGAACAGCATCTTCAGAGTGAAGGCCAAGGCAGGACCGCCACTTCACAACAGTCAATTGGTTTTGTAGATTGTTCAATATTGAAAACGATTTTGGAACTGGTGGTTTGGGTTGTGCATGTGATATAGGGATATGTATGGAGTTACTAATTGCTATATATTGTTGGTGCATTCACTTGAATTCGCCAGTTTTGCATAAATATACAATTAGTTTTTTTAAATAAAAATCACTTGCTAGTCCCTAGATTACACCGCAGGGCTGTACATTGCTGCTTGCTGATACTTCAGTCAACACCCGGAATTGTTTTGCCTACAATGTTGCGCTTTGCTTTTAACTTTCATATTTCTAAAAGTAGTGAATCTTTCCTATTCTATTTCAGCATGGAGAATACCGAGTTATAACAATATATGGTGCCGGAACCGTAAAACAAAACCCGTATTCACCGGAAAGCTGTCCTGAATAGTGCCCCTGTCACTGATGCACCTCGCGTGTTTCTGTTGTCATACATTATTATGTTATGTGATGCCACATATTTGAAACACATCATCGCGTTCTGATGATCTTGGGTTCCCAGATCTGCTTAGTTGCATGCGCTAACTTTATTACCCAAAGGAAGGCAGCCAAATGTTATTGTCTCCGTTCTTCTTGTCATTTATTTTGCCCTTTGAAATGGCGACGAGGTCCCCTGGAATCCACGCGCGCATTTTCAGAATTAATGAAAATATCACGAAATGGCATTCTGGAAAAATGGGCCAGGACGTCATTAATGTGAAAGACTAATGAGTTCAAATTGTTTATCATCCTATTATACCCCAGCACCGTCTATACAAAAGTTGAAAGCAGGATAAATGACCAGGCTTCGGCTGTCAATGAAGCCATTTTACTAAACGGTGTCTCCAAAGACAAGAACCATCATTCAATTAGGTTTATCTACAGGTCCTTAATTGCGTTTTAGGATAGAGGAGTGTGTAATACACTACTGCAAAGGGCTCGATTAGGCGCTGCTAGCAGAATCCTGACGGCGCTTTTTAGTCAGTCCCATTCAGAAGGGATTTCTTCACGCCGCGGCGATCAGGCGGATTAAAGAGTAATTAAAACCTAGAAATTATCTTTCGCAACATTTTTTCAAAGTGTCCACTCCGCTGAAGAGAAACCCTCTGATGCTCCGTTTACCCTTTCAAAGAAATTGGATCAAACACAAACAACAAGAAAAGGAGAAATAGAACAACAGCAGCGACCTGGCGCCGAATGGGATATCGATACTGTTAGATTTCAAATCTAATCAAATGGAGAGCACTCCACGGCAAAATAAAGACTTTAAAACAACCTTCGCCCACACTCCAAGCACACCAACTCTACCAATGTGCCAAGTCTTAAACCCTGACTGGCTTTGACTTAAAAAAATTAAAAACAAGTATGCGGAATTGAGTGCAGTGTTCTACCTATCCCCGGTTTAAAGTTATATATTCGCCAAATGAGCATTTCTGATCAGTTCCCCAATCATCTGGTCGTGATTTCACGCCTTATTACGGTGACTCTAGTTAAATAACAAGAAATAAGTTGTTGTAACAGCAAGAATGATTTAGATAAGGTGGTTTCAACAGTTTCTCTCTCTCTCTCACACGTACAATTTCTATTTTCATATACAAAGTGGCACTAGAACTTTAGTATAATTGTCAGCAAGAATGTCCACTGCAAAAGAAAAACAGATGTTTCACGCTTTAGATAACGCCTGCATTTTAATAGAAATTGCGTCATCTACTGGGCCTTTCTCGGGGTCGATTTAAAACGTGTGTTGTTAACAATACACACAGCTATAGGTTTGCAGTAAACACACACAGGTTTTGTCCAACATTCTAACCCCTCAACTCCTGCCCACAATGACATGCACCCTTCGGGTTTTTTTAATAAATCACATTTAAGGACATGACTTTCAGGCAATCTGGCTTCTTCCAGCCCCATGTTTGGCGCTTGAGGATTCAGATTGTGACCCCTTGCATTGTGTTTCAGGCTGCCGTTGCGCCGATTCATTGGACCACATCCTTGTAGTCACCCTGCTCTGTGATCTATGGGCTGGCAACTGCAACGCCGTTCATTCATAAATACTTTTAAATGCGGAGACAAGTGTGACATCCCTGACCTATAGCACTGAATTGCCAATGACATTCTGAATATTGTCACCATGAAAACAACTCTGATGTGAAGTCCTAACAAATGTATATCTAAATATATATATATATTTTTATAGAGAGAGAGAGCAATTAGCTACTTAAGTACAACATTGACGCCATTGGTCCTGGTTACGAAGTTTTGATGAAGGAGAGCTTGCTAAATTCTAGAATTGTAAATTGTAGGCAAGGTCCATTCCTGAAAGAAGTCATTACATCCGTAATAACTGCACTCGGCCCATTCAAAGAGGCTTAACGCCGTGCAAAACGTCTTGGTGCTTCGGAAATTACAAGATCCTTTGACTTGAACCCTCGGCCAAACATTCTTAATTAAAGCTGAGCTGTCGTTTTTAAATTTTTTTTAAATGCATGTGTGCAGTTTTGTTTTAAGAATTTGCATAAATGAAAATCGCAAGTCAGACGCATCTCTCTGTAACCCTCTCTGGCAGTTCTAACATCAGTCAGGAAACAATGATTGATTTTACATTTAGTGAGATTGACAAAATGGTCCGTTTTGTATATAAAAAAAAGAACGGGGGCGGGGTGGGGGGCGGGGTGGTCCCAGCACTGAACAACGAATAGTGAGCCAGAGAAGCCTGGGCATTTGCAATCGATTAACCGATTTGATGCAAACATGTTTACGTGTTTTTTTTCTCTCCCCTCTGGATGTTTTTTTTTGCAGAAAGATAAAGCAACTCAAAGTGCAAATAAACAAAGTATAGCAAAGCTTCACACAATACTTTCAAACTGAGTGCCTTGGTAGGGAACGTTTTAATGTACAGCAGGCGATGCTGCGAACAAAGAGCACTGTAATTGAGTGCTACTCCAGTAAAAGGAGAGTCAACTATTGGCCTTATAAATAGATTAGATCCATATATTCCGCGAGCCTGGAAAGAATAGCCTCTCTTCCTAAGCAAACAAACATTGTTTCTTTTTTTTATTACTGACCACCTCAAGCCAAAGGACATATATGTGTTTAAATAACCGTTAAAGTTAGTTACTTAAGCACTGGGTTGATCGGGAGTTAAAGGGACCGCTCCAAGTGACCTCTCTGTACTAATGAGAATTGAATGTGTGGGTTCAAATTGTCACATTAAATGAGACCAGTTACTGCACCCCTGTTAGAAGAAAATTATACCGACGTGAAAATCCAAAGGAATTCGCTACTTTTTTGTCTGAATGGTCGAGCGGATCTTATTTCCCTCGCCTGGGCCTACGTTAATGCCCAGGATCGGATAGAGTTGCAGAAGTTTACCGTCACAATACCCCTTGTTGTGTCTGGAAGGATTAGCAGCTCGGAAGTGAGAAAAACCTTGAAATTCGAGGCAAAAGAATAAAACAGATTTCGCACGTTTCGAATTCTAAAGAAAAACAGTCAGATAAGGGGCATTGCTGATATACTCCAGATGACTTTCTCTCCATCTGAGCATGTATTGAGTGTGAAGTTCGCACACTGCTCTCCCAGCACTAACAACAGTTCTGTATACTTACCCCACAATTGCTTGCACTTTTTGGCATGTTCACGGCTGCAGAAGTGAGAACCCATCTTCAACCCTTGATACATTCTGCATTGCACGACTCTGTTTTCAACGTCATGGTTTCATATATTTTGACATCGTTCAGCCAGAGTCTAAGGGGAGAGCTTATTTGGTGTGAAACCAACCCCAAAAAGAGTGGAATAGCACTCCTCTCCCGTAACCTTTCCTTTCGGTTCGATCTGCAGTAACTACTCCCAAAGCACCCGGTCATATTCATTTTAACTCCCGTATGCACGTTGCTAAAAAAGTGTACGAGTCCAGAACTCGGGACAAAGTGGGAATGTGACACCTATTGAGGGATTAGCTCCGATTTTCAACTCATGTGTTTGTCCCTCTAAAATAATCCAATTTCTTAACGGTGTCCGGAAAGCCTTGCTGTGCAATCTCAGGGTAGGGCAAGAGGATGGGAGATCCCAGAAGAGGTATTTATCGTTTGCTAATGACATCCATTTATTCTTTGTATGCATAACTCGAGTTTATTGGAAAGTTTACAGAGCATTTTTCTGCAACGGAGATGAGGGGAACTACCTTCCGCCAGCCGCACTATCAGAGGGGAGGCAATGTTAAGAGGGAAAGAAACGAGATCAGTATCACAATTTGGGTTACTCTCTCACTGAGCTTTTCTTAGGAGGAGAGCACTTTCTCGCTCCTATCATCACAATGTCAGTGTTGGATGGATAAACAGGTTGGCACTAAAGGCGATGAGTGAATTGCCAACTGAATGGCTATATTCTGAATTGTCCAAATGGGGACATTATGGTTCACCCAGAGTGGATAAAGGAATCGTACCTGCAAATATTTCTGAAATCTGATTAAACTCCAAAGCTAAAATATCACGTTAAATGCAATCAATGCATCGGAATTATTTCACGAGTTTAAAATTCCAGTAAAAAGAGTAATAATGTAACAGAAAGGATTGTGTGGGTGCTAGAAACATACCGTGGTTCTATTGGAAACTGATGAACATTACATTTACCCAGCAGTAACTCGCCAACAGTTATTTCAACCACTTAGGAGAGTACATAATAGGGACTGTAATCTCTCCCCATGAGTACAAAGTGCTTACCTAAACTTCAAAAACGGAGGGTGAGCAAATAGTTAAAGGAAATGTGGGTTGTAGGGAGTTTAATGAGAAGACTGATATAAATTAAGTGCATATTTTCATTTCTTGTGGATGCATTGGTTGGTTTAAACACTTCAAAGGGATAACGTTTCTTTATAACGTGATTACCCTTTGACAGTTCATCATCTCTCTGGTGTTTGTCAATACTGAACCCACTGAATATAGGAAACATTTATTACCAAATGAGGCTTTCAGTACTTTTACCGTTTGAATAAATCCCCGCAGAAATAAGAATTAGGTCGGGAACATCATTAACGCTTATTCAAGAATGCCACCTAATCTTTCTGTTTCTTTGGAGGAGGTTAAGCGGCCGGTCAATGTTTGGGAAAATGATATTGAACTCGAGGATGAGTAAGAAGGTCCTGTGAATGGGGAGAGCAGTTGTAAGTAAATGTAAGCATTCGCTTGTGGAGCGTCCCCATACAGCAGATGTTCAGAAATATTGTAAGTGGTTTAATCAAAGGTGAATTCACCGATATTCAATGCCCTCGTACTATATCTGTCAAGGCACTAGGATTAGGTTACCAAGCTGTTACTAAAGGACAAAAACAATGTAATTGTGGTGGCATTCAACGGATTGTTAGAGAACCTCATAAGAGCACAACACAATTGCTGAATAAAATGTGAAACCTGCAGGTGCCCTTACTTGCACTGTTTCTTCAATTGTTTTTTTTCTCTTTTTATTAAAGGTACTGTGGCCGAAGGAATAGTAGCTGCATCAACAGGTCTCTGTTCCTATGTATATTTACTGAAAGTACGACTACCATTTCCGCTGGGCAGCCATCCTTAAGATCCCTGGCTAGATAATGCTGACAGTATTTTCAAGTCATTGTCGGCGGTACCGGTGACTTTTGGTCTGAAATGTGACGTTCTGGACGCCTCGCTGAGCACAGAAACTCCAGCTCACCAGTAAGACTAGAAACCTGGGTCGGCACAAATTAGGCAGCGGTGAGTCTTCGACTTCAGCCACCTCCTCGTCCAGAGACAACGCCATTGAGACCGGGTGTATTGTGCATCTGAGGTGTGGGGCTGTTCAGAATGCAGCGATTGTTGTTTCATACTATCAGTGTTAGGACTCATGTGGAAGCATGTCATCCTCGTTCGAGGGACTGCCTATGATGATGACTGAGGACTGCTTTGAATGGGGCCTTTTCAAATTGTGGTTTAACTTTAGGCATTATGACACTGATGAGACGAATGGGCAATGCAGGCTCAGTGTATAAATAATATTGCTGTACGTCGGTTCACAGGTTTAAGAAGGGGAGGGATAGCGAAAACAAAATAGTTGGAGCCCTTTTGCGTAAAGTTTGCAAGAGTTTGCGTTGAACTGGGAGAGGAGAAGCGAATCTCCTTGCCTGTTAGTGCAGGAGGAGAAGGGTCGGGCTGCTACAGGGTGGGGCTGCTCGAGCAAAGGGCCAGGATTGAACTGCCAATGGCTGCTTACGTTGCTATTGTTTTGTTGAGTTGATTTAGAGTTCAGGATTATCGGGATATCGCTAACAGCGACAATCACATCGTAAGAATGGTCGCAACTAATTACTTTCCTCGCCTCTAACTTTCTCCCAAAAAGACTTGCATTTACATAGCGCCTTTCACGACCTCAGGATGTCCCAAAGTGCTTTGCAGCCAATGAAGCACTTTTGAAGTGTCGTCACTGTTGTACTGCAAGCAACTATGCATAGCGGTAAAGTGATCAGAATGAAATGATCTCAGTTCACATTGTGACCGTTGGAGACTGCTGTGCAACCGAGGAGCTGATTGAGTTCGACTACCTTTTAGTTTTGCATAGACAATCACACACTTTTTAAAAGATCAATTGTGTTATATGAAAATAGTGACTAGAAATGTCAATCTTACTGCACTTTAACAATAAAACATGGATGGACATTTTCTGTATTTGCACACATCATAGTACATGTGGCATTTTACCCAGCCTGCTCATTAGAAACACACACGGAATGTATGGGGGGGGGGGGGGGGCGGCAATCTTAACAAATGAATGCTTCAATACCAATAAGGGAATTAAGGGTTATGGGGAGCGGGCGGGTAAGTGGAGCTGAGTCCAAGGCCAGATCAGCCATGATCTTATTGAATGGCGGAGCAGGCTCAAGGGGCTAGATGGCCTACTCCTGTTCCTAATTCTTATGTTCTTATGTTCAGCAACAAGTCATTATATTATGCCATAGTATTTCCAGCATTTTCTGTTTTTATTTCAGATTCCAGCATCCGCAGTTTGCTGTTGTATATTATATTATGCGTCTGGTGCTGTATTAGGGTGGGTGTGATATTCCAGTTAGATGTCTACAATAATATCTGAAGAAAATAAAATTGCCATAATCATAAAACTCGAGAGTTCAAGCACGTTCGATTGGTAACAATATACAAAGTTATGAATGATTACATACCTGGCTTAGAATGCAGCTTTATCTATGTAATAAAAAAACTTTGAAACCGACGAAGAAAGCAAGTTATTTGATCTCAACACTAACAGTTGTTAATGGTGTAAGGTGGGAAATCCTATTTTCTTGATGTCCCAAAAGATCAGTGAGGGCGGGGGAGGGGGAGACAGAAAGGTACACCCGTACAGAATGTAAACGCAAGCTTAGGGTCAATGGTGAGGGGGAGGGGGACAAATAAATAAAGTTTGCTCTGAATGTATGCATGAAGCGAGTGTTTGTTGGCGAGAGTGAGAGAACAAAACTGTTCATTTAAACTGGTCGCGGATCAGTGGAAGAAACTAGTATTGAGCCCAATGACGCTGCCACGACTGTTTAAAGCTACCGATGATCTAAATTCAAATTTTGTTCATAATAAAGCAAATAAAAACTGCATATATATAGCGCCTTTCACGACCTCGGGACGTCCCGAAGCGTTTTCTAGCCATTATGCGGCGATGTCTAAAATGATTCTTGCGGCTCTATCTGCCATGCAACGCATCCCGAACTCATCCCATTCCCACTGAAAGATTAAACCTGATTTAAAGGCGAGGCATTTTAAGTGCACCCAATTAACACACCTCCCGACTGAAACTATAACTTGCTTCAATGAGTGAAGTCCCGCAAGGAAAATACCTAATGGCTACACACCTTGCCACAACTTTAAGGGGGCTTAATTGCTGGGTATTAGCGCGCTAGAGCAGTTACAGAATCGCAAAGTACTTGGAGGAGTCACTCTAATCGGCTTTCATGCTTTCCCTCAGCACGGCTAACCTGGGCCAATCCAACTCACCAAAGCGACACACCAACACAAGTGTGAGCACTTGTGCGAAAGTCCGTGCTGTGACTGAGCTTAAAGATTTCTGACAAACTTTGGCGGATCTAATGCCTCCCCATCTCGCGAAGTTTAAACACTGAAATGAAATCTTGTGTGTCTGGGGGGGGGGGCGGGGAAGACAGATCGTGCTGAATGTTCGCTATAGTAAATGGCATACAATGTACAGGGTATTTTACTATCGGAACCGTAAACCCGAAGAGAAAAAGTTACACAGGATCACCACATCCAGAGTTCTGTTTTTCTCTGGCATCTCTTTGAGCCGGGTTGAGGGGACTGCACCACAGCCGGTTGGCAATGCCACATCACGTACAGTTATTGTCTGCCCGTTAGCCCGGCGCAGTGCCTCCCTGGGGGTCTCCGACCGATTTCGATTCTTTCCCCATCCCCAAACGAACCCCCACCCCCCCACACACACACACCCTCCATCCTCCTCCGCCCCCTTCATTCCGCACACCACATTCCGATTATAAATGTACCGCGGAATGAAGGCAGCGAGGTCAGATGTAAAAAAAAACAAAGCGGCCGCATCGGCCTCGATAAAGACCTTTTTTCCCCCACATCGGCCTCTGCTCAGCAACTTCTGAAGGCTTCCGACCGAAACCATTCACAGGGATTGGCGGAAGAGGGGAGTAGGGGGATAAAAAGAGGATATTTTACCAAAAAGCTTAAGAGCGCTCGCTTATTTTCAGTTGAAATTGTTTGGATGGTCTGCTTTACAGAGGGTGAGCTCCAAAATAAGGCACCGGACGCCTGACCGGAAAATAAACCGGCGAGTTGTGTCGGATATAGCTTTTGTTTTGTCTTTCCCGCTGCTGCGTATCATGTGCACCAATATCACAACAGTTTGCATCAGGGAGACTGTTTTTCTTTAAAGCAGGGGGTGTTTGATAAATGGTCATGGCTGACTGCCGAGGGCCTTATAATCAGTCTATTCTGGGTCCAGCTTGCCCCTTTTTACTATGAAACAGCTTACCTTAAAGACATGGGATTGTGTCTGAATTTCTAACGATTTAGTGGAAGCAAAGAAAAAATATCACCTATGCAATTTCAAACCGAATTTCCAGTGTCAATGCTGTGATTGGTGAACTTGCAGTGAAATTAAGGCTTGCAATTGAAAGGAGAGATAACTGTTCTCTTTCTGTCTCTCTCTCGCTTCCCCCCACCTCTTTGTGCTTCTACCCAATCAAATATTATTTGTGTAATAACGGAGCGAAGGATTGTGGGTAGGTGTGCAGAAAAAGATTTCTGTTGTACAGTGTGAATTAGGGAAAAGATGTCATGGTAAAATGTGCTCGTTTTTTGGTTCTAATTAGCTGGGGGTGAAATAAATCGGATGAATTAAAGTGTGTGTTAGGTGTTGTGGGTTGCTTATTATTGTGTGTGTGTGTCTGTGCTTTGGAGGAGCACTACAGCTTTAAGTAAAGGGGGAAGATGCGAGGTTGGACGGCGCTGTCATCGAATGCAAGTGTCATCGTCATGTGGTGAAATCTCCTCCCGTTTATTGGACGGAGGCACGTGTCTAGGATACCGGGGACCAGCGTCACGTGACGGGCTCTATTAAAAAAAAGAACCAAAAATCCAGCAGAGTGGAAGTATTTCTGATCAGTTAGTGGCTCTCTTTAATTGTGTTTTTTTTATTTCCCGGCGAAGAGACAGGGACAGAGAGAGAGAGACACACACACACACAGTGAGTGTGTGTGTGTGTGTGAGAGAGAGATTCCTTGTCCTTGTTGCTGCTGCTTGCTGCTGCACAAGTCGAGGGGGTGATCGGCAGGTTGTGCTGGGGGGAGGAAGAGGAGGTGGTGGCAGATAAGAAGCTCTAGAAAAGTGAAGGCTGCTGAATCAATGTGAACCATGGATACCTGACTGTGGAACTGAGGGAGGGGGGGAAGAGAAAGTATGATTATTCGTACATAAAACAAAAACAGCAACGGGACTGAGACGGGGGAGGGGGGGGGGGAGAGACCTTAAAGGCGGAGAGATTGATGCTGGAAAGAAATTAGAGGAACGTTAAGGGGGAAAATAAAAGGCAAGTGAGCCTGTGCTTTTTTCCCCTCTCTCTCTCTCTCCTCAAACCAAGTTGGATACCGTTGTACAGTGAGTGGGTGAAGGAACACACAGGGACAAGTGCTCCCAAGCTTTCCCACACACACACACACATTATGGAAGAGAATGATGCAAATATCCACCGCGTGGACAACCAGGAGTCGAGCAACGAGTCGAACCGGGCCATCCTGCCACTTCTGCAGGCGCCCGGCAACCAGCTCCCCCACCGGATCACCAACTTTTTCATCGACAATATCCTGCGGCCGGATTTCGGCAAGAGGAAAGACGGGCACCGCGAGCCGAGCCATATCCCCGGGAGGGAGAACGTCAGCCCGTCGGCTCTGGTGTCCGGGCAGAGCGGGGGCAGTCCGCCCGGAGGAGGAGGTGGTGGTGGTGGTGGAGCTGGTGGTGGTGGAGGAGGAGGAGGGGCTCCATCCAGCCCCAGTGCCGCGGCCAAGAAACGTGATGTGGCGGGAGAAGGGGCGCTGAGGAACGGCGAGAGCGCCGACCAGTCCCAGGGCTCGGATTCCGACAGCTCCCAGAGCAGCAGCACCGCCGCTTCCCAGCCCATGCTCTGGCCTGCTTGGGTTTACTGCACTAGATACTCCGACAGGCCTTCTTCAGGTGAGGGAACACAAGAATAAAGCCAGTCTTTTAAAAGAGAAAAAAAAACAAGGCTAGTTTTAAACTTATGGGCCAAATAATTAATGGATTCCAAAATATAACCTGATTATTACTTAATTGTGTTTTGCAATGATGCAAACTTAAACTATATAGTGCCCGACTGCTAAGATGGTTTTCCACGTGACATAATATTTTACATGGGATGGTGTTCGCCTCCAGTTAATCAATAGAAAGAAAAAGTTGATCGAAATAGATAAAAACATAGCAATGGCCATGAAATGTGTCGCTGGGCTGTTCTCCAAACGATATCACAAAAGGCAGACCCACTCACACGTGGGATCCCCTTAACTCTCATTCGTGTTTATAATTTCAATTCTTTCTGTATGATCGTATCTAAACTCTAGATTTGGGGGTTTTTTTATGGGAAGAGGAAGGGGATAATACTGAGCGCCACTCGCCACTTCACATACTTGGAAGTCACGTCCAACTCAGTAATGGTTTTGTAGTTTTCGAGTAAATCGAAAAGGTTACATTTTCAAGTTAGTGGGGGACTGCAGGCAGGAGAACTGTCTGAAACCCTCGGCCCGATGAAGTGGTCGCTTCAACTGTTTCCCAGAGCGGGTTTTCGGTGTTAAAATATTTTTCAATAGAGCACCTATTGGGTAAATTATCTCAAGATCTATTGTTTGAAAAAAGAGCCCCATCCATTGTTAGATTAAAATGGACGATAACTAGGAGTTTCACGTCTAAAAACAAGGTGGGATGTTGTTTTAAACAGAAATATGTCTGGTAATTATGACTGTATGAAAACGCTCACGATGCGCCCCATCGCCCCTGTATGTCTGATGGAGCTCTTTGTTGACTAGTATTTAGCATATTTTTGTCAGGGATGTAGGCCTCGCTAAACTCGATCGGCTTCAGACTTGCAGCTTTCGAGGGAAATACGCGAGTACGGAATTCGTAAAGAGTATTTAAAAAGCACGCTGTAAATTAATCCTCAGCCTATTGTACTGAAATCTGATTCTGAAATTTCTAAGCGTGCAGAAAATGCAACTTCAGCCCTGGTTACAAAGACACGACTGAATAATTCCACCGGAAATAATAGACATTTTCTATGAATATATAAATATCTTTGTACCTTTAATTTTGGGTTTTGATTGCGTACAAGAGGGGCAGTAAATAATGTTTCATCTATCACAGCCTTGGTTTATCACAAAGATTATTTTAAAATACATTCCAAGGCGAGAATTTGAAATGTATACCATTTTAATTAGTCAACTCTAAAAGAAACTACGTTTGTTATGCTTTTAGATTTTACATATATATTACATTATATTTAACCTTCCAGTCCAGTGTAGTTGTCTCTGGTGGAGTGTAAGGTTCATACTTTATGAGGCACTGAGCTGGGTATGCATTAAAAATTTAACACGATGGCCGAATTATAGCCAACACACACACACACAAAACCAGCCGACTTCCCTCTGGACCGTCGCACTTTCTACTAATGCTAGTCAGAGATTTACTGCTTCTGATAGCGCTTACAATTTACCAATAAATAGGTGTCAAGCTCTTTCCCTTCCCTCCCACAAGCCAGGTTTTGAAATGTATTTTCTTCTGAAGTATACTTGTGAGAGAAACTTGCTTGCCTGCGACCTACAAATGTGGATTGTGCATCAAGCACCGAATCAAACATTTGTTCAAATCTGACTTCTTTTAACATTTCACGATGTTGTAACAACTTTCTGGCCAAAGGTGCAGGTGAATGGCTCTTCTCCCATTATTGCAAAAGCTTTATTTCAAATATATTTAATCGTGTGGTGGTTGTTCTGACGCGGCAATGGGCTACTCATTAATTCAGTGTTTTTTTTTGTCTTTCTCCCTCCATTTTAATGTCACTTTTTATACAAGTGATCAATGGTCATGGATCTGTCCCGCCTTGTATTATGTACCTCACAGAGACTTCAAATTGCACATCACTAATAATAAATACGCCAGGGTTACTTTTTTGAAATGGTTGCAATTCCATTATACGGCGAATCCATTATCACCCGAAATGTTGCATCTTCTCCAACAAACAGCAACAAGAGAAATAACAAAGCAATCTGTGAGTTCAACTCTGATCAATTGTTTGGCTCTTTTCTCAAACTTCCTGAGTTGTGTAACAAAGCAAACGCACTCATTGTTTTCAATCTCGGACTAGAGATATTTATTTTCTTAAAATTCATTATGCGCTCATATAGCTGCTATAAATGGAAGCTTGTAAAATCGAGGGCCAATAAACCAGCAGAAGCATCGCCCTAATTGAAGTGTGGCGAGATTTTATGAGTTTGTGAAGCTGTATAATCTAGAAATAGAGTGAGAAGATACACGAGCAACACCAACTTCGGGGGCTAATCTGCAATAATATACACATCTAAATCGCACAGTTTGTATTTGGATAAGTTATGGATCACGATGCAATGAATTGTATCATATTATACACGTACAAAAAATGTCAATTCCTGCAATGCTACAACAAATATACAAGCCACCGACACGCTGATCTATCCGACTGAATAATTTACTTTCTGAAATGTACAGTTGGGTGCTGATTGGTACGAATATTTACAAGTTAAAATTGCTGGATAGAACAGGCAGAAATTGTGAATGATTAATTCTCGCTCAAGCCTATACTGTTATCTATTTTAAGTTTTGATTTATTGTATTTAGAAACAAATATCACGAGGGACGAAAAGATGGCACCTGTGCTCGTATCCCAGTGTCTTTCCTACAGCAGTTTAAAAAAAACACGTCAGGTTGTCTTCTTGATTGTTTTTTTTATTTAAAATCAATATTTACTGAAAATATTGGATTTGATTTTTTTTTTAGGTCCTAGGTCCCGCAAACCAAAGAAGAAGACTCCCAATAAAGAGGACAAGCGACCGAGGACAGCATTCACTGCCGAGCAGTTGCAGAGACTGAAAGCCGAGTTTCAGACTAACCGCTACCTAACCGAGCAGCGGCGGCAGAGCTTGGCTCATGAACTCAGTCTCAACGAATCCCAAATCAAAATATGGTTTCAGAACAAGCGAGCCAAAATCAAGAAAGCTACCGGATCAAAGAACTCACTGGCACTCCATTTAATGGCGCAAGGACTTTATAACCATTCCAGCACGGGGAAGGAAGACAAGGAAGAAAGTGAATAGCAAAGATTTAACAGCAAAAGTGCGAAAAATACAATGCAATAATATAAATCAAAATAAGGGCCAGTGTATTGAGAGAGAAAAAAAAGATACCAGCATAGTTTAAAAAAAAAAGTGAAATTGTATGAGATATTATCCCGCAATATTCTGTGTATATAATTCAGGTAAGGTGATGTAAAAAAAACGGAGATATTTCAATATATGATGAGATTTAGTTTCTGGGATTTCAGAAGCTACTTTTTTTTTGCCGTGGATGTTTGTTGGTCGCATTTTCTACCAGGCGCCGACTGGATGCTGCAGGCGATCGGTGAACTGTTTAACGTGAAATTTAAACCAACCTGCTGAAGTCCAAAGAATTTTCCTGCTGTTGTTTTACAGAAAAAAAACAAATGTTAAATTAAATAAATATCAAATGTTTGATTCTACTACGAGGTTTACAGCTTTTTGGGATTGTTTTTCTTTATATAAAAACAGAACGAGAGCAAGGCAGATTGTTGTGGGGCAAAAATACACTCGAACGTCACATGAGGTGTTTTCCGATCGTTAACATCTCTCAGAATAGAGTCTTTTCAACTTAAAGGACTTAATTGAGGTTCGGGTAATTCTACTGTGAGGAGAGCTCAGATTTTTATAACCGTGTGAAAAGTTAGAAAATGATATAATTATTCTCTGAGCTTGGTGGAAGATATTCAGGCGCGTTGCATAAAACAGCACAACTTTCATTAATACTGTGTACACATTTGTTTGTTGAGATGTGTTGTGTTGTTAAACATTTGGAATGTTTTGATGAGGTAGGACGTTGCAAACGTTCCACGAAACTCTGAAACAAATGTTTAAACACAGGTTTAAAAAAAACTTCTATTTTTATTTTTGGAAATAAAAGAAGGGGGTTAAGAAAACAATGTCCACACGACTCGCTTCCGCCTCTGGAGCGCCTTCCTGCGGTAGATGGCGAGCTGGGAGTCAACGTCTCAAAATGTCAAGTTCAACTCACAGAACTTGATTCAAAATGCAAATGATCCAGAAATCTGTCTAAAGGTTGTTTTAAAAACACTAAAGGAGACGCATATTTAAAATATAAAACCACTATGTGCTCTGTTTGATTAACGTGTGTTGGGTCCTGTTACGATAGCATTGTTGTTGAGTGTGTGGGGTTTTCTTTCTGGGTAAAAAAAAGCCACAAATCACCCTAACGTCACCACTTACTTTACAGCTACAGACGACTTATCCGACCGTTGAGAATATCTGCTTCAATAACCTGCTGACGGTGTATTTGTGCTCTCCGATGCAAATGCAGTGAGAGTGGGTTCTAGAAACTGCAACCTTCACCGGCCTCAAATTCGAAGCGATCAAAGCATCAAGTACATACAATTTCTGCGTTCTTGCCCACGTGTTCTGTTGCCTATCTTTTTTTTAAAGTGGGACGTAGACTTTTTTTTGCTGTAATTTCGAAAACCTATAGAGAGCGTCCTCTCTCTGCAAAATTCATTGATAGGTTTAAAATGTATTGAGCCTTGAAGAGTATGTGCCTAGCACGAAATGTGAGTTTACTTTCTGATAATTTCATCTCAAACCATCTAAAGTTTCGAAAAAGAGGTGCTGCTACCCCGCTTGTTGATGTTTTGTTCCAGAGTTATCCTAACATGAATGAATGTGCAGTATAGGGAGACTCTTGTTTAAAGATGCAGGCGTCCGAATTGTGTGGTGTTAAATTTTGTAAAAAATGTTTTCCTTTATCGTTAGATTTTAGTAAGTTGAATGTAACATATCAATTTTCTTCGTAATTGATACAAAACTCGTACTATAAATAATGTTTTTAAAATTTGTCAACTTGAACAGCGCACAGCACTATTTTAGTTCAGTGACATCGGCTAAATATATATAATACACACACAACACTGGAAAAAATTCTGTATCCTTAACGTACGTTTTTAGATATTTGGTTTCCGTGCAGCCGACGTTAGTTCAATGACACTGGATAAAAGCTGTATAAAGGAGAAAAGAATATAGCAGCAAGTGCCTAGAATAGAAAGTATTCATAGAAAAATAGGAACTGCAAGATATATTAGCTAGAAATGCAAACCGTGTATGAATGCTTTGCCTACTAGATATCAAAGAAAACAAATCAATCTGTGTGCATTCTCTCTAAATTATAACATTGTATCTGTGATTTTATTTGTATGATTCCAGACTTGAAACAGTGGAAATTTTATATATATATATATCTATATATCATTCATTCAAATTTGTCCTGTACAAGTGTTTTGTTCCTAGTGTGGAGAAATAAACAATTGTACGCTTCAAAGCATAACCTTCAGTAATATTTCATTTAGAACCGAATGCGGATAAAATGGAAGCACATTGGTCCAATACTGCACTAGCAAAAATTGAACACTAATTTCATTATAAATTGACTCACTTTAAAAATCAAGAGCATGGGTATAATGGTTGTATATTTTATGCCCACTTCGATTTGAAATTGAGCTTCGTTTTTACCGGTTTTCTTATGGACTCTAGCCTATAATATAACAATCTGACACACAATCAAGAATTATGAACCATGTTTCGCTTCTTTATAAAACAACCTGGAAAATTATGATTGCATCCAATTGAGTAGGAAAAATATTATGTCAGTATGGTGATAAGTACCAAGCGGGATATATTAAAAAATCTGTTTATTAATGAGATAACGCAGTTTACAAACAATGGGTGTTTTAATGCAGCAATATCGTGCTCTCGTACTGTGAGATCATTACCAAAGGGAAATAACTATAACTGCAGTCTGGTGACTCATGAATTCAATACAATATATTTAAACATTCATAAGCATCGTCAGTGCAGTAAATATATAATTCAACTTCTTCCAAAATAAGCGACAGCGTGGAGAAAAATAAAGTAACATCACTAACAAGTTTAAACTGTCGATTGGCACCATACTGTGTATTCACGTATTAAGCAAAATATATGTTGTATACATATGTATAAATATAAATATATATGTATAAACAAAAAAAGTTTGTTATTTAAGGAAAATTAATCTGTTTATAAGTTCTATAATCTCCTTAAATGATTCAGGTTAGTATCCTATAACATGGTAAAGTTTCAGAAAATAACAGAATTTGTGAACTGACAGACATAGCTAAATATCTTGGCTAGACTGAATGCTTACAATTCAAACCAGACTCTATGTTTAATAATAGACATTGATATTATTCTAGATTAATGTTTCACAAGCCAAAATATAGCTGCAATAGAAAAATAAAGCCACATTGTTGGAAAGGGAGGGAAAATAGAATACAATATTTACCTGAATTAAAAAAGCGATTTTAAAAAGTGTAGAAAATCGTTGGGAAACAAAGACGAGAACTTAATCATTTTTGGTTAAGGCTATATACAACACCGAATAAAGTTAGGAAAGAGGATCAATAACAATGACCGTTAATTAAAAATTTTTCCCCAAAGCGCAAAAGCTTGATTACAGTCAATCCTAAAACAATCTTGTAATAGTAATAATAGCCTACATCCTAAAAGGACATGGGGACACGATTCCAGTGGTTATATTTTCGGCAGATGTCCTTAGCATGATCTTAAGCAGCTGTCAACTTTTGTCAAGTAGAAATTAACTGAGCATTTGAGGGACCTAACTTTGGATGTTGATGACGTTTTCTGTCAACAGTTCCCGATCTGTCCTGATGGAGCAAATCATTTTGTGACTTCCCGTCACCTTTTTGCTTTAGGAATAATTAATAAAATAGCAGATTTAACTCGAGCAGTTAGGCGAAGAACTCAACAGTCTTTCCCAAAGCTAAAATTAATTAATGGCAGAAATCTAAAAGATTAGCAAATTACATTGGCGGGGGTATCCTTCAAAAACAATTAATATGCATGACTGTAGAAATTGTCACAAATGATCCTGTTTTCCTATGTAGCCAAAATTATGGGTATTGCTTACTGTGCCAGTAAGGTGGTTATAGGTTTGCTTTGAATTCAATGAGAATTACAAACAAATTAAATCGAAGTGAATGTAAATGTTGGGTTCAGATCATTTAAGGTCATTTAGCAGATTCATTGCTAATTTGTTCTCGTGCAGAACTTGCACTCTATAATCAGTAGCCCTTTAAATATATCTCAAATTCTATAGCGTGTACTAAGTTAAACATAGCCCACCATTTTGTGAGGTGTTGGACAATTCGGAATTAAACAAAAGGTTCTCGAGTTTTTTGGTTTAATATAAGTAATATTCAGTAAAGAAAACCAAAAAGAAACTTATGGCAGAAACATCACAATAGCATTTCAACCAACCAGGTTTGAGCAACTGTAATCTACTTATTTTGTTCTTCTTGATTGACTGCGAAGCACATCGCCTCAATATACGAACGATCTTATTCGTTTAGTTACCTGAATCACCGAGGTGTAAACAAGCTGTGGATTATCCATTTGTCAACCACGTAGATTAAATATGACGGCTGGTATTCTGTGACAATTAGGGAGCGTGCGGGTTTAACAATATCCTAAATGTTTCTCTATTAAATGTCTTAGTTGCTTTCAACAACTAAAACGTGCAGTAGTTGATGTGCATAAGGTTAATGGAAAACTCTGGTATGTAGGTTTAGAGCAACAGCTGCTAACTGGATCATTCTCTGCCACCAAATCACCAAAATATGGCACTTTATGGTCTTTATTACAGCTCCAACAGATCGAATAGAGAAAAAAGGTTTTGATTTATTAGAAGACTGCAAGCGGCAGAGTATATTAAAAGGCAATCCATTGTAAAGAAATATCATTTTGCACAATCTTACAGTTTTTGAAATCATTGTGTTGATTCATTAACAGACAACGATCCAATTATGCAACGGGTTTGCTGTTCATAAAATTAATTTCCGAACAAAATGGCCTTTTCCCTGAAGTATTGCCTGCTTTTAAATACCGAAAAAAGGGAACTAACAACCATTAACTGTGGGTGATAGTCAGAAGTTACAAAAATAAATCTTAATTGGATTTTTTTCGGTAAACAAGTCACAGAAAGGGCAAAAGGGTGAAGAGACCTCTGTTATATGTTTTAAAAGGTGTGAATTAACATACCGGCTAAAGTGCCCAAGAATGTACAAATGCTCTTTCTGTACTCCTGGGTACTGCTGAGATTTTGAAAGCATTCCAGGAATGAAAATGAAACAAAGTTTCCCATACACGGAATGTAATTGTTAGCAAAATCAACGTCATTTCGCACTCCAATCCATGCTCAAACTTCTTATCGCTGTTAAATTCTGAATACTTCAGTAAATGCACAATTCACAGCGCATGCTGCAAGTTGGAACATTAATGGAGATTACTATTGTAACACGCAGTAAGTAGGTGAAGTACATATGTTTAGCAGCACAGACTCATGACTCTTTCACAGCAGTCAGAACGCCGATAATATATAGGTTCTGAAAGAATCTGTGTAAAATGCATACCAGCGTGGTTTGAACAGTCGCAGACCGGCTGTCATACCTGTAAATTTGATGGCGATTTTAAAATATCAGTGCCCGCCTATGCCAGATGGATTGTATCTTGAATGCCCGATAAATATTCCTTCTGGAAACGGACCAAGTATTTTCTTTTAATTTGGAGAATTATATTCAGAGAACTTTGTAACACTGTTAAAATGCTGGCAAATCAAGTTATTCAAAAATCTTTGGCCTGGATTAAATAGAGAATGTGCTCTTTTCTTCTTCTTTGTCACTCTACTAAACGGGATGCTTTATGTGAGGAAAATAGCGCAGCAAACCAGATAGGGGCTCAGTTCCAAAGATTTGCGAATTTCAGCCAAGGGCGTGGGTAAGAAGGGGGAAAAAAGTTTCTTGGAGGAGGTTACAATAAAATTATTTCAGTGTAAGCCGCACTGTTGCTCTTCATCTTTATAATTAATATTTGAATACTCCATATATTTCCGAATTGAACTATAAAGCATCCAAAGCATTATCTAACATTTTACACTATTAATTTATAGAATTGCGTTCATTTCAAATTTCGCTCGTTATCTGTGCAAACTTTAACAACATTCGCAACAACTTTCTAGATTAACGCTTTATATTTAAGAATTTTAAGAGTCCGCGTGCCTGTGAAGCATGTTTGATGTAATAAATCGTACTTGAAAACATGAAGAGTTTCTACTAAAATAAAGTTGTGGCTAATAACTTTTATCATCCTCTCTAGACTTTAGTTTGGACTGAAGCAGGAAGTCCTATTTACATGAATTTTCTATTTACACCATAGAGTTACTACAATCATGACAATAAGAGGTGCCATTTTCCTTTCAAAATAATTCCGAGTACCTTTATTTCCTCTCCAAAACGTCATCAAGTTCCACTCGTTTCTACCTGTCTGTACCAAATATAGAGAGACTGGGAAACGTTACAGAAAATCTCAGACAAAAGAAGCTGTCAGAGCAGAGCATTTCCCAGCATTGACCTGGTATCAAATGCTAAAGAAGTAATCTGCATTTCTATTCTTGCTTTGCTTGTATGTGGAAGTAACGCCCAATGGTCACTGCCTTGATGAGCCTGGTCCTGTACAAGTGGGGAGCAACTGTGCCTCTCAGACACTGTGAATGGAGTCTGTGGCCAGGAGACTGGGGTGAAGGTCAAAGCTTCTGCCACAACTGCAGGTGGTTCGTTTCCTCTCTGTCCCAACTCTTCCGCGCCTCTGGATAAAATTCACAAACTCTCAGAGCATCTCGTCAAACTGTGGAGCTGACACTTTCCTATCAAATCCATTTTAACCAATCAAAACCTGGGTCGATGAGCTAAAAAGGATTATCCCCAGTGACTCTAAAATCAAGTATTGCAAATGGCGATGGGCAGAAACTGTTTCGGCAAGAGCCAGAATGGGCCAGTTTAAATATTCTTTAGTTTACTACATCTTTACACTTGAGAGGGTGACGTTATAGGTGGCATTAAGGGTAGCGTGAATTTAGGGGTAGGGGAGAGAGAAAAGGAAAGAAAATAAATAGCAGAAATGTACTTTTATTAGTTTTTTTTGGGTTCCACTAGCTGTCTTCAACACAAAAGCGATCCCCTCCCCCCACAGTTATTTCACCCATACTTTTTAATGCTTCCTTGTCCAACTTGAATATGCAATGAAGCGCCAGCCTTTTGTGGCGGAAATATAATTAAACTGGTGAAAGATGTAAAAGTGAAGAATAGGGATGACATCAGGCCGATTTCACACTTGGCACTCGGATGGCCAGGACCAAGCCAGGCTCTTGCCATGCAACACAGATCAAAGGGAACTGCCACCACCAAAAAGGGGAAGGGGGATTTAAGTATGCTAATCCCCAGGACAAATATATTTTAATCTTGTTAGAATACAAGTTAATGCTGCAGCTCAGAGGCTGAACTTTGTCAGACTGTAGAGAACCACTTTGCTGCAGTTCTGATTGAGGTGGACCTCCTGGTTCAATGATATTGAATTTAGGTAATTTTACGAAATGGTCCTTCATACAGACCAGGCTAGTCTAAAGAAAGATACTCCCTCCCTTCCACCCAAAGCCTTAGCAGCTGTGTCACTGACCTTGCTAAGCTCCCCTGCCGTATACGAGCAGGAGGAAATGAGCATTTATCTGTCCAGTTTACAGATGGCGAACTAAGTCCATTCCACCAGTTTTACATCGGGTCTTTGCAGGCCACTGATCCCGTTGATTGTTTTAATATGGCAATCGCTATAGTCAGTGCGTACAGAGAAATATGATCTGCATCATCATTCCAAAAACCACCAGAAAGTGGCGAAAAGTAGCTAAAATAAATTGGAGGATCTGGAGGGGAAGGGAAAGAGTAGCCCAAATGTTGATTAAAATACAAGTCATAACGTAACGAACCAATTTATTTTTAATTTAGAAATCCATTTGTATGATGTAAAATATGCATTTTCGAGATATACATTTCTCAAGAAGTTACAGCAGCAGCCTTGTTAAATGTAGGGCAGCTATTTGGCGTTTACAAAACAAAAACACTGTTCGAAACTTAAGTGATTATCAAAAGGCATTAGACGCATATGGGATAGATTTCGGCAAGGAACAGCAATATTGGACCCGAGTCCAAAGAAAACATCTACCACCATGAACTCAAATATCACGATACAGATTTAATTCCTCATGAACACCCAAATATTTCGAGAATGGAATTGCTCTTCGACTATGGTCAATGTGACCCCAGTCCCCTCTTATACACTGGTATGGGCTGTTTAAACTAAAATACTCCGCACTTAATTCTGAAGCATCACAAACGGAAGTTTAGGTTAGTCCTTGTCCTCATAGTTAGAAAGTTCATTTGAAAAATCTGCAGTGGTCAAAAACACGTTTAAAAAGGAACACGAACAAAATTCCCACTAGTTTACACTTCCCAGCAGGACTCTGCATTGAATTACAAGTATATGCTCTCTGCAGAAGAGAAAACACATGATAGGACTTTCACACTATTATTGTGGCAGTGTACAATTTGAGTTGTAAACAAGGTAAGTAAGGAGTTAATACTTTGCTGCCGATTATCAGAAAAGGGAAAAATGTTTCACAGTATCCACCTACTAAACTTAGGTGGTCAGCTACAACCAGCTAAACAGTGCATTTATCAGTTTTCAGCTTCTCCAGTAGTTTCAAAATTCAAAAGTTCCTTTTTATACTGGACATTCTCTAAGACTTTGACCTCATGACCACAGATTATGTGTCAATTTCAGCATTATAAAGAAACAATTATTGAGCCAATGACAGCAGCTCCACGTTTTAAGGGATCTTTGGTTTCATCAAGTGACAATGAAATGTACTTGTAGAGCTGCTAAAAAGTCATCGATTTGAACATAAACTACATTTGCTGACACTTGCACATTGTCTTCCTTTTATTCTAATCCACTGAACAGTACATTTAGAAAAAAAACACATTCCCGCTAAAGAATTGTGTATAATTGAAAATGAACCTAATTTTAGGAAAAGTTGTCTAGTAAAACATATAATGTTTCAAAATGTATTACAAACAGCCTCAATATTGATTAAGAAATAACCCAAGAAAAGTTTAAAGACACCAGAAATCAAAATAGCGTGGACTTTTATTTACATAAAAAAATCATGTTGGAAGAAACAACATTAAAATGTTCTAAGCAGACAAGTTGATTTTAAAAATGATTTTGTGCCAAGTGGATTATAAATACATTGTAGAGTTTGAAAAAGGACAGTTTTCATTCGGCTCAGTTTGATATCACAAAAGTTTACACAGATAAATGAGTACAAATTCTAGATAAACGAGCACAAATTCTAAATAAGCACGAGTTATAAGACAGGGGAGGATTTTTATTTGAAAAATGAAGATTTCTATTTTATCACGCAGATAAAAGGATCTACTCAGTGTAATGTGATATTCATTGTGCCTTAACAGATTCTTGAATTTTGAACAGGACTATCAAATAGACGAGATGCAATGGGAAAGGGAACCCCAAACCAGCATTAACCCAATCTAAAAATATTTTTAGGAACAATCAGAGGACAACATGAAAGTAACATTTTGGGAGGGAAAGTTGACCACGGAGCATTTTTTATTACTGATTCCATGATCTGCAAGAAAAAAGGCAATCTCAGTAATTAGCATAAAACTAAAACACATCCACTAATTTTAAATAAAAATGTAATTTTATTTCCAAGTACTAGATTATAACATTGAAAATAAACCTAGAAAGAATCACTGCACACTTTATTTGACCAAAAAGAGGGAAAACGCAGCAAGTTTTATTTTATGGTTCCAGTGTTAGGCTAAAAAATTTCTGAAGATAGGCATTCATTTAATCCAAATGACTCGGTTATAAAATCTCTAATAAATTGTGGATAATCTGAAAACACAAGAAAAGATGAGGAATTATCAAAAGATACAACCATAATGAAAATATCTGAATTAGTGGTTCTTGGGGAGAAGAAGGGTATGAGAAGACAACAAATTCAGAGTAGTAGTTCTGGTCCAGTGTAAATTCACCAGTTGTTGATGTAGTCATTTATAACGCTCCCATTCCAACTTGATACACACCAGTTCTTAGCAGGATTATAGTTCAGAGTGGGGAGTTTGCATGGATGGCTCACACATCTCTGGTGGGGGAAAAATAAATACATAAATGTTCCAAGTTTTTGTTTGACAGAAGTAATTCATCAAACAGTATGAATATTCTGATAACTGGTGATATTTTTATCAGCATAAGTGATTTGAACAATATCCCAATATATTTAAAAGGAAAATAGCACTAGAAAGAATAATTGAAAAAACATTCCTTCAACTTGGGCAAAAAAAGGCAAATATTTATTTGAAGTTAAATGTGCCTTGCATCAAGAAGTGATCTTTCCAAAGGACACATTTTTGGTTATTTTTCTGCACTGGTACAGGCCATATTTGTATGCTACAAGCAATGATTGAAGATTTTGTTTCTGTTATGCTGAAGGTGAATATTACATACATGTCTAAAATTAAATGTTTTATTGTTTGAACATCTCAAACATGGAGAAGCTTTATCAAGACAAGCTGAAAAATAGTCAGAGGAAACAGTTTATACAAATAGCTCCACTGAAAACAGTGGAACAAACACTTTGACCACCTGTTATGATCATTCCAAAATTCAACATCTGTTAAAATCATTTAAAGAAATAATTCACTATGATGAAAGTATGATGAAATGATTAAAACAGACCTATCTATCCAGTGCCAGTACAATACAGTGATTCAAACTATCCAAGGATCTCAAAATTAGCTGGAAATTCATATTCGGTTTACAATATATATGTTCTGTAATTCTTGCAGTTAAGACTATTGGAAAATTAGCAAGCCTGTTAATGCCAGCTTCTATTTTTATATGAACTATTTTAGACTGTACAAGACTACACTTTTAATTCAAAAAAAAGTTTTAACTACACCAAATATTGCCAAATCTAAGGTAGTTTAAAATTACATTGGCTTGTGCCTGCTATGACTTCAAAAAAAAGATGAGTTCTATCTATTTAGGCTATGAAAGGACACAGATTGTTTTCCAGCTTATTAAATATATAAAGGCTCAAAAGAAACTGAAGGTTTACCATAGTAACATTTACAGAAACATATTAGACTGACCCGAAGGATCAGACTGGATTTTTGTGAATTCTGAATAACTACTACTAAAGATCTTATCAGACACCTATTTAAATGTTTTCATTATGTTACTAAAGAAATATAAAATAAACCTCATTGAGATAAACAGCTTGAAAATTCAATTTTGGGGGTTCTGAACTACATGAAACAATTGCTTTTCACCCTCAATATCATCTTTATCTTGTTTTTTTATGACCACAGTTTACTGTGGTCTGTCAAAAATATACATCAATTCCCCATCTCATTTATACAAACTGAATCAGAAACCCTAACACACAAGCCACTAGTAATCAGATATTTTGTCAGAGAACTCAATTCTCTCAAGCTGGATTATTTCTTCAAACTTGTTTTTGTTTATTGTAATGAGCTGGTCTGGATCTTCATAGTCAAAATGCTACAAAATACGCAAATCAGTTTACATTTTAAAGATGGGTTAGATCCCCAAGGTGATTCAACCAGTTTGAAATAAAACAGCAACACTCGTGAGATGTGTGTGAAATATCTTCAAGAACCAGCAAAAACAAGCAACCTTTAGGTCACAGATACACCATCACACATCAAGTAAAACACTGTTGAAATTAAAGGTTTGCAGATTTCAACTATTTTGAAATTAGCATGATGATACATCACCTTTTCATTACCAGCACCATTGATGAAAAAAATTGTTAGTTATTAAAGATGGACTCTAATCAAAAGAAAATTGAGATTTTAGCCACTTATTCCCTAAAGAATCTCATTTCAGCTAAGGGGATTTTCAGCAGGCAGCTTTTCTGAATACTAATGGCAACCAGTCACAAACAGTGGGATGCACTTAACTAAACACACAGTATATATATGTGCTAGCAAACTCCATTTTGATGCAATTTATAAAGAATATTGTAAAAATATCACGTTTTAAGCTGCATATCGAATAGCATGGTTGACAAATTTGAACTGACACAAATATCAATAATTAGGCAAAACTTCCATGGTACCTTAACAGATGAAACTTACATATGCAAGTAACGACTGAAGCCATTTCCACCCCCCCAGAGCATCAATGCAGCACGGCAACAAGAAACTGAAAAAGGACCCATACCGTTACATCAGACGCAGTACCTGATTTCTCGATGCATAGCTGGTCAGCCACATGGTCTGCCTCGTGGGCGAAGAGAGAAATTATTTCATCCTCATATTCTTCCATTATACTTTCACACTGAGATCAGAATAAAATTGGAGCATATTAAAGTGCAAAACAGTCAAAATGAGTCATTGCCATTGCTATGAAGCAACACAAATCAAGGCGTTTCTTTGTTGCCCGCTGCCATTTTTAATTTCCTATTTCTCACCAACATGGCAAAACCATTTTGTAGTATTTCCACATTAAAACTGAACCATGAAGCTACAAAAATGTGATCACCAGCTAATTGCCATTCTATTAAAGAGGACTCTTGGGTTTATTTTTGATGAATTCTAAAAGCTTAGTAGCATAATTTTTAATGAAGATTTCATGAGCTTAAGTTCTAGTGCCCTCTGCTGTAAAAGCTGTCTGAACACTTTAAAAATAAGTCTTACCACAAACTTTAGCGATTTTGAATTTTCAGGATCAAACTTGAAATTGTTGAAATCTACTGAACTCATTTTCTCAGAATCCCTCGGAGCAAATCTCATATAAGTCTTCTTCTGGGTCTCTGGATCCACATATAGTGCATAATCATCCATGTTTGAACATACATTTTCAAAGAGTTCAAGTAGATGGGTCTCTGACCTAGCATATGGAATCTGCAGAAAAACAGAGCAACGTGAACAATGCTGCAACATTACATTACTCATTCTTTTAAAAAAAACACCAAGTTAAGAAGTTTCAAAACTGACAATGTAATTCTTGAATGTGAAAATGTACTAGTAGTTGCTAGTCATTTCAAATACATTTTCTGTCCTATTGAAAACACCAACAAATTTGCCAAAAAAACAAGAAAAAAACCTCACTTTAGCAAATGAAGTTACTGGACCACCATATCCAGTTTGCTCACATGACTGGTCAGTTAAGAAGGTGCCAGCAGCTGCTTAATCCTGGCTCAGGATTCAGAGGGGAAAGCAAGGCCCACAAAGTTAACCTCACTCAGGTCTACAGTCTCAGTTTTCATTTCCTAGAATAAAAGCTGCTGGATTATCTCTCATATCCTCCCCTTCACCAAATTCAAGAAAACCCCCAGACAACACCTATACTCCTAGAGTGAATCGCCACAAAGAGTGCATAAGAGGTCAAAATAGCCCTTCCCCTTGGAAACTGGACAAAAAGTTTTAACTGTCTAGACAGGTCAAGGTGCAAAATGTGTCCCGTTGCTTTCTCCGGAAGAGTTTCAATTGAAGCCAAGTACAGGGTAAACAGCAGAGATACATCCGCAGGCCTACGCGAGTTCCTCCCTCCACCCTCTACTGATCAAAGTAGGAAGTTTGCATGACAACCGCAGTCAAAGGGCTGAATCGCTGATGAACTCGATTTCAGCAATGTAGATATGGCCAGATACCATTGTCTCCTTTCAGACACAGTATGGCCCCTTCCGGTCCCAGTGATTACATTATGGATGCATTTTCACATAAGCAGTTCATTCACACAAAAGGTTTCTCCTTGCTTCACTGCCATCTGATCACAAAGCAAATACATCAGTGCCTAAACATTAAAATAAGTGTTTTACTTACTACATTACTAGCTCCGATGTTTTCCCCATTATACTCAGTTGATATGATTATTTTAGCAGAATGAAGCAACTTAATCTTTATTGAACTTTCTTTGCAAGATCTATTATAGCTTTTTGGTAAAAGTGTATGGAAAATTCTATGCACATTTAAACATTTTATGCTAAATTTGCATGAAACCCCACAACATTGTGATCGTTACTGTGGACACCAAATTCTCTAGTGGCTTTGTAAAAAAATCTCTGTAACTGACCAAATAGCAAGAATGAAAAAAACCCTTTCCTCAACACAGTCTCAGGAGTTTAAATGCATCATGCTCATAAAAGCATTTCTTGGTGTGATGGGGGTGAGGGGGGTGGGGGTAAGAAAAACACACATACATTGCCCTCTGCCAGTAGAAAAGATGTCTCGGAGATACTGCCCTGTAATTTGTGGCTGCCATTGAAACAAGAATGAAGAGACTGCCATTATTAAAATGTGATGGAAGAGAGTCACAATCAATTTTGCCTGTCTGCTTTGGACAAAAGTTTCTTATCTTACTAAAAAATAAGACTGATGTTCTGCAAAGAGGTGATAAAGGTGAAGTGCTTTGGATCTTCCAATGTTGAGACACAGAGTGGATTCCCACCTTCAGGATAACAAAAGTATAATATATATTTGTAAATAAAGATAACCAATCTTCTAGTGAAAATACATATCTATGTAAGTTTATAAAAACATTTATCCCATAAATATGATCAAAATACAACAATGGTTGCCTAGAGAAGCTGGTAAACTACAATTTGGAGGTAAAAATAAAATATTTCTTGTTTACAAAACAGACACTGATCACTAAAATCTTACCCATTTGAATTTTGAAACTAGCATTTAGCAGTTTTTAAATTGCTGTTGTATAATTGGTATCTAGCACCCATTGAATGACATAAACCGCAGATGTTTCATACTAAAATGTTTTTTAAATTATAGATCAAGAAATGTAATTTTGTTTTACCGCACTTACAGAAATAAATTACATAAAAAATTATAAATGCAGAATTCAAAGAATCAATTTGAGATAGTATACAACGATGTATTGCTATTTGTCAGATTTTAGCATTAGTTTCAATCTAAATATGACCCTTAGACAAAACAGCTTTATCTGTAACAATTGGCTCAAAATTTAAAGATTTTTAAAAGTTGATTACAAGCCTATATTAAATATTTGAAGCCCATATAATAAACACAGGCTTGTACTGTTGGATTTCCTACACATTTGTTCTAAAATTGTGGCTTTTTAAAAAAAGCCAAAAGCTTTTTATTCAAATTTTCTGACCAAAGGAAATAATGGGTAGGCTGATTAAGTATTCTATAAACTTATTATATTTAGTTCAGTATATTTAAGCACACTTGAATACACTTTTGCCGAGATGCAACATAGGACATCCATATGTATTTAAAGTTCTCAGAAATTAGAGCATTACTGTGCTAAACATAATTGAAACGCCAAAGTGTGAACATTGGATGGAAGAGGAATTAAAGCTGTTTATAGCATCAAACAAATCTTATCAATGCTTTGAAATATGAGCCCAGCGAGGTCCAAACAAATCAAAAACATATTGCCCATGGTTTACAAAGTAACTGTCAGATGTCAGTCTTCAGCCTCGAGCCACCTTTTAATGAAACCCCTTAAGTCATTTTTTTTTTTTTAAACTGAAGGTGAACAATAAAATTCCACAGAGTATACTTGACAATTATTCAGTGAGTAAGCTTTAATATTGGTCACAGAGGATCATGGGAACATGGTCCCTGTAACTTAGTCAAGTAAAGACCACTGCTGTGCCAATCTAAAAAGTAATATGTAAGTTACATGAAAATCCAGTCTAAAGCTTAAAATAAAAAATAAGCATTTAACACATACACAGTTTCTCAAAGATTTTATGATGTCCCTGCAGGATATAGCAGTATAAATGAAACAAATTATCAAATGTACCGACACAGAAGTAAAATGAGATCATCACCTCAAAAGAACATTTACAAAGGTCATACTACACCTTGAAACTGTGGATTTAACAGTTTTGGATGGATATAGAGGCTAAATATTTAGACAATGAATACTCCATTATAAATGAAGTAAAATGGAAAATTATATCAAACTCCACTGAACTGACCCATCACAGGACTAAGATCTTCTTTAGCAGCATTTTTTCCTCTACCATTAGCACAAAAGTAGGCAAATGGAGATTTAAAAAAAAAGTAACATTGCATAAAAGTGGTCTCTGTGGGCTGGAAATTCCCCAACCTTGCGCCCGTTTTTTTGGCGATATTTCACCGTTTTTGGCAGAAAACGGTGATCTGCTAATTTGGTCAAAGTCTTGCACTGGCGGTTTTGAAATACCGCTGAAAAGCGGACCAGCGGCATGCAAAACTAAAAAAAACGCTATCACTTTAAATTGGTCTTTTGGCGCATCCGTATTCTAGGTGAAAAAAAAGCTCGAGAAAAACCTGTGTTGCAGCCCCCTAAACAGCGAGTATGAAGACCTGCAAAGTAAGTTAAAGTTTTAATTTTATTTTTAATTCTTTTTCATCGATTTGTTAAGTAAGTGTCTTGTGAATGTTGTGATTTTTTGTAATTTTTTGTTTGTGTTATCCCCCCTCCCAAGGCCTGTCTTTTAGCGGTAATCGGCCTTTGACTAAAGTTGGCGAGGTCCGTGGTTTCTACCGCGAATCCTTTTTACCAATGGCCTTTAGAAAATGGCGGTGTTTAGCGGTACTTTTGGCGAAAAATGCCCCAAAAAATACCACTATGGCCATAAAACAAATTTCTAGCCTTGAGTTTTACCCTCGAACAACCATTCTGTGCAGTTTTTCAAACCTACTACATTCATACTATCTGCACTGCAGTATAGTAGAATTCTTTATAGTGACAGTGAAAGAAGTCAGCTAGTTTATTAAGACACTGACAAATGTGTTCAGTCAAAACCATTTGCAACCACAGCCTTATATAACAGCAGGTCTGGACAATTAGGAATAACTTCAGTTTTGTTTATAAAAATTTCATATACACATTAATTCTTGCCAGAGGGGAGTAAGTGACCTGCTTCCAGGCAGCTTGTGAATTAACAAGGAGGGTTCCACGAGCACACCAGATTGGCCTGACTTCTAATTCCTTCCCCTACTCTCCCTTTTCTCTTAGCCGCCCCTCCCCACAGCAATGTGGAGAGCCTTCTCTTCTGCTGAGCCTTACTAATGCAAGCAATGTGAAATCCACAACTTGGAGAGGGTGAACAGCTAGTTGTGGTGGTGCATATAGGTACCAACGATATAGGTACCTACATGCTGAATTTAGGGAGCAAGGAGTTAAATTAAAAAGTAGGACCTCAAAAAGGTAGTAATCTCAGGATTGCTCCAGTGCCACATGCTAGTCAAAGTAGGAATCGCAGGATAGCTCAGATGAATTCGTGGCTTGAGGAGTGGTGCAGAAGGGAGGGATCAAATTCCTGGGACATTTGAACCGGTTCTGGGGGAGGTGGGACTAGTACAAACTGGACGGTTTGCATCTGGGCAGGACCGGAACCAATGTCCTGGGGGAGTGTTTGCTAGTGCTGTTGGGGAGGGGTTTAACTAATATGGCAGGGGGATGGGAACGTATGCAGGGAGACAGAGGGAAGTAGAATGGGGGCAGAAGCAAAAGATAGAAAGAAGAAAAGTAAAAGTGGAGGGCAGAGAAACCCAAGGAGATGGGCAACATTACAGCAAAATTCTAAAGGGGCAAAGTGTGTTAAAAAGACAAGCCTCAAGGCTCTGTGCCTCAATGCGAGGGGTATTCGTAATAAGGTGGACGAATTAACTGCACAGGCAGCAATTAATGAATATGATATAATTGGCATCACGGAGACATGGCTCCAGGGTGACCAAGGCTGGGAACTTAACATCCAGGGATATTCAACATTCAGGAAGGATAGACAGAAAGGAAAAGGAGTTGGGATAGCGTTGCTGGTTAAAGAGGAAATTAACACAATAGTAAGGAAGGACAATAGCTTGGATGATGTGGAATCTGTATGGGTGGAGCTGCGGAATACCAAAGGGCAGAAAACGCTAGTGGGAGTTGTGTACAGACCACCAATCAGTAGGAGTGAGGTTGGGGACAGCATCAAACAAGAAATTAGGGATGCGTGCAATAAAGGTGCAGCAGTTATCATGGGCGACTTTAATCTACATATAAATTGGGCTAACCAAACTGGTAGCAATACGGTGGAGGAGGATTTCCTGGAGTGTATTAGGGATGGTTTTCTAGACCAATAGGTCAAGGAACCAACTAGAGGGCTGGCCATCCTAGACTGGATGATGTGTAATAAGAAAGGACTAATTAGCAATCTTGTTGTGCAAGGCACCTTGGGGAAGAGTGACCATAATATGGTAGAATTCTTTATTAAGATGGAGAGTGACACAGTTAATTCAGAGACTAGGGTCCTGAACTGAAGGAAAGGTAATTTCAATGGTATGAGGCATGATTTGGCTCGAATAGACCGGCAAATGATACTTAAAGGGTTGACAGCGGATAGGGAATGGCAAACATTTAAAGATCATATGGATGAACGGGGAAGGTGGCTCAACTGTGGCTAACAAAGGAAATTAAGGAGTGTTAAATCCAAGGAAGAGGCATATAAATTGGCTAGAAAAAGCAGCAAACCTGAGGACTGGGAGAAATTTAGAATTCAGCAGAGGACGACAAAGGGTTTAATTAGGAGGGGGAAAATAGAGTATGAAAGGAAGCTTGCCGGGAACATAAAATCTGACTGCAAAAGCTTCTATAGATGTGTGAAGAGAAAAAGATTAGTGACGACAAACGTAGGTCCGAAGGTCTAGTGAGAAGGAGGAACTGAAGGATATCCTTATTAGGTGGGAAATTGTGTTAGGGAAATTGATGGGATTGAAGGCCGATAAATCCCCGGGGCCTGATAGTCTGCATCCCAGAGTACTTAAGGAAGTGGCCCTAGAAATAGTGGATGCATTGGTGATCATTTTCCAACAGTCTATCGACTCTGGATCAGTTCCTATGGACTGGAGGGAGAGAGAAAATGGGTAATTATAGACCGGTTAGCCTGACATCAGTAGTGGGGAAAATGTTGGAATCAATTATTAAAGATGAAATAGCAGCGCATTTGAAAGCAATAACAGGATCGGTCCAAGTCAGCATGGATTTATGAAAGGGAAATCAAACTTGACAAACCTTCGAGAATTTTTTGAGGATGTAACTAGTAGAGTGGACAAGGGGGAACCAGTGGATGTGGTATATTTGGACTTTCAAAAGGCTTTTGACTAGGTCCCACACAAGAGATTGGTGTGCAAAATTAAAGCACATGGTATTGGGGGTAATGTACTGACGTAGATAGAGAACTGGTTGGCAGACAGGAAGCAGAGAGTCGGTATAAACAGGTCCTTTTCAGAATGGCAAGCAGTGACTAGTGGGGTGCCGTAGGGCTCAGTGCTGCGACCCCAGCTATTTGCAATATATATTAATGATTTAGATGAAGGAATGAGTGTAATATCTCCAAGTTTGCAGATGACCCTAAGCTAGGTGGCGGTGTGAGCTGTGAGGAGGATGCCAAGAGGCTGTAGGGTGACTTGGACAGGTTAGATGAGTGGGCAAATGCATGGCAGATGCAGTATAATGTGGATAAATGGGAGGTTATCCATTTTGGAGGCAAAAACACGAGGGCAGAATATTATCTAATTGGCGGCAGATTAGGAAAAGGGGAGTTGCAACGAGACCTGAGTGTCATGATACAACCTACAGGGCTTCGGACCAAGAGCTGGAAAGTGGGATTAGGCTGGATAGCTCCTGGCCAGCCAGCGCGGACACGATGGAGCCGAAATAGCCTCCTTCCATGCTGTAAATTTCTATGATTCGATGAGAGCATTGTCCGATGAGGAAAGATTGAGCCTATACTCTCTGGAGTTTAGAAAAATGAGAGGGATCTCATTGAAACATAAAAAGTTCTGAGGGAGATTGACAGGATAGATGCTGAGAGATTGTTTCCCCTGGCTGGAGAGTCTAGAACTAGGGGGCAGTCTCAGGATAAGCGGTCGGCCTTTTAAGACTGAGATGAGGAGGAATTTCTTCACTCACTCAGAGGTTTGTGAACCTTTGTAATTCTCTGCCCCAAAGTGCTGTGGATGCTCAATGAGTATATTCAAGGCTGAGATAGATCAATTTTTGTACTCCAGAGCAATCAAGGGTGATGGAGATAGGGCAGGAAAATTAAGTTAAGGTCGAAGGACAGTCATGATCTTATTGAATGGGGGAGCAGGCTCGAGGGATCTTATGGCCTACTCCCATTCTTAATTCTTATGTACTGATAGACCGATAACGAAAAAGTCAGACTTGTTTTTCAACCAATTAAGTAGTCACTTTTATAATGTAGGACACACAGCAGCCAATTTGAGCACAGCAAGCTCCCTCAAACAGCAATGTGATAATGACCAGATAATGTTTTTTTTTAAAAAAAAAAGTGATGTTGATTGGCCAGAACATTGGGGTAACTCCCCTGCTCTTCTTCGAAATAGTGCCATGGGATCTTTTACGTCAACTTGAGCGAGCAGGTTTAACGTCTCATCTGAAACACGCACCTCCGACAGTGCAGCACTCCCTCAGTACTATACTGGAGTGTCAGTCTAGATTTTTGTTCTCAAGTCTCTAGAGTTGGACTGGAACCCACAACCTATGGACTCAAAGAGGGTGCTACCCACTGAGACACAGCTGACACAGTAATTGGCCAGAGTGGATTTGTCCTGCCTTTTGTAGTCTGGGCAATGTTCCACATTGTCAGGTAAATGCCAGTGTTGTAGCTGTACTGGAACAGTTTGGCTAGAGGCAAGGCTAATTCTGGAGCATTCGTCTTCAACACTACAACCAGGTTGATGTCGGGGCATGTAGTTTTTGCTGTGTCTACTGCACTCAGCCATTTCCCGGGATGGCTGGACTGACATATGAGTCGACACTGGATCGACTGGGCCTGTATTCACTGGAGTTTAGAAGGATGAAAGGATATCTCATAGAAACATAACATTCTGACAGGACTGGACAGGTTAGATGCAGGAAGAATGTTCCCGATGTTGGGGAAGTCCAGAACCAGGGGACACAGTCGAAGGATAAGGGGTAAGCCATTTAGGACTGAGATGAGGAGAAACTTCACCACTCAGAGTTGTTAACCTGTGGAATTCCCTACCGCAGAGAGTTGTTGATGCCAGTTCACTGGATATATTCAAAAGAGAGTTCGCTATGGCCCTTATGGTTAAAGGGATCAAGGGGTATGGAGAGAAAGCAGGAAAGAGGTACTGAGATGAATGATCAGCCATGATCTTATTGAATGGTGGCGCAGGCATGAAGGGCTGAATAGCTTACTCCTGCACCTCGTTTTTATGTTTCTATGACTCGGGATAGCCGAGTCTGCAGCGAGCCTTCAGTTATCCTGTTCAAGCTCTGCTTGATAGTTTGCACTGCTCTCTTTGCCTGACCATTGGATGCTGGTTTGAACGGGGCAGATGTGACATGTTTGATCCCATTGCGGGTCATGAATTCTTTGAACTCAGCACTGGTAAAACATGGCCCGTTGTCGCTCACAAGGACATCGGGTAGGCTGTGCGTGGCAAACATGGCCCGCAGGCTTTCAGTAGTGGCAGCGGACATGTTTGCCAACATTATCTCACATTCAATCCATTTGGAGTATGCATCTACAACCACAAGGAACATTTTACCCAAGAGTGGACCTGCATAGTCAACAGGAACCCGAGACCACAGTTTGGAGGGCCAAGACCATAAACTTAGTGGCGCCTCACTGGGTGCATTGCTTAACTGCGAGGATGTGTTACGTCTGTGAACGCAGGACTCTAAGTCCGCAACGATACCGGGCCACCACACGTGGGATCTGGCTATCGCTTTCATCATTACAATGCCTGGCTGGGTACTGTGGAGGCCACTGATGAAGGTGTCTCTGCCCTTCGTGGAAACCACTACCCGATTTCCCTACAGAAGGCAGTGTGTGCCTGTATAGACATTTGATCTTTACACCACTGGAATGGCATTATCCCTTCCTGAATTTCCACTGGAACACTGGACCAGCTCCTGTGAAGCGCAGAGTTTTTAACTAGGGACAGCAAGGGGTCCTGGCTCTTCCAGGTTCTAATCTGTTGGGTTGTGATGGGTGATTGCTCACTCTCAAATGCTTTCATAACCATTACTAAATCTGCGGCTGCGCCATTTCCACCCCCGTGGTGGGCAATGGCAGCCTACTGAGAGCATTGGCAGAGTTTTCTGTGCCTGGCCTATAGCGGATGGCGTAGTTGTATACAGACAACGTGAGCGCCCATCTCTGGATGCGGGCCGATGCATTAGTATTTATCCCCTTACTCTCGGAAAACAGGGATATCAGTGGCTTAAGGTCAGTTTCCAATTCAAATTTTAGCCCAAACTGATATTGATGCATTTTCTTTACCCCATAGACACACGCGAGTGCTTCTTTTTCAATCATGCTGTAGGCTCTCTCAGCCTTAGACAGACTCCTGGATGCATCAGCAACCAGTTGCAATTTCCCAAAATCATTAGCTTGCTGCAATACACACCCGACGTCATACAACAACGCATCGCATGCTAGCACCAAACCTTTACATGAATCATACAACACAAGCAATTTGTTTGAGCGTAACAATTTTCTAGCTTTTACAAAGGCATTTTCTTGGCTTTTGCCCCATACCCATTCGTCTCCTTTACGCAGTAAGGCGTGTAGTGGTTCTAACAGTGTGCTGAGACCTGGTAAGAAGTTACCAAAATAGTTCAGGAGTCCGAGAAACGACCACAGCTCCATCACGTGCTGTGGCCTCGGTGCGTTCTCGATTGCCTCCGTCTTCAAATCGGTGGGCCTGATGCTGTCCGCCGCAGTTCTTCTCGCCAGGAACTCCACTTCAGACGCCAGGAAAACGCACTTGAGCATTTTAACCTGAGCCCCACGCAGTTGAGTCGACTAAGAACCTCCTCCAGGTTCTGCAGATGCTCGACTGTGTCCGAACGTGTAACCAAGATGTCATCCTGGAAGACCACCATGCGCGGGATCGTCTTCAGAAAGCTTTCCATGTTTCTCTGGAATATCGCCGCCGCTGATCGAATTCCAAATGGGCATCTGTTATAAATGAAGAGACCTTTGTGCATGTTGATGCAGGTGAGGGCCTTCGATGATTCCTCCAGCTCCTGCGTCATGTAGGCCGAGGTCAAGTCCACCTTCGTGAACGTCTTTCCTCCCGCCAGCGTAGCAAAAAGGTCGTTGGCCTTTGGTTGTGGTTATTGGTCCTGCAGGGAGAAACGATTGATAGTTAGTTTGCAATCACCACAGATTCTGATAGTGCCGTCTCCCTGGAGGACAGGAACAATCGGACTGGCCCACTCGTTGAATTCGATCGGCGAAATATTGCCCTCTCTTTGCAGCCGGTCTAGCTCGATCTCTACCCTTTCTCTCATCATGTACGGTACTGCTCTCGCCTTGTGATAGATGGATCGCGCCCCTGGAATTAGGTGGATCTGCAGTTTTGCTCCTTGGAACTTCTCGATGCCTGGTTTGAATAGCGAAGGGAACTTGTTTAAGACCTGGGCACACGAAGTGTCGTCAGCGGACGAGAGCAATGCAACACACAGCAGGTGAAATAGATGCCACAAGTACTTTGGATGTTGTAGAAATAGGTAACAGTGGAGCAGAAAAGAATCTGGGTATGAAAGCATAGGCACTTAACATATCAAATCACGGTGGGATAACAGTAAAATAAGGAGAATAGAATGTTAAATTAGATTATAGTTACGTTGAATATAAATTGGTGCAATTGAATATATCATTGGTCAGATTGTAACTCGAGTACATGTTCAGATTTGGTTAACATACACTAGGGTAACATTCAGGCCATGAAGCTGATCCCTTCAATCAATCAAGAATTGAGTTATGAGAAAAGACTGGAGATACTGGAGCCCTTTAGCTTTAAAAGGAGGCAACTGACAAGGGACTTTATAGAAATATACAAGACATTAAATGACAAGTTAATTTGCAGTAGTACTTCAAAGTATGCCAGAATACAACAAATAGGTTAAAACTGATGAATGTTTTGCACAGATGCAAGGACAAACCTCTTCACACAAAAAGTAATCAACAATTGGAATGGTTTTCCTGCTCAATGAATGATGTTAACATTCTTGGATTCATTCCACAATCAGTTAGATGACATAATGGGGAATATAGGTTTTGTCCTCACAGATGAGGCAAGATGTGCCAAATGGTTTTCTTCATTTGTATTTATCTTGAGATACTGAACTAGAGCAAGAGGAGCATCAGCATCAATTGGAAATGTGCAAGCTGGAGGCAGAAGAGAGTTGGTGAAAGGATAAGTGGCATTACTTAAGCATCAGGCTGACAAAAGAATGAAGCAACAATGGAAAATACTGCTCATGGACTGGACTGCTGAAAGGTCAAGTTAAATCAACAGAGGCAGCAGAACTCACATCAAAGCAGGCAAACCTGCCACCACCAAGCTTGAGATATTTTCACAAGCCAGATTTGCAGAAGAAATTCTGTAGGCATCAGCCATGGCTCAGTGTGCAGCACGTTTCACCTTCGAGTCAGAAGGATGTAGGATCAAGGTCCCACTCCAGAGACCGGAGCATGTGACTGACACTCTAGGTGCTGTCTTTCAGATGAGATGTTAAACCGAGGACCCGTCCATAAAAGATCCCATGGCACTATTTCAAAGAAAAGCAGGGTGGCCTGGCCAATATTTATCCCTCAAACACCACTAAAACAGATCATGTCATTATCACATTGCTGTTTGTGGGGTCTTGGTGCTCACAATTTGACTGCCACATTTCCTACATTACAACAGTACCTCACTTCAAAAAGTGGAACTCTCAAAAATCAAGATAGAACATGTCTGTGCTGTGCAGGCATTAGAGTTTACATTCAAACCACAGTCCTCTAGTGTGGCTAAATTCAAGTCTTAATAAAATGCAATGTTGCTAAAGATATATAAGCATAGGACAGCTCATTAACCATCAGAAAAAAACATTCATGACAAGGATCTATTTATGAGCATCCCCCTCAAGAAAGAAGTGAGAGTAATGCAGCAAAGTTTAAATTGGTCATTTAATTAAAAAAAATGTAAATTCCATCTTAGATCAAAAGAACTATTTGGTTCATTTCCTTTATTTAATTTGTAGCCCTACTCCTTTGCAAGAAATGGTTTGTTCCGTTAAGATCTGTATTTTTGACAAACGAGCCAAATGTTCATATCTACACGAGTTAAAAAGTGTTGGTTTTCACATCCAAGAGTTGGAAAATAGGAATTTAAAAACTAGTTAAGAACATAAGAATTAGGAACAGGAGTAGGCCATCTAGCCCCTCGAGCCTGCTCCGTCATTCAACAAGATCAGTTCTTCTGATAACTGGAATGTGATCATAACAAGAGGCTCATTATTCTTCCGTGCTCGAGACCCCAAGACATACAGAAGGACAAGAGAAGATTTAAAATTATGAAGGGTTTTGATAAAGTAAACAGGGAAAGACTATTTCCTTTGGTTAGGAAGTCAGTGGTGAGGGGTAATCAACTTAAAATAGTCAGTGACGAGAAGGGGCTAGGAGAAATTCCTTTTACAGAGAGAACTGTTGTAGCATAAAATGCTTTGCCACAGGGATGACTGAGATAGAGACCATAATGGGTTCCTATGCACCAGAAACACTTCTATTGGACCGATCATAGCTGCTTTCCTCCTTTGAGATGCTCCATAAAACCTACCTTTGAACAATCTTTTGGTTATCTGCCCTCATTTCTCCATATGTGGCTCAGTGTCAAATTTTGTGTCTTTATAATGCTCCTGTGCAGCGCCTTCGGATGTTTTACTACATTAAAGGCGCTATATAAATACAAGTTGTTGTTGCTTGGGGTCCAAGATCACCCCAACCTCTGTCGTTGAGCTGCAGTATGTGGACGACGCCTGCGTCTGTGCAAATTCAGAGGCTGAACTCCAGGATATAGTCAATGTATTCACTGAGGCATATGAAAGCATGGGCTTTACGATTAACATCCGTTAAGACAAAGGTCCTTCACCAGCCTGTCACCGCCAGACAGCGCTGCCCTCCAATCATCAAGATCCACGGCGCGGCCCTGGACAACATGGACCATTTCCCATATCTCGGTAGCCTCTTATCAACAAAGGCAGACATTGATGCGGAGATTCAGCATCGCCTCCAGTGCACCAGTGCATCCTTCGGCCGTCTGAGTAAAAGAGAGTGTTTGAAGACCAAGCCTTCAAATCTACCACCAAGCTCATGGTCTACAGGACTGTAGTAATACCCGCCACTCCTGTATGGATTCTTAGGCATGGACGATGTATAGAAGGCACCTCAAGTCGCTGGAGATATATCACCAACGATGTCTCCGCAAGATCCTGCAAATCCCCTGGGAGGACAGGCGCACCAACATCAGTGTCCTCGACCAGGCTAACATCTCCTGTATTGAAGAACTGACCACACTCGATCAGCTTCGCTGGGCAGGCCACATAGTTCGCATGCCAGATACGAGACTCCCTAAGCAAATGCTTTATGCGGAGCTCCTTCATGGTAAACGAGCCAAAGGAGGACAGCGGAAACGTTAAGGACACCCTCAAAACCTCCCTGATAAAGTGCAACATCACCACTTACACCTGGGAGACCCTGGCCGAAGTACACCCGATGTGGAGAAAGTACATCCAGGAGAGCATGAAGAGGCCAAGCGTAGGCAGCGGAAGGAGCGTGCGGCAAACCAGCCCCACCGACCCCTTCCCTCAACGAATGTCTGTCCCACCTGTAACAGGGTCTGTGGCTCTCGTATCGGACTGTTCAGCCATCAAAGAACTCACTTTGGGAGTGGAAGCAAGTTCCCCTCGATTCCGAGGGACTGCCTATGATGATGATGATGATGTTGCTGCTTCTGGTGCATAAACTAGCTTGGCAGGGGGATGGGAACCTGAGAACAAATTCAATAGGGAAGGAAGTAAAGCTGAAATTGGAAAGCAAGAATGTAGCAGGTGAATCTGTAAGACAGAGGAAACAAGGGTTAGTAAGTAGTAATCAAGGAGGTCTTTCTGTGCTCAATGGTATATACTTCAATGCAAGGAGTATAGCGAATAAGGTGGATGAGCTGAGAGCACAAATAGATACTTGGGAGTATGACATTATAGCCACTGCGGAAAGAGGGGCCGGTTTGACAGATCAACATTCCTGGTTACAGGATTTTTAGGCAGGACGGGGGGGGGGGGGGGGGGCGCAATATTGATTAAGGAAACTATTACAGCTGTGAGGAGGGATAATATGTTAGAGGGATCATCAAATGAGGCCATATGGGTCGAACTGAAAAGTAAAAATGGGGCAATCACATTGGTGGGCGTGTATTATAGACCCCCAAACAGTGGGAAGGAGATAGAGGAGAAAATATGTAGGCAAATTTCTGTTAAGTCCATAAACCATAGGGTAAGTAATAGTAGGGGATTTCAACTATTCCAATGTTGATTGGAACAAATATAGTGTGAAGGATATAGAGGGTGCGGAATTCTTAAAAGGCATTCAAGAGAACTTTTTTAGTCAGTATGTCACAAGCCCAACACGGGAGGGGGCGATTCTGGATTTAGTTTTGAGGAATGAAGCTGGGAAGGTGGAAGGGATATAAGTGGGAGCGCACTTGGGTGCCAGTGACCATAATTCAGTCAGATTCAAGTTAGTTATGGATAAGGACAAGGATAGACCAGGAATAAAAGTCCCAAATTGGGGAAAAACTAACTTTGCTAAATTAAGAAGTGATTTTGCCACAGTGCGCTGGAAGCAGCTACTTGAAGGCAAATCAGTGTTGGAATAGTGGGAGGCATTCACGGAGGAGATCTGGAGGGCTCAAGCCAAACATGTGCCCTTAAAGAAAAAGGGCGGGAATAACAATTCTAGAGCCGCCTGGATGTCTAGGGATTTACTGGGGAGGATAAAGAAAAAAGGGAAGCTTACATCATATACGGCTAAATACTATAGAATCTCTGGAGGAATATAGAAAGTTCTACGGTGAAATTAAAAAGGATATTAGGAATGCTAAGAGAAAGCATGAAAAATTCTTGGCAGGTAAAATCAAGGAAAACCCAAAGATATTGTATAAATATATTAAGAGCAAGAGGATAACTAAAGAAAGGGTAGGGCCTATTAGAGACCATGAGGGTAATCTGTGTGAGGAGGTGGAAGCTGTGGGTATGCTTCTTAATTAATACTTTGCATCTGTTTTCACAAAGGAAAGGGGCAATGCAGATACTGCTGTCGAAGAGGGATGTGAAATTCTGGATGAAATAAATATAGTGAGAGAGGAGGTATTAACAGGTTTAGCAGCTTCTAAAGTGCATAAGTCCCAGGCCCGGATGATATGCATCCCAGGCAGTTGAGCAAAGCACAAGAGGAAATAGCAGAGGCCTTGACCATCATTTTCCAGTCATCTTTGGATTCAGGCATGGTATCGGAGGACTGCTAATGTGGTACCCTTGTTTAAGAAGAGAGAAAGGGATAGGCAGAGTAATTACAGGCCTGTCAGCCTAACCTCAGTGGTGGAAAAATTATTGGAAAAAATCTTGAAGGACAGGATAAATCTACATTTAGAAAGGCAAGGATTAATTAGGGACAATCAGCGCGGATTTGTTAAGGGAAGATCGTGTTTGACTAAGCTGATTGAATTTTTAGAGGAGGTAACCAAGAGGGTTGATGAGAGTAGTGCGTACAATGTAGTGTACATGGACTTTAGAAAAGCTTTTGTTAAGGTCCCACATGGCAGAAAGGTCACAAAGGTAAAAGCCCATGGAATCCAGGGCAATGTGACAAGTTGGATCTAAAATTGGCTTAGAGGCAGGAAGCAAAGGGTAATGATTGATAGATGTTTTTGTGACAGGATGTTTCCAGTGGGGTTCCACAGGGCTCAGTACTGGGTCCCTTGCTTTTTGTGGTATACATCAATGATCTAGATTTGAATATAGGTGGTATGATTAAAAAGTTTGCAGATAACACTAAAATTGGCTGTGTGGTTGATAATGAGGAGGAAAGTCATGGACTGCAGGAGGATATCAATCTACTGGTCAGAACAGTGGCAAATGAAATTTAATTTGGAGGAGTGTGAGGTAATGCACTTGGGAAGGGCTAATAAGGAAAGGGTATACACATAAAATGGTAAGCCCCACAGAAGTGTAGATGAACAAAGGGACCTTGGAGTGCTTGTCCACAGATCCCTGAAAGTAGTAGGCCAGATGGATAAGGTAGTTAAGGTGGCATACGGAATGTTTGCCTTTATTGGCAGAGGCATAGAATACAAGAGCAGGGAGGCTATGCTTAAATTTTATAATACACTGGTTCTGCCACAGCTAGAATACTGCGTGCAGTTCTGGTCGGCGTATTATAGGAAAGACATGATTGCACTGGAAAGGGTACAAAGGAGATTTACGAGAATGCTGCCTGGAATGGAGAATCTTAGTTATGAGGGCAGATTGGATAGGCTGGATTTGTTCTCCTTGGAAGAGAGCAGGCTGAGGGGGGATGTCATCAAAGCGTATAAAATTGAGGGGCCTGGATATAGTGGATACCAAGGGCCTATTTCCCTTGGTGGAGGGGTCAATTACGAGGAGGCATAGGTTTAAGGTGATTGGTGGAAGGTTTAGAGGGGATTTGAGGGGAAGCTTCTTCACACAGAGGGTTGTGGGGGTCTGGAACTCATTGCCTGGAAAGATGGTAAAGGTAGAAACCCTCACCACATTTAAAAAAGGTGCTTGGATGGACACCTGAAGTGCCGTAACCTGCAGGGTTACCGAACTAAAGATGGTAAGTGGGATAACTTCTTGTTGGCTGGTGCAGATACGATGGCAAGTACTTCAGGGAATCTAATACGTCCAGAGTGGTCTCCTGGACTAGTTTCGATCGCCTGGATGAGTCGGAGAGGAATTTTCCCAGATTTTGTTTTTCCCCCAATTGGTCGAGGTTTTTTATCTTTTTTTGCCTCTCCCAGGAGATCGCATGGTTCCGGGTGGGGTGGAGTGTAAAATGTTGCGATACATGGGATATCGCAGTGGTGTGGGGCGGACTGGTTGAGCCTGATGCTCTTTACACGTCGCCGTTGTTCATAGGTTTATATGTAACCTTCAGGGCTGCTGACTAAGGGTCGTGTGGCTCTTTGTTGGCCGGCGCGGACATGATGGGCCGAAACGGCCTCCTTCTTTGCTGTAAATTTCTATGTTTCTATAATAATCGATTACTGCCACACCAGAAGGAGCTCGAAAAGATTCAATGTCCACTTCTAAAAACAAATGGCAGGGATTCAAAGATCCCATGATGTGCTGAGATTGCCCCATAATTCATGTACTCTGGTTATGCAAAGCTCCAACAGTTAGTGAAATAAATTTCTGTTGCATCTTCTGATTACTGGCTGGAAGTAGAGATCCTTGAAGCAGTTGGCTATTTGCAGCACACAATCCCTACACGAGTGAAGGCAGGGTAAGCAATTTGAACTTCTCTCAATTTCAGTCCTGCCCCCCCACCCCATAGTTTTTGAAACCAACATTGAACTCTGCCATCTTCTTGGAGAAAACAAAATACTGTTTTAGTAAAAGGGGGCGTGAATGGAACATGAATCTCCGAAGTGGAGCTTAGCAGAAAAGATTTGAGAAATAATTGCTCACCCCACCTTCACGCATAAGGATTGTGTGCCTCAAATAGCCAACTTGCATAACCTGAGGAGTCCATGCCTTCAGCTATCTAGGTCCCAAGCTCAAATTCTTTCCCTAAACCTCTCCGCCAAAACCTACTTCTTTGGCCAAGCTTTTGTCTCTAATGTCTCCTCCTTTGGCTCAGTGTCAGATTTTGTCTGATTACATGCCTGTGAAGAGCCTTGGGATGTTTTACTATGTTAAATGGGCTATATAAAAGAAAGACATTGTTGTGAATAGCACACACTATGTTTTGTAATACAGGAAAATAATAAATGATGTACAATGGTCTGCTAATTGAGATAATTTAACCAATTTAAATTACACTGAGGTAGTATTTTTAAGTGGACAGTTATCTCTTCTCCTCCTCCTCCTCCTCCACACAAAATTGGTAAACAATGACCAGCACATTGCACCAGCAGATGGAGCTATAATGGGGCAAATTATAAATCTCCACAGGACGGAGATGTTAATCAACTCTTTTCAAGTCAGCTGAGATCAGCAAACTCAGTACACACCAGGATTAAACCTCTCGTGTGTGGTTCAGTACTACTCCATGTGATGAATTTACTGCTAAGCTGCAAGGACAACCCTGCAGTATTTTGTTTTAAAAAGCATGGCACTTGATAGTTGAAGATTGCAGATTTGATAATAGGTGTTAAAACAAGCAATTAATATCTGTGCAGTCTTCATGCCAAACCAAAAAAAATGTCCACTACCTCCATACTTTATAGCTGGCATAGTGGTTTGAGTAACACAAGCACTTAATGCTGTCATAAGGTGTAGTGAACTTCTGTCTGATCATGACAAAATGAACAATGCTCATTTTCAAAAGGGACCCGTAAGCAGTTTGCCACAAAATATGGATTTGTGGCTGCAGGTCTCTAACTACTGAGCCATTGGGAGCAACCTAGTTAGCTCCCCATGGGATAGAGAAAATAATATGAGGGTAAGCCACCAAGGCTGCTCATGTACATCCTCTGCCAACCATGTGACACTGGCAAAATTCACCTTGGTCTTGGTCTTGGGGAGCTGCATGGCAAATTTACAATCGAGGGGAAATGCATTAAACGGCATGAACAAAATTTGCAGTTGTAATCCTGATCACTTTCTGAAAAGGACTAAACAGTGTAGGGCCGAAATTCAACAACTCACCCCCCCCCCCCCGCTGCCGCCGACATTGCTCTTGCAGATCCGCCCAGTGCCACTTTCGAGGTGGCCTGGAGCGGGCGGGAGGGGAGCGCCGCCGGGAACCGCCCACTGACGGCCGAGTGGCGCAACTGACCTCCAGCCCGCCGAGCTCCCATATTGATGTGGGCGGGAGTCGGCGGCAGAATGAGGGTGGACCGCTGGCTGGAGGCTGGAGGCTGGTCTGTCCCCGACGGCAAATATGAAGAATCTAAAAAAAAAGGTTAGTGAACATTTTATTTTATTTTTTTCCCTACAGCGACTTACCTGGATTGGGTTCCCTGAAGGTCTTCCAAAAGTTTTATTTTTTAAACTGATGATTTTTTTTTTTCAGGTCTCCGACCCTCCTTGGGCCCGATTCCATCCTCGGCAGCACTTGGGCGGCAAGTGCCTCTGCCGCCGAGAATGAGACCTCCCGCCCACTGTCCCCCAGATTGGCGGCTTACATCGTCCATTTGCCACCCACCAACCTTCGACGGACCTAGACGATGAATATCCCAGCCAAAGTACCATCCGGTACCTCAACGGCCATCGGCGGCACTTGGGCGTTCCCGAAATATCCAACTCAAGAGACCAACAGCTAAATTCAACAACACCAGCTTGACACTGAAATGTCCATCTTATCTGATAGAATGGGAATCATTGTCTATTATCTCATTGCAACATTAAAAATCCTTACAGGGCTTGACAGGATAGATGCAGGGAGGATGTTTCCTCTGGCTGGGGAGTCTAGAACCAGGAGCCAGCCATTTAGGACTGAGATAAGGAGAAATTTCTTCACTCAGAGGGTGGTGAATCTTTGGAATGGTCTATCCTAGAGGGCTGTTGCAGCTCAGTCATCGAGTATATTCAAAACAGAGATCGATAGATTTTTGGATATTAAGGGAATCAAGGGATATGGGAATAGTGCAGGAAAGTGGAGTTGAGGTAGAAGATTAGCCATGATCTTATTAAATTGTGGAGCAGGCTCGAGGGGCCGAATGTCTACTCCTGCTCCTAATTCTTATTAACTTTGATAATTCAATCTAGCTGTTTAATAATGTCATTCTGTTAGTGACATACAGGGACAGTGGTGTAACACATCAGTGTTTGAAGCCTGCAATATTATTTGAAAAAAATGAGCTGTGGTATCTTCAGGATGGCTTTTCCCTCTCTGTAGTTCCATGCCTTTAATCACCCTGGCCAATGTCATGTTATTTGAACCTACCGACAAGATATTGCAACGCTCCTCCGTAGATATAGCAATAAGACACTATCAGGGAGCACTACCAGGCGGCAGAACTATCTCAAGCTCTCTGCATGTGTCATTTACCATAGGTAAAGCATATACCAGAAACAGACGTGTCCTTCAGCAAAATCTCACTTCCTATAAATATAGCGATGAGGTTATCAAATACAGTAACTACAGATTCTGCAGGGTGTGAAATATATATCTGGTCGATGCAATGTGGTAGTAGAATTAATACTCTAAAAATAAATAGCCCCATCCAAAATGCACAGATAAAATGTCATACTATTGTGATACAACTGTAAAGGGCTTATAATGTAAAAAGACTGATTAAAAAATATTATTTCATGCCAGCATTCAGTAGGAACAGATCAGTCTTGTGAATCTGAACTTTCAATTCACCCTGACAGCAATTTATATAACCAGTAAGAACAAAGTACTTGCAAAGGACTCATTTGCAGGGTATGGGGAAAAAGTTGGGCCGGCACAGGCACGACAGGCCGAATGGCCTCCTTCTGTGTTGCAAGGTTCTATGAAAGGCTGAGGAAGAAATTTCTAAGGAACAGTTCTTTTTTTTTTTAAATGTACTCAATACTGGGAACATTTGTGTCCCAAATAAATATAGAAATTGTACATGCATGTACAAGCATTTGAACTTCAGTGTAAAGGCTACTAACAAACACTGAAATGGAAAAAATTGAGATGTTGCCAGAATCACATTAAAGCTTCAAGTACTGGAGTCTGGTAAAGGTGACAAAAGAAACATCAGAGCACTGCTGATATCTGTAAATTTACACCCCAGCATGGATCATCGTCTCCTGGAGTGGATGCAAGAAAACTGGAAAAATAATCTAATATTCCTGGATTTCCAGGTAGAATAAGAGAACTGATCATGGACATCAAATTGATGGCAAACACAAGTTGGCAGAATTTTCCCGCTGCCATGTGCAGGTTTGGTAGTTAAACTCGCAGAAAATGGGAGCAGGTTGGGAACACGTTGTCATCCCGCCTCCTTGCACCTTTAACTTGGGCAGATTTGCCAGCGCGACACCGACCTGAACGGCAGTGACGGGCGACCCAATTAATCTCATTAAAACCTTGTTGTAACCAGACCTTTTGAATTTCACTGGACGACCACAGGAATCACACTGCTCAGGAACCACATCTGTCAACCTGAGGCAGCAGCTCAGTGGCCATTGTGCAACTTCATTAATGCAAAGCATAATAAATATTCCCACATAACACCTCATTACCTGCCTCAGGGAAAGGCTCTTGCTGATTCCATTTTGAGCACAGATTTAGGTGTCTAGAGTTTGCAAATCTTTTTTGCAACGTTGGAAGCCACTTTCACCACATTGCTATCATCACAACATGGACAGATTGCTCCTCCGATCTCTAATTGACCTGTTCATCTATTCCATCAGCATGGGTGCCGTTTATACAGTCACACCTTGGTCCTCAGATGAGCCCCAACACCACTACCAACCTGATGTTCTACAGGGCATTAGCACAGGGCTGCACTGGAAGTGATACAGGCAGAGGATGAGCTTCCTGAGTAGCAGTGTCAAAGGAGGCTCAGGCTATCCTGTCAGGTTGTCACCGACATTTTCAGCTTGCTGGAGCAAGCCCAGAGGAACTGGTGGACATGCCTTACCAGCGTCCGTCAGTCATCAGCGCACTCAACTTTTGTGCCTCCGGCTCCTTCCATGGATCTGCAGCAGACATTTGCGTCATTTCGCAGTCAGCCGCCGACAGGTGCATCACACGTCACCAATGCCATGTTTGACAAGTAAGCCAATTTTGTCAACTTTGCCACTAATTATGCCAGTGTTACCGAGCGGGCGCTCGGCATTGCCGCTCTGGCTGGCTTCCAATGGGTACAGAGCATCACCGACTGCACATGTGGTCATCAGGGCACCCTCGCATCACCCACGAGTGTTTGTGAACCGCAAAGGTTTCCTCTCCCTCAATGTGCAGTTGGTCTCCAACAATAGGAATATCATTTGTGTGCGCGTCTAATTGCCTGGCAACTATTATGACTCTTTCGTCCTGCGTCAGTTCACCCTCCCATAGCTTTTTGCACCGCCAAATATACTTACTGGCTGGCAGCTTGGAGACAAGGGCCACTGAAGATGTGGCTCATGACACCCTTGAGGAGGCCAAGCAATGAGGCTCAGGAGGACTATAATGAGTCACAGGAGGGCTATAATGAGTCACTTGTCCACCAGATGTGTCATAGAGCATAATAGGCATGCTGAAGATGCGATTGAGATGCCTTGACAAATCTGGAGGAACCCTTCAGTATGCACCAGCCAGGGTCTCCAGAATCGTTGTTGCCTGCTGCACAACAAAGCACAGCAACAAGGATTACAGCTGCATGAGGAGCAAGGTGCAGAGCGCACAGCCACAGCCTCTTCAGAGGATGAGTAGGAGCATCAGCTGGAAGGCGAGGAGGAGGAACAGGAGGAACCCGAGGTCCAAATGCCAGCAGCACCAGAGCACATTGCTGCCTGGGAAGCCAGGGATAGTCTCACCATGGCCAGATTTACTTAACTTCCTGCATTACACCTATATGGCTGCCATATGCTGTGCCAGGTTCCCCCGTACTGTCCAACACCATAAAGCACCCCTACAATGTCCAAGTCATTCCTTTCACACTGACCCCCATTGCCAGAAGTAATGTTATGCCTCACCATTCATTCCAACACACGAAGCCACTTCCAAAGTAGCAGACAAAAATAGGCATGAACGGAAAGTGGTGAAAATAAAGTGTTTTATATATCACAGCAGTAACGGAACCTTAACAATAACACTTTAAACACTCATGTGCATCTACTTGTGTGTTATTTTTCATTTACGCATGCTTGTACGAGGTGCAACCCCTGTAACTTCAACAGTGGTAGCCTGCTCACTTCCCTGCTGCAACTGTGTAGACACTTTTGGCGGCCGTCCTCTGGGTTTTGGAACCTCTGATGGCCCCTCCAAAGTCTGCTGCTCCTGCGACTGCTGAGGCAGACTCGGCCACCACGATCCAAGACGGCATCTGGGGTTCTGACTTGGGGGGGGGGGGGGGGGGGGGGGAGAGAATTGAGAAGAGCCCCTATTTCCATGTTCCCTCTCTCACCATTATCCCTCTCATGGGCCACCCGAACTTCCCTGCTAGCATGGAGCTGGAGAGCACCTTCCTGCACAGCAGTGGGGTCACGAGGTCCCAAGTCTATGTTTACATCCCACCGAGTGAAGAGATATATGAGCCTCTGCCATCTGTTGACCATAGATAGCATGTGCTCATGTGATGACGCATTAGCTGCTCCCAAGAATGTTCCCGATGTTGGGGAAGTCCAGAACCAGGGGTCACAGTCTAAGGATAAGGGGTAAGCCATTTAGGACCGAGATGAGGAGACACTTCTTCACCCAGAGAGTGGTGAACCTGTGGAATTCTCTACCACAGAAAGTAGTTGAGGCCAATTCACTAAATATATTCAAAAGGGAGTTCGATGAAGTCCTTACTACTCGGGGGATCAAGGGGTATGGCGAGAAAGCAGGAAGTGGGTACTGAAGTTTCATGTTCAGCCATGAACTCATTGAATGGCGGTGCAGGCTAGAAGGGCTGAATGGCCTGCTCCTGCACCTATTTTCTATGTTTCTATGTTTCCATGCAGGTGGCCATCCATTCCATGGAAGAGCATACCGCCTATTGTCTTCCTAACACAGATGAGGCTGCACACAGGGAGGTTAAAGTAACAGTGACCTCAGTCTTTAATAAGACACTCCAGAGTGAGGAACAGGCCTTCGGGGCTGGCTTATATACAATGCTCCCAAGGGATGCTGGGATCCCTTGGGACTTCAGGGGATGAGCTCCCTGGTGGCGGAACATGGGAGTGCATGCTTTACAGATACACAACACCGTCCCTGCTGTGTATGGAGAAAGAGTCAAATTGAACACTGAGCTCAAAGTAAAGTGTGACCGTAGTCTTTTATTGCAGGTCCCCAGAGTGCCTCGCCAACCTGTGAAACCTCCTTAAATACCTGTGCTTCCACGGGATTATGGGATCCCTTGGGACTTCAGGTGGAAGAGCCCTCTGGTGGTTGTACAGAGTAAATATACGTCCACATATATAACAGTCCCCATCACCTGCGACATGGTGGTGCTCATGTTGGAGATGGACTCCTCCATTTTCTGCACATTTGCAGACATCGCGGCCGCAAAACCTGATAGAGCCTCCAGGACCACCAGCATCACCCTCTTCTCGATGACCCATGAGGCTCAGCATTTGCATGAGCAGAGCTGGGAGTGTCCTGCGCCCTCCGGCGAGGAGTCTCCACTGCTGTTCCTTCCTCCACCCTCTGCTCTTGCTCACTTGTGACTTGATAGATACCAGGTGACAACACCACTCTATCTTACATAGGATCCACCGAGATGTGCGTATCTGCACTGGGTGTGCTTACGTCTGGTGATGGTGCACTCAGAGATGAAGGCTCCTCGGAGGTGTCTCCTTCCTCCACCGCCTGGAAAGTGTGGGGCGGGGGGTGGTTCTTGATAGAACTGTGGCAAAGTAAAGAGATGATTTAGAAGTGTTATATTAAGAATGGGTAACGATACGGTTATGCACATGAACATACACTGGCTGCTGACATTGGATCCCATATGAGTGACTGCTGTATGCCATGTGGCTGTACGAGATGTAATTCTGCCACCAGGTTTCTGAAATGCCCTCTCTCTCTCTCTCTCTCTCTCTCTCACCGCCAACAGCTCTGCAACTCTTGACACCTCCAGAATGACAACCTCTGCTGAAGTTAATGGTGAAGAATAGAGGGTCACCTCCGGTTCTCTTCCTCTCCTTGTTGTTGTACGCTCATTTCTTTCTCCTGAAAGAAGGGAATGAAGAGAAGTTTGAGTGAGAGTGATGGCACGAGTTTAAGAAATGCGTGGGTTACATCTGTCGAGGGTGACGATGAGAGAGTGTGGTGCCAATGCCAAATGACCTCCTTGAGTGGTGTTACTTGGCATTATTGCATTAGAATGAGGTTGAGTGCGAGGGGTGGTTAGTCAGAGGGGGTGCGAGTATGTACATAGGGCGAGAGGGATGGGTGGACGTGCAAGGTATGTTGCTGTGAGTAATGATGTGCAGGAGCAGGCTTGGGAAGGCAGAGCGATGGTGATGTGGCGACAGGCACAGCAGGATGGAGGAGAGTATGGCTTTGCACTCACTTTTTCTGGTCTCATGAGATAATTGAAGCACTTCTGCCATTGCACCCAGATCTGCCTCACCACATCCCTGCTGTTCACTTCAGCTATTTGGAGGCATCTCTGTCTTTTGGGGAGATCTCTTGCATCCATCAGCAGGGAAGAGGACCTCCCCATGTGCTTTGACTCCCTCCACAAGAATATGTAAGGTGACATTGAAAGCCTGGGTGCAGCCCTCCGTCTTTGTGAAGTCATGTTTTGAAGTCTGAGCAATAAGATCCTGCAATATCCTCCCTACACACTCTTAGATGAAACTTCAATTGCAATGTGGCTAAGCCTGTTTTAAATATCCCTGATGGAAATGAGACATCAATGACGTCATCAGAACCACACCATTTAATAGGGCTGCGAAACACGCATGTTTGCCTTAATAGGTGCCATTAACCGAAAGTCGCTCTGAGGAGCGATATCATCAGAACAACGCAGTTCTGACCCACCTCACAGACTGCACACACCCTGTTATGTCCATAATAAAGTAATGTGATTGAGTACTGTAGACGTGAGTAAGTGTGACCTTAGTCTCTTTATTCTAACTCCAGAGTGTTGGTACAGCATGGGAGGCCCGCTTATATACAGTGTTCCCAAGGGCGCTGGGATTCCTCTGGTAGAATGCTGGTTACATACATATCACTCCCTCCAAAGTCAATAGTACACTTATTTACAGGGCGAGACGATCTGGGGCTTTTTGCTCCCTAGTCGATCGTCTCGGTACAAATGCAGGTGCAGGTGAGTTGGTTGGTTCTTCGCTGGGCTGCTGTGCAGCTGGCCTTGCTGAGCTGCTGGGGATGAGGAATTCGGTTTCATGGTCAACGTGATGTCGGTTACCACATGTGTGTGTGTGCGTGCGTGAGAGGGTCGAAGTTGGTGGTGTCCTCTTCAGATTGCTCGTGGCTGTCTGCGATTTGGAGTTTGGTTTGGACCAAATGCTTTCTGCAAGTTAGTCCATTTGAGAGTTTGACCTGAAAGACCCTACCCGCTTCTTAGACTATGACAGTGCCAGCAAGCCATTTGGGACCATGTCCATAGTTGAGTAAAAATACAGGGTCATTGACTTCAATATCGCGTGACAAATTTGCGCAATCACGCTTTATTGATGCCGCCTGCCCTCGACATGATCATGGAGATCAGGGTGGACGAGAGAAAGCATCGTTCTGCGCGCCCTTTTCATGAGCAGCTCGGCTGTGGGAACCCCGATGAGTGAGTAGGGTCTGGTGCAGTAGCTGAGCAGGATTCTGGACAGGCGTGTGTGTGGGGAGTCTTCCGACAAGCGTTTCAAGCTTTGCTTGATGCTTTGGACTGCCCGTTCTGCCTGGCCGTTGGATACGGGCTTGAACGGGGCAGATGTGACGTGCTTGATCCCATTGTGGGTCATGAATTCAGCGTTGGTGAAGCACGGCCCGTTGTCGCTGGCAAGGACATCAGGTAGGCCGTGTGTGGCAAACATGGCTCGTAGGTTTTCAATGGTGGCAGTGGATGTGCTTACCGACATTATTGCACACTCAATCCACTTAGAATAAGCATCCACAACAACCAAGAACATTTTGCCTAGAAACGGCCAGCGAAGTCAACGGGGATCTGAGACCACGGTTTGGAGGGCCATGACCACTAGCTTAGCGGTGCCTCTCTGGGTGCATTGCTCAGTTGAGAGCAAGTGTTGCATTGGCACACGCAAGACTCCAAATCTGAGTCGATGCCACGCCACCACATGTGGGATCTGGCTATAGCTTTCATAAGAACAGCTGTAGGCCATCTAGCCCCTCGAGCCTGCTCCGCCATTCAAAGAGATCATGGCTGATCTGGCAGTGGACTCAGCTCCACTTACCCACCTGCTCCCCATAACCCTCAATTCCCTTATTGGTTAAAAATCTATCTATCTGTGATTTGAATACATTCAATGAGCTAGCCTCAACTGCTTCCTTGGGCAGAGAATTCCACAGATTCATAACCCTCTGGGAGAAGAAATTCCTTCTAAACTCGGTTTTAAATTGGCTCCCCCGTATTTTGAGGCTGTGCCCCCTAGCTCTAGTCTCCCGACCAGTGAAAACAATCTCTCTGCCTCTATCTTGTCTATCCCTTTCATTATTTTAAATGTTTCTATAAGATCACCCCTCATCCTTCTGAACTCCAACGAGTAAAGACCCAGTCTACTCAATCTATCATCATAAGGTAACCCCCTCATCTCCGGAATCAGCCTAGTGAATCGTCTCTGTACCCCCTCCAAAGCTAGTATATCCTTCCTTAAATAAGGTGACCAAAACTGCACACAATACTCCAGGTGCGGCCTCACCAATACCCTATACAGTTGCAGCAGGACCTCCCTGCTTTTGTACTTCATCCCTCTCGCAATGAAGGCCAACATTCCATTCACCTTCCTGATTACCTGCTGCACCTGCAAACTAACTTTTTGGGATTCATCCAGTGCCAGCCATGGAAGGTGCATCATAAAACTGTAACAAAACTGTTTTATAGTTTTGTTCAGACATTTTAATAGGATGCATCTGAAATATGGAAACTAAATCATTTTTCTTCCTCCTGCAAGTATTAAAAAAAATGCCACAGAGTGTCAGCTTTGGAAAATCAGCAAGTGTCCTGTGGAAAGGAAGGCAAGTGGTTTCAATCAAAGATATGCAAGTATTGCATTCCAAATTTCGGTACTCCTCGGCACACATATTTCACAAGCATTCACACATCAAGTCTAATCGAGTATTCATCTGATGTCTAAATTGGAATGTTCCTGCCTACCTCTCATTTTGTCCCCTCACTTCTTGGTATAAAGGAAACAACACGAGAAATTGTATTCGGTTCAAATCAACGCCATCACGAACCTTATCGTCATCTAAATAGGCTTTTGACCCCCAGGTGCAGAACAGTTCATGCACAAGGACCCCCAGGTCCCTCTGCACCGCAGCATGTTGTAATTACTCCCATTTCAAATAATATTCCCTTTTACTGGTTTCCCCCCCCCCCCCCCACCCCAAGGTGGATGACCTCACATTTTCCGACATTGTATTCCATCTGCCAAACCTTAGCCCATTCGCTTAACCTATCTAAATCTCTTTGCAGCCTCTCTGTGTCCTCTACACAACCTGCTTTCCCACTAATCTTTGTGTCATCTGCAAATTTTGTTACACTACACTCTGTCCCCTCTTCCAGGTCATCTATGTATATTGTAAACAGTTGTGGTCCCAGCACCGATCCCTGTGGCACACCACTAACCACCGATTTCCAACCCGAAAAGGACACATTTATCCCGACTCTCTACTTTCTGTTAGCCAGCCAATTCTCGATCCATGCTAATAAATTTCCTCTGACTCCGCGTACCTTTATCTTCTGCAGTAACCTTTTGTGTGGCACCTTATCGAATGCCTTTTGGAAATCTAAATACACCACATCCATCGGTACACCTCTATCCACCATGCTCGTTATATCCTCAAAGAATTCCAGTAAATTAGTTAAACATGATTTCCCCTTCATGAATCCATGTTACGTCTGCTTGATTGCACTATTCCTATCTTGATGTCCTGCTATTTCTTCCTTAATGATAGCTTCAAGCATTTTCCCCACTACAGATGTTAAATTAACCGGCCTATAGTTACCTGCCTTTTGTCTGCCCACTTTTTTTTTAAAACAGAGGCGTTACATTAGCTGCTTTCCAATGCGCTGGTACCTCCCCAGAGTCCAGAGAATTTTGGTAGATTATAACGAATGCATCTGCTATAACTTCCGCCATCTCTTTTAATACCCTGGGATGCATTTCATCAGGACCAGGGGACTTGTCTACCTTGAGTCCCATTAGTCTGTCCAGCACTACCCCGCTAGTGATAATGATTATCTCAAGGTCCTCTCTTCCCACATACCAGTGACCAGCAATTTTTGGCATGGTTTCTGTGTCTTCCACTGTGAAGACTGAAGCAAAATAATTATTTAAGGTCTCAGCCATTTCCACATTTCCCATTATTAAATCCCCCTTCTCATCTTCTAAGGGACCAACATTTACTTTAGTCCCTCTCTTCCGTTTTATATATCGGTAAAAGCTTTTACTATCTGTTTTTATGTTTTGCGCAAGTTTACTTTCGTAATCTATCTTTCCTTTCTTTATTGCTTTCTTAGTCATTCTTTGCTATTGTTTAAAATTTTCCCTATCCTCCAGTTTCCCACTAACCTTGGCCACCTTATACACATTGGTTTTTAATTTGATACTCTCCTTTATTTCCTTGGTTATCCACGGCTGGTTATCCCTTCTCTTACCGCCCTTCTTTTTCACTGGAATATATTTTTGTTGAGCACTATGAAAGAGCTCCTTAAAAGTCCTCCACTGTGCCACCGTTTAGTTTGTGTTCCCAGTCTACTTTAGCCAACTCTGCCCTCATCCCACTGTAGTCCCCTTTGTTTAAGCATAGTACGCTCTTTTGATACACTACTTCCTCACCCTCAATCTATATTACAAATTCAACCATACTGTGATCACTCATTCCGAGAGGATCTTTTACGAGGAGATTGTTTATTATTCCTGTCTCATTACACAGGACCAGATCCAAGATAGCTTGCTCCCTTGTAGGTTCTGTAACATACTGTTCTAAGAAACAATCCCGTATGCATTCTATGAATTCCTCCTCAAGGCTACCCCGTGCGATTGGATTTGACCAATCGATATGTAGGTTAAAATCCCCCATGATTACTGTTGTTCCTTTTTCACATGCCTCCATTATTCCCTTGATTATTGCCCGCCCCATCGTGAAGTTATTATTTGGGGGCCTATAAACTATGCCCAACAGTGACTTTTTCCCCTTACTATCTCTAATCTCCACCCACAATGATTTAACATTTTGTTCATTAGAGCCAATATCATCTCTCACAACTGCCCTGATATCATCCTTTATTAACAGAGCTACCCTACCTCCTTTCCCTTCTTGTCTATCCTTCCGAATTGTCAGATACCCCTGTATGTTTAATTCCCAGTCTTGGCCACCCTGCAACCACGTTTCTGTAATGGCCACCAAATCATACCCATTTGTAATGATTTGTGCTGTCAACTCATTTACTTTATTTCGAATGCTGCGTGCGTTTAGGTAGAGTGTTTTAATACTCGTTTTTAAACCATGATTTTTAGTTTCGACCCTTCCTGCAGCCCCTTGATATTCATACATATTGTCCCTTCCTATCACCTTGTCGTTTACACTTACCCCAGTGCTATTCTGCTCTGTTGCCTCCTGCCTTTTGCATTCTTTCTTGGGGTCCTGTTCATCTGAGCTCTCACCCATGCTAACTAGCTCAGAGCCCTCTCCTGGGTTCCGAATACTCCTTGCATTGAGGCACAGAGCTTTCAGGCTTGCCTTTTTATTACACTTTGACCCTTTAGAATTTTGCTGTACAGTGGCCCTTTGTTTTTTGCCTTGGGTTTCTCTGCCCTCCACTTTTACTCATCTCCTTTCTGTCTTTTGCTTCTGTCTCCATTTTGTTTCCCATCCCCCTACCATATTAGTTTAACTCCTCCCCAACAGCACTAGCAAACACTCCCCCTAGGACATTGGTTCCAGTCCTGCCCAGGTGCAGACCGTCCGGTTTGTACTGGTCCCACCTCTCCCAGAACCGGTTTCAATGTCCCAGGAATTTGAATCGCTCCCTGTTGCAACACTCCTCAAGCCACGTATTCATTTGAGCCATTCTGCAATTCCTACTCTGACTAGCACGTGGCACTGGTAGCAATCCCGAGATTATTACTTTTGAGGTCCTAATTTTTAATTTAGCTCCTAGCTCCTTAAATTCGTCTCGTAGGACCTCATTTTTTAAAAAAACCTATATCGTTGGTACTAATGTGCACCACGACAACTGGCTGTTCACCCTCCCTTTTCAGAATGTCCTGCACCCGCTCCGAGACATCCTTGACCCTTGCACCAGGGAGGCAACATACCATCCTAGAGTCTCGGTTGCAGCCGCAGAAATGTCTATCTATTCCCCTTACAATCAAATCCTCTATCACTATTGCTCTCCCACTCTTTTTCCTGCCCTCCTGTGCAGCAGAGCCAGCCACGGTGCCATGAACTTGGCTGCTGCTGCCCTCCCCTGATGAGTCACCCCCCCCCCCCCCCCCAAACAGTACTCAAAGCGGTGTATCTGTTTTGCAGGGGGATGACCGCAGGGGAACCCTGCACTACCTTCCTTGCACTGCTCTTCCTGCTGGTCTTCCATTCCCTAGCTGACTATGCCTGGGTGGGTACTGTGTAGGTCACATATGAACATTTCCCTGCCTTTCTTGGGCAAAACCACACAATTACCCCACAAAAGACAGTCCACCTGTATGGACATTTCGTCTTTACGCCACTGGAATGGCTTGATCTCTTCCTGCATCTCGGCTGGGACGCTGGACCAGCTCGCATGGAGGAGGCAGTTTTTTTTTTTTTTTTTACAAGGGACAGTAAAGGATCCTGGCTGGTCCAGGTCCTGATCTGACGGGCCGTGACGGGTGACACTTTGTTTTCAAATGCATCCATCCCAAGTGCAAGTCTGCAGGCTGTGCCATTTCCACCCCGGAGGTGGGCAATGGTTGCCGACTGAGGGTGTCAGCGCAGTTCTCTGTGCCTGGCAAATTACATAGTTAAATGCAGACAGCGTGAGCGCCTATCTTTGGATGAGAGCAGAGGCATTGGTACTGATACCTTTGCTCTGAGAATAGCGATATGAGCGGCTTATGGTCAGTTTCTAACCCGAACTTACACCCAAACAGATATTGATGCATTTTTTTTTAGCCCCATTAACGCATGCCAGAGCTTCTTTTTCAATCATGCTGTAGACCCTTTGAGCCTTGGACAAGCTCCTGGAAGCATAAGCAACCGGTTGCAATGTTCCCAATTATTTCACTTGTTGTAACACACACCCGACCCCATACGAAGACATCTTGCAAGCTAGCACTAAACGTTTACAAGGATAATACAGGACAAGCAGTTTGTTGGAACACAACAGATTTCGTGCTCTCTCAAAAGCTGTCTCTTGTGATTTCCCCCATACCCAATCATCTCCCTAGCGTAGCAACATATGTAGAGGTTCTAGCAAGGTGTTTAACCCGGGTAGGAAATTACCAAAATAATTGAGCAGTCCCTGGAACGACCGCAGCTCAGTCACGTTCTGTGGCCTCCGTCTTGGTGTCAGTGGGTCTGATGCCGTCTGCCACAATTCTTCTCCAAGAACTCAACCTCTGGTACCAGGAATACACACTTCGAGCATTTCAACCTGAGTCCCACATGATCTAACCGATTAAGAACTTCTTCCAGGTTCTGCAAGTGTTCGATGGTGTCCCGACCTGTGATCAGTATGTCATCCTGGAAAACCACGGTGCGCAGAACCGACTTTAGCAGACTCTCCATGTTCCTTTGATAAATAGCCGCAGCCGATCGAATCCCAAACGGGCATCTATTGTAGATGAACAGACCTTTGTGTTTGTTGATGCAGGTGAGGCCTTTCGAAGAGTCCGCCAGCCCCTGTGTCATGTAGGCCGAGGTCAGGTCCAACTTGGTGAACGCCTTCCCTCCTGTCAGCGTCACAAATAGGTCATCTGCCTTGGGTAGCAAGTACTGGTCCTGCAGCGAAAAACGGTTAATCGTTACTTTATAGTCCCCGTAAATTCTGACCGTGCCATCGCCCTCGAGAACCGGAACAATCGGACTGACCCACTCAAACTCCACCGGTGCGATGATGCCCTCTCATTGCAGCCTGACCAGCTCGATCACCACTTTCTCTCGCATCATATATGGCACCGCCCGTGCCTTGTGGTGGATGGGTCATGTACCGGGAATCAAATGGATCTGCATGTTCGTCCCCGAGAAACTTCCGATGCCGGGCTCAAACAACGACGGAAACTTGTTCAGAACCTGGGCACGAGGCGTCGTTGGCAGACCAAAGGGCTCGGATGTCGTCCCAGTTCCAGTGGATTATTCCCAGCCAGCTTCTGCCGAACAGTGTGGGGCCATCTCCTGGTACTATCCATAGTGGTAGTTCGTGCACTGCTTTATCAAAGGAGACCTTTACTGCTGCGCTGCCAATTACAGGGATCAGCTTTTTAGTCTAAGTCCGCAGCTTGGTGTGAATGGGGCTCAACTTGGGCCTGTGTGCCTTGTTGCACCACAGCCTGTCGAAGGCCTTTTTGCTCATGATGGACTGACTCGCACCCATGTCCAATTCTATGGATACTGGAATTCCATTCAGTTCAACTTTTAACATGATCGGTCAACATTTCGTGGTGAAGGAGTGTACCCCGTACACTTCTGCCTCCTCGGTTTGAGTCTCTATTCAGTTTGATCCGCCATGGATCGGTCTTCCTCTGCAACATGGTCGTCTGCACAATCGCTGGAGGTGTCCCATTCTTCCATAGCCTTTGCACGCATAGTGTTTGAAGCGGCATTGATGGGCTCGATGATCACCACCGCAGCGCCAACAAGGTGTTAACTACCTCGCATTAACGCTTGATGGCGGACTCAGTCATTTGAGGTCGTGCAGCTGTAGGCGTGTACAATCTGCCATGTGCATTCCTGCCTGAAAATGACGTTACTTTGTATACAGTACTTGCCGAAACATCTTTATGCTGCAAAATGTGTTTGGTGTTATCGCTGCTGGACATAAATGCCTGGGCTATCGTTGTGGCTTTGCTCAGGCTTGGTGTTTCAACAGTCAATAGTTTGCGAAGGATAACCTCATGGCCAATGCCAAGCACAAAAAAGTTTCTCAGCATTTACTCCAGGAATCCATCAAATTCGCAATGTCCTGCAAGGCGCCTTAGTTCGGCGAAGTAGCTCGCCACTTCTTGGCCTTCAAACCGTTGACATGTGTAAAATCAATACCTTGCCATCAGAACGCTCGCCTCCAGATTTAGGTGCTCCCGGACCAGCGTACACAGTTCTTCATACGATTGGGTTGTTGGTATCACCGGAGCAAGAAGATTCTTCACGAGGCCACAGGTTGTTGCCCCGCAGACGTGAGGAGGATCGCCGTTTGTTTGGCAGCGTTCTCATTCCCTTCCAGCTCGTTGGCCACAAAGTATTGGTCGAGTCGCTCCACGAAGGCCTGCCAATCGTCCCCTTCTGAGAATTTCTCCAGGATACCAACAGTTCTCTGCATTTTCGCGTGATGGTTCGTTATCTCGTCGCCAGTTGTTACGTCCATAATAAAGTAATGTGATTGAGTACTGTAGACGTGAGTAAGTGTGACATTAGTCTCTTTCTTCTAACTCCAGAGTGTTGGTACAGCATGGGAGGCCTGCTTATATACAGTGCTCCCAGGGGATGCTGGGATCCCTTGGGACCCCAACAGGTATGCCCTCTGGTGGCAGTAGAATGCTGGTTACAAAAAGAGTTGTATACATAATACACCCGACCTGACTCTGATGAGACATGCAGCACACTATTTATAAAATTGTATTCAGTTGGACCTGTTCTACAATAAGCAACATGCAGCAATACTTTAACTTCTTGAGACAGGGACAGCTTTTAATTTTCAATTGAAAAAAAACTGCACAATTATCTGGTTTCTCATGTGATGATAGTAATAGAAGTCTTTAAAATTATGAATGGTTTTAGAGTGGACACCGAGCGAGTGTTTCCACTTATGGGGAAGAGCATAACACGAAGCCATCATCACCAAGAAATCTAATAGAGAATTCAGAAGAAATTTCTTTACCCAGAGAGTGGTGAGAAAATGGAACTCGCTACCAAAGAGAGAGTGATTGAAGCAAATAGTATAGCTGCCTTTAAGGGGAGGCTAGATAAGCATATGAGGGAGAAGGGAAGAGGGTCATGCTGATCGATTTAGATAAGGAAAGACAGGAGGAGGCTAGAGTGGAGCATAAATGCCAGCATGGACTGGTTGGACCAAATGGCCTGTTTCTGTGCTGTATATTTTATGTAACGCTATGTAAATTAAATCATTAAAATTCAATTGTAACTTTAAAAAATCTAATTGAGATTTCAATATTTCCCTACCATAGTTATTTTTTTCCGTAATAAGTAGTATTGTATCTGGACATTTTTTTCAGAAAATCACAAATCATAAGTTTCGGCACAGTACAGTAACATTTTACATAACTCACCATCGGTTTCCTAGCTCCATTTGAACAGTCCTTAGCCTAGCTATCTTCACTTGTTTCAGCAATGACCTGCCCTCCACCACAAGGTCATGATCAGGGTTATTCTCTGATGATTCTGTATTCAACTCCATTTCCACCTCTCCAGCCCATGCCAGTCTGTAGCAGGGTCTGTATAACATTCAGTTGACAAGTAGCAGGTCACACTGGCACCAAGTAATGATCATTTCAAACAAGAGAAAGCCAAGCCATATCCCCATGACTTTCAATGGCACCATCATTGGGCAATCTCCTATCAACATCTTGGAGGTCACTACTGACCAGAGGCTTAACTGGGCAAGCCACAAACACCCAGAGACTCCTGATCCCTTAAATCCTTACCACCATCCACAAGGTTCAAGTCAGGAGTGTGACTGAATATGCATCACTCGCTTCAACTGGTGCAACCACAATAACACTCATGCTCCACACCATCCGGAATGGAGCACTTCACATCCTGCCATTGAATTCAATATCCATCCTCTCCACCATTGGTACACTGTGAATGCAGTAGAGATGAGCTACAAAATCACAGGAAGAGAAAGACCATTCAGCACATCTTAATTTATTCATCCAAAGAGATCCTAACATTTCTAAAATGATTCCAGGATTTTTGCCTCCTTACTCTAACTGGAAGTTTATTCCATATATTGATCACGGTGAAGAATTTCCTGATATCAGTCCTAAAATTAACTTTTACTGGTTTGACCTTGTTTACAGAAGAGTTTAAGCTCTACTCCCACAATTTAAAGTAAACTATTATTCCAGATTAAATTGCTTTCCATACCCTTAACAATTTGTATTGTCGGAGGAGTTCGGAGACGTCGAGGCGCCTATAATGGCCCAGCGCGTCGGTAAGATGGCAGCCGATGGAGCTCGGGTAGTCCGGGCAGTGTCGAGAGGCCTATAAAGGCCCAGCGCGTCGGTGAGGCGGCAGTCAAGGAGCTCGGGCAGTGTCGAGAGGCCGAAAAAGGCCAGCCAGTGCTGCTGCAGCAGCGAGAGAAGGCAAAAAAGTAGAAAGAAATCAAAAGGTGACGTCACAGCCAAGGGGGTAAGTGATTGGCAAGTAGCTTTTCTTTTCTTTTTTTCTTTATCAGTAAGTAACCTTTAGCATTATTGCTGCCAATCTGGGGGAGGTGGGACCAGTACAAACCGGACGGTCTGCACCTGGGCAGGACTGGAACCAATGTCCGAGGGGGAGTGTTTGCTAGTGCTGTTGGGGAGGAGTTAAACTAATATGGCAGGGGGATGGGAACCTATGCAGGGAGACAGAGGGAAATAAAATGGAGTCAGAAGCAAAAGATAGAAAGGAGAATAGGAAAAGTGGAGGGCAGGGAAACCCAAGGCAAAAAAACAAAAAGGGCCACATTGCACCAAAATTCTAAAAGGGCAAAGTGTGTTAGAAAGACAAGCCTGAAGGCTCTGTGCCTCAATGCGAGGAGTATTCGGAATCAACTGCGCAGATAGCAGTTAACGGGTATGGTGTCATTGGCATCACGGAGACATGGCTCCAGGGTGACCAAGGCTGGGAACTCAACATCCAAGGGTATTCAGCATTTAGGAAGGATAGACAGAAAGGAAAAGGAGGCAGGGTGGCGTTGCTGGTTAAAGAGGAAATGAATGCAATAGTAAGGAGGGACATTAGCCTGGATGATGTGGAATCGGTATGGGTGGAGCTGCGTAATTCCAAAGGGCAGAAAACGCTAGTGGGAGTTGTGTACAGACCAGCAACAGTAGTAGTGAGGTTGGGACAGCATCGAACAAGAAATAAAGGATGTGTGCAATAAAGGTACAGCAGTCATCATGGGCGACTTTAAACTACATATTGACTGGGCGAACCAAACTGGTAGCAATGCGGTGGAGGAGGATTTCCTGGAGTGTATTAGGGATGGTTTTCTAGACCAATATGTCGAGGAACCAATTAGAGAGCTGGCCATCTTAGACTGGATGATGTGTAATGAGAAGGGACCAATTAGCAATTTTGTTGTGCGAGGCCCTTTGGGGAAGAGTGACCATAATATGGTAGAATTCTTTATTAAGATGGAGAGTGACACAATTAATGCGGAAACTAGGGTCCTGAACTTAAGGAAAGGTAACTTCGACGGTATGAGGCGTGAATTGGCTCGAACAGACTGGCAAAGGATACTGAAAGGGTTGATGGTGGATAAGCAATGGCAAACATTTAAAGATCACATGGATGAACTTCAGCAATTGCAAATCCCTGTCTGGAGTAAAAATAAAATGGGGAAGGTGGCTCAACCATGGCTAACAAGGAAAATTAAGGATAGTGTTAAAGCCAAGGAAGAGGCATATAATTTGGCTAGAAAAAGCAACAAACCTGAGGACAGGGAGAAATTTAGAATTCAATAGAGGAAGACTAAGGGTTTAATTAAGAGGGGGAAAATAGAGTACGAGTGGAAGTTTGCAGGGAACATAAAAACTGACTGCAAAAGCTTCTATAAATATGTGAAGACAAAAAGATTAGTGAAGACAAACGTAGATCCCTTGCAGTCGGACCTTCGGTTCTGTCTTCACAAAGGAAGATACAAATAACCTTCCGATTGTACGAAGTGACAGTAGGTCTAGTGAGAAGGAGGAACTGAAGGATATCCTTATTAGGCAGGAAATGGTGTTAGGGAAATTGATGGGATTGAAGGCCAATAAATCCCCAGGACCTGATAGTCTGCATCCCAGAGAACTTAAGGAAGTGGTCCTAGAAATAGTGGATGCATTGGTGATCATTTTCCAACAGTCAATCGACTCTGGATCAGTTCCTATGGACTGGAGGGTAGCTAATGTAACACTACTTTTTAAAAAAGGAGGGAGAGAGAAAACAGGTAATTATAGACCGGTTAGCCTGACATCAGTAGTGGGGAAAATGTTGGAATCAATCATTGAGGATGAAATAGCAGCGCATTTGGAAAGCAGTGACAGGATCAGACCAAGTCAGCATGGATTTATGAAAGAGAAATCATGCTTGACGAATCTTCTGGAATTTTTTTGAGGATGTAACTAACAGAGTGGACAGGGGAGAACCAGTGGATGTGGTGTATTTAGACTTATAAAAGGCTTTTGACAAGGTCCCGCACAAGAGATTGGTGTGCAAAATCAAAACGCATGGTATTGGGGGTAATGTACTGACGTGGATAGAGAACTGATTGGCAGACAGGAAGGAGAGTCAGGATAAACGGGTCCTTTTCAGAATGGCAGGCAGTGACTCGTGGAGTGCCGCAGGGCTCAGTGCTGGGACCCCAGCTCTTTTCAACATACATTAACGATTTAGATGAAGGAATTGAGTGTAATATCTCCAAGTTTGTGGATGACACTAAACTGGGTGGTGGTGTGAGCTGTGAGGAGGACGCTAAGAGGCTGCAGGGTGACTTGGACAGGTTAGGTGAGTGGGCAAATGCATGGCAGATGCAGTATAATGTGGATAAATGTGAGGTTATCTATTTTGGGGGCAAAAACACGAAGGCAGATTATCTGGATGGCAGTAGATTAGGAAAAGGGGAGGTGCAACGAGACCTGGGTGTCATGGTCCATCAGTCACTGAAAGTGGTCATAGAATCATAGAAAATAGGTGCAGGAGTAGGCCATTCGGCCCTTCGAGCCTGCACCACCATTCAATGAGTTCATGGCTGAACATGCAACTTCAGTACCCCATTCCTGCTTTCTCGCCATACCCCTTGATCCCCCTAGTAGTAAGGACTGCATCTAACTCCTTTTTGAATATATTTAGTGAATTGGCCTCAACAACTTTCTGTGGTAGAGAATTCCACAGGTTCATCACTCTCTGGGTGAAGAAGTTTCTCCTCATCTTGGTCCTAAATGGCTTACCCCTTATCCTTAGACTGTGACCCCTGGTTCTGGACTTCCCCAACATTGGGAACATTCTTCCTGCATCTAATCTGTCTAAACCCATCAGAATTTTAAACGTTTCTATGAGATCCCCTCTCATTCTTCTGAACTCCAGTGAATACAAGCCCAGTTTATCCAGTCTTTCTTGATATGTCAGTCCCGCCATCCCGGGAATCAGTCTGGTGAACCTTCGCTGCACTCCCTCAATAGCAAGAATGTCCTTCAAGTTAGGAGACCAAAACTGTACGCAATACTCCAGGTGTGGCCTCACCAAGGCCCTGTACAACTGTAGTAACACCTCCCTGCCCCTGCACTCAAATCCCCTCGCTATGAAGGCCAACATGCCATTTGCTTTCTTAACCACCTGCTGTACCTGCATGCCAACTTTCAATGACTGATGTACCATGACACCCAGGTCTCATTGCATCTCCCCTTTTCCTAATCTGTCACCATTCGGATAATAGTCTATCTCTCTGTTTTTACCACCAAAGTGGATAACCTCACATTTATCCACATTATACTTCATCTGCCATGCATTTGCCCACTCACCTAACCTGTCCAAGTCACTCTGCAGCCTCATGCAGGTACAGCAGGCGGTGAAGGCGGCAAATGGTATGTTGGTCTTCATAGCTAGGGGATTTGAGTATAGGAGCAGGGAGGTCTTACTGCAATTGTACAGGGCATTGGAATATTGTGTACAGTTTTGGTCTCCTAATCTGAGGAAGGACGTTTTTGCTATTGAGGGAGTGCAGCGAAAGCTCACCAGACTGATTCCAGGGATGGCTGGACTGTCATATGGAGAGACTGGATCAACTGGGCCTTTATTCACTGGAGTTTAGAAGGATGAGAGGGGATCTCATAGAAACGAATAAGATTCTGATGGGACTGGACAGGTTAGATGCGGCAAGAATGTTCCCGATGTTGGGGGAAGTCCAGAACCAGGGGACAGAGTCTTAGGATAAGGGGTCGGCCATTTAGGACTGAGATGAGGAGAAGCTTCTTCACTCAGAGTTGTTAACCTATGGAATTCCCTGCCGCAGAATGTTGTTGATACCAGTTCTTTGGATATATTCAAGAGGGAGTTAGATATGGCCCTTACGGCTGAGGGGATCAAGGGGTATGGAGAGAAAGCAGGAAAGGTGTACTGAGGGAATGATCAGCCATGATCTTATTGAATGGCGGTGCAGGCTCAAAGGGCCAAATGGCCTACTCCTGCATCTATTTTCTATGTTTCTATGTATACTTCTACAAGATCACATCTTGACTTAAAAGATAGGTTTATAGTACATGCGTGTGAATGCATGAATCGTGGTAAATAAGGTTGATGAGCTGCAGGCGCAAACAGACACATGGGAATTTGATGTGACGATAACGGAGACTTGGCTCAAAAAAGGGCAGGATTGGATACTAAATATTGCTAGATACTAGGTGTTCAGGAAACATAGGGAATAAAAGAAAGGAGGTGGAGTGGCAGTATTGATCAAGAAGAATATTACAATGCTGGAGAGAGAGAATGTCCTGGAGGGGTCAAGGACAGAATCTATTATATCAATAGAGATGCCATTACACTACTAGGCGTATTCTACAGGGCGTCAACTATAGGGAAGGATATAGAGGAGCAAATTTGCAGGGAAATTCTAGAGGTTCAAGAACTATAGAGTAGAGTAGAGTAGTGAGAGTGGGGGACTTCAACTCTCCTCATATAGTAATAGTGCAAAGTGCAGAGAAGGGGAATGATTTCTGAAGTGTGTTCAGGAGAACTTTCTTGATCAGTACATTTCCGGTCCAACGAGGAAGGAGGCATTGCTGGATCTGGTTCAGAGGAATGAGGTGGGTCAAGTAGAGGAAGTGTCAGTCGGCAAACAGCTAGGGAAGAGTGATCACAGTATCATAAGGTTCAGACTAGCTATGGAAAAGGACAGGGAGCAATAGAGTAAAAACACTTAATTGTAGGAAGGCCAATTTCAATGGCTGGAGAATGGCCTGGGTAAATTGGAGTCAAAGATTGGCAGACGGGCAAAACTATAAATCAAACAATGGGCTGCCTTTAAAGACGAGATGGTTCAGGGACAGTCATGGTGCATTCCCACGAGGCGGAACCAAAGCCAGAGTTCCCTGGATTACAAAAGAGAGCAAGATGAAGCAGAAAAAAGGGGCGTATAACAGATGTCAGGTTGAGAATACAAGCAAGAACCTAGCTGAATATCGAAAGTTCAGAGAATTGAAAAAGGAAATAAAAGTGGCAGAGAGTACAAGAATAGATTGGCAGCTGACATAAAAGGTAATCCAAATGTCTTCTGTAGGCATATAAATAGTAAATGGATAGTAAGAGGGGTGGGGCTGATTAGAGACCAAAATGGAGACCTACGCATGGATGAGGTACTAAATGAGTACTTTGCATCGGTCTTCACCAAGGAAGATGATGCTCCCAAACTCATAAGAGGAGGTAGTTGAAATACTGAATGGGATAAAAATTGTTCAGGAGGAGGTGCTAAAAAGGCTGGCTGTACTTAAAAGTAGATAAGTCACCAGGACCAAATGAGATGCATCCTAGGATGCTGAGGGAAGTAAAAGGTGGAAATTGTGGAGGTACTGTCCATAATCTTCCAATCCTCCTTGGATACAGGGCTGGTGCAAGAGGACTGTAAAAGTTCATTTTCAACGACAGAGGCTGTTTGGCAGTAATTAAGACTGATCATTCCATTAAAAAGGATACTTAAGACAGAAATGGACAAGCCCCAACTTTCTGTGGTGCGTTTAGCTTTCAATGGAGTAATAAGCTGTGGAGAGCAATTTGCAGATTATCACATTGAACGCTGCGTTCACTTGAAGTTGCTGTCCGATTTGCGCAGAAATAAGTGGAGTGCCATTAGCCTCATTATTTTATTTTTAAAACAGCAAATTCTCGTCTATTATGTTGCAGTTAGCCACATTTTTATTTCAACTGGGTATAAAGCCAGAAAAAAAGTTTCACAAAAAAAATTGCTGTCCACATAGACCAACACAAATTTTTATTGTGTAAAGCCAAATTCAAGTTGATTCGACTCCACAGGACCCCCACAATTTTTCAGAACAGTTGGGGGTTTGGAAGTCACTGTGCATTTCCAGGACACAAATATTTTTACCTACTGATCACTAATTCCAATCCTAAATTCACATTAGCTGTGATATGCTTTTAAGACACCTCCTGCTGCTAACAATTAACATAATGATTAATGTTTTATATTGCTCAACACAAATGAATGATACAAGTAATGCAGTAGCATTAGGGTACGGTCATGTAGTGGTTAAGTTACTGGAAGAGTAATCCAGAGGCCTGGACTAATAACTCAGTATACAAGTTGAAATCTTACCATGGCAGTTTGAGAATTTGAATTCAGTTAAAAAAACATGGATTAAAAAAAAAATGGTTATCAGTAGAAGTGACCATGAGGCTGACAGATCATCATAAAAACACAACTGGTTCACCAGTCTGCTTTAGGAATGGAAATCTGCTGTCCTTACCTGGTCTGACCTATGCCAAATGGTTGACCTTTAACTACCCTCAAAAGTGACCTAGCAAGCCACTCAGTTGAATCAAATCATTACTAGGTTGATTCCGGGGATGAGGGGGTTGACTTATGAGGAAAGGTTGAGCCTCAACTCATTGGAATTCAGAAGAATGAGAGGTGACCTTATCGAAAAGTATAAGATTACTAGGGGGCTTGACACGGTAGATGCAGAGAAGATGTTTCCACTTATGGGGGAGACTAGAACTTGGGGGCATAACCTTAGAATAAGGGGCTGCCCATTTAAAACTGAGATGAGGAGAAATTTCTTCTCTGAGGGTTGTAAATCCGTGGAATTCACTACCTCATAGCACTGTGGAAGTTGGGTCATTGAATACATTTAAGACAGAGATAGATCGTTTCTTAACCGATAAGGGAATAAGGGGTTATGGACAGCAGACATGATCGGATCAGCCATGATCATATTAAATGGTGGAGCAGGCTTGAGGGGCTGTATGGCCTACTCCTGCTCCTATTTCTTATGTTCTTTTGTTCTTATTACAGCTGTTCTAGAAGGTGGCCCACCATCACCACTTTCTCTGAGTAACTAGGAATGGGTAATAAATGTCAGCAACGCCCACATCCTGAGAAAGAATAACACAAGTTTAATGTTCACAGTCAACTATGTTGGTAAACAACATGAGTTATTAAAATTAATGACCAGTGAACACATCTTTTTAAAGGTGGTTTTGGCTCAGGGAGGAGTATTGGCCAAGGAAACAGGAGGAGGAGACAGAACACAAGTGTAACATCTAATCCAAAGGACAGCATTTCTGACAATTTAGTACTCCCTCATTACTGAAGTGAACCATCAACCTACGTTATGCGCCAAGTCTGAGTGAGTCTCAAACCCACAAACATTGATCCAGATATGAAAATGCCTAACCAAGTCTAGCTGGCACATTGTGCCAAAGCTAACAACAAAAGTGCATCATATGTGCAATTCTACTCCATTTTAAAGCAATTGTTTACACATGCATTACCATAGACTCAAGAATGATACATCTCTGAAGGAAGCCATTCGGCCCATCATGCCTGCAGTGAAGCTTCCCAATTAATCCCAAGTCCCTACTCTTTCCCCATAGCCCCATAATTATTTCCCCTCAGCAGATCAACTACATTAGCAGCATTCTCTTCTCTGATGCAGACAGATGCAAAGTACTCATTTAGTACCTCAGCCATGACCTCTGCCTCCACAAGATCATCTCCATTTTGGACCCTTTTTTCAGGCCCACCCTTCCTTTGATGACACTTTTACTATTTGTGTGTTTCTAAGGAGACTATTGGGTCCCCTTTTACGTTAGCCACTAATCTCTCGTCATGGTCTCTCTTTGCCACTCAGTCCTTTTTTAGATCCACTCTGTACTTTCTATATTCAGCTTGGTTCTCTACAAAATTATTAACCTTACAATTGTCATAAGCCTCCTTTTTCTGTCTCATTTTAATCTCTATCTTTAGTCATCCAAGGAGCTCAAGCCTTAGATGCTCTTCTTTTCCCTCTCATGGGAATGCACCTACTCTGTACACGAATCACCTCTTCTTTGAAGGCCTCACATAGTAATAGTGCATTCTAAAATTTAAGAGCCATATATTGATCATTTGAGGAGTGCCACACTTAAGTACGATGACCAGAATTTTAGATTAATTTAAACTCATTTCTCCCCTTCTGTGATGCATCTCATAGTATTCTATTTTAGGTTATATCGAACAGTTATTGCTGGAAGAATTTTTGAGTTAGATTGCAAACACGTCATTCCTTTGAACATTTCCCCAAACTACAATCTTTACATACATCAGCAATAGAGGCAATCATGTAGTTTTGCAGAGAGAAACTGACTTAAACTAAACTCAGAATAAATCTCCTTAATTTAATGAGCTAGCTTTCACTTTGAGGACAAATTCTATTAAACATACATGTAATAAAAGTGAACCCAAATAAACCAGCAGTGAACTTCACTCACAGGCACTTAAAAATATCAGTTCCCTGTACACCACAATAAACATTCCAGATCCTTTTTTGAGAATAAGTCATCTCGCTGCTCCAATTATATCTATAAAACTCAGACCTACCATTAAAAGCTACAAACAGCATACTGGAAGGGTAAATTTGGAATTTCTCCATTCTGTATTTCACGAAGGTTCTTCGAATGTTTTAACTACTTTATATATTAAAATCTATCCAAGATAGTATAAAAAAATTATTTCCATTTCCCAAGGGAAGACTCAATTTTTATTCTATTACCCCATATGATTAAGGTTACTGAATTTGTGGACCACTGCTGTTTGGATAAGTAGCTGTAAATTGTGCATATTGAATAGTATACATACCTCATTTGGTTTTTGAGAGCCATCAGCACTAATTCGGAAAGATCCCACTTGAATAGTTTTTTTTGGATCCACTTTCTTAACTGCCCAGTCTATTTCATCTACTAGGGCCCTGCAAACTTAAATAAAAACAATGTCAAATCAAAACATGATACAAAAAGAAAGTTTTTAAACTAAAAAATGAAAAGCTATTAAAATATTGGTAAAACAGATTCACAGAACAAATCTCAAACATTCAGCTGCCCTATCAATTTGGTGATATTTCCTACCAAGGATTGCTGTATACAAAAGTATGAATATAGGCATATGAAAAGGTTTGAAAGTGAAACATCCAATTTACAAACAAAAAAAACCCAGCTCACCTTAAAATATGAGCAATACTTCCATGGCATGAGTACCTAACGAGACATTGCAAATGTTCTATTTCATTAAACGTAACACAGCTAGTTAAATAAACTGGTTCAGTGTTACTTGAGTACTTAAGGCAAAGAGATCATCAGAACATAAGAAATAGGAGCAGGAGTAGGCCATACAGCCCCTCGAGCCTGCTCCGCCATTTAATATCATGACTGATCCGATCATGGACTCAGGTCCACTTCCCTGCCTGCTCCCCATAATCCCTTATCGGTTAAGAAACTGTCTATCTCTGTCTTAAATTTATTCAATGACCCAGCTTCCACAGCTCTCTGAGGCAGTGAATTCCACAGATTTACAACCCTCAGAAGAAATTCCTCCTCATCTCAGATTTAAATGGGCAGCCCCTTATTCTAAGATCATGCCCTCTAGTTCTAGTTTCCCCCATCAGTGGAAACATCCTCTCTGCATCCACCTTGTCAAGCCCCCTCATAATCTTATATGTTTCGATAAGATCACCTCTCATTCTTCTGAATGCCAATGAGTAGAGGCTCAACCTTTCCTCATAAGTCAACACCCTCATTCCCAGAATCAACCTAATGAACCTTCTCTGAACTGCCTCCAAAGTATATCCTTTCTTAAATATGGAAACCAAAACTGAATGCAGTATTCCAGGTTTGGCCTCACCAATACCCTGTATAACTGTAGCAAGACTTCCTTGCTTTTATATTCCAATCCCTTTGCAATAAAGGCCAAGATACCATTGGCCTTCCTGATCACTTGCTGTGCCTGCATACTAACCTTTTGTGTTTCACGCACAAGTACCCCCAGGTCCCGCTGTACTGCGGCACTTCGCAATCTTTCTCCATTTAAATAATAACTTGCTCTTTGATTCTTTCTGCCAAAGTGCATGACTTCACTTTCCAACATTATATTCCATCTGCCAAATTTTTTGCCCACTCACTTAGCCTGTATGTCCTTTTGCAGATTTTGTGTCCTCCTCAAACATGGCTTTTCCTCCCATCTTTGTATCATCAGCAAACTTGGCTATGTTACACTCGGTCCCTTCTTCCAAGTCATTAATATAGATTGTAAATAGTTGGGGTCCCAGCACTGATCTCTGTGGCACCCCACTAGTTATTGATTGCCAACCCGAGAATGAACCATTTATCCCGACTCTCTGTTCTCTGTTAGTCAGCCAATCCTCTATCCATGCTAATATATTAGCCTCAACCCCGTGAACTTTTATCTTGTGCAGTAACCTTTTATGTGGCACCTTGTCAAATGCCTTCTGGGAGTCCAAATACACCACATCCACTGGTTCCCCTTTATCCACCCTGTTCGTTACATCCTCAAAGAATTCCAGGAAATTTGTCAAACATGACTTCCCTTTCATAAATCCATGCTGACTCTGCCTGACTAAATTATGTTTTTCCAAATGTCCTGCTATTGCTTCTTTAATAATGGGCTCTAACATTTTCCCAACCATAGATGCTCGGCTAACTGATCTATAGTTTCCTGCTTTTTATCTGCCTCCTTTTTTAAATAGGGGTGTTACATTTGCAGTTTTCCAATCTGCTGGGACCGCCCCAGAATCCAGGGAATTTTGGTAAATTACAACCAATGCATCCACTATCCCTGCCGCTACTTCGCTAGACACTAGGATGCAAGCCATTAGGTCTAGGGGATTTATCCGCCTTTAGTCCCATTATCTTACTCAGTACCACCTCCTTAGTGATTGTGGTAAGTTCCTCCCCCCCCACCCCGCCATAGCCCCTTGACTGTTGGAATATTCTTCGTGTCCTCTACCTTAAAGACTGATACAAAATATTTGTTTAGAGTTTCTGCCATCTCCATGCTCCCCATTACTGATTCCCTCGTTTCGTCCTCTATGGGACCCACATTTACTTTAGCCACTCTTTTCCTTTTTAGATACCAATAGAAACTCGTGCTGTTTTTATATTTCGTGCTAGTTTACTTTCATAGTCTATCTTCCCTTTCTGAAATCATTTTTTGAGTCATCCTTTGCTGGCTTTTAGAAGCTACCCAATCTTATGTCCTTCCACTAGTTTTGGCCACTTTGTATGCCCTTGTTTTTAATTGGATACTGTCCTTTATTTCTTTAGTTAGCCATGGATGGCTATCTTTTCTTTTACACCCAATCATGCTACACCTTGTTATTTATGGTTATTTGGAAAGTTTAAAACACTTGTGAACAGATCTGACCAGTGTACGGATAGTGAAATGAATACCAAATGGGTGTATGAGAATGTTTAAATCCACACAACCTCATTCCTCTCCTTAGCTTCATTTGCATCTCTAAATTTCTTCTGAATTAAATACTATCCTCAAAAAAGAATTGTGTTTCAAAGTTTGATGAGGTTTTGATTTCTAAGCAAAACAATTCCATCTACTCTTACCTAGCAGTCCTTACAGATCTTGGAATGAGAAAAATGTACGAAAATAAGTGTGTAATTCACAGAATTTGAAAATCCAAGAACATTTTTCTTTTAGTACCAGAAATAACATCTAATCTTAAAATATTGTATTGGTTGAGGTTATGACGGCTCGCTTATGTTATCTCTGGTTCCATGTCACATTCATCCTGGACTGCATCATTGAAGCATACAGCCAACAAATCCCCAACCCAATCTAATTTTTCTATATTCGCCTATCTTGAAGATTAAAAATGTACAAAAAAAGGATTCGTACTTTTGTAATATTGGAATTTATAGGACTACACTGTTAGTTATTTTTCATGTCATTCAGGACTCTGCTGCAACTGCTGGGTGAGATGAGCTGGCAGGCTAAATTTGGATAGTAATCAAAACATCAACAATGACTACATCCTTGAAATGCCGAATTCTCTTCAGGAACATAACGTTTTTTTTTAAAAAAAAGAAAATTTTAGTTCATGGAATACAATAAAAGTGTAAATTTAACTTAAACTAGAGCTTTGATTTTCTATTAGTTTGCAGCAATGCATTATGAAAGGTCACTGATGGACAGTAGGTAAAATATTAGGAGTTATTATTCTACATAACAGATGAATGGTCACGAGCAAGTCAGTCAAGTCTTTTCAGCCAATGAAGGAGCAAGCACTTGTAGAACGTTAAAATGTAAGAAGCCATAGCACAATGCATAATGGTTTTGATTGAACTGAACTATGCACATGAACTGGTGATGAGATTTGTAATGTGTTTAAAAGTCAAACATCTTTCTGCAAACAGGACTGTAAGCATTTATTTCCTGTCGTATTTGAATCATTAACTTACACTGTAAATATCGACAGCCTTTTATCTTTTCAAAAATGCATTTTTAAAAGCAGCCAGAATTTACTGCAGCTGGTGTACGAACTCCGACATAACCTTGCCCATTTTGCACTGGAATGTGCTGTAAATTAGAGATCCAAACAGCATGGCGCCCTCTACAGAGCATCGAGGAAATGTGTGAACAGGGCAAACAACTGTGTGTCTCCTGAACCAATCAAATTGAACTATTATATAGGATATACAGCACAGAAATAGGTCATTCGGCCCAACCCATCCATGCCGGCATTTATGCTCCACTCGATCCTCCTCCAGTCTTTCCTCATCTAACTTTCAGCGTAACCCTCTATTCCCTTCTCCCTCATATGTTTATCCAGCCTCCCCTTAAATGCATCTGTGATATTCAGTTCAACCACTCCGTGGTAGCGAGTTCCACATTCTCACCACTCTTTGGGTAAAGAAGTTTCTTCTGAATTCCCTATTGGATTTCTTGGTGACTATCTTATATTGATAGTCAAGGGGCTATGGCGGAGTAAGATAATGGGACTAAAGGCGGATAAATCCCCTGGATCTAATGGCTTGCATCCTAGGGTCTTACGAGAAGTAGCGGCAGGGATACTGGATGCACTGGTTGTAATTTACCAAAATTCCCTGGATTCTGGGGATGTCTCATCAGATTGGAAAACTGCAAATGTAATGCCCCTATTTAAAAAAAAAAAGGAGGCAGACAAAAGCAGAAAACTATAGACCAGTTAGCCGAACATCTATGGTTGGGAAAATGTTGGAGTCCATTATTAAAGAAGCAGTAGCAGGACATTTGGAAAAACATAATTTAGTCAGGCAGAGTCAGCATGAATTTATGAAAGGGAAGTCATGTTTGACAAATTTGCTGGAATTCTTTGAGGGTGGATAAAGGGGAACTAGTGGATGTGGTGTATTTGGACTTCCAGAAGGCATTTGACAAGCTGCCACATAAAAGGTTACTGTGCAAGATAAAAGTTCACAGGGTTGAGGCTAATATATTAGCATGGATAGAGGATTGCCTAACTAACAGAAAACAGAGAGTCGGGATAAGCAACCAGTAACTAGTGGGATACCACAGGGATCAGTGCTGGGACCCCAACTATTTACAATCTATTTTAACGACTTGGAAGAAGGGACTGATTGTAACTTAGCCAAGTTTGCTGACAATCCAAAGATGGGAGGAAAAGCAATGTGCGAGGAGGACACAAAAAAAATCTGCAAAAGGACAGACAGGCTAAGTGAGTGGGCAAAAATTTGGCAGATGGAGTTTAATGTTGGAAAGTGCGTAGTCATGCATTTTGGCAGAAAAAAAAATCAAAGAGCAAGTTATTATTTAAATGGAGAAAGATTGCAAAGTGCCGCAGTACAGTGGGACCTGGGGGTACTTGTGCATGAAACACAAAAGGATAGTATGCAGGTACAGCAAGTGATCAGGAAGGCCAATGGTATCTTGGCCTTTATTGCAAAGGGGATGGAGAATAAAAGCAGGGAAATCTTATTACAGCTATATAAAGGTATTGGTGAGGCCACACCTGGAATATTGCATGCAGTTTTGGTTTCCATATTTATGAAAGGATATACTTGCTTTGGAGGCAGTTCAGAGAAGGTTCACTAGGCTGATTCCGGAGATGAGGGGGGTTGACTTATGAGGAAAGGTTAAGTAGGTTGGGCCTCTACTTATTCGAAACGTATAAGATTATGAGGGGGCTTGACAAGATGGATGCAGCAAGGATGTTTCCACTGATGGGGGAGACTAGAGCTAGAGGCCACGATCTTAGAATAAGGGGCCGCCCATTTAAAAGAGAGATGAGGAGAAATTTCTTGAGGGTTGTAAATCTGTGGAATTCGCTGTCTCAGAGTTGTGGAAGTTGGGTTATTGAATAAATTTGAGAGAAATAGACAGTTTCTTAAACGATAAGGGGATAAAGGGTTATGGGGAGCGGGCAGGGAAGTGGAGTTGAGTCCATGATCAGATCAGCCATGATCTTATTGAATGGCGGAGCAGGCTTGAGGGGCCATATGGCTTACTCCTGTTCCTATTTCTTATGTTCTTATGTGGACTTTCAAAGGTGAGTAAAATTGAAGCCCATGGGGTAAAAGGGGCAGTAGCAGCATGGATATAAAATTGGCTAGGGATAGAAAAGAGAGTTGCTGTGAATGGCTGTTTTTTCAGACTGGAGGGTGGTATACAGTGGTGATCCCCAGCGTTCAATACTAGGACCACTGCTGTTTCTGATCTATATTAATGACTTGGAGGCACAGGGCAGAGTTTTGAAATTTGCAGATGTCGCCAAACTTGGAAGTGTAGTAAACAGTGAGGAAACATGGTCAGACACATGCTGGATGAAATTCAATGCAGAGAAGTGTGAGGTGATACATTTTGATAGGAATAATGAGAAGAGACAATATAAGCTAGATGGTGCAATTTTAAAAAGGGTGCAAGAATACAGAGACCTGGGAATGTTTTTGCACAAATCTTTGAAGGTGACAGGACAGGTTAACAAAGCAGTTATTAATAAAGCATATGGGACCCTGGCTTTAGAAGTAGAGGCGTAGAGTAGAAAAGCCAGGAAGTCATGCTAAACATTAGTTTGGCCCCAGCTGGAGTATTACATCTAATTCTGGGCACCACACTTTAGGAAGGACGTGAAGTCTTTGGCAAGGGTACAGAAGAGATTTAAGAGAATGATTCCAGGGATGAGGGATTACATTTATGTGGATAGACTGTATAAGCCTTAGAGCAGAGAAGACTATGAGATTTGGTAGATGTGTTCAAAATCATTAAGGGTTTAGATAGAGTAAATCAAGCAGAACTGTTTCCAATGGCTGAAGGGTCGACAACCAGATTTAGATAATTGGCAAAATACCCAGAGACGACATGAGGGGAAAAAAAATTACACAACGAGTGGTTAGGATCTAGAATGCACCGTCTGATACAGTGGTGGATACAGATTCAATAGTTGTCTTCAAAAGGGAATTGGAGAAATACTTGGAGAAAAAATTGCAGGGATATGGGGAAAGAGCAGGGGAGTGGGACTAACTGGATTGCTTTTCGAAAGAACCGGCGCAGACTCGATGGGCTTAATGGCCTTCTTCTCTGCTATGATTAAAACAACTGTGCTTTTGGTATAAGCCTCTAATACATTCTGCCACTTAACATTGCTGCTGCCAGGAGGCCTATAGACAACTCCCATTTTTAGGTCCACTCTTATTCCTCAATTCTAACCATAAAGTCTCCATTGACTGCTTTACCTTATGGGAACGGTAGCATAGTGGTTAAATTACGGGACTATTAATCCAGACTAATAATCCGGAAACGCGAGTTTAAATCCCATCACGACAGCTGTGGAATTTAAATTCAGTTAAATAAAAAAAATGTAAAATCAGTAATGGTGACCATAAAACCCATCTGGTTCACTAATGTCCTTTGGAAAGGAAAAATGCCATCCTTACCTGGTCTGGCTTACATGGGACTCCAGACCCACAGCAATGTGTTAAGACTCTTTACTGCCTCTGAAATGGCCTAACAAGCCACTCAAACTGCTACAGAAAAGAATAAACTGGACAGACCACCAAGCACCGGCTTCGGACAATGGCACATCCAGCCTAGCTGTCCATGCAAAGTCCTCCTCTCTAACATCTGGGGACTTGTGCCAAAACTTGTCCCACAGACTAGTCAAGCAACAGTCTTGATAGTCATACTCAGAGTTATACATAGAAACATAGGTACAGGAATAGGCCATTCAATAAGATCATGGCTGATCATTCACCTCAGTACCCCTTTCCTGCTTTCTCTCCATACCCCTTGATCCTCTTAACTGTAAGAGCCATATCTAACTCCCTCTTGAATATATCCAGTGAACTGGCATCAACAACTCTCTGCGGCAGGGAATTCCACAGGTTAACAACTCTCTGAGTGAAGAAGTTTCTCCTCATCAGTCCTAAATGGCTTACCCCTTATCCTAAGACTATGTTCCCTGGTTCTGGACTTCCCCAACATCGGGAACATTCTTCCCGCATCTAACCTGTCCAATCCAGTCAGAATCTTATATGTTTCTATGAGATCCCCTCTCATTCTTCTAAACTCCAGTGAATACAGGCCCAGTTGATCCAGTCTCTCCTCATGTGACAGCCCAGCCATCCCTGGAATCAGTCTGGTGAACCTTCGCTGCATTCCCTCAATAGCAAGAACGTCCTTCCTCAGACTAGGAGACCAAAACTGAACACAATATTCCAGGTGAGGCCTCACTAAGGCCCTGTACAACTGCAGTAAGACCTCCCTGCTTCTATATTCAAATCCCCTAGCTATGAAGGCCAACATACCATTTGCCTTCTTTACCGCCTGCTGTATTTGCATGCCCACTTTCAGTGACTGATAAACCATGACACCCAGGTCTCGTTGCACCTCCCCTTTTCCGAGTCTGCCGCCATTCAGATAATATTCTGCTTTTATGTTTTTGCCCCCAAAAAAGATAACCTCACATTTATCCACATTATACTGCATCTGCCATGCATTTGCCCACTCACCGAACCTGTCCAAGTCACCCTGCAGCCTCTTAGCGCCCTCCTCACAGCTCACTCCGCCACCCAGTTTAGTGTCATCTGCAAACTTGGAGAGATTACATTCAATTCCTTCATCCAAATCGTTAATATATATTGTAAAAAGCTGGGGTCCCAGCACTGAGCCCTACGGCACTCCACTAGTCACTGCCTGCCATTCTGAAAAGGACCTGTTTCAGCCAATGTCCCAGATTCCTCCGTCAACATCCCTGGCATGTCCAGTCCCACCGGCAGGACAGACCCACCCGAGGTGGCGGCACAGTGGGGAGAGTGGCCCTCGAGTCCTCAACATTGGCTCCGAATCCCATGAAGTCTCATGGCTTCAGGTCCAACATAGGCAAGGAAACCTCCTGCTGATTACCACCACCCTCCCTGAGCTGATGAATCAGTACTCCATGTTGAAAACCACTTGGAAGAAGCACTGAGGGTAAGCAAGGGCACAGAATATACTCTGGGTGGGGGACTTCAATGTCCATCATCAACAGTGGCTCAGTAACACCACTACTGACCAATTCCTGAAGGACATATCTGCCAGACTGGGCCTGCAGCAGATTGCGAGAGAACCAAGAGGGAAAAACCTACATGACCTCGTCCTACCAATCTACCTGTCGCAGATGCATCGGTCCATGACAGCACTAGAAACAGAGATCACCGCACAGTCCTTAGAGACAAAGTCCTGCCTTCACAGTGAAGACACCCTCCAGCGTGTTGTGTGGCACTACCACCATGCTAAATGGAATAGATTCAGAACAGATCTAGCAGCTCAAAACCGGGCATCCATGAGTCGCTATGGACCATCAGCAACAGCAGAATTGTATTCCACCACAATCTGTAACCTCATGACCCGGCATATCCCTCAACTCTACCATTACCATCAAGCCAGGGGACTAACCTGGTTCAATGAGGAGTGCAGAAGTGCACGCCAGGAGCAGCACCAGGCACATCTAAAAATGGAGGTACCAACCTGGGGAAGCTGTAACGCAGGACAACATGCATGCTAAGCAGCATGCTACAAACAGAGCTAAACAATCCCACAATCAATGGATCAGATCAAAGCTCTGCAGTCCTGCCACACCCAGTGGTGAATGGTGGTGGACAATTAAACAACTAACAGGATGAGGAGGCGCCATGATGGCAGAGCCCAGCACGCAAGTACATAAGACAAAGCTGAAGCGTTTGCAACCATCTTCAGCCAAAAGTGCCGAGTGGATGATCCATATTGGCCTCCTCCTGAGGTCCCCACCATCACAGAAGCCAGTCAATATCAAGACGATATCAAGAAGCAGCTGAGCGCACTGGACACAGCAAAGACGATGGGCCCGACTGTCGTGATGAAGATTTGTGCTCCAGAACTAGCCGCAACTCTAGCCAAGCCGTTCCAGTACAGATACAACACTGGTATCTACCAAACAATGTGGAAAACTGCCCAGTTATGTCCAGTCCACAAAAAGCAGGACAAATCCAATCCGGCTAATTGCTGCCCAATCAATCTACTCTCAAACATCAGCAAAGTGATGGAAGATGTCGTCGACAGTGCTATCAAGTGACACTTATTCACCAATAACCTGCTCACGGAGAGTTCCGCCAGGAGCACTCGGTTCCAGACCTCATTACAGCCTTGGTCCAAACAAGGACAAGAGAGCCGAATTCCAGAGGTGAGGTGAGAGTGACTGTTCTTGACATCAACGCACCATTTGAACGAGTGTGGCATCAAGGAGCCCGAGTAAAACTGAAGTCAATGGGAATCGAAGGGAAAACGCTTCACTGGCTGGAGTCATACCTAGCACAAAGGAAGATGGTTGTGGTTATTGGAGGTCAATCATTCCAGCCCAGGATATTGCTGCAGGAGTTCCTCAGGGCAGTGTCCTAGGCTCAACCATCTTCAGCTGCTTCATCAATGACTTTCCCTCCATCATGTCAGAAGTGGGGATGTTCGCTGATGATTGCAGTGTTAGCTCCATTCCCAATGCCTCAGAAAGTGAAGCAGTCCATGCCCACATGCAGCAAGACCTGGACGACATTCAGGCTTGGTCTGATAAGTGGCAAGTAACATTCGTGCTACACAAGTGCCAGCCAATGACCATCACCTCCCCTTGATATTCAACGGCATTACCATCACCAAATCCCCTACCATCAACATTCTGGGGGTCACCATTGATCAGAAACTTAACTGGACCAACCACATAAATACTGTTGAAACAAGAACAGGTCAGAGGCTGGGTATTCTGCGGCAAGTGTCTCACCTCCCGACTCCCCAAAGCCTTTCCACCATCTACAAGGCCCAAGTCAGGAGTGTGATGGAATACTCCCCACTTGCCTGGATGAGTGCATCTCCAACAACACTCGAGAAGCTCAACACCATTCAAGACAAAGCAGCCCTTTTGATTGGCACCCCATCCACTACCTTCAACATTCACTCCCTCCACCAACAGCGCACCGTGACTGCAGTGTGTACCATCTACAAGATGCACTGTTACAACTCGCCAAGGCTTCTTCGGCAGCACCTCTCAAACCCGACCTTTACCACCTAAAAAGGACAAGGGCAGCCGGCACATTGGAACACCGTCACCTGCAAGTTCCCCTCCAAGTTACACACCATCCTGTCTTGGAAATATATCGCCGTTCCTTCATCCTCGCTGGGTCAAAATCCTGAAACTCCCTCCCCAACAGCAAAATGCTGAGTTTTCCTTCACCACAAGAACTACAGCGGTTTAAGGCGGCGGCTCACCACCACCTTCTCAAGGGCAATAAATTGCCAACGACACCCACATCCCAGAATGAATAAAATCCTCTTACTAATGCTGCAATAGTGTCCAACTTTACAGGCAAGGGTGGGGGTGGGGGGTGAAAGAGAGGGGGTGAAGGTGGAACAATATAAAAATCAGATGTGGGGAGGGAGGAGAAAATGACCAGGGACAGTTGAAGAATGTTTTTGAAGGCAGGATGGGATACAAAAGCAAAATATGTTTGGTAAATTAAAGAGTTCGAAAGGGCAAGGGTTTAACGAGCTGAGAACAATTCCAAGAAGTTTACCCAAATAGTACTGGGGAAATGCTGTAGACAAATTTGAAAACAGCAAGGATTTTTTTTTTTTAAAAAGGTGGTTTGACATTATACAGGAAGCTAGTGACACTGGACAGGACTAACTGGCACCTGTGTTCTGGATTAGCTAAGTTTTATAAATTAATAGTCATGGTGAAGTGAAGATGAGGTATTAGCAGAAAAGCATAAGCAGGCACTGTCCATGGGGTAAAATCATCATCTTAATGATAAGTCAAACTGTAAATCAAATTAGCATGTCTAAACACCACACAGTTGGGTCCATAAGTTATGCAAATGTATCAGTACTTGTGTGGTGTTCGGTTTCAAAAATGGTTATGGGAGGAGTTCATAGAATCATACAACACAGGAGGCCATCAGAGATATCCAATTAGTCCCAATCCCCTGCTCTTTCCCCATAGCCCTGCAATTTTTTTCTTTAAGTATATATCCAATTCTCTTTTGAAAGTTACTATTGAATCTGCTTCCACCAATCTTTTAGGCAATGCATTCTGGATCATAACTTGCTGCATAATTTTTTCCCCTCATCTCCCCACCCGTGTGTTTTTTGCCAATTATCTTAAATCCTCTGGTTACCAATTCTCCTGTCAGTGGAAACAGTTTCTCTGTATCAAAACGCCTCAACTTTGAGCACCTCGATTAAAACTTCTCTTAACTGTCTTTGCTCTAAGGAGAACAATCCCAACTTCTCTAGTCCTTCATCACTGGTACCATTCTGGTAAATCTCCTCTGCACCCTCTCCAAGGCTTTGACATCCTTCCGAAGGTGTGGCAACCATAACTGAACACAATACTTCAGCTAAGATCAAACCAATGATTTATAAAGGTTTACCGTAACTTCTTTGCTTTTGTACTTGCCTCTGATTATAAAGCCAAGGATCCCGTATGCTTTTAAAAAAAAAAACGGCCTCAACTTGTCCTGCCACCTTAAAAGATTTTAGTACGTACACCCCCAGGTCTCTCTGTTCCTGCACCCCCTTTACATAAGAACATTAAAAAAATAGGAGCAGGAGGAGGCCATACAGCCCCTCGAGCCTGCTCCACCATTTAATACAATCATGGCTGACCGATCAGGGACTCTGGTCCACTTCCCTGCCTGCTCCCCATAACCCCTTAATCCCTTATCGGTTAAGAAATTGTCCATCTCTGTCTTAAATTTATTCAATGTCCCAGGCTTCCACAGCTCCATGAGGCAGCGAATTCCACAGATTCACAACCCTCAGAAGAAATTCCTCCTCATCTCTGTTTTAAATGGGCGGCCCCTTATTCTAAGGTTATGCCCTCTAGTTCTAGTCTCCCCCATCAGTGGAAACATCCTCTCTGCGTCCACCTTGTTAAGCCCCCTCATAAACCTATACGTTTCAATCAGATCACCTCTCATACTTCTGAATTCCAATGAGTAGAGGCCCAACCTCCTCAACCTTTCCTCATAAGTCAACCCCCTCATCCCCGGAATCAACCTAGTGAACCTTCCCTGAACTGCTTCCATTTAGTTTGAATTTTTCCTTCCAAAATCCAGCACTCTGCATCTGCCATGTCTTTGCTCATTTCACCAGTCCATGCTCTCCTGAAGTCTGCTACGAGCCTCTTCACTGGTTACTACATTTCCAAACTTTGCACCACCTTTAAATTTGAAATTATGCCCTTTATACCCAGGTCCAGGTCATTAATATATATATCAAAAAGAGCAGAGGTCCTAAAACCGACCTCTGGGGGACACCACTATATACTTTCATCCAGTCTGAAAAACAACCAACCATTCGCCACTTCTCACAGCCAATTTCATATTCACGTTGCCACTGCCCCTTTAATCTCAATGGGATTCAATTTAATATTTTCTTTAGAGACTAAATTGATGCATTTTGTAGTTATAACATACATAAGAACATAAGAATTAGGAACAGGAGTAGGTCATCTAGCCCCTCGAGCCTGCTCCGCCATTCAACAAGATCATGGCTGATCTGGCCGTGGACTCAGCTCCACTTAACCACCCACTCCCCATAACCCTTAATGGTTAAAAATCTATCTATCTGTGATTTGAATACATTCAATGAGCGAGCCTCAACTGCTTCCTTGGACAGAGAATTCCACAGATTCACAACCCTCTGGGAGAAGAAATTACTTCTCAACTCGGTTTTAAATTGGCTCCCCCATATTTTGAGGCTGTGCCCCCGAGTTCTAGTCTCCCCGACCAGTGGAAAGAACCTCTCTGCCTCTATCTTGTCTATCCCTTTCATTATTTTAAATGTTTCTATAAGATCACCCCTCATCCTTCTGAACTCCAACGAGTAAAGACCCAGTCTACTCAATCTATCATCATAAGGTAACCTCCTCATCTCCGGAATCAGCCTAGTGAATCATCTCTGTACCCCCTCCAAGGCTAGTATATCCTTCCTTTGGTAAGGTCACCAAAATTGCACGCAGTTCTCCAGGTGCGGCCTCACCAATACCCTGTACAGTTGCAGCAGGACCTCCATGCTTTTGTACTCCATCCCTCTCGCAAAGAAGGCCAACATTCCATTCGCCTTTCTGATTACCTGCTGCACCTGCAAACTAACTTTTTGGGATTCATGCACAAGGACCCCCAGGTCCCTCTGCACCGCAGCATGTTGCAATTTCTCCCCATTCAAATAATATTCCCTTTTACTGTTTTTCTTTTCCCAAGGTGGATGACCTCACATTTTCCGACATTGTATTCCATCTGCCAAACCTTAGCCCATTCGCTTAACCTATCTAAATCTCTTTGCAGCCTCTCTGTGTCCTCTACACAACCCACTTTCCCACTAATCTTTGTCTCATCTGCAAATTTTGTTACACTACACTCTGTTCCCTCTTCCAGGTCATCTATGTATATTGTAAACAGTTGTGGTCCCAGCAGCGATCCCTGTGGCACACCACTAACCACCGATTTCCAACCCGAAAAGGATCCATTTATCCCGACTCTCTGCTTTCTGTTAGCCAGCCAATTCTCGATCCATGCTAATACATTTCCTCTGACTCCGCGTAACTTTATTTTCTGCAGTAACCTTTTGTGTGGCACCTTATCGAATGCCTTTTGGAAATCCAAATATACCACATCCATCGGTACACCTCTATCCACCATGCTCGTTATATCCTCAAAGAATTCCAGTAAATTAGTTAAACATGATTTCCCCTTCATAAATCCATGCCGCGTCTGCTTGACTGCACTATTCCTATCTAGATGTCCCGCTATTTCTTTCTTAATGATAGCTTCAAGCATTTTCCCCTCAACAGATGTTAAACTAACCGGCCTATAGTTACCTGCCTTTTGTCTGCCCACTTTTTTTAAACAGAGGCGTTACATTAGCTGCTTTCCAATCCGCTGGTACCTCCCCAGAGTCCAGAGAATTTTGGTAATTATAACGAATGCATCTGCTATAACTTCCGCCATCTCTTTTAATACCCTGGGATGCATTTCATCAGGACCCGGGGACTTGTCTACCTTGAGTCCCATTAGCCTGTCTAGCACTACCCCCCTAGTGATGGTGATTGTCTCAAGGTCCTCCCTTCCCACATTCTTGTGACCAGTAATTTTTGGCATGGTTTTTGTGTCTTTTACTGTGAAGACCGAAGCAAAATAATTGTTTAAGGTCTCAGCCATTTCCATATTTCCCATTATTAAATCCCCCTTCTCATCTTCTAAGGGACCAACATTTACTTTAGTCACTCTCTTCCGTTTTATATATTGGTAAAAGCTTTTACTATCTGTTTTTATGTTTTGCGCAAGTTTACTTTCGTAATCTATCTTTCCTTTCTTTATTGCTTTCTTAGTCATTCTTGCTGTCGTTTAAAATTTTCCCAATCTTCTAGTTTCCCACTAACCTTGGCCACCTTATACGCATTGGTTTTTAATTTGATACTCTCCTTTATTTCCTTGGCTATCCATGGCTGGTTATCCCTTCTCTTCCCGCCCTTCTTTTTCACGAATATATTTTTGTTGAGCACTATGAAAGAGCTCCTTAAAAGTCCTCCACTGTTCCTCAATTGTGCCACCATTTAGTCTGTGTTTCCAGTCGACTTTAGCCAACTCTGCCCTCATCCCACTGCAGTCCCCTTTGTTTAAGCATAGTACACTCGTTTGAGACACTACTTCCTCACCCTCAATCTGTATTACAAATTCAACCATACTGTGATCACTCATTCAGAGAGGATCTTTTAATAGGAGATCGTTTATTATTCCTGTCTCATTACACAGGACTAGATCTAAAATAGCTTGCTCCCTTGTAGGTTCTGTAACATACTGTTCTAAGAAACAATCCCATATGCATTCTATGAATTCCTCCTCAAGGCTACCCCGTGCGATTTGATTTGACCAATCGATATGTAGGTTAAAACCCCCCATGATTACTGCCGTTCCTTTTTCACATGCCTCCATTATTCCCTTGATTATTGCCCGCCCCACCGTGAAGTTATTATTTGGGGGCCTTTAAACTACGCCCACCAGTGACTTTTTCCCCTTACTATCTCTAATCTCCACCCACAATGATTTAACATTTTGTTCATTAGAGCCAATATCGTCTCTCACAACTGCCCTGATATCATCCTTTATTAACAGAGCTACCCCACCTCCTTTCCCTTCTTGTCTATCTTTCCGAATTGTCAGATACCCCAGTATGTTTAATTCCCAGTCTTAGCCCCCTGCCTTTTGCATTCTTTCTTGGGATCCTGTTCATCTGAGCTCTCACCCACTCTAACTTGGTCAGAGCCCTCTCCTGGGTTCTGAATACTCCTTGCATTGAGGCACCGAGCTTTCATGCTTGCTTTTTTATTACACTTTGACCCTTTAGAATTTTGCTGTACAGTGGCCCTTTTTGTTTTTTGCCTTGGGTTTCTCTGCCCTCCACTTTTACTCATCTCCTTTCTGTCTTTTGCTTTTGTCTCCATTTTGTTTCCCTCTGTCTCCCTGCATTGGTTCCCATCCCCCTGCCATATTAGTTTAACTCCTCCCCAACAGCACTAGCAAACACTCCCCCTAGGACATTGGTGCCGGTCCTGCCCAGGTGCAGACCATCCGGTTTGTACTCCCCCAGAACCGGTTCCAATGTCCCAGGAATTTGAATCCCTCCCTGCTGCACCACTGCTCAAGCCACGTATTCATCGGAGCTATCCTGCGATTCCTACTCTGACTAGCTCGTGGCACTGGTAGCAATCCCGAGATTACTACTTTTGAGGTCCTACGTTTTAATTTGCCACAGATCAATTGGGATGTAGGTTTTATGAAGTCAGTTATGTAGCTAACTGGCAACACAACTTTGTGGTATGTGGAAAAAAAAAGTTGAAGAACATAGAACCATAGAAAATAGGTGCAGGAGTAGGCCATTTGGCCCTTCGAGCCTACACCACCATTCAATATGATCATGGCTGATCATGCACTTCAGTACCCCATTCCTGCTTTCTCTCCATACCACTTGATCCCTTTAGCCGTAAGAGCCACATCTAACTCCCTTTTGAATATATCTAACGAACTGGCCTCAACAACTTTCTGTGGTAGAGAATTCCACAGGTTCACAATTCTCTGTGAAGAAGTTTCTCCTCATCTCGGAAGAATGAGCCCAGAGTCTATTGCTGAGGCAATAGTTGCTGATCATCAGTTGTAGCATGGTGTCATTTGTTCCAGTCGGTAATATTGGGCTGTTTTGACCCTCGACACGTTTACTCATCCTTTAGGCAGCTCTTGCTGTGGTGCTTTTTTTTCTAAAAAAAAAAGCACGATGTGGTCACATCAATAACATAACAGAAGGTCATCGACCTAAAACGTTAAGGATAGAGGAAAGGATAAATGTTTGGAAAAAAGGCATGGAAAACAGGAACGACTTGCATTTATATAGCACCTTTCACAACCACCAGACATCTTAAAGCACTTTACAGCCAATTAAGAACTTTGAGTGTAGTCACTGTTGTAATGTGGGAAACGCAGCAACCAATCTGCACACAGCAAGCTCCCACAAACAGCAATGTGATACTGACCAGATAATCTGTTTTCGTTATGTTGACTGAGGGATAAATATTGGCCAGGACACCGGAGATAACTCCGGATCTTTTACGTCCACCTGAGAGAGCAGACAGGGACCTTGGTTGAACGCATCATCTGAAAGACACCACCTCTGACAGTGCAGCACTCCCTTAGCACTACACTGGAGTTTCAGCCTAGATTTATGCGCTCAAGTCCCTGAAGTGGGACTTGAACCCACAACCATCTGATTCAGAAGCAAGGGTACTACCCACTGGCTGACACTAACTCTCTTTCTCTCTCCACAGATGCTGCCTGACCTGCTGAGTATTTCCAACATTCTATTTTATTTCAGATTTGCAGAATCTGCAATATTTTGCTTTTGTGACAATATAACCACGATGGCTATGATTTGATTGACTGAAAAGCAGTTATGAACTAAAGACCGTCAAAAGAGCTGCGCAGATTCGATGAGCCAAACGGTCTCCTTCTGTGCTATACTATTCTTAAATTGCTCCAATTCAAAATGGATACTGGAAACCAGGAGGGAAATAGCTTAAATAAAATTTAACAGAGATTGACAATGGGGCAAAAAATGGTTCACAGAAGTTTGATTTTCCTTGGATTGGGTAGATTTTGTCATGTTAATCCTCCCTTTTCCACACTTTGAGGCCAAGTTTCGGCCTGAGTTGCTCCTGTTTTTTTGGAGCAACTGGTTTGGAATGGAGTATCTTAGAAATTGCAATTCTCGGCATTTAGTTTGCTCCAGTTCTAGTCAGTTAGAACAGTTTCAGTTTGGAACAGATTTTTTTTTCCAAAAGGGGGAAGTGTCTGGCCACTTACGCCCATTTTGAAAGTTTAGGCAGTGAAAACTTACTCCAAACTAAGTTAGAATGGAGTAAGTTTAGATTTTTGTACGCTCAGAAAAACCTTGCCTACACTTAGAAGATCAGGCGTAGGTTACAAATCAGGTGTAGGGAACGGCAGGGGCGGGGGGGTTTAAAGGGAAGTTTACAAACATTAAACACTTCAGTTTTACAAATAAAGAGCCATCATCAATGATAAATACATCAATAAATCAATCAAAAAAAAATACATTTAAAAAAAATCAATAAATAAAACATTTTCTACTTACCGACTGCAGCACTGGGAGCCCTCCAACAGTGTGCTGGGACGGCCACCCCTCCCTCCAGTGTGTCTCTATCACTCTCTGTCTGTTTCTGACAGCGAGAGGAGGGAGGAAAGGAAGAGAGGAGGGAGGAAAGAGGAAAGAGAGGAGGGAGGAAAGAGGAAAGAGAGGAGGGAGGAAAGAGGAAAGAGAGGAGGGAGGAAAGAGGAAAGAGAGGAGGGAGGAAAGAGGAAAGAGAGGAGGGAGGAAAGAGGAAAGAGAGGAGGGAGGAAAGGAAGAGAGGAGGGAGGAAAGGAAGAGAGGAGGGAGGAAAGGAAGAGAGGAGGGAGGAAAGGAGAAAGAGAGGAGGGAGGAAAGAGGAAAGAGAGGAGGAGGAAAGAGGAAAGAGAGGAGGGAGGAAAGGAAAGAGAGAGGAGGGAGGAAAGGAAGAGAGGAGGGAGGAAAGGAAGAGAGGAGGAGGAAAGGAAGAGAGGAGGGAGGAAAGGGGAAAGAGAGGAGGGAGGAAAGGGGAAAGAGAGGAGGGAGGAAAGAGGAAAGAGAGGAGGGAGAGAAGAGGAGAGAGGAGGAAAGAGGAAAGAGAGAGGGGGAGGAAAGAGGAAAGAGAGGAGGGAGGAAAGAGGAAAGAGAGGAGGGAGGAAAGAGGAAAGAGAGGAGGGAGGAAAGGGAAAGAGAGGAGGGAGGAAAGGGGAAAGAGAGGAGGGAGGAAAGAGGAAAGAGAGGAGGGAGGAAAGGGGAAAGAGAGGAGGGAGGAAAAGAGGAAAGAGAGGAGGGAGGAAAGAGGAAAGAGAGGAGGGGAAGAGGAAAGAGGGAAAGAGAGAGAGGAGGGAGGAAAGAGGAAAGAGAGGAGGGAGGAAAGAGGAAAGAGAGGAGGGAGGAAAGAGGAAAGAGAGGAGGGAGGAAAGAGGAAAGAGAGGAGGGAGGAAAGAGGAAAGAGAGGAGGGAGGAAAGAGGAAAGAGAGGAGGGAGGAAAGAGGAAAGAGAGGAGGGAGGAAGAGGAAAGAGAGGAGAGGAAAGAGAGGAGGAGAAGAGGAGGGAGGAGAGGAAAGAGAGGAGGGAGGAAAGAGGAAGGAGAGGAGGAGGAAAGAGAAAGAGAGGAGGGAGAAGAGGAAAGAGAGGAGGGAGGAAAGAGGAAAGAAGAGGGAGGGAGGAAGAAGGAGAGGAAGGTTTTGGAGAGGGGAGGAGGAAAGAGGAGAGAAGGGAGGAGAGGGAAGGAGAGAAGAGGAGAGAGAAAGAGGAGAGGAGAGGAAGGGAAAGAGGAGGAAGGAGGAAAGAGGAGGAGGAGAGAGGAGAAGAGAGAGGAGAGAGGTGAACGGCCGGGCCCCCAAGACTTCGCGTGGGGTCCGCCCCCAGCACCAGAGTTAAAAGGTAGGTGGCCGGGGGTCGAGTCCAGGACGGGGGAGTGGGAGTCGAGTCGGGTCGAGTTGAGGGTGGCGGAGCATGGGTCAGGAGCTTGGGGGGGGGGGGGGGGGCAGTTTGAGAGAGCCGGCTGAAGGGAGGAAGCAGGAGCTGAGCGTGGGAGGCGCAGCCTGATCCACGCTGCCCCAGTGAGCCCATTCAGCCAGGCTCGGGGCTGCGTGCTTGGGCCCCTCCCACACAGTTTTGGGCACCTGGAGCTACTGCACATGCGCGCCCACTGTAGCACGCCTGTGCAGAGGTCCCGGCACTGTTTTCAGCGCAGGGACCTGGCTCCGCCCCCACAGCTCCAGAGACCTGCAGGGAGCCGGAGAATCTGTATAATATTTTTCAGGCGCACATAGAGCGCAAAAAACGGGC